>NC_133538.1:58951655-59589468 GCF_048544455.1 Silene latifolia
CTTTCGGTCCTTAAACCGCCCTAGAGCGTAATAGCTTAGCTTTCACCCTCACTACGATACCCTATTGTAATTAAGCAAGCCTTCCCTTTCAATCTTTCGATCCAGGTCGGGGTTAACTAAATTTATTGGTCTCCTGCATGCATTCATTCGACCTGATAACAGTTAAATTGCCTAATACAATTCTTATCGCAAGGCTAATCTATTCAAGTCAATTATAACATGTTGCTACCATGGCTTCCCTAATCCTAACATACTAAGGAGAATTAGCTAGACATGGAAATAAGGAAAACAAGAATAAAAGAAATAAAAACAATAAACATTAAATTAAAAAGAAAGAAGGAAGATAGAATTACTAGATTAAAAGATCCTAAATGAAGAACAAAAGTAACAATTGTATCGAACGAAGAACCGAGTAAGGGGGAGAAGAGAAGAGAATGAGAGAGAGTTTAAATGACGTCCTAACCTTCCTATTTATAAGAAAATAGGATTAGCTTAATCTAATTAACGGAAATAAAGCAAAAAGCCCAGCCCGTAGCAAAATCCACTCGATCGAGTGGAATAAAACCACTCGATCGAGTAAACCGAGCCAAAAACCAGTCGATCGACCAGATTAGTTACTCGATCGACTGAACACACATAAGGGACTGGTCGATCGACCAGAAAAACTGCTCGAGCGACTAATTATTAGACCTAAAACCACTCGATCGACTAGGAAAGCATTCGATCGAGTGGATCTTGACTTCAGCAGCTTAGAATTCACGTTAGTTTGACCTTGACTTGTCCTTTTAGCTCCCGAAACAACTTCACGCATCCCAAGACAGCTATAATTCCCGCTCCAAATCTACTCTTCCTCCAAATGCATGCTAAACGGACGGAAAATGGCTTGATTTCACTACTTTATGGTCCATTCCTGCATTTAAGACAAAATACACCAAAGTAGGATATTCGGGGCATTTTGTAGCATAAAACCACGATAAAAGCATAAAGATACGCGCATAAATTAGGCTAAAAAGACTATATAAAATGCACGTATCATCTTGCTCCATTCTCCTCCTTACTTCCCCCCTTACCTTTCTAGGTAAGAAAGCTTCACTTTTGATTGAGTTTTCAAAAAAGTCGTCTTAAAAGACAACTCGGTTTTGACCTTAACCAACTCGTTTTTCCTCCTTTTAGTCGAAGACCTTGAAGACCGTGGGGAGGCTCGTATTTTTAGACGTCTTCCTCGAAAGAGAAGCTAAGGTAACGCTGATAGGTTACTCGACAAAATGTCGAAATTCCGTCTTATATGTCGATTTATATGCTCTTGTTTGATAAAGTTTGATTCTTTATGCTTTTCTCATTTGTATGATAATTTCCGTCTCAAAATAATGTTTCAATTAGGCTGTTTTTATGCGCCCTTAGTTATGTTTCTATTACTCCGGTGTATAAAAAGAAGACATAGGTTGTGCTATAAAAAAAGTATATTTGAAAGAGTGATTAAGCTGCTCAAGCAGTTAAAAAAAACGATACTATGATTGGAGTAACTGTTTAAGTCGTCTGAAATAATAACTAATTTGGTGCAAATAGATTCTCAAGATTGGTTGATGTTGAGGTGGGTGTAACCTTTCTGCATTTCGTACTAATAATATGAAGCATGCACGCCTCGAGTATCATATTTCCATGGCTGGAAAGCAAATTACTTTTGTTTAAGGTAATTTATGAGTTGCCTCTGTATAGGCGCAAGCTTCTTATAGTAGGTCCTCCTATTTTAGTGATGATTTATCGTGCAATATAGGTATAATCTAGTCTTGTAGATGAAAGATGAAAGTCTCGGTTTATGTGGTCTTCGTGACTGTTTTTTAGCGTGCTTTATACATGAGAATTTCCATCTTAATCTTGTCTTAAATGTTGTCTTAGGATGGCTCATCTTTGGACTGTTTTATGCGTCTTATGGTTTTGTTTTGGACTGATTTTGAGTCGGGTTATGAAGTGGTGTGAAGGGTGGTTGTGGGCAGTCGAGTGGTAGTTGTGTCAGGGCTGCTCATGGTTTTTTTTTTTGGCGAGTCTGATGGCCTGCCGTGGCCTGCCTAGTCACGGGTTTGAGGTCGTGTATGGTTTGTTGGAAATTTGTAAGTTATGAATTTTCCGTCTCATGTGGAATTGAGTAAATGGTTGTTGTAATTGGTAAAACCATCTTTGGTTTTCCATTAAGCACGAATAGGCAATGCTTGGGTATGGCATGGCTGGCATAGGCAACGGCTTGATAGGAGCCTGAGCAGCGGCTAGCAGCAGCCTGGGCAGTGGCTGCCAGTGGCCTTGTAGCCTGGGCAGTGGCCTTGCCATGGCCTGCCTGGCCTAGGCAGTGGCTAGGGCGTGGCGGTTGTGGCCCTAGTCACGTGTAGAGGTATGGCCATGGTTGAGTCGTGGCCTAGCCTCGCGTTGCGTGCCTTGTTGAGTCGGTTTATATTCGTGTTTGATTTATTTAAATCATGTCTCGTGCGTTATAAAACGTAATTCGTTGAATATCATCCATTATTATATATTCCTCACATGTTTTATAAGTGTGTACTTCATTCATTAATTATCTCATTTCTATGTGGAATGCCATGTTTTCATCTTAAAATCAGTCCAATTTAATTATTTATACTTTATAAGTAATAAATGGTTTATCTTACATTTGAGTCTTTTAGAATTAAATTCTTGTTTTGCTTACTATAAATGGTTCATTTCCATTTATTTGCATGTTTATTCAAGTGACAAGTATTTAAGAAATAAGTTGCTAATTCACGCTTATGAGTATAAATTGGCATGGAATAATTTACTTGGTTCATTAGTTGCTCATTTCTCCTATTTTAATCATTCCAAGTTGATTCATGTCATTTTGTGTATTTATTTGGTTGAATCGTATTCTTGTAGAAATGTCATAATACTATCATATATGCTTGATTTACATTTACGCCCTACTTGTGCCTGTTCTGGCAAGTGTGGTTTTGGTCACTTGTGTTGTTCTGGCAAGTGCGGTTTTTGTCACTTGTGCTATTCTGGCAAGTACGATTTTGTTCACTTGTGCTGTTCTGGCAATTGCGGTTTTGGTCACTTGTGTTGTTCTGGCAAGTGTAGCTTTGATTACTTGTGCTGTTCTGGCAAGTACGATTTTGGTCACTTGTGCTGTTCTGGCAAGTACGGTTTTGGTCACTTGTGTTGTTCTGGCAAGTACGGTTTTGGCTACTTGTGATGCTCTGACAAGTACGGTTTTGGTCACTGGTGTTATCCTGGCAAGTGAGTTTTATCATTGTCGTCCTAGCATGTGAATTATATTTAATGAGTAGCTAGTAAAGGTCTTGCTTAGTTATAGATATTGTCAATTGTTTGGATGTAAGAGTCTTGGTCCTATCGGATACTAGAAGTGAGATGCAAGCCTCCTAGTTGCGATATGATCGTCGGGATTGATGTTCCCATCCATTATTATGGTGAGATGCAAGCCATAAGTATGAATGTGACATTAGTAGCCACGTCGCGTGCAATGTTTGTTAAGAGGTTTTCTAAGTAATGGCTATGGTTTCCATTCTTGTGATTTGTATCGATTGATCCCTTATTTATCTACTTCACATGATTCAGATTCTAACCTCATATCTATGTTATATTTTCCTAAAATGTGTGCTTTTGTCAAAATGACTGTATTCTTGTCTTTCATACAATTTAATTGTCTTACGTGAATAGTTGAGTCTTTATTATGTTAATATTGATCTATCTTGTTCAATCTCATTTAATTGTCATGTTTAAATATAAACTTGATGTTCATATCTTTTGTAAGTATCTTACATGATTTATCTAATTGAGTTCTTTGTTATGGTCATTTTGACAATTTGTGGCTGGGAGAGCCTTGAGTTACTCCTCACTGAATGTGGCGTTCATGTTTACACGAATGACAGGTATTAGTTGGTGCAACTATGGGGTGAAGACATGTGTGAGCTAGCGAGCACCTTGGACTAGTAGTCGGTTTAGTAGGATTGCTTAGATTCACCTTTTATCTTTTTGTCATTCGAGGGATATATTTTCCCTCATCTTTGACTATCACGTTTGTATAAACTTAACTTTATTTCCGCATACTTTATTTATGTTTTAGGTTTTAATGAACCCGCACTTTAAACTTTAAAAGTTTCAAAAATTTCCTAATTTCCGCTTGAATTTATAAGTTATATTTTTTCGCGTTATTGCGGGGGTTCACAGTAAGAAGAGAGAGAGAGAGAGAGAGAGAGAGAGAGAGAGAGAGAGAGAGAGAGAGAGAGAGAGAGAGAGAAGTGTACCCATTATTCGCAGTTACTGCTCCGGGACGGCGATGGGATAAAAAGAGTTCAAATGGTGTTCAACCAGATCTGCGCCGTCGCTCTTGATAAGGTCATGGCGGTGACGACGTCTAGCCGGAGCTTCGGTGGTCGCCAACGGAAGTATGCTGTGTGGTGAGTAGGATTAAGAGTGAGATGGGTGATTGAAAGTAATGGGTATAATAAGTCAGTATGTGTGGAGGTATAAGTTTGACTTTGTTTATTTACTTAGTTTGACCAATTTAAGTTACTTCGTAAGTTCGTACTGAACTTTAGTTCGTACCTGACCCCACCCCTATATATATATATATATATATATATATATATATATATATATATATATATATATATATATATTATCTTTAAATTTATTTTATTTTTTGTGTTAGCAACTGTTATTCCAGTGTTATTCATCGTTTTTGTCTTTTTTTTCCTTTTTTGTCACACCTGTTATTCCAGTGTTACTCTTATACTTTTTTTGTGGTACCACTTGTTATTCCAGTGTTGCTCTTATGTTCTCACGGTTTTCTAATTTTCTCATTATGTTACTTTTTTTTACCACGTGTTACTCAGGTGTTATTCTGTTGTTATTGTGTTGTTACTCTGGTGTTATTTCGGTGTTATTGTAATATTTTAATGTTATTCTTGTGTTATTGTTTTTTGGTACGAATTCTTGTGTTATTGTGGTGTTATATATATATATAAATATATATATATATATATATATATATATATATATATATATATATGTATGTATAGAAGAAGGATCAAGTGAGTCCACCAAAATTCATTAAGTCCATAAGACCTCTTTAGGGCCATTGAAAAGATGAGATGATGGGCTGAGATTGAAGGGAAAAAAGGAAGGGATTAGTGCAAAAAGATGGGATTAATGCTAATGTAAGACACACTCTCTCTCTACCTCACTAGTCCACCTAATTAAAAATTAATTCACTATATATCAATTATTTTCACATCCACTTCTCTCTCATCTCACAAATATCCTTCCTCTCATCTCTCCAAAAACCCAAATAATTCAAAACCCAAAAAAATAAAAAATCTCACACAAAAAATTCAAAACCCAATCACCTTACGCCCACCACCATGCACCACCACGACGAAACCCTACCTCAACCGGCACACCGTAGCCCACCACCCTGACAACCTCCTCTCCACCGACTCCCTCCTTCATGTCTCACAACACACATCCGCCACCACCACGCACACCTTCACACCACCACACACGCCATCATCAGCCGCCACTTCCACCCTCGCTACCTCCCACCACCAACATCGACATCCTCGCCACCTCCCACAACAACCCTTTATAATTTTTTTTTTCTTTAGATCTGAAAACACGCCACCTTTCACAACCTGCCACCACAACGACAACCTCCCACACCCGACACCTTCCAACACACCACCACTACGCACCACAGCCTAATACCACAACCACCCCTACACAACCACTATTCTCCGCCGCAACAACCACCCCTACACAACCACCATTCTCCGCCGCAACCACGCACCACCACCTTCCTTCTTCCTCCTTTTTCCGTCACCTTCCTTCTTCCTCCTTTTTCAGATCTGCAACAACAACCCGACCCACGTCTCTCCTCTTCCGCCTCTTTCTCCTTGCCGCCGGCTTCACTGTCCTTGCCGCCGCATCTCACTCCTCTGACCCACGTCGGGCTTTTGTGTTTTGTTTGTGTGTTGTGTCGACTGTGTTTGTGTTTCAATTTTTTTTGTTCTTATTTAATACGAGTTTGCGGTTGGTTTGTTTTTGTTTGTGTGTTGTGTCGATTTTGTCGATAGGTGTTCTTTTTTTTTTCTTTTTTTTTCAGATTTAGCATTATATTTTTGGTGTTTTTTTCTTTTATTGTGTTATTGTATAGATCTGGTTTTTTTATGAGTTATTTTACATTTACACTCGTATTATTTGAAAGTTACACTCGTATTACTTGAAATTTACACTTGTTTTTAAAAGTTACACTCATATTTTGTTTTAATCTTTAAATTTAAATTTCTTAACGTTTACACTCGTAAATCTTTAAATTTACACTCTTATTTCTTAACGTTTACACTCGTATTTCATTACATTTACACTTATTTCCACAGTTCTATTTCCACGGTTATTATTATTATTATTATATTATTATTATTATTATTATTATTATTATTATTATTATTATTATTATTATTATTATTATTTAGTGCTATATAAGATATTTTTTTCCACTCTCTTTTTATTAGATCTAGTAGTTCTTACCTGTGTTGTTGATGATGTTTTTTTTTGGGTTTTTTTTTTCACTCTCTTTTTTGGGTTTTTATTAGATCTAGTAGTTATTAGTAGTTTTTATTTATACTTGTATTTTCTCACATTTACACCCATGTTTCTTTAAATTTACACTTCTATTTCCTCACATTTACACTAATATTTCTGTAAATTTACAGTTTATTTTCTCACATTTACACTCGTAATTATTTAAATTTACACTTGTATTTCCTCACATTTACACTCATATTTCTTTAAATTTCTACTTGTATTTCCTCACATTTACACTCATATTTCTTTAAAGTTACACTTCTATTTCCTCACATTTACACTCATATTTCTTTAAATTTACACTTGTATTTCCTCACATTTACAATCTTACATTTACACTTGTTAAAATTATATAAATTTGCACTCATCTTTTGTGGACTAAAGTTGGTGGTGGAGGACGACGGTGGTGGTGTTTGTTGGTAGCCGGACTAAAGTTTTACTCATAAAGGATCAAAGTTACATTTGTAAAGGACCAAAGTTAAACTCAAAAGACGAAAGTTACACTCTTAAACCTTCAAATTTACACTCGTAGACCTTCAAATTTACACTTAAAAATTACACTCGTAAAACTTCACATTTACACTCGGTAACATATTAAGATTATCTAAATTCAAAATTTCCATCACAAAAAAATCAAATTTACACTCTAAAAATGTTACATTTACACTCGTAAAACATCACATTTACACTTGCAAAATGTTAAAATTATATAAATTCAAAATTTCCGTCACAAAAAATCAAATTTACACTCTTAAAATGTTACAGTTACACTCGTAAAACATCACATTTACACTTGTAAAATGTTAAAATCATATAAATTCAAAATTTTCATCACAAAAAATCAAATTTACACTCTTAAAATGTTACATTTACACTCGTAAAACATCACATTTACACTTGTAAAATGTTAAAATTATATAAATTCAAAATTTCCGTCACAAACAATCAAATTTACACTCTAAAAAGGTTACATTTACACTCGTAAAACATCACATTTACACTTGTAAAATGTTAAAATTATATAAATTCAAAATTTCCGTCACAAACAATCAAATTTACACACTAAAAAGGTTACATTTACACTCCTAAAACATCACATTTACACTTGTAAAATGTCAAAATTATAAAATTCAAAATTTCCGTCACAAAAAATCAAATTTACACTCTTAGAATGTTACATTTACACTCGTAAAACATCACATTTACACTTGTAAAACTCATACAACATTACATTTACACTTCTGAAATCTGAAACTCAAAACTGATTAATTAGGGGCTAGAGAGAGAAAGAAAAATTAATTAGTGTAAAGAAATTTGATTAGTGGTAATTTTTTTTGATAATTTTCAATCTCAACCACCCATCTCAATCCAACCATCCACATTTTTTACCTTTTCTTTTTAATAACCCTTAATCAAATTTATCTCAACCATCCAATGAGTCCATCCAATGGCCCTTAGAAGGATTTATGGACTCAATTGGGAAGGAGGACTCATTAGAACTCCTATATATATATATATATATATATATATATATATATATATATATATATATATATATATATATATATATATATATATATATATATATATATATATATATATATATATATATGAATGGGATCATGTGAGGATACACTATCTTTTTGAGGATTGAGGATTTCGTTACAATATCACAAAGTTGTTCAATACAATATCACAAAGTTGTTCAAACAATATTACACGAAAAAAATAGTTGCGCAAAAAAAAAAAAAAATTTATGAAATTTTTTTTTTTTTGGACAAGTCTGCTTTTTTCGTGATAGTCAATACAATATCACAAAGTTGTTCAAACAATATCACACGAAAAAATAGTCATTTGCGCAAAAAAAAAAAAAAAATTTTTTTTTTTTTATAAAAATTTTTTTTTTTGGACAAGTCTGATTTTTTTCGTGATATTCAATACAATATCACAGGTTGTTCGAAACAATATCACACGAAAAAAATAGCTGCGCAAAAAAAAAAAAAAAAAAAAAAAAAAAAAAAAAAAACTTTATGAAAAAAAATTTTTTTTTTGGACAAGTCTTATTTTTTTCGTGATATTGTATTACAATCCTCAATCCTCAAATATTTAGCCGTCTTCACCGGATCCCGCCTCTATATATATATATATATATATATAGAGTAAGGATCAAGTGAGTCCACTAAGAAGCATTGAGTCCCTAAGTCCTATTTGGAGCCATTAAAAAGATGGGATGAAGGGTTGAGATTGAAGGGGAAAAGGGAGGGATTAATGCTAAATGGAGGGGATTGAAGCTAATTAATCACTTTCCCTCACTACCTCCACTAATCAACCACTAATTTTACTATATAACATTTATTTTCCACTCACTTCTCTCTCATCTCACACAATTATCATTCCTCTCATCTCTCTAAAAATCAAAAAAATTCCAATCCTCTCAAAAATCCAACAAAAATCAAAAACCAAATAATTCAAAAAAATTCAAAAAAAAATAATTTCCCCCTCATCAGTCATCACCCGCCACCACCACGACACACCACCCACCACTCACACACCCGCCACCACCACCATAACCCACCTCTCCTGCCGGCCACTCACACACCACCATCCACCCACACACCCGTCACCACCACTCCCCGCGACAACCACACACGACCCGACCAAAAACGCCAGATCTGCCTCACGCACCACAACAACCACCACCTTCCCCCGTCTTTTTCGAACACACCACCACCACCGCCTCCTTCAACCACCACCCTCACGCACCACACCGACACCACCTCCTCTGTTCCTCACTCTCCCTCACACACCCAGATCCGCCACCACCCGACACCACCATGGCCGAAACCCCCAACCACCTCCCTCCCTCCCTTTCTGCCACCGCCACCTTCACTCACCACCAACAACATCCACGACAACAACACCACCATAAAATACCAACACACCACTCACCACCCACCAACACCACCCACCCGACTCCTCCCTCCAACCACAACTCCAACCAGTTCCGCAACCCGACACCCACGACAACAACAACCCCAGATCTGCTCATTGTTGTCGTTGTTTGTGTTTGTTATTGTTCTAACCACGCACCATCACGCCATCTTCACGCTGCCGTCACGCCGCCGTCGTGTCGCCTCCCTCCTTTTCTTTTTTTTCAGATCTGTGTTTTCTGTTGTGTTTTCCTTGAGTTTGTGTTTTTGGGTGTCGTCCTCTTTATGTTGTGTTTGTTGTTTTGTTTTTTTTTTTTTTTTTTTTTTTTTTTCAACAATAAAGTTTGTGTTTTTGTGTGTGTCGTCCTTTTTTTTTATGTTGTGTGTGTCGTTGTTTGTTGTCATTTATGTCGTTGTTTTTATTATTGTTTTTATTATTAGATTTAATGTTATATTTATGTTTTTTTTTCAATCTCTCTTTATTAGATTTAGTGTTGTTGATGTTGTTTTATCATGATTTTTATTCTAGATCTAATAAATATATTTATTATACTCATATTTTTTTTACATTTACACTCATATTTCTTTACATTTACACTCATATGTCTTTACAATTACACTCGTATTTCTTTACATTTACACTCATAATTTTTACATTTACACTTGTATTTCCTCACATTTACACTCGTTATTATTTAAATTTACACTTGTATCTCCTCACATTTACACTCGTATTTCTCTTAAATTTACACTTTTATCTCCTCACATTTACACTCGTATTTCTTTAAATTTACACTCATATTTCTTAACATTATAATTTTTACATTTACACTTGTATTTCCTCACATTTACACTCGTTATTATTTAAATTTACACTTGTATCTCCTCACATTTACACTCGTATTTCTCTTAAATTTACACTTGTATCTCCTCACATTTACACTCGTATTTCTTTAAATTTACACTCATATTTCTTAACATTTACAGTCGTATTTCTTAACATTTACACTCGTATTTCTTTACATTTACACTCGTTAAAATTATATAAATTTGCGCTCATATTTTTTGTGGATATGAGTTGGTGGGGAAGGACGATGATGGTGGCGTTTTTTGGTAGTCGGACTAAAGTTTTACTCGTAAAGGACAAAGTTGATGGTGGCATTTTTTGGTAGTCGGACTAAAGTTTTACTCGTAAAGGACAAAGTTACACTTATAAAGGGCCAAATTCACACTCAAAGGACAAAATTTACACTCTAAAACCTTCAAATTGACTAAAAAATCAAATTTACACTCTTAAAATGTTATATTTACACTCGTAAAACCTCACATTTACACTTGTAAAATGTTAAACTTATATAAATTCAAAATTTCCGTCACAAAAAATCAAATTTACACTCTTAAAATGTTACATTTACAGTCGTAAAACATCACATTTACACTTGTAAAATGTTAAAATTAAATAAATTCAAAATTTCCGTCACAAAAAAACAAATTTACACTCTTAAAATGTTACATTTACACTCGTAAAACATCACATTTACACTTGTAAAATGTTAAAATTATATAAATTCAAAATTTCCGTCACAAAAAAACAAATTTACACTCTTAAAATGTTACATTTACACTCGTAAAATATCACATTTACATTTGTAAAACGTTAAAATTATGTAAATTCAAAATTTCCGTCACAAAAAATCAAATTTACACTCTTAAAATGTTACATTTACACTCGTAAAACCTCACATTTACACTTGTAAAATGTTAAAATTATATAAATTCAAAATTTCCGTCACAAAAAAATCAAATTTACACTCTAAAAATGTTACATTACACTCGTAAAACTTCACATTTACACTTGTAAAGTGTTAAAATTATATAAATTCAAAATCTCCGTCACAAAAAATAAATTTTACACTCTTAAAATGTTACATTTACACTCGTAAAACTTCACATTTACACTTCTAAAATGTTAAAATTATATAAATTCAAAATTTCCGTCACATTTACACTTGTAAAACTCATACAACATTACATTTACACTTCTGAAATCTAAAACTCAAAACTGATTAATTAGGGGCTAGAGAGAGAAAGAAAAATTAATTAGTGTATAGAAATTTGATTAGTGGTAATTTTTTTTGGTAATTTTCAATCTCAACCACCCATCTCAATCCAACCATCCACATTTTTTTCCTTTTCTTTTTAATGGCCTTTAATCAAATTCATCTCAACCTTCCATTTAGTCCATCCAATGGCCCTTAGAGGGACTTATGGACTCAATTTGAGAGGAGGATTCATTAGATCTTACCTCTCTCTCTCTCTCTATATATATATATATATATATATATGTATATATATATATATATATATATGTATATATATATATATATATATGTATATATATATATATATATATATATATATATATATATATATATATATATATATATATATATATATATATATATATATATATATATATATATATATATATATATATATATATATATATATATATAGAAGAGATCAAGTGAGTCCATCCAATTTCATTGAGTCCCTAAGTCCTCTTTAGGGCCATTGAAAAGATGAGATGAGGGGTTGAGATTGAAGGGAAAAAGTAGGGGATTAAGGCTAAAATAAGGGAATTGATGTTAATTAATCATTTTCCCTCTCTACCTTCACTAATCAACCCCATAATTTCACTATATAGCCCTTCTTTTTTCACTCACTTCTCTCTCCTCCCACACAATTACCATTCATTTCATCTCTCTAAAAACCAAAAAATTAATAAAACCAAAAAAACTCCCAAAAATTTTAAAAAACCCCAAAATAAAATTCCCTCCTCATACTCACCACCACCGACATCTCCTTCCAGCCACCACCATCGACAACCACCACCACTCCCCACGATAACCACCACGACCCCATCTCCACCATCAGCCCTACCACCTCCCTTCTTTTCTCCCACCGCCACCCTCACGCACCACCAACAACATCCACGACGACAACCACAACACCACAAAAATACCAAAAAAATACCAAAAAAACACCACCCTCACGCACCACCAACAACACCACAACCACATCCCCCACCACCACCGACCTCTCTCACGCAACCCACACCACACCACAACCCGCACCACATCAACACAACTCGCACTCCAGTCCCACGCCTCACCACGACCCACCCTCCACCATCAACACCACCCACTGCCGCCAGATCTGACCACAACCCGACCCTCCCTCCTTTTATGTTTTCAGATCTGACCACGCACCACCCCACACTGTTTTTCTTTCTTTTCAGTTTGTGTTTGTTGTGGATGTATGGTTATATTTCGAACATACTGTGTGTTTTTGCTTTTTGATGTTTGGTCTTATATTTCTAACATCTGAATTTCGAACATACGTGTTTTTGCTTTTTGTTTTTTTTTAATCTTTTCTATTTCAGATATTTTTGTTCCAAAATTACTTGGTCTTATGTTGTTGTTACATAATTTTTTTTATTATTATTTTCATTTGTTATTGTGGGTGGTTAATTTTTACTTGCGTATCTCGTCTTTTTTTGCTTTTGTTTTTTAGATCTATAAAGTTACACTCTGGTGATTTCAGATCTATTTATTTATTAAAGTTACACTCGTTTTTCTTTAAATTTACACTTGTATTTCCTCACATTTATACTCGCATTTCTTTACATTTACACTCTTATGAAGTGTAATAAATTGTTGATCTTATTCGTAGATCTAATAAATATATAGTAGATTTTTGAAAAAAAAATCGTATGAACATGATTTTTATTCTTAGATCTAATAAATATATTAATTTTACTCATATTTTTTTACATTTACAATCGTATTTTGTTACATTTACACTCATATTTCTTTACATTTACACTTATATTTCTTTACATTTACACTCATATTTCTTTACATTTACACTCATATTTCTTTACATTTACACGCATTTTTCAGATTTACACTTGCACTTTTTACAGTTACACTCGTATTTCTTTACATTTACACTCATATTTTTTACATTTATACTCATATTTCCTTACATTTACACTTCTATATCTGTACATTTACACTCCTTAAAATTATATAGATTTGCACTCACATTTACACTGGTTTTTTTTCACATTTACACTCATATTTCTTTACATTTACACTCGTATTTCTTTACATTTACACGCATTTTTTAGATTTACACTCATATTTTTTTACAATTAAACTCCTATTTCTTTACATTTACACTCATATTTTTTTACATTTACTCACGTATATTTGTACATTTACACTCGTTAAATTTATATAGATTTGCACTCATATATTTTTGTGGATATGAGTTGGTGGTGGAAGACGACGGTGATGGTGTTTGTTGGTAATCGGACTAAAGTTTTACTCGTAAAGGACCAAAGTTACACTTATAATGGACCAAAGTCACACTCAAAGGACCAAATTTACACTCTAAAACTTTCAAATTTACACTTAAAATACTACATTTACACTCTGAAAACATCACATTTACACTCGTAAAATGTTAAAATTATATAAATTAAAAATTTCCGTCACAAAAAATAAAAAAAAAATCAAATTTACACTCTTAAAATTTACATTTACACTCGTAAAACATCAAATTTACACTTGTAAAATGTTAAAATTAAAAAAATTCAAAATTTACGTCACAAAAAAGCAAATGTACACTCTTAAAATGTTACATTTACACTCGTAAAACATCAAATTTACACTTGTAAAATGTTAAAATTATAAAAATTCAAAATTTCCGTCACAAAAAATCAAATTTGCACTCTTAAAATGTTACATTAACACTCGTAAAACATCAAACTTACACTTGTAAAATGTTAAAATTATAAAAATTCAAAATTTCCGTCACAAAAAATCAAATTACACTCTTAAAATGTTACATTTACACTCGTAAAACATCACATTTACACTTGTAAAATGTTAAAATTATATAAATTCAAAATTTCCGTCACAAAAAATCAAATTACACTCTTAAAATGTTACATTTAAACTCGTAAAACATCACATTTACACTTGTAAAATGTTAAAATTATATAAATTCAAAATTTTCGTCACAAAAAATCAAATTACACTCTTAAAATGTTACATTTACACTCGTAAAACATCACATTTACACTTGTAAAACTCATACAACATTACATTTACACTTCAAATCAAACTCAAAATCGATTAATTAGGGGCTAGAGAGAGAAAGAAAAATTAATTAGTTTATAGAAATTTGATTAGTGGTAATTTTTTTTTGGTAATTTTCAATCTCAACCACCCATCTCAATCCAACCATCCACATTTTTTTCCTTTTTTTTAATAGCCCTTAATCAAATGCATCTCAACCATTCATTGAGTCCATCCAAAGGCCCTTAGAGGGACTTATGGACTCAATTTGAGAGGAGGACTCATTAGAACTCCTCTCTCTCTCTCTCTCTCTCTCTCTCTCTCTCTCTCTCTCTCTCTCTCTTTCTCTATCTTTCTCTCTCTCTCTCTCTCTCTCTCTATATATATATATATATATATATATATATATATATATATATATATATATATATATATATATATATAGAGAGAGAGAGAGAGAGAGAGAGAGAGAGAAAGGTTCTCATGAGTCCCTCATATCATATGAGTCCCTAAGTCCTTATAAGGGCCTTTGGATGGAAGGGATGGAGGGATGAGATTACATCTAATTGAAGGGTCACAAATCTCCCTCCCTAATCTCCCTCCATAACTCTTCCTAATCCTGTATAACTCCTTGCCCATTCTAATCTCCCTACTCACTTCCTCATTATTCATTCTCCCTCACTTCTCTCATCCGATTCTCTCTCATTCTCTAAAAAAAAACCAAACCAAAATAAACTAAAAACAAAAAACAAAAAAAACCAAACACAACAACTTCATCGACAACACCAACCTTCCACCACCACCCTTACACCACCACGAACCACCCCACAACCGCCATCACTTGCCACGAACCACCCTTCACGTCGTCACCACTGGACCCACCAACACCTACATCCACAACCGGCCTTCTCCTCGCCACCACCAAACCCGCCTGCCACCACAAACTGCGAAACCCGCCTGCACCTTCCCCTCGTCACCCTCCTCTCCACGACCACCCTTGTAACACCCCACGGTAATTAAAGAGATCCAGTGATAGGCTTAAATGACTAGTGCTTAAAGGGATTGGAAGTACTACTCATATCAACAGTGCACTTTCTTTTATGGTCATCCATGCGAAAGAACTTCAAAGTTAAGCGTGCTTGATTGGGAGTAGTCCTAGGATGGGTGACCTCCTGGGAAGGTTTCCGGGATGCGCATGAGTGAGGAGAAAATGCTCTATAAAGGACCCGTGTTGATCTGTGGGCCATGTACACAGCCTGGTGAGCTATCATAAGTAACCACTTCCGACCCGGTTTGGGCCGGGGTGTTACAAGTGGTATCAGAGTAACCCTGCGACCGTGTGATGATTGGAGGCAGTTGTTATACGCTCCTGGAGGCAGTGGTTATACGCTCCCAGGCGCAACGAGGACGTTACGTTCTTCAAGTGGGGGTGACTGTAACACCTCACGGTAATTGAAGAGGTCTAGTGATAGGCTTAAATGACTAGTTCTTAAAGGGATTGGAAGTACTACTCATATCAACAAAGTGCACTTTCTTTTATGGTCATCCATGCGTAAGAACTCCAAAGTTAAGCGTGCTTGACTGGTAGTAGTCTTAGGATGGGTGACCTCCTGGGAAGGTTTCCGGGATGCGCATGAGTGAGGACAAAATGCTCTATAAAGGACCCGTGTTGATCTGTGGGCCATGTACACAGCCTGGTGAGCAATCATGAGTAACCACTCCCTACCCGGTTTGGGCCGAGGTGTTACAACCCTCCTGTCTACCACCCGCCTTCCTCCTCCCTCCACCACCGCAACAACTCCACGAATACAACAACAACTTTAGTAGAACTATACTCAGTAAATGTATAACTTCTACTCAGTAAATGTATAACTTAACTCAGTAAATGTATAACTTTAGTCCATTTTTTGTATAACTTTAGTCCATTTTTGTATAACTTTAGTCAATTTTTGTATAACTTTAGTCCATATTTGTATAACTTTAGTCCATTTTTTGTATAACTTTAGTCCACCAAACTACCACCACAAAACGAGATAATAAAGTTATTTTTTCAAAAGATTAAAATTAACTTATAATATGAGATTTATTTACCCAAAATCTTAAGAAAACCATGTAAAAAAAGCGAGAATTGAGAAAATAGATAAAAAGACAAGAATAAACAAAATAAAAGACAACAAAAATAACGAATGAAAAAAACACAACAAAAATAACGAATGAAAAAAACAACTCAAAACATAAAAAATAACACCAAAAAGAAAAAGAAAAAAAAAACGATGCGGCGGCTGTGGTTGTGAGACGGTGGGTCGTGGCGGTGGGTGGTGGTGTAGAGGAAGAGAAGTTTTTTATTTGTTTGGATTTTTGATTTTTTGGGTTTTTGATTTTTTTTTTGGGTGTTTTGGTTTTTTTATTTATTTGGATTTTTGGGTTTTTTATTTATTTGGATTTTTTTTTAGAGAAGAGAGAAGTGAAATGTGTAAGATGAGAGAGAAATGGATGAGTGGAAAACAAATATATAGTAAATTAGTGATTAATTAGGGTGGATTAGTGAATGAGGAGAGAGATGGTGAGATTAGCTATTAAACACACTTTTTTTGGGTTGATCTTGACCATCCATTTTCACCATCCAATGGCCCTTAATAGAACTTATGGACTCAATACATATACATGGACTTAGTTGATCTCTTCTCTCTCTCTCTCTCTCTCTCTCTATATATATATATATATATATATATATATATATATATATAATCACATGGGTCCACCCCATCTTTTTGAGTCTATGAGTCCTAATCTGGACCATTAGATTAAAGAGATCTAATGGCTGAGATTACACTGCTGATAGTAAGGGTATTTTTGTAATTTTGCGTTTTTCTATATAAGTCTTATTTTACAGCCAAAATTAAGTCTAATTCATTCAGTTTCTCTCTCTAACTTTACAGGCCCAAATTTTCTTTTTATATGGCGATCTCCGTAATCTCCGGCGTTCTTCTTCGTTCTTCCACTACTTGCTTCTTCATCAATCTACACTCTTTGATTGGTTCATCTTATTCATTATTTGGAATGTCAGGTATCGTTTTTCATCACAATTTTTATTTCCTTCGTTATTATCATTTTCCTTATTATTTTCAATTGATTTCCTTAATCTTTGTTCTTCTATAATTATGATTGATGATATTATGTTAATTTCTGTTTTTTTTTAATCAATTCGCTTTCTATATTTGAGTATTTAATGTAATTTAATACCGTCGCTTTATGTATTTCGATTGATTTTGTAATCAATGTATTTTGTTCTTTTCGTTTTAATTCGATTATCTCTATTGTTATTATGATTAATGATATGTTTCGAATTTATGTCTTTGAATCATCTAGTTTCTGCATTTTCGTTTTTTCATCATCTTGTTATTGTTATTTTTTACATATTTTCTATTTTTAATCATTTGTTAATGTATTCTTCTCATCGGAGTTCTGTTGTACAAGGACTAATTTTAGTCAAATTATGTCTAGATTCTGAGAATCACATGTTATTGAATTTTTATCTCAGCTCCTCACTGTTGGAGCTTTGAATCAAATTGATTATATTGCCTTTTGTTGCAAAACTTGGCATGATGAGTTTGTTGCGCTGACCAGGCCATTGCTCTTTATTAACTTTGGGTTTAATTAATTGAATTAAATTAGTATCAGAGGTTACTCTTAATAGTATCACATACTATTCTTAATAGTATCACAAATTATTTCATAATAGTATCACAAACGACTTACTCATATGCTTTTTTCTTCTTTGTTTTTCTTTTTTGCAGATCTCGCCACTTGCAGAGGGTTCTTAAGTATTCGTGTGCATGCTCAAAGGAGTTAGCACTACATCATCAATTAGCAAATCGTCTTTTTTTAGTCATTTCTCTTATAAAGAAAAACTACTTCTTAGATTTTATCTTAAGTTGTCTCCTTTTTGTATTATTTTTTTTTTATTATTATTTTTGCTTATCAATATCATCAAATTTGCTATGTGTATTTTACTTTTCCTAGCCAGAAACAATGTGACACATTATTAGAAACAACATCACACCTTATACAAAACAATATCACTGTTTCACAAGTACTTTAAATGCTTCTCTTTTGTGATGTTGTGAAACAATATCACAATCAGTGTATAAAAATATCACACGATGTTAAAAAGAATATCACACTTTACCAAGAACAACACCGTATCCTGAAGATTGTTTATTTATTTCAACTTTTACTAGTCTTGATTAATAATATCACCCCCATCAGCATAGAATATCACACTCTGTGTTAAAAAAATATCAGCCTTGAAGAATTCCAGACTTCTAATTCTGTTTTTTCTTCCCTAAAAATAATGCACTTTTAATTACAGTTCTTGACTTACATATTTTATTAGTCATTTGGTACAATATCAATTTTGAAATATTATTTATACCTATCCATTTTGTGATACTGAGAAACAATAACACAAGTAATTAACAACAATATCACACTGTTTACAAAAATATATCACTGTGCCAACTACTTTTGGATTACTCTCCACTTAGTGATATTGAGAAACAATATCACAAACACTGAAAAAGAATATCACAATTAGTTGAAAGGAATATCAGACTTCGCCAAATACAACCTCAAAACCAAATAGGTTATTTGTAATTTCGATAAACAATACCACATTCATTAAGATAGAATATCACACTTTGTAACCAAGAGTATCAGACTACGACAAAAGACAACACTCGGTCTAACATCAATGTACTTCCTCCTCAACTGCACTCATTACTCCTAAACCAATTTTTGATGCATCATTCAAATGACTCTCGACTCATTGTCCTCCTCATCTTGGTTTGCATCATTGATGTTCAAGTTAGTAACATCATTATCCTTATCTTCCTCATTCAAACCAGTGTCCACATCATTCTTACCTCCCTCATCTTTGTCTTCATCATTCAAATCACCGTCACTCAGAAGATCTCTATCTGTACATCCACCATATTTCTTGTTCAACCCTTTGTACTGAATTTTCAACATGTCAGTCTATATATCAAGCGACGACAACCCTTATTTTGCTTTCTCCCTCTCACACTACTTCGCTATAAGGTACGACATTCAGAATCTCTAAAAATAGGTTGTGTTTGCGACAAGAGAGGACCTGGTTTTTTTATGTTGTTTTTTCAATATTATCACTCTCTTTCTCAGCATTACAATCATTTCCAATGTTACTGCCACCGGCTTGTGCACAAGTACTTGGTTCATCCAATGAGGTTGTTGGTTTTATATTTCTGAGCTTCTTCACATGTTATCTACATATCTTGTGAAGAGCAATTCATTGTCTGTACCTTCCTCATTCAAACTTTATTTTGTTTGACCTGCATAATATCGATAACCACAATTATCAAAGACCTTAAAACTTTACCAAACAAAATATCATTCTAAAAAGGCATACCACACTTCCAATTTTGTGACTTTATAAATCAATAACATAGTAAAAACGAATATCACACTTTTATTTGTTTTAATCTACTTATTCTGCCAAAATTGTACCATTAGTCTTCATATCATACCATTAATCTTCCGATCGAATAACTCATTATACAAACAACAATATCACAACCATTAAAATATTATATCACACTTTCAAATGTTGTTTATTCCTATGAATTTTCAATATCATAGCCAACATTATATCAATTTCTCAAGTGCAATGTCAAACACAATCAATTTCATAATATCAAACCTTAGTTTTCACAAACAAACAATATTAAACCCTAATTTTCGTCATCAAACTAAAAAAATCATCTAAGAAACAACTACAACTACAATCGACGATATTAATTAATTAGTTTAGTAGGTCGAAATAATCACCAAAAACGTATCAAATCATGTATAACTAAGATATCTAGAAATTCAAAGCAAGAACATGAATGTAATACAAATCACTCGTCAATTACTTCTCTCTTTTTGATTTAATCGTTCTAAATTCTTTTAATTCACAATATATACAATAATTTGTAACAAAATTAATATTCATAATCAATTTAATATTACATAAAAGTTAATTGAAATCGCATAAATTAACAAGAAAAAAATTACCTCAACGATGTTGAAGGGAATTGAAATCAACTAAGATTATTGAATGTAGTTGAAAAACAATTAAAATCGAGAAGAAAAATTAAGATTTACACCATATTTTTAGTAAGATTTTGTGAGATTGATTTTTTCAAACTTTTCGATTTTTCAGTTCGTATTTTAGATAGAGAAAGAGAGGGGGAATAATGGGAACGAAGGTCTGTGTTTTTGAGTTTTGTTTGTTACTTTTTGGCTGCCTACGTGTCATCATCTTAATCCTCCAATTTGTTCAGATCGAGGGTTGTTGTTAAGACTCATGGAATCAATTATTTAGGTGGACTCACCGGATCTTACCTATATATATATATATATATATATATATATATATATATATATATATATATAAATAGGATCATATGAGTTTGGTTTTTTTGGTGAGTTACCCCTCTTAATCTGAACCATTAATCTAATCTAAGATGGATGGCTGAGATTAAATCTTGCTTGAGTTATAAATAATCACTTTTCTCTCCATATCCCTCATTATTAGTAAAATCACACTATCTCTCCTCTTTTTCCCCCTAAAAAGCCAGAACAAAAAAAAAAAAAGAACGACGACATCGTTCAACTGTGTCAAATTCAATCTTCATCAAATTTCTTCAAATTGCAGGCTACAAACTCAATCTTCATCCTCAATCTTCATGATACTCGTTCAAATTTGTCATCAATTAAGGAGATTCGTTGTCGCTTTCGCTTCATCTTAGTATTTCTCTTCAATTTCACAATATGTAAGTACTAATTTTGTTTTCTAGATCTGATTGGTGCGTTATCATTATCGTTCTTATCTAATATCCTTTTCATTTTTGTTGATTCGTTGTATGTTCGTCTGCACTTATGTTTTGTTGTTAAATTGCTTGTTTTCTCATTATTTTCCCAATAATATATAGGGTTTTGAGTTTAATACGAGAATTCTAAACGATCTTGTGCATTTTCATGTTGTTTGTAAGCTGTTTCATAAGTTTTTTCTTTATTCAGTTGTGTTATTTTGTATATTTGATAATTTTAGGGTTTTTGATTTAGATGTGTTACCACCACGAACTTTGTTTGCTGGTGCTAGTTATTGTATTGCTTTAACCGAATTATTGTATTATTCAAACTCAGTTATTGTATTTTGTAGTTATTTCTTGTTTATTGTGTTCATCTGTAAATAACAGTTATTGTATTACTTTAACCGAGTTATTGTATTATCCTAATTCAGTTATTGTATTTTGCAGGTAACTCTTTTCTTTTTTGTAATGATTTTTTTCGGTTGAATGTGTTCAATTTTTCTTCTCCTTCATCTTCTCTATCTTCACAGTTTCTCAATTTTTTTCCGAATGAATGTTTTCAATTTCGCATTTCATCTTCTTGTTCTTTTTTTTGAATTTATGTGTGTAATCTTCAATTTATTCAGTTATCTTCATTATGTTGTTCAATTTATTGTATTTGTGTTGTTAAATGACATTGTTTTTCGTTTTCGAATAATTTTAGGGTTTTGCAATTGTATTTTGCGTTTTTGCACCTGATTTTTGAATTGGATGTTGTTGTTTCTGGTTGTTCAATCAAACTATTATGAATGTAGATAGGTGGCAGAACAATGAGGTTGTTTAGAGTATCTTATATTAACAATGGTGCGTTTTGATGTAGTTGAGTTTTTTTGATACATTATTATTTCTCTGAAATAACCAGTTATTGTATTTTGTTGTTTCAGTTATTTCAATGCATTAGTTGGATTATTGTATTTCATTTTGCTTAGTTACTTCATTCTGACAAAATATGCTTTTATTTCTCTAAAAGATCCAATTATTTTAGAGTGTTTTTATGGTTATTTCAATACTTATGGGTCGTTATTGTATTTCAGTTGCATAGTAATTTTCAACTCACGCCCTTCTTTGTTTTTATTTCTCTCAGCGAGCTTTCACTTTTTGCTAGTTCAACCCTCATCAGCTAGACATGGTTCTCATTGGGAAGAATGGGGAAAAGACACCATCAAGACAACTTCTTGTTAATGTTTAACTTCAGGGATGAAGTATGAGACAAAGTACACAATAGTTAAATCATGGCCGATTATTGTAAAGTTCAATCACAGTTATTGTAAAGTTCAGTCACGGTTATTGTAATAATTTACAGAAATTATTATACGACGCTGATGTAATTACTCTATTTTTATGTTGTAAAAAGTTTTGCTTATGTCAAATTCAGATTGCAATTCATCTTCTTCCGCTTTTTATCATCCAACTTCTTATTCATCTTCCTCGCCTTCTTCTTTTAAAGCACGCTCAACAAATCAGGAAGGGTTATATTAACTTAGTTATTGTATTGACCAATCTCAATCATTTCATTGAAAAAAAATCAATTATTCTATTGAAAATAGTCAGTTTTTCAATTAAACAATATGAAATATATAAACAAAAGATAAAAAATTGGCTATATTTATGTTCCAGCTCAATACAATAACATGAGTTATTCATTACAATAACTGAGTTTATACATTAGAATAACTATCAATACCTGAGAATATTATTCTCAGTAAACAATTGGGTTAACTATAAAATAACTACGTTTCTTTAATACAATAACTGAGCTTCTACATTAAAATAACTATACATAACAGAGAATATAATTCTAAGTACAAAAATTAATTTTATTACACTAACGTAGTTATTCTATCACATAACATCAGTTATTATATTACACCCCGACGTCAATTATTCCATTGAGCATCAATTATCCTTTTTCAACGTCATCCCACCTGCAAGTCACGAAAAAATAATGACATCTTATCAGAATTTTTTGTAATTAACCCTCACTAAATCTCAATTATTTCATTGAAGAAAATCAATTATTCTATTGAAAATTGTCAGTTTTTCAAAAAATATGATGAAAATATATAAACAAAAAATAAAAAAACTGGCTATATTTGAGTTTCAGCTCAATACAATAGCATGAGTTATTCATTACAATAACTGAGTTTATATATTAGAATAACTATAAATACAAGAGAACATTTTTCTCAGCAAACAACTGAGTTAACTATAAAATAACTAAGTTTATTCATTACAATAACTGAGTTTCTACATTAAAATAACCATACATATCAGAGAACTTTATTCTCAGCAAACAAGTTATTTTATTACAGTAACGTAGTTATTCTATCATACAACATCAGTTATTATATTACACGACGTCAACTATTCAATTGAGAATCAATTATCCCTTTTCAACGTCATTCCACCTGCATATTACCCAGAAATAATGAAATCTTATCATAATTTGTTGTAATTAATGACGAATAACATAACTAAAGTAATCAGCATAATGAAAAACGAGATTATTCATATGAATTACACATAGTTGCACCTGAATTCATCGCCGTTTTGATGAGAAAGAGATTGATCATCATAATTCATCATTCGATCATCATAATTCATCATTCGATCATCATAATTCATCATTCGATCATCATAATTCATCATTCTCTTGAAAATCACATAAATCTGACTAGAATTGGTATTGAATTTCAATAGCTACGAGAAAATCACTGAAGTATTCGATTATTAGCTAAGAAATCGTAAATAATATTCATACCTTCGTCTGATTTGATGCGTTAGGGTTTTCCGAAATTTGACTATTAATTAAAGAAAATATGTTCGTTTCAATTGAAATACTTGAAACTGTGAATGAAGATTTTGATTGATTTTCCATATTTTTTGTTTGATGTGAAAACAGAGAAACGAAAGTAGGTAATTTAGAGAGAGAAGGAGTTGTTTGTTTTTGTGACGTCTGATTGTGAGGATTAGTTTTGTTAGATCAATTGTATATATATGCGAGAGTAACTCACGAAAAGTGGCAAACTCACCAGATGAGAGATAGAGAGAGAGAGAGGTCGGATCCGGTGAGGTCGTTAATTATGGCGAGGCGGGCGGCCTCACCAAATTCTTACATTAGGCTGATCTTACGAACTGATTTTCATTTGTTCAATGGGCTGAAAGTTTGGGGTTATTCTCAATCATTTCATTTGGCCCAATTCTTTCTCTCTCTAAAATAAATCACAAAAAAGCACAATACTTTCTTTGTGATTTACGCGACTTTCACAAAAATAAATCAGAAAATTATCACGCAAACTTACAAAAATATCGCGTTTTGAAAAAATCGAACTAGTATAAATCAATTGCAACTATTTTCGTTGAAGTTGTTCGTAGATTCATCAAAACAACACACAACAACTTGTGTTTAGCAATTGCAGAAGAAAATTTCAATTAATTTTCAGGTAATTTCATAATTGTGATCAAAATTGAGCATATTCATATAATTTCGTTAATTCACTCATAAATTAATCATATAAGGCACGATTTTGATCAAATTTGAGCGATTTCCTTAACCTCACTGTTTCTAACTAATTACTACAATGTTTTTAAGGATTTTGCAGCTCTGATTTTTACGGAGATTGTAGATATCATAATACTTGATGATAATACTGCTATAGAAACAGGTATTTCGATTTTTGTGTAATTATTGTATAATTTCATGTTTAAATTATTGTTTTCATTTTCAGTTTTAATTTGTGAAAATGTGTGCTTGATTTTGTGGAATATATAGCTCGATTTTGTATTTCAATGTTTTGCAAGGTTTAGTTTATGATTTGAGTCGATTTTGTGAATAAGGTACCTAATTTTTTGAATGTAGGAATTGGTTAATTGAATCTTCAAGACGACATGTAATAGTCACAATATGTTTTGAAAACTGGCGATGAGCTCCACTGAAGTTTTGTTGATGATGCTGATAATGCCTTTTCTGATGTGGCTTCTTTTTAGCCGATGAGTGTGTTGTGCTACTACTGTTTTGTTAGGGTGTTTTTCTTATCAAACAAATGTTGGAATACACTGAAGGGAAATATTACTAGCGAAAGTAGACACCGAACGATTTGTGATTATTACAATATAATGTTTGATGTGTATTTGTTTGTTTAGTTGTGGATCTATGACTTGATTTTGTGAAACTTAGACATGATTTTGTGAACCGAACTGACTACACACTAAACTGTGTAGCCCTGCCGAGTACCCATCGCAACAGGTACTCCTCGCCGCCAGTGGGGGACCGCAGCCGTTCCCACCTAAGCTCCGCTCATCTCCATCGAGCGATAAACCCATGTTCATTAATGTGCACATCCCTTATGTGGCGGGTTCCACAGAAGGCGAATCAAGGGTGTGAAGCCACTCGCGCAAGTGACTCCACTCAGTCAGGGACGCACCCCGAAGATCACAGACAGTTATACAGTAATCACAATACTTCTACCAACAACCACCAAATTAGAATCCAATACGACAATTACTCAACAACAACAATACTAACAACATCAATATCAACCATGCCATGTAATTAATACCGAGTAGGGAAACCCTACCTGGAATGCAAACATCGATAAAAGATGATCAAGCAGCTAACTCAGAATCTCTCCTCAACGAATGCTCCTCATATACATACATACATGCATACAATCACATAAATCGCCAAAACCCCCAAATTACCCAATTAGGGTTTAACCAACTTAAACAAAACGATATAAAATTTATATGTAAAGCTTACCCTCGACACAAGGATCGCAAAGATGTAAAGAACGACGAAAACCGACACTCCTAGCTCCGGGATTTACTAATAATGCGATGAGGATGAAGCAACGTAACTTGAATATTCTCTTTTGTGATTTTAGGTTATAAAAAGTATTTAAGGAAAAAGGTGACGGAATATTATATATCAATCCGCATTATTAACAAACCCGTCGCAAATCACCCGTTAAGCGACTTACTCGATCGAGTAAGTCACTTACTCGATCGAGTGACCCTTACTCGATCGAATGTCAGGATTACTCGATCGAGTACCCATCAGACAGACTACTATTTTGCGTAAAACCATATTTACTCGACAGAGTAAGCCCCACTCGATAGAGTACCCTAAGACCCATAAAACCGTAGTATTACATTTCTCATCCACTTCTCTCTCATCTCACAAATATCATTACTCCAATCTCTCTAAAACCCCAAATAATTCAAAACCCAAAAAAATAAAAAATCTCACCCTCTCTCACCATCACCAACAACCACCTTCACTGACACGACCTTCAACATCCCACACCGTCACCACCGACCACGACCTTCATCCCACACCGTCACCACCGACCACCACAACATATTACCACCACCACGACCTTCAACATCCCACCCACCTTCCACCACCGACCAATACCATATTCATCTTCATCACCTAGCCGTCACCCACAACAACCACCACCGCCGCCAAAAAAACAACACCAATAACAACACCAACTCACGCAAGAAACACCACCTTCTCAACACCCAAACCGTCCCTTCGCCGTTGCGCCGCCACCACCCTCAGCTACAACACTACCCCCACGCACCATCCTCACCCTCGCCTCTCTCCACCTCTACCTTCTCCAACCGCAACAACCAACAACAGCCACCATAGCTCCTTCGCCGTCCAGATCTGCCACCGTCTGTAACACCCCCCATTTATTCAGGAGCCTTTAGCTAGACATTCCCAAATAAATAGAACTGTTACCATCTCGGTTTTTCGAGGTAGTGAATAACAAAGTCCAACTCACCAAAGTACTGTATAACTGTCTCGGTCTAAATCACATACAATACAACTAGCAGCGGAAATAAATTAAGTGATATGATTATTCTATTTGATTTAGACTTTAACTATGGTCCAAGTCAAGCTCTCATCCCAATGCTCCCAAGTCAGCTAATCTTTAGTACCTGTCAAATCTGCTCCCCATAAAACGGTTCACCGCAGGTGTTCACGAACACACAGTCAACCGCGAGGTTGAGTAGGAATAAATGCTAAGAAAAAAAACATACGATAACAATCCAATTTCCATTTTACATTGCACAACCCCCTGACAACGTGCTCCTCCCATTTACTTAGCACACTTAAACCAAGTTCTACTCGTTACACTAATCATCCCGCCAATCCGGGCAGCCTCAACCCGAAGGTGAGTAAACACACACTACATTACCAAAAGGTAATGTCTGCCTCAACATATAGTTGAGTAATATCCACCAGATGGCCTGCAGACCAATCTAGGGCCTGCCTCGAGTAAACACGATAAATATCGTCTGCCATAATAAATCTGTTCAACCACTCCACATTACTATAAGTAATGTCTGCCAGAATAAATTTGTTAATACCACAACAATACTCCACCACAATATAACCAACATATACAATATAATTCTCCCTTCCAACAATTTCAATGATATCAACCAACACAATTCTCATATGATCAATTCATTTTAAAATAAGCCATCCAATAAACCAAATATTATCGAGTAAGAGTTGAGTAGGATTTATCCCTACCTGGCAAGCGAATTCCAATTACGCAGCTCAAGCAATCCAATAAATAAATCAATTTGATCCGATTATAATTCTTCACAATCGTCACCTAATCAAAAAATTATAATTCTTCCATCAATTACTAATTATTAAAGGTGTTCAGAATAAACCGAACCGCAATAACCGAACCGCAAAGCCGAAAAACCGTCCATTTTTAAGGTTCGATTAACCGAACCGTTTCGACAAAGCGGTTCGTTGAACCGAACCGTTAACTTTATTATGGAAAAGGTTCGGTTAAGGTTTGCAATTTTAGATAACCGGTTAACCGCGAACCGAACCATTTCACAAAAAAGTAAGCAAAAAATTTAAATATTATATAAAAAACTGTTCTTTCGTTTAATTTTCTTAGTGTATCCAAATTTAAAATTTCTTAAATTAATTAATGCTAAAGTTTAGCTTATTAACTTTATTGTTGGATATAATATATAATGAAATTTTAATTAAACTATTAGAAAAAATTAACAAAAACTGAAAAAAAAAATAATATAGAACGATTATCGGTTAACCGGTAACCGAACCGCTAATAACCGTTTAAAGAGGTTAACCGGACCGTTTATAACCGTTTCTAACGGTGCGGTTTAGGTTCGGATTTTTGCCGAACCAAATCGTGTGCGAACCGAATTAAATTAGAGGTTCGGTGAACCGAACCTCGAATGAACACCCTACTAATTATTACTTCTCATTATTATTTATAAATTATCTTTATTCAAATTAATTATTTATTACTATTTTTATTAAAGATTTACGATAACTAAAACCTGATTCAATTACAAACCCAACTCACCCGAACTAATCACTTAAACCCGTCACAAAAATAAACACACAAAACCCCATCTACACGGTTTTTCAACCGTGTACACACCCCCATAAACACACTCCAAACCGACACCACAAGCCACCACGACCACCACCCAACCTACCTACCTCCTCCCTACACCACAGCCCATCTAACCATCCCCTAACCACCCATCAAACCACCACCGGCAGCCCAGAAATGTACGCCCTAACTCCCCTCTCCACTCGCCATTAACAACCAACTACCACCCACCACCGTGTATAAAACCTACCACCACGATCACTACAGCCACTCCTACACCCAACGGCCACCACCACAGCCACCCTTGGGCCAAGGCGGTTCCAACGGTACCATCCAACCTCACTATTGGTCAGAAACGCATCCACACTAACCGTCCCAACACACCCACGGCACCACTCCCTGTTTTCCCCTGTTTACCGCCACCACCAACACCAGCCGCCACGCCAACACCACCAATATGGTCGACTACCTTTCCCCATCACAACCCTACCATGCCCAGGTCAAGACTCGACCAAATAAGGGTTCAATTACCCCGCTACAACCACCCACGACCCAAACCCGCAACCCCCTGACCAGCCACCTTTAGCCACCCCAAAAACAACCCTAGCAAGGTCTACGACGGCCAAATAAGGTCAGGTCCGAATCTCGGCATTCTAAGGTTGCTCTAGGTCCAAATCTCGAGTCCTATGGTGGTCTATAGAGGTCACACGGTTGTCTTAAAGATGCTTGCTCAATTAAGTATAAAACCGATTTAAGATGAGTAATTATCTCGAGTCGATTAATTGGTTTTTGTTAATTCCCTCTTCTTCCGTCTCCTAAAGCTCCTCCACTTAATTTTGTGATTTATTTCTCAGATTTAACATGGTATTTATAGTGTAAAATTAGAGAGAAAGCGAGGTCAATTAGGAAACTATTATAATTTACCTTATTCTAATTAGTATAGGAATTACCATTATTATAATTGCCATTATATTATTATTATTATTATTATTACTATCATATATTATTAATCTTACCATAACTAGCATTTCCTCATACAATATTTACTAATTCATTATTGCCATAACTTTATTATTATTAATAATAATATAATAATTATTACCTTGATATATTATTATTTCCATATTATATTATTATTAATTTCCCGATACAAATCCCGATCACACCCATACTAGATGAACCATAAATTTGGCCCAACTAACAATGGCACACGACCCAATGCTAAATATTAGCTAAACCCAATTCCCGACTTGTATACTTAATTTATTATTTAATTAACGTCTTACTTGTATTTATTATTAGAAATGTCATTTAATCAATTATTAAATTACATAAATTACTTTCATAAATTATTATCAAAATACGGAGTATTACAGTCTTCCCTCCTTAAAATGAACTTCGTCCCGAAGTTCGCCCACAAGTACTAACACATCACTTATAACATCCTCATAACTAAGCACCATCCAACACAATGATCAATTATCTTATCACAAAGTATCACAACAATAACTCAGACATTCGTAGTATTACATTCCTTACCCCTAAAAATAAACTTCGTCCTCGAAGTTCAGAATATCAAACAATAGGAACAAACAATTCATTGTTGTAACGTCACAAAATATTAAAACACACATTGTAACCCAAGACAACTATTATTTCTAACACAACACCAATTAATGGTTAAATGAATAACAAAATCCTTGATTTACTTTCAAATAGCAAAACCACACCACATAAGATATTCGAACTAATCTTTATTTAATCTTCAACTTAGTACTTTAGCTATCGACGAATACATTGTCAGACTAAATAATAATCTATAACCAAATACGCATAATTGTTTAGTTTAATCTTTTCTTCAAAATGATATCTAACTTGGACATGGATGCATTTAATGTGAATATATATATAGGCTTAGGAAAACACATTTCGCATATAATTAGACATGTCATCCTACTTCACATAATTTACAACATTAAATTATCAATAGATGAGAAAATAACTTTTAGAAACTTTGGCGTAAAACTTCAATTTTCAAGAATAACAAAACATAGTACAACTTCCAAAAATCATTAATAAATAATAACATAATTACTTCTTGAGAACTTATACGTTTTAGAAAATAAAGAGAGTTAAGAATTCATGAGAGAAAGAATCAAATCAAAAACTCATAGGATCAATTTATAATGCATTTTACAATCTACTTGGTCGAAACAAAAATTTTACAGCAACTTGTCAGAAACTTAGGTCAATTTGTAAAAATCACCATAAATTGTCAAAATATTTCCTTACAACGTGGCTTATCAACTTAGAAACATACAAGAGTCTATTAAACAGTCGAGTTAGAATTATAACAAATCATTAAGTAGTTTTTAAATGACAAATTTTACAAACACATGGCGCTGAAATATCACTGTACAGGAATATTTCGACCAATATCCACTAAAATATTTTTTTCTCCTAAACCATATATTATTTGAACATAAGACCAGTGGCATATGAAAGCTAACTCACAAGGGTATCACACATAAAAATCTCGTATAATAATTTTAAACAGACAGTAAATGGCAGCCAAAATAATCAAGAGTAAAAATCTTGTGAAATCAACCAAAATCGCATTCTTCACAATTCCACACAACAATTAATATTTCACATGCTTAATCATATTCACTCCTTCCACATACATTCCCATATAATTCCTCATATCAATATGCTTATAACAATGCTTAAAAGAAATCATGTCACATCCCTCCTCCGTAAAACAAGGTTACGCCCTCGTAACCGCAATCATCAATGACAACAATATGCAACCAAGACAAACAAAATTCCTATGAGAAATATACTATATTTATTTTAAGTTACCCCACACTCTCAAGTATTCTCTCAAGGTTCCCGGTTCAAAACTGGAAGGACCATGGTACGAATTAAGGCTAGCTTCTTAACCGCACTAAAAGGGGCTCCTAACAGTTTCTACCCAAGGTTCATTTTATTTAGACACATCCTAAGTCATTATTATTCATTGATTAGGCCTGAGGATCGTTTTGCTCTGATACCACTTTGTAACACCCCCATTTATTCAGGAGCCTTTAGCTAGACATTCCCAAATAAATAGAACTGTTACCATCTCGGTTTCCCGAGGTAGTGAATAACAAAGTCCAACTCACCAAAGTACTTTAAATTGAAACTTAATGATTACATGTTTATTATAACTTAACCAACTAAAACTTAGTATAAAATACAATACAACTCGCAGCGGAAATAAATGAAGTGATATAATTATTCTATGCGATCTAGACTTCAACTATGGTCCTAGTCAAGCTCTCATCCCAATGCTCCCAAGTCAGCTAATCTTTAGTACCTGTCAAATCTGCTCCCCATAAAACGGTTCACCGCAGGTGTTCACGAATACACAGTCAACCGCGAGGTTGAGTATGAATAAATGCTAACAACAAAAACATACGATAACAATTCAATTCCTATTTTACATTGCACAACCCCCTAACAACGTGCTCCTCCCTTTTACTTAGTACACGTAAGCCAAGTTCTACTCGTTACACTAATCATCCCGCCAATCCCTAGTCGGGCGGCCTTAACCCGAAGCTGAGTAAACACACACTACATTACCAAAAGGTAATGTCTGCCTCAACATATAGTTGAGTAATATCCACCAGATGGCCTGCAGACCAATCTGGGGCCTGCCTCGAGTAAACACGATAAATATCGTCTGCCAGAATAAATCTGTTCAACCACTCCACATTATTAAGTAATGTCTGCCAGAATAAATCTGTTAATACCACAACAATACTCCACCACTGTATAACCAACATATGCAATATAATTCTCCCTTCCAACAATTTCAATGATATCAACAAACACAATTCTCATATAACCAATTCATTTTAATATAAGCCATCCAATAAACCAAATATTATCGAGTAAAAGTTGAGTAGGATTTATCCCTACCTGGCAAGCGAATTCCAATTATGCAGCTCAAACAATCTAATAAATAAAGCAATCCGATCTGATTATAATTCTTCACAACCGTCACCTAATCAAAATATTATAATTCTTCCATCAAGTACTAATTATTACTTCTCATTATTATTTATAAATTATCTTTGTTCAAATTAATTATTTATTACTATTATTATTAAAGATTTACGATAACTAAAACCCGATTCAATTACAAACTCGACTCACCCGAACTAATCACTTAAACCCGCCACAAAAACACACAAAACCCCATCTACACTGTTTTTCAACCGTGTACACACCCCCCATAAACACCCTCCAAACCGACACCACAGGCCACCACGACCACCACCCAACCTACCTACTTCCTCCCTACACCACAACCCATCCAACCATCCCCTAACCACCCATCAAACAACCCCCGACAGCCCAGAAACGTACGCCCTAACTCACCTCTCCACTCGCCATTAACAACCAACCACCACCCACCACCGTGTATAAAACCTACCACCACGACCACTACAGCCACTCTTATACCCAACGGCTACTACCACAGCCACCTTTGGTCCAAGGCGGTTCCAAAGGTACCATCTAACCTCACTATTGGTCAGAAACGCATCCACACTAACCGTCCAAACACACCCACGACACCACTCCCGGTTTTCCCTTGTTTACTGCCACCACCAACACCAGCCGCCACCTGCCGCCACGCCAACACCACCAATATGGTCGACTACCTTCCCCCATCACAACCCTACCATGCCCAGGTCAAGACTCGGCCGAATAAGGGTTTAATTACCCCCCCTACAACCACCCACGACCCAAACCCGTAACCCCCTGACCAGCCACTTTTAGCCACCCCAAAAACAACCCTAGCAAGGTCAACGACGGTCAAATAAGGTCAGGTCAGAATCTCGGCAGTCTAAGGTTGCTCTAGGTCCAAATCTCGAGTCCTATGGTGGTCTATAGAGGTCACACGGTTGTCTTAAAGATGCTTGCTCAATTAAGTATAAAATTGATTTAAGATGAGTAATTACCTCGAGTCGATTAATTGGTTTTTGTTAATTCCCACTTCTTCCGTCTCCTAAAGCTCCTCCTCTTAATTTTGTGATTTATTTATCAGATTTAACATGGTATTTATAGTGTATAATTAGAGAGAAAGTGAGGTCAATTAGGAAACTATTATAATTTACCTTATTCTAATTAGTATAGGAATTAACATTATTATAATTGCCATTATATTATTATTATTATTATTATTATTATTATTATTACTATCGTATATTATTAATCTTATCATAACTAGCATTTCCTCATACAATATTTACTAATTCATTATTGCCATAACTTTATTATTATTATTAATATAATTATTATTACCTTTATATATTATTATTTCCATATTATATTATTATTAATTTCCCGATACAAATCCTGATCACACCCATACTAGATGAACCATAAATTCGGCCTAACTAACAATGGCACACGGCTCAATGCTAAATATTAGCTAAACCCAATTCCCGACTTGTATACTTAATTTATTATTTAATTAACATCTTACTTGTATTTATTATTAGAAATTTCATTTAATCAATTATTAAATTACATAAATTACTTTCATAAATTATTATCAAAATACGGAGTATTACACCGTCCCACACTCGCCTCTTTTTTCTCCTTTCTTCTTCCTTCTATGATTTTGGTTTGTTTTTTGTTTTTTTTGAAGATCTGTCACAACAGCTCCTTCGTCGTTGTTTTCACCTCTTTATTCTCTGATTTTTTTTTTTTTTTTTTTTTTTTGGTTTTTTTTTTTTTTTTTTTTTTAGATTTTGTTCTTAATAATGTGGTTGTTTAGTCATTTATTTTCTCATATTTTGGTGGTTGTTTAGTCATTTATTTTCTCAGATTTGTTCATTTTTAGATCCGTTTTCAGATCCAATTTTAGTGGTTGTTTAGTCAAATATCAAATCTGAGATTATTTTTAAAACAAAGGAAGGGAAGGTGACTTTTTTTATAAAACAAATGAGTGGATTATGTTTTTTTTAAAGACAATTACCATATTTTACTCTTAGATCTAATAAATATATAATAGATTTTTGAAAAATAATTATATTGTCATGATTTTTATTCTTAGATCTAATATATATTTTTTTTTCAGATTTACACTCGTATTCTATATATATTTTTCAGATTTACACTTATATTTCTTTAAATTTACACTTGTATTTCCTCACATTCACACTCGTATATCTTTAAATTTACACTTGTATTTCCTCACATTTACACTCGTATTACCTTAAAGTTACACTAATTTTATATTTTTTTCAAATCTCTTTTTGTTTTCTATTTTTTTAATCTCGACTTGTTTAAATTCGTATATATATATATATATATATATATATATATATATATATATATATATATATATATATATATATATATATATATATATATATATATATATATATATATATATATATATATATATATATATATATTAAAGATTTACACTCGTATTTCATTAGAGTTACACTCGTATTTCCTAAGAGTTACACTTGTATTCAATTTTTTTAGTTTCAGATCTAGTTTTTTTGGTTTTTTTTTCAGGTTTTTTTTAAAGGTCTACCTTTTTTATGAGGATGAGTTGGTGGTGGAGGATGGTGGTGATGTTTGTCGGTGGTCGGAATACAGTTGCACTTATAAAGGAGCAAAGTTACACTCGTAAAAGACCAAAGTTACACTTAAAGTACCAAAGTTACACTTGGAAAACATTAAATTTACACTCGTAAACCTTCAAATTTACACTCTTAAACCTTTAAATTTACACTTAAAATACTACATTTACACTCGTAGACCTTCAAATTTACACTTAAAATACTACATTTACACTCGTAAAACATCAAAGTTACACTCGTAAAATGTTAAAATTATATAAATTCAAATTTTCCGTCATAAAAAAAAAGTCAAAATTACAGTCTTAAAATATTACATTTACACTCGTAAAAAATCAAAGTTGCACTTGTAAAATGTTAAAATTATATAAATTCAAAATTTCCGTCATAAAAAAATCAAAATTACACTCATAAAATATTACATTTACACTCGTAAAACATCAAAGTTATACTCGTAAAATGTTAAAATTATATAAATTCAAAATTTCCATCACAAAAAAAAAATCAAAATTACACTCTTAAAATATTACATTTACATTCGTAAAATGTTGAAATTGTATAAATTCAATTTTTTGCATACAAAACCGCAATAAAATCAGTCACCAAAAAAAACAAATTTTCCGTCGCAGAAAAAAAATCAAAGTTACACTCATAAAACTCATACAACATTACATTTACACTCATAAAATCTGAAACTCAAAACTGATTAATTATGGGCTAGAGAGAGAAAGAAAATTTAATTAGTGTATAGAAAATTGATTAGTGATAATTTTTTTTGTTATTTTCAATCTGAACCATCCATTTCAATCCAACCATCCACATTTTTTTTCTTTTCTTGTTAATAGTTCTTAATCATTTTCCTCTCCATCCATCTCAACTATCCATTGAGTCCATCCAATGGCTCTTAGAGGGACTTAGGGACTCAATGGAAGAGGTGGACTCATTAGAACTCCTATATTATATATATATATATATATATATATATATATATATGTATATTCGGGATCCTATGAGAATCATCAAGATAATGAGAACTATGAGAACCTCTTTAAAGGCTGAGATTAAATATATTTTGCTGGGATTAAACATATTTTCAGAATAGGCCAACCCGTCTCACCCTCCATTTTCCTATCATTATTATCACGCCTTTTGCTTTTTCTTCTTTTCGTTCGACTTTCTCTCTCCTCCATCATCACATCCTCTCTTTTGCGATAACTTCTGTTCAAGCTTCCTTCTTCATTCTCATTGATTTCGAGTGTCGTTGCTGTGATTTCGACCAAAATACTTCATAAATCCGACTTTAATTTTGCTTCCTTCTTCGTTCTCGCTGATTTCATCATCGATTTTTCTGATGTCGAGCAGATAACAATTTAGGTAATTCCCCCAATTTTTTTCTTATTCATCCGTTTTAATGATTATTATGATTCAAATTAGTTGATTAGGGTTATATTTCTGTTTTGTACTTCTTTCGTTCGTTTCCATTGATTTCAGTTGTTGTTCGATTCAAGTTGCAAGTATTTCTCGCTATTTTTACCACTTTTATCAAAATGGAACAATATAAACGAGGCAGATCTGGTATTAGTGAAGATTTTAATTAGATGATTCTTGAGTAGAGTTGACACTTTCTATTGATCTTGAATTGATGTCCTTCTACTTGAATGAAGTTCATTAGGGGAAAAAGGTGGTATGACCAAAAGATATTTTCTATCTGATACGATTGGCAGGCAATGTACAATGATTGATATTATCCATTCAGTATTTGAGGACGTAGTCAATAAATTTTTGTCTATTCGATTTCTCTCTGAAATGGGTTACATACATACATTTATAGTGGATTTTTTAAATGGTAAGTTGTTTGTCATTTTGTCTTTAACACGGTGAGTTTGTTGTAGGTTTTGGATGGTAGTTGTCGATGCATAATAAGACAAGGAACATGGGCTGGCCTTTGTGGAGATGAGTACAACTGAGGAGGCTGCTGGAGCTTTTGCAAAGCTCGAAGGTTTCGTAAGTGTTGTTGCTCTATTGTTTTTCAATTGTTGCTTTTGGGTGTTCCAAATTCGAAACTTTACTGGATTGTTACTTGTTCATGTATTGGTTATCAAGTAGTAGCATTGTGACATTATATTGAATGACTCTAGTTGAAGAATATCCAGTGGACTTTATGGCTTTAAGATGCTTTATTTTAATAAAAGTATGATAGCTTCAGTTGTTCAAATTAGTTGTTCATGTCGCACGTGAGTTTAGAGTAAGAATAGCTAGAGTTAAATATTTTTGGTGCAAAGTTAGTATTGGGTTGAAAAGCAATCCGATGAAATATGCAGTGCCTTTAGACTATGATACTACTGCCGAAATTGCTATGCTTTTTTAGGATTAGAATATAAAGTTAAGATCTTTGATGTATATGATATTATGGTCTGAAAGATATGGGACTAGTAAAAGAGTATTCTGCATATTAAGGTATAAAACCATCTATTAGGCCTCAACCATTTGGAGATTGACGGCTTTCAAGGGATGTAACTTTTGGTAGGTCTTGAGTTTCTTCATATTGCAGATGAAACTTTAATCAATGAGAGCATCAATAAACTCTCTTCTTGTATTATGTTGTATGAGATGGATTGGCTGAATATTGAACGGTTTAGTCTAGGACAATTGGATTCTTTTCCACATTCTGTTCTTCATGGTTTACCACGATTATTTTATGAAAGTACCGATTTTTTTTCTCAGGAATATGAAGGTTGAACTCTAAAGATTTCATATGCTAAGCCAAAGAAGAAGAAAACTCACACCCTTGTGAAATCAAGACTGCTTGTTGTATACAAACTATTTGTAGCAAATTTACCATTTGAAGCAAGAGCCAAAGACATGAAAGAATTTTTCAATCAAGTGGCAGCACAACGATTCTCGTTTTCCAAAATCGAATCAGCATCATCAATTACAACGATTTCTTGGAAAATTGTTCGTAGATTTTATCAAAACAACGTGATTTAAGCAATTTCAGAAGAAGATTTCGAATAATTTTGAGGTAATTTCATAATTTTGATCAAAATTGAAAATATTCATTCATATAATTATGTTGTTATAAGGCTCGATTTTGATCAAAATTGAGCGATTTCCTAGATATAAAGTTCGAATTTGATTAAAATTGAGCGATTTCCTTAGTATGAGGCTCGATTTGTATCGAAATTGAGCGATTTCTTTAACCTAGCGCTTTTCTACTCCGTATTACATTGTTTTTGATGATTTTGCAGCTCTAATTGCTATAGAGATTGTAGATTTCACAATGCTTGATGATAATAGTGCTATTGAAATAGGTATTTCATTTTTTGTGTAATTGTTATATAATCTCATGTAAATTTTTATTTTCTATTTCAGTTTTAATTTATGAAAATCTCTGCTTGATTTTGTGGATTATATGGCTCGATTTTGTATTTCAATTTTTTGCGAGGTTTAGTTTATGATTTGACTCAATTTTTTGAATAGGTTACCTAATTTGTGAATGAAGGAGTTGGTTGATTGAAACTTAGGATTTGATTTTGTTAGGATGTTACTAGCGGAAAGAGGTACTAAACGATTTTGTGAGTATTACAACGTATGATGTGTATATGTTTGTTTAGTTGTTAAATGTGAATTCGGGACATGATTTTGTGAAACTTAGACCTGATTTTGTGAAATCTAGACCTGGTTTTGTGAACCTTAAAAATAGGTGCTCCTTCACGATGAAATGTTAATTATATGATGCATATATGTCTGTTTAGTTGTGAAATGTGAATCTAAGACTCGATTTTGTGAAACTTAGACCCGATTTTGTGAACCTTTCAACAGTCGCTTCGTCACAGTGAAAAGTTAATCATATGATGCATATATATTTGTTTAGTTGGAAATCTAGGGCCTGATTTTGTGAAAATTAGTCATGCTTTTGTGAAACTTAGGACCTGTTTTGTGAAACTGTTGAAAGGTTATTTGTGAAACTAGAATGGCTGGGATGAGGCTCGGGTTTAAGCTCATCTTTTGGAGTTTAAAGCTAATGCCGTGCTACAAATCCTATTGTGCAGTAACAATCAAGAGGACGAACTAGTGTGGCATTACGATAAGAAAGGGTTATTCGCTGTTAAGTCTACATATCATTATTTTGTGAGAAATAGAATGGCAGACATGGTACAAGCATCCTCAATCTCAACAGGGGGCTACTGGACTCAACTTTGGAAACATAAAATTTATCCAAAACTTGGGGTATTCTTGTGGAGGGCAGTCAAAGATGTTATTTCTTGTGGAGGTAATATAAATGCACGTATAAATGTGGTGGACCTAAGCTACCAACGATGTTCGGGGTTAATTATTGAAACAAGTTGCCATGCCTTATTGTTTTGTCCAGGAGATATAAGAATGTGGGAGTGCTTTGGGATCGACCCGGATGAAAATGGCACATTGTTATGAGCATCGGAGACTGGTTTTTGCGTGTTTTGCAGGGTACAGATTTTGGATGTAAGGAAACAAAACATTATGGTGGCATGAGCGATATGGAATGACAGGAATGATGTAACCCATGGAGCTAAGGTGAGATCTCCGGAGACAGTTGTGAACCGATGCTTAAGCTACTACCAAGTTTACCAAGAAGCCAACGACAAGGGGCCTGTCATGTATGTGAATCGAGGTGCAAAATGGCATCCCCTTGATATGGGTTCTTGGAAGATTCATACTGACGCGGCTTCGTAGGGCACTAGTGGTAGTGCGTTTGGGTTTTTAATTCATGGAGCGGATGGAGAAGTGACAAGAGCAGGCTGTAAGCAGATTCGAGAACAGTGGGCACCTGAAATTATTGAAGCTAAATCCATGGAATTTGGGCTACGGATGGCTGTTCAACAAGGGATGCAAAATCTAGCTGTGGAAACTGATTGTTTGCAACTTGCTAATATGATGAACAAAAAAGTCTACCTAGCTAATTACTTTGGATTAATAGGAAGATAAATTGGTGAAATTGCTAAGAGTATTGTTGTAAAAAAATTTAATTTCATTAGAAGGGAGGGACATTGGGTGGCTCATAAATTAGCTCATCCTCTACCAATAGATTATTCTACGTGCATTTGGGTGGATAGCGGACCCGAAGAGGTCGCTGATTTTTTATCCTTGGATTTTGTATCCGCATCTGAGAATTACTAAAAATTCGCTACCTTTTTCTATTAAAAAAAAACACTCCCTCTGTTAAAAGTTTGACGTATGTGTTTTATGTTTGAGTTGTTGTTAACCCGTGACATGATTAGTGAATATGAGACGTGATTTTGTGAAGCTTTTATCTTCACAGGGAAATACATCATCAGAAGAAGAGGAAGAAGTAGAGAATAGATGTTGATGTACATGTGAGGATGATGACGATGGAAGAAACACAAGTTTTAACTACGTTTATTTTTTTTCTATGTTTGATTTATTTTGGTTCCCTTATTTTGCTTTATTTATTTATTTTTATTTTTTTTATTTTGTGAATCATAGAGCATATATTGTGAAACTAGAAGGTAAAGTTTTGAAATTTGGTCATAAATGGTTAAAATCACCTATTTTGCTCTCTTTTTTATCGTGTGAACCATAGACCTTGTTTTGTGAACTCTAGAGCTTAAATTGTGAAACTAGAAGGTAATATTGTGAAACTTCATCATAAATAGTTGGAATTACCTTTTCGAGGGGGACGGGTATCCTAAATTTAGGACGAGAAAGAGTTTAAGGTTGTATTAGGCGGCCCACTACCACGAAGCTGCTAATCCAACCCTAAACCCTATCCCTTATTTGACCGAGACGAGGCTCAAAAGACAACCCTAAAAAGAGGAGGGTGAACCCTTTCCGAGGGTGAATGAGATCAAACGAGTTAGATAGGTATCCTAAATTTAGGACAAGAAAGGGTTGACATGACCATGGATCTGAGGGTTTCCTAGGTTGACATGAGTTCTTCAAACAATCCTCCAACATGATAATGTTTATTAAAGCAAACGAAAACATAATCCATAGTATATCTACAAATGTGCAAGAAATGATCATCGGCTTGACTTCAATGACAATTCTTGGTAAGCTAGTACCCCTAACTCATCTCTAAAAAGGGGAAGGTTACAATAATCTACATCCACAGACTTGATATCAAATTGAGATCAAACCTATCTTGACCTCCAGATATCACGCTTTCTGATTTTATTAGGTCGTGATCGATCAAAAATAATTCAAGGTGATATGACATTTTCTTTGTCAATTTCATTAAAAATCTCCAAATCAGCATGCATGTTTAACTCACCTTCATATCTTATCATCCACTATTGAGGTAAAATTACATTTTAAATTTTATTTTATTTTTAAAAAATGAGTCGTCTTGCTCGAAGAATTATGCATTGAATTACAGCAATTGGGACAATAAAGCACACTGGTTGCGAGGCTGCTTGATTCATCTAAGCTTGGATCTTATTTTGTTGTGAATCTTGGACCTTATTTTGTGAATCTAAGACTTGAATAGGTGACTTTGGACATACATTGGCAACGGTAAATTATATAATAATAGTATATTTATATTTGTTCATCTATGTGGGTCTCGAACCCACACCTTGCGCAATAACACAATACTCTACCTTTTGAGCTAATAGATGATATAGTAACTTTATGTACATGTGAAACATGACACATTGACCTATACAATTATTTATTACTATGAAACTAACAAATTTAAGTCCTACCTTCACAAAATTAGGTCCAAGTTTCACAAAATCAACTCCAAGGTTCACAAAATCTAGTATCACAAAATTAGGTCTAGAGTTCACATAATCAGGTTCTGGTTTCACAAAATCAAGTTTCACCTCACATAATCATGTCTAGGTTTTACAAAATAAGATCTAGCTTTCACAAAATGAAATCCAGGTTTCACAAAATGAGGTCTAAAGTTCACTTAATCAGATCCAAGGTTCACAAAACTAACTCAAAGGGTTCACAAAACTAACTCAAAGATTCATATCAAAGACTTCACATCATCCCACCAACATGGAAAATGTTCTTACTAATGAGACACATATACAACCAAAAACAAGTAACAATAGGCTTATTTACGAAATATGCACCCAAGTTATGAACAAATGGACTTCACATCGTTTTCAGGACAAGGAATTGTACATTTATAGTATTTTTCTCCCATTTAAGAAGTTCCAACATTATCATCTTTTGATGTTCCGACAAGTTCTGCAAAAGAGTGCTGTATATTAATGAAGTATACACAACCTAATGTTGTGGATTATAGGGCTTTATTTTTGTATATTAATGAACTTACCTCAAAATATTTAATTTTGGGGTAAGTTCATTAATAAAAGATTAAAATATATTTTGCGTTATACTTTTAAAACACTAAAGACAAATACTCTACAATATTTCTTACAAAAAATCATACAATCTCTGCGGCTACATTGTTGTCAGAATCCACACGTAAATCCTGCATGAGTCGAGGATGAAATTTTTATTTTGTTTTATATCGCAGATACAAGCCCACTAATGCTTATCTTTAAACATAGGGATAAAAACCTGAGATAGTAAATGGACGAGACAACCAATCGACAATAGACACACTAACAAGTCTAAGTAAACCACAAACAAATAAATAACAAAATAAATAGCAGAAGAGGGATCTGACTTTTTGGATATGACTAACATCAAATGAAATGTAATCGCACTTCACGTACTGACCCTAAATAACTGGGTTGCTCTCTTGCTTATTATGTGACTCATAAACCTTGTTTTGTGAATCATAGCGCTTATATTGTGAAACTAGAAGGTAATATTGTGAAACTTGGTCATCATACATGGTTGAAATCACCAATTTTGCTCTCTTTCTTATTATGTGATTCCTAGACCCTGTTTTGTGACTCCTAGAGCTTATATTGTGAAACTAGAAGGTAATATTGTGACAGTCGGCCATACATGGTTGAAATCACCTATTATGCTCTCGTTCTTATTTTGTGAATCCTAAAGCTTATATTGTGAAACTAGAAGCTAATATTATGTAACTTGGTCACCACATGGTTGAAATCACCTATTTTGATATATTTCTTATTATATGAATCGTAGATCTTGTTTTGTGAATTCTAGAGCTTATATTGTGAAATTAAAAGGTAATATTGTGAAACATGTTCATAAAACGGGAAGGTGAACCCTTTTCCGGAGCGAATGGGATCAAAACGAGGGGCATGTGTATCCTAAAAGCCTTAACATATAATCTACACCTCCAGATATATGGCAGTTGTGACATCAACATAGATATTCCCGCTTTATTTTCTTGTCAAATTCTTTATATACAACATGCTTCGTCAAACTCTTAATTAATATTCTAATTCCTATGTAAAACACACTTTAGTTGCAGTCAAGGTAATGGATTCAGTTTAGTAAATTGAAATTAACTTAATGTTCACAATTGAGTACATATTTACAACAAAGAATGAAGAACACAAAAGAGCAAAACATCAAGGAAAACCTTGAAAAAGAACATAATAATGTAATAACCATCATAAAAAAAGCTACAATAATTGAAGTAACCTCTAAAGTGACGAACAAATCAAGTAGATTAACCTAGAAGACAACATATTGGTTGAACACAAACTAATTTCCTCAAACCTCCGAAAATGAAATACGAATCCAAAGAACCACAAGGTAATCACAAAATTCCTACGCAAGCATCGAAAAACTCACAAAATAGAGACGAAACTACTAAAATAAACTATGAAACAACAACAACAGAAGTCAGACAAAGAGGCTTATGCTCACAAATCTAGGTATTATGATCAACATTTCGTAATAAGTGTTTCGTCACAAACCTGGGTTACATGAATCGATCATAACTGCGAGCATAATGAAACTTCAACTGCGAGCATAATCGAGCATAGGAACGCATAGAAATCGATGAAAATCGAGTGAAGAAAAATAGTAAAACATGAGCGAAACTTAGTAATTAAAGTAATTAAACAAGTTTCTGACCAAAACTAATTTAACAGATTAAGCAACAAAAATCGAAATCTAGTAAAGAAAGGGAAAGGAACATACGAAGAAGTGGAGAAATCGATCAAAACCTGCATAAACAAGAGCGAAAATTGGTAATTAAACTAGGAGATAGAGAATTTAACAAAATTAAATGTGCTGATCGAAAATTAGTTTGATGGATGCAGAATAAAATCGGGATGAATACAAATGAAATAAGGTGATTGAAATTATCTAGATCTGAAAAGAAATTAGGTTGATGATGGCGATCAAAATCTGAGTGATAAAATGGCTATCGAAATACGAATGAATGACGAGGAGCTGAAGAACCAGAGATGAAGATAGAGAAAGTGAAGGGAGTGCGAGTGATTATGAGTCGAAGTGAATGAGTGAAATTGAAAGGAGAAATGCGTGTTAGATGAGGTTTTGTATAAGGACACGTGTCATCATTTGATAAATCTGTATTTTTTAATCTGACGGTTTAGAATGGGTACAGCTGCTCACCCTAAGAAGGGTGCCTCACATGATTCAATTTATATATATATATATATATATATATATATATATATATATATATATATATATATATATATATATATATATATATATATATATATAGGTTCAGGTAAGTCCACCATTTTGGTTGAGTCCCTAAGTCCTATTCTTAGCCAATCATTTTTGAGTGTAACTTTACTGATTTATTAGTGTAACTTTAGCCATTTAATGATTTATAAGTGTATCTTACCTTTTAAGGCCAACTTTTATATAAAAATTTGAATTTATAAATTAAAATTTATGTAATTTTAACAAAAATCTATGTAACTTTAGTGTCTTACGAATGTAACTTTAGTCGTTGGGGGTGTAATTTTAGTCGTCGGAGTTATAACTTTAGTAATATGGTGGTTTATATGTAAAACTTTGAGTTTATATACTTTTATGAGTGTAATTTTAGTCATTGGAGGTGTAACTTTAGCCGTAAAAAATGTGAATTTAGTCATATGGTGGTTTTTATGTATAAATTTGAATTTATATACTTTTACGAGTATAACTTTACCCCTTTCAAGTGTAATTTTAGTCGTTGAAGTCGTAACTTTAGTCGTATGGTAGTTTGATGTAAAAATTTCAATTAATATACTTTTCTATTGTAACTTTAGTCATTTCAAGTGTAACTTTTGTCCTTCAAGAGTGTAACTTTAGTCTGATGAGTGTAATTGTACTCCGATACGACTATAACTTTAGTATGATAAGGCTGTATGTAATACCCCGTATTTTATTATCGATTGAGCGAGTTTTTATTATTTAATGGTAGCGTAAAGGTAATGGTAAAAGCGTAAAAGTAATTGTTTAATTCATATCGTAAGATGAGTCGGGTTTATAGTTGAGTGGCATTTTTGGGTCAAGGTGTCTTAGCCCATTTACCCACTTACCCATTTACCATCTTACCTCACCAAAACCCTAAATCAAACCCTAATGCAACTTTAAAACCCTATTCCCCCTCCCTACCGTCATTTTCACAATCACCAACATCAACCCCTTTTCTTTCACGTCTCAAACCTTCTATACAGCCAACGAGCGCACGCCGGTGAGTGTGGAGGGAGTAGGGTCTGCCGTGAGTCTAGGGAAGCCGTTGCTAGTGGTCGAGGGTGGTTGTATTGGCCGGAAAAGCACAGGTTGACGGCCGTCACAGGTAAGGTTCCCTGTTTTCATTTCTGTCACGCTGTTTTGATTTGAGTTGTGCGTCTTTTAGGGACTGTTGTAGCAGTCGTGGGTGTAATACTCCGTATTTATATGTCTTGGGGGTACTCTATCGAGTAGCCCTTACTCTGTCGAGTAAGGGCAAGTTGCGAAGATAAATAGTTTCTGACCTGTTGGGCACTCGATCGAGTAGTCAGGGGCACTCGATCGAGTAAGAGGGTACTCGATCGAGTACCTTGGGTACTCGATCGAGTGTCCGGTTTTACGGGGAGTTTTCTCGGGTTTTGTTAATTACGCGATTAAGGTATATAAACATATTCGGCATTGTTCTAAATCACTTTTTACAAAACCTAAAACCCGTTTAAGAGAGAAAGCAACTAGTCTTCTTCCTAATCGCGTTCTTGACAATTCCCCGAGTTCGATTTGACGGCCGGTTCGTATCGTAGTTCGTGTCGTTGGATTCCTTGCGTCGAGGGTAAGCTTTTAATATAATTTATATAATGTTTTGTTAAGATTGGTGAAACCCTAATTTAGGAATTGGGGGTTTTTATGAGTAGTATTTGAATGGTAGCATCTATGTGTTGTATGATAGGAGGAGAATTCGTAGAGGAGCCGTTTTGATACAAATTGTAGATACCGTCTGCGTGTTGTGCTTTCCGGTAGGATTTCCTACTCGATTAGTCCCATAATGGGATATTGGTGATGTCTTGTAGTTAGTTGTTTAATAAGATGATTGTGATTGTTATTGTGATTGTGATTGTGATTGTGATTGTGATTGGTTTCTATGGCTCTCGAGATGCGTTCTCGGCTGAGTGGGGTCACTTGCGGGAGTGATCTCACGCCCTAGTTTCGCCCTTCGTGGAACCCGCCACGAAAGGGGATGTGCACATTAATGGACAGGGTTATCGCTCGTACGATGAGCGGGGCTTAGGTGGAACGGCTGCGGTCCCCCACTGCGGGCTGGTCCAAAGTGGACGTCGGTATTGAGATGATGGGAGTTGGTGGTGTTGTGTGTGTGTGTGATTCAGTTCAATTTGTCTGTTTGCCTTATTACTGTTATCTATATTGATTGTGTGATTAGTACTGACCCCGGTGTTGTTTTGTAAAACCTGCGGTGATCCATTCGGGGATGGTGAGCAGATATTGAGCAGGTATAGAGATGATACGGGGATAGCTGGGATGGCCACGACATGACGATAGAGTCTTCCGCTGTAGTTTAGTATTTATTTCTATTTCAGTTGAGAACAGTTAGTTTGGAATGATGTATGTTACTTTCAGTTTGGTTTCAAGGATTGTATTCATTCATTAAACTATTATAATAAATGTTGTTTCCGTTTTGTCTATTTGATTATCATACCTCGGGCGTAGAGATGGTGATGTCTTCATACCTGAGTGGTCCCGGTAAGGCACTCGGAGTATGGGGGTGTTACAAATGGTATCGGAGCGACGATCCTGAAACCTGTAACCAATGAACTTAATGAACATAGGGAGTCAATTAAAATGAACCCGGGGTAAAAGTTGTAGGAGCTAGTGCAAAGGCTTGGGAGACGTCCTAAAGCCGCAAGGGGTCGCCCTACAACTTTGAACCGGTCACATGGGAAAGTGTTTGTCGAGTCGTATGTGTGTTTGGTTAACTGGTTTATGAATGTGATGGAATGTGTTAATTGTTGGATGTTGAAGTAGAAAGTTGAGCATGTGAAAGAAAATGGTGATATGAGGAAACTTGTTGATGAGATATATAGAACTGTGGTTGGAATGAGAAACATGATGGATGATTCATAATGTGACGTAATAATAACATGCGAATAGAAATGTTGTGTTGTATACGTATATTTTGTCTGCATAGAGTTGTATGATAAGTTTATGTACTTGTCCACGATTGTTCATGGGTATATGTTGTAAGAAGTGTGTAGTCAGTAATTGATGAATTAGTTGGAAGAGATTAAGTAAGTAATTGCATAAGAATATGAAATTCATGGGTGGAGCATGTTTATGTGGGTAAATCGTGATTGACAAGTTAAATAACCTATGTGCATGATGAATGTTGTTGCTTGATTTTTGAAAATAGTAACGTATGATTACGAATACTGGTTTTATGAGTTTTGGACTGGTTTTGTTTGCTTGGTTGTTGTTTAAGTCGTTTGGGAAGTAAAAATCAATAGTTGTGTTTTTCGTTTACAAAGAGGTTGTCTTTAAACTGTTATAACTTGAGATGCATAAATGATTTTGATGTGATTCCAATTGGAGATGATAGCTTGTCCTTTTACGATTCTAACGATAGGTCACACGCCCAAATTGACCAAGTAATGAGTGAGTTATGACTGTTTTACGAAAACTGGACAGTGTTGAGAATTAGGGTACTCGATCGAGTATCCTTGGTACTCGATCGAGTAAGGGGCACTCGATCGAGTACCTCGCCACTCGATCGAGTAGCCCTGGTGGTTTGTTTTACGTGCTTCCGATCTTGACCTACTCGATCGAGTAAGTCCCTTTACTCGATCGAGTGGCCTATACTCGATCTAGTGACCCCTGTTTTGGGTCATATGCTTATCTTTTGAATTCGTTGCATATTATGTTTAATTCAAAGTTATTATTTTGATCTTTTATGCATTGTTTTACATGTATATTGGTCTTGACGCGTAAGTTGCCCAATCTTGTGGTGTAGTGAGTGGCACCTGTGGTGAGTATGAGTTCGGTGGGAGGACATGAGTTATATGTGTTGTGATAGATAGTGGAAAAAGAAAAGGAAGATTGGTATGGTGTATAGAGACATAGAGCATGTTTTGTGAGATGAGATGAGTGATATGTTTGTATGTTGAGTAACGTAAAAGTAAGTGAATGTGGGCAAAGGATGATGTGAGTCTAAGGAACGTGAGAATGAAAGGATTGAGAGTAAGGATATGGATAGTGACAACCTGAGATGTGTAAAGAATTATGGAGGGAGGTAGTTAAGAGCCGTGTGGGTTAAGAATATACATAATGAAAGTTCGTTTTAAAGGGGTTGAGAAGAGTGGTATATAGTGAACTTTGTGGAGACATGTCGCGGGGTGGAGATTTGGCTTTTTAAGAGATGAAACTATTGTGGGTTTTCCTTGGGCAATTAGCGGTATGAAAGGAATTTTGATTTCTAGAGATGTAAGAAGGAGATGCAATTGTTGAACAAGAACGTTGATTTTATGGATGGATTAGTGGCAAGGGTGATTGATGACATAATAAGAGAATATTTGTGGTAAGAAAGAGTGAGATGATATCGATATGAAATAATTAGATGTGAGTTTTGGAGCAAAGTGAGAACGAATCGGATTTCTAAAGAGTTAGCTAGAAGGAATAAGGAGTTGAACTATTAATTGGTATTATTGAGTGTAAAGAGAAAAGAAGGATAAAAGTAAGCTGAGGAAAATATTCACCGGAGTCATGTGATATAAAGGTAAGGAATCATTGAAATGTGTGATAGCGTCACGAGGATGTTAGTTAATGGTTATAGAGGAGTTTTGGGACAACATGATTAGTAATGAGTTTCGAGGAATTAAGGAAAGTAAGAAGTTGGTAGAATATTTGCACGATACGAGATTTTTGGCGGAGAGTTAGATGATGATACAATTAAGGATAGTATTGGGAAGAATATTGAGGTAATTTTGTTGATGGATTCGATGTTTGTTATTTGGGATGTCAACCAAAGATAGGAAAGAAATCGTGATGTTTAGAGATAAGTGTAAGAGGTTTGATGTTCGGACAGTGGTAGTGTTATCGTTTGTGGTGTTGTCACTAGTGGTTAAGAGTGATGGTATATTAGAAAGGTAGCAATTCTAAAAAAGGTTGATTTGGTAGGGACCTGATTGTTGTGTATGATTGTAAGAGGGTATAAGATGTGGTTAGATGAGGCGGATGCTAATAGTTGAATAGTAATAGTATGGTTATACTTGGCGAGAAGTGATGGTTGTGCGAATGGGGAATATGTTATGAGGGGCATATGAGTTAAACTCGGGCGACAGGTAACCTTTATCGAGGGGTAACTTACGTGATCATGACTGACCTGTTGGATGTGATTACGGGTCTAGGATGTGTATAAATGTTTGTGTGAGGTTTTGACCTCACAGGAAGTGGTATAGTGTGATTATTACAAAGTCATATTTGAATGTTCTGTAATGCATGTTGGGTACGCTAATCTAATTGAATGGTATTCAAAAAGGTAATAATTTGAGTGATCTGGCGTGACTGGTTATGCTTGTATGTATTCATGATACATGTTAATCTGTAATATGGTGAGGGGATTATATTCATGAGGTCATCTGTTTAATTCATATAATATGTTGCGATGTGATTTAGTAAAGTGGATTTGAATAAGTTTTTCTTGTCTGAGAAGTTATTTTGAGTCAGTGTTTGTGGGAATTGTATGTAGCTGTGATGTCTATCGATGTGGTTGTGGTGCCTCCGGTGGTGATCCGGGCACGGTATTTAGTATTGTGATGCGGGTATCTTCGCACCGTGGTGTGGTTTGTTGGTGGCGGTGTCGCGATGACGTCACCGGTTGTGGTGGAGTAGGCGGGATGATTATGATACGAGTTTTCAAAAGTACATATCAGCCATATATAGATTGTTATTTTGTTTGATGTTGCTTCCTGTGAGTTTCATTTTATACGATATAGACGATTGTTTTGTTTATTGATGTTTCTTAGCGATTAAGTTTTGGTATGAGGGTAGAGTATGATATGAAAGAGAGTTGTCTATGTTTTCGTTGTTGTCATGGTATAGTGACATTCGGTGATGGGACACGATTGTCGGAAGTTGTTCTGATGATTTTTGATCTTGTTTTAAGATGAGGCTTTGGACATAGTCATGGTAAGTGATTGGTGGAACATGTGTTGTATTGATTTGGACGCTGCAGGTGGTTCATAATCAGATTTTGGGACAGTGAGTGTAGGGTGTTGGGGATTAGTGTCATGTTAAGTTTTGCATGAGTTTTGCGGTAATTAAGAAAAGAACTTGAGGATCTAGTGTGCGTGTACGTAACGAGTGTGGATCGTGAGTTATGCTTCTGGGAGATAAGTGTCTTACATAGAGAGGTATGTTGTTTTGCAGAAATAATGGAAAGTTAGTATGGTGATTTTGCTATGAGTTTATGGTATAGGTTAGGTGCTATGCCGAATGAGTTGAGGAATGAGAAATGTTTATGTATGGGAGCCTTGAATATAAGAATGGTGAGTGTTTGGTTTACAAACGGTTATCTTGCACATGTGGTGGTAAAGAGGGTAATGAGATGTATCTAGGATTTAGTATTAGTGAGTTACGAGGACGTAACATTTATCTTAAGAGGAGTAGGATGTGATAAAAGAGATTTTGATGGGTGGGCATATGGTAGTATATTTGGAAGTAGAGTGTTGGTGTAGCATAAGATATGGATTTGTATATGTTGTGGTTGATAGTGTTAAAAGGTCACGGACGTGCTTCTAGTAGTTTGATGTTAGGAATGCGAGAATACTTCGATAGTGTTGACAGTTGGATGATGAGATTATGAGTGTGAGTAAACTTCGAGGACGAAGTTCCTTTTTAGGGTGGTAGAATGTAACATCCCGTTTGATGTCTATGAGTGTCTTGATTTTGGATTTGATAGTGGATGATATTATGGAGCTAGCAGCGTTAGAGGATGGTAGTTGGTTATGTATGGAGTTGGTGTCGTGAGAGATATATATATGTGGAGTTGATACGATATCGTGAGCCATGTTGTGGAGGTAGGAATAGTTAGTGGAGTTGGTGTTACGAGTTCATGTTTGGGTTGGAGTTTTGTTTCGAGTTCTTAGATGTTGTGGAGGTAGGAATAGTTAGTGGAGTTGGTGTTACGAGTTCATGTTTGGGTTGGAGTTTTGTTTCGAGTTCTTAGTTACGTTGTTGTGTCTTGATCGAGTTAGCATGTTTGTTTTTATGTATGGGTTGAACTTCGGGGACGAAGTTCTTTTTAAGGAGGGAAGACTGTAATACTCCGTATTTATATGTCTTGGGGGTACTCTATCGAGTAGCCCTTACTCTGTCGAGTAAGGGCAAGTTGCGAAGATAAATAGTTTCTGACCTGTTGGGCACTCGATCGAGTAGCTGGGGCACTCGATCGAGTAGGGGGCGTACTCGATCGAGTACCTTGGGTACTCGATCGAGTGTCCGGTTTTACGGGGAGTTTTTCTCGGGTTTTGTTAATTACGCGATTAAGGTATATAAACATATTCGGCATTGTTCTAAATCACTTTTTACAAAACCTAAAACCTGTTTAAGAGAGAAAGCAACTAGTCTTCTTCCTAATCGCGTTCTTGACAATTCCCGGAGTTCAGACGGTCAGTTCGTATCGTAGTTCGTGTCGTTGGATTCCTTGCGTCGAGGGTAAGCTTTTAATATAATTTATATAATGTTTTGTTAAGATTGGTGAAACCCTAATTTAGGAATTGGGGGTTTTTATGAGTAGTATTTGAATGGTAGCATCTATGTGTTGTATGATAGGAGGAGAATTCGTAGAGGAGCCGTTTTGATACAGCTGTAGATACCGTCTGCGTGTTGTGCTTTCCAGGTAGGATTTCCTACTCAGTATTAGTCCCATAATGGGATATTGGTGATGTGCTGTAGTTAGTTGTTTAATAAGATGATTGTGATTGTGATTGTGATTGTGATTGTGATTGTGATTGGTTTCTATGGCTCTCGAGATGCGTTCTCGGCTGAGTGGGGTCACTTGCGGGAGTGATCTCACGCCCTAGTTTCGCCCTTCGTGGAACCCGCCACGAAAGGGGATGTGCACATTAATGGACAGGGTTATCGCTCGTACGATGAGCGGGGCTTAGGTGGGAACGGCTGCGGTCCCCCATCGGCGTAGGCTGGTCCAAAGTGGACGGTCGAGATTGAGATGATGGGAGTTGGTGGTGTTGTGTGTGTGTGTGACAGTTCACCGTCTGTTTTGCCTTATTATCATTATCTATATTGATTGTGTGATTAGTACCGACCCCGGTGTTGTTTTGTAAAACCTGCGGTGATCCATTCGGGGATGGTGAGCGATATTGAGCAGTATAGAGATGATACGGGGATAGTGGGATGGCCACGACATGACGATAGAGTCTTCCATTTGTAGTTTAGTATTTATTTCTATTTCAGTTGAGAACAGTTAGTTTGGAATGATGTATGTTACTTTCAGTTTGGTTTCAAGGATTGTATTCATTCATTAAACTATTATAATAAATGTTGTTTCCGTTTTGTCTATTTGATTATCATACCTCGGGCGACCGAGATGGTGATGTCTTCATACCTGAGTGGTCCTGGTAAGGCGCTCGGAGTATGGGGGTGTTACAGTGGGGGTGTGGGATGTGTTGTTGGTGTTGAGTCGAGTCGGGTGGTGGTGGGTAGAGTGGTGGTCGTCGCTGGTGGTGGTTGCAGTGGTGGTGTTTAGGTGTCGGGGTTGGTTGGGTGTTTTTGGTTGCATTTCAGACATAGGGTAAAGGGGTGGCACCACCGTGGACTCGGGGGAGGTCGAATCGGTGGTGCCACGTGTGTCAGGGTCACCTTGCGACGGTGGTGTCAAGGGTGGTGGTTGGTAAGCAGGAGGGGTTGTGTCGTGGTGGCAGGCGAGTCAAAAAGGGGGGCTGTTTGTGGCGTTTTGTGGCGGCTGGGTGTCAGGCCTGGTGGTCGACGGTGAGGACTGGTGGTTGTGGGTGAGAGTGTGACGGGTTGAAAGGGGGTGTGTGTGTGCGGGTGAGTTGGTGTTTTTGGGTAGTTCGTGTTACGATTTCTATTTTTAGTAAGTCGCAAAATATATATATACATTTCTATTAATCCCATTATTTACATTATTTACGTTGTTAAGTCGATATTAAGTAGCGGTGACGGAATAATATATTTAAGTTTTTGAGTCGGGACTTTAGTTCGGGAAGGTTACTATTTTTAGTAACTTGCTATTTATGGTAATTGCTATTTTGGGAACTTCCCATTTTAGGAAACTTTCTATTTTGGGTAACTTATATTTTTTTTTTAGTAACTTCTAAATTGGGAAAGTTTCTACTTATAGTAACTCTTGTTTACGGGAACGGGAATAGTTAAGTGAGTTAATTATGTTATATATATGTTTAGGTGGCGAGTTTCGGGTGGAGTACTTCTGATCTGCAGTTAGCTTATCACCGCTATTTGAGGTAGGGGAATACACTGGACTTGATATAGTACTATGTGATTGGATTGACTAAATCGGTGATTTACATGTTATAATATGATTGTCGATTTAATTCCGTTAAATCTTCTTTGTTGAACTGTTTTATTATATTATTACATTGGAGTTGGTGGAGGTGGTGATGATGACGTTGTGATAAGGCCCGGGCGGGTTCTGCGGACTTGCCCTGGTGTCCTCAGTACAAGGAGCGCGATCGGCTACGGTCGATATTTATAGTCTACCGGGGATCGGTATGGCTGGGTTGTCCGGGTTATGAGTTGTGATGGCGGTGGTGGTGATGGAGGAGCATGTGTTTTATGTTACTGTTATTGTATTACCTACTCAGCTTCGTGGCTGACCCCGTGTATTCGTGTACGCCTGTGATGATCCAATTATTGGGGAGCAGATTGACAGTATTCGAGAGACCGATGGAGCTGGCCGGGAAGAGAGCTTGGATGACCGACTTAGTGCCTAGCCCACCTTAGTCTTTTTAGTAGTTTTATCAGACTTATCTTTTGGTCGTATTTGGAGACTTTGTTTTAATTTCGATTGTAACCTCACTATAAACATTATAATAAAGTACTGTGTTTCTTTCCTTTGTTAACTACTGCCTCGGGTTTCCGAGATGGTAACACCATCATTTATCTGAGGAGTCCTAGTTCAGGCCCTTAAATAAATGGGGGTGTTACAAAGTGGTATCAGAGCCAACGATCCTCAGGCCTAAACCAATGAATCTAATGAATTTAGGAAGAGTCAAATAAAATGAACCCCGGGATAGAACTGTTAGGAGCACACTAAAGGTAAGGGATGAGTTATGGGCCCCCTCACACCGAACCATTGGCCCTCTCAGTTTGACCCGGGTACCTTGCGATCATATGAGAGAAAAAGGGTAGAGTAGGAAAGTTGTATGATATTGAACATGAAAACTATTTCACGATGTGATAAATCAAGCAAGGTGATATGTTGTTAGTATAAGTACCCATGTGTTTATATGTGATTCGGAGGTAAGAATTGGCATGATAATGAAGTAAGATATTTATATATATGATGCTTAAGATTTTAAGATGGATGTTATGTCTAGTGATATGCGGTTATGTGACCCCTGAACCATGTTAGCTAGATATGTAGGGTAGGAGATGATTAGAATTGACTAGTGTAGCTGATGTAATTCTAGTGTTGCAGGGAACATCTCTAACTCTCCTAATTCTTATAGACATGCCTCCGAGAAGGGATACCGCTGCTAATGACACCCAAGCGAGTTGAATAGGCTCAGAGAGAATGAGGCCCTAAAAGCCAAACGAATGGATCCGGGAAAGATGAGCACCATTGTGGCAAGGCATAATCCCACAATATTCACTTTGGAGAAGGGGAACCTCAATTCTTTGGGAGAATGGTGTAGAGAATTCACCAATCTGTTTGAGCCGATAGGATGTCCTAAGAGCTACGGTGGATCAAGCCGCCCACTATCCGAGGGCCACACCCGGTGGATCGTGGACCAGGAATAAGGTGGAGATTCGACAGGTTGCTAGGGATCTTGAGACGGGACATGTGTCTTGGTTGGAATTCCAAGAGTTTCTCAAGAATGAGTTCATGCCCGAGTTCAAAAAAAGCCAAACTACGGGAGGAGTTTGACACTTTCAAGATGACAGAAGATATGACAGTGGAGGCTTATCATCGGAAATTTCGACAGTTATCCTCATACATTGATGACTTTGGGCAGAATGAAGCTATGCTGGCTATGAGGTTTGAGCGGGGGCTCACTATGGACATCAAGAAGAGGCTCACAGCAGCTCCACCCACTACAGTTCAGGACATTTACTTGAGGGTTGGTGCTGCCGAGAGGCTCTCGAACAGATCAAGGCGATAAGAAAGGCAAGGTGAGAAAAGGAAACTGGAGACCACAAGCGATATCTACTGGGGCAAAGAAGCGAGTTCGGGCATATATGGTGGGTACTCCACTAACGGTGCCCCGGGGGTATGAGAGCTCGAGTGGAGGCGGCGACCGGGGGCACCGGCGGGGAGGTAGTTCTGCGGGGCTTACTTGTTTTGGCTTTGGAAAGACAGACACAAGAGGTTTGAATGCCGATCATCCGGGGCGAATCGATCTGTGGATACAGGGGCACCTATGTCGGGTTCGGTGGCTCTCGTTCAACGGGGTCTGGGTATAGCAGTTATCACACACCTATGTCTGGCTATGTGGGAGGTGCAAGGTCTAGAGCTAGTAACAGTTACCAGGGAAGCTACAACAACTACCAGAACCGTAACCAGCAGAGTCAGCAGAGTGGGAGTACCAACTTTGAAGATCGCAAATGAGGGGAACAAACAATCGGGAGCAGCTTCTTCAAGTCAGAGTGGGGCTAAGTCCAGTGGCAAGCTCTTTGCCATGGGCAAGGAGGCAGCTAAGAATGACGCTCATGTGGTGACTGGTACATTTCCTGTTAACTCTAAACCCACCTTTGTGTTATTTGATTCCGGAGCTACACATTCTTTTATATCTGCGGAACATGCCAGAGTCTTAAACCTTAAGTCATATGATAGGATTTTTGATTCGGTAGTGGTACCTTCGGGGGAGTCGGTGTCTTGTTATAGGGTCTACACTGGGGTACCAATCCAGATCGGAGAGGTTGTGTTTCACTGCGACCTTATAGAGTTTCCCTTGGGGGGTTTTGAGGTGATTCTGGGGATGGACTGGTTAGGGAAATACAAGGCTTTTATCGACTGCTATCAGAAGAAAATCTCTTTGAGGGGACCTAAGGGAACTAGGGTGTCTTATAAGGGGTATGTGGTCAAGCCAAGAGTCAAATTCATATCTGTTAACACCCTAAAGTCGAGTCTGAGGAAAGGGGATCAGTTAATCTTGTGCCTGATGTGGGATAGTGAGTCGGAGACCCCTAAGGTGTCTGAGATTCCAGTGGTGAGGGAGTTCGAGAGAGTATTTCCGGAGGACATTCCAGGGTTACCACCGAAAAGAAAAGTGGACTTTTCCATTGATCTGAAGCCGGGAACAGGGCCGATTTTTAAACCACCTTACCGTATGGGGCCGAAGGAGATGGAGGAATTGAAGAAGCAGTTGGATGAGCTAGCAGAGAAAGGTTACATACGGCCTAGTGTTTCACCTTGGGGAGCACCGGTGTTGTTTGTCAAGAAGAAAGATGGAAGCTTGAGACTTTGCGTGGATTACCGTGAGTTGAACAATGTGACCATCAAGAACCGTTATCCTTTGCCAAGGATCGATGATTTGTTCGATCAATTGAGTGGAGCCGGAGTTTTCTCTAAGATCGATCTGAGGTCGGGTTATCACCAGTTGAGAATTAAGAACAAGGATATACCTAAGACCGCTTTCAGAACAAGATATGGGCACTATGAGTTCGTGGTCATGCCATTCGGGTTGACTAATGCGCCAGCAGTGTTCATGGACTTGATGAATCGAGTGTTCAGTCCTTACCTGGACAAGTTCGTGGTTGTGTTCATCGATGATATCCTGGTATACTCCAAGAATGAGGAGGAACATGAGGAACATTTGAGGTTAGTCTTGAAAACCTTGAAGGAGAACCAGTTATATGCCAAGCTGAGCAAGTGCGAGTTATGGTTGAAGAAAGTTGCTTTTCTGGGACATGTGATTTCCAAGGAAGGGGTGTCGGTTGATCCTAGTAAAATTGAGGCAGTGACAAGATGGCAGAGTCCTAAGAACGTGAGTGAGATCCGAAGCTTCTTGGGGCTAGCAGGTTATTATCGAAGATTTGTCAAGGACTTCTCAAAGATCGCAAAGCCATTGACGTCATTGATGCGGAAGGAGAACAGGTTTGTTTGGGATGAGAGTTGTGAGGAGGCGTTTCTAACCCTCAAAGAACGACTCACTACAGCTCCTATCCTTGCTCTACCAGATGGGAATGATAATTTCGAGGTGTATACTGATGCTTCCAAGAAGGGTCCAGGGTGCGTATTGATGCGAAACGGGAAGGTAATCGCTTATGCTTCTCGACAACTGAAGACCTATGAGGAGAACTACCCTACTCATGATCTAGAGTTGGGGGCAGTGGTGTTTGCGCTCAAATTATGGCGACATTATCTTTATGGAGCTACCTTCAAAGTGTTTTCCGATCACAAGAGCTTAAAATACATCTACACACAAAAGGAGTTGAACATGAGACAGAGGAGATGGATCGAATTGATTGGCGACTATGACATGGAGATACTTTATCATGAGGGAAAAGCGAATGTCGTAGCTGATGCGTTGAGCAGGAAATCCATCCATGCTTTGAGCAGTGCCAGATCTAGGGTGAGGTTGCATAATGAGCTGCGGGAGATGGGAATCCACATGATCCGGAGAGGAGAGACTCTTGGGGACTTGACCGTTGAGCCGGAGTTGTATGAGGAGATCAGAGAGTTACAGGAAGCCGATGCTAGAATTCGGAAGTGGTGCAGCACAGTAGAACAGGCAGAAGCTGGGGTTGACTCCAAGTTTTTTATCCATGCTGATGGTAGTCTGAGGTTTGGAGGACGGTGGTGTGTTCCGGATAATGAGGAGCTGAAGAGGATGATTCTTACTGAGGCACATGCTACACCATACTCGGTTCATCCTGGGGGAGATAAGTTGTACAAGGATCTCAAGAAGACTTTTTGGTGGCCGAATATGAAGAGGGAAGTTGCTGAGTTCGTAGCTCGATGCTTGACGTGCCAGAGAGTGAAGGGGGAACATAAGAGACCGCAAGGGAAGGTTCAACCATTAGATGTGCTGGAGTGGAAGTGGGAGAGCATTTCTATGGATTTCATTGTGGGGTTGCCTCGAACTCAGAGAGGTAACAATATGATTTGGGTGATCGTAGATAGGCTAACCAAGTCGGCTCACTTTATCCCCATGAAGGATACTTGGAGTAAAGCTGAGTTGGCCAAGGCTTATGTTCAGTATGTGGTGAAGCTGCATGGTGTACCCAAGGACATCATTTCCGATAGAGACTCCGTGTTTTCTATCCAAATTCTCGCAGGAGTTGCGATCATTAATGGGTACTCGATTAAAGATGAGCACCGCTTTTCATCCAAACTACGATGGCCGTACAGAGAGGACTATTCAGACACTCGAGGACATGTTGAGGGCTTGTGTTTTGGAGTTTGGAGGGACTTGGGAGGATAGACTGGGGTTGATTGAGTTTTCATACAACAACAGTTACCACGCTAGTATTGGGATGGCTCCATTTGAGGCTCTATATGGCAGGAAGTGTAGGAGTCCTGTGTGTTGGGATGATCGAGCTGATGCGGTAGTTTTGGGACCGAGAGATGATTCGAGATGGTTGAACAGGTGCAGATCATTCGACAGAAGATGAGGGCTGCCCAGGACCGGCAGAAGAGCTATGCTGACGCTAGGAGAAGCGACATTTCCTTCCAGGTGGGAGAGAAGGTACTTCTTAGGGTGTCTCCGATGAAGGGAGTGATGAGGTTCGGGAAACGGGGAAAGTTGAGCCAGAAGTTTATTGGGCCATATGAGATCCTGGATAGAGTTGGAGAGGTGGCATATCGGCTAGCTCTACCACCAGCTTTAGCCAGGGTACATAATGTCTTCCATGTTTCTCGATTGCGGAGATATTTGAGTGACCCTTCGCACATTTTGAGCCATGATGTGGTCGAGGTGGACGAGCGCTTGACCTACATCGAGACGCCTAAGGAGATCTTGGACAGAAGGTTAGAAAGACCGGCACGAGAGACCGCTTTAGTGAAAGTGTTGTGGACTAATCATAAAGCAGAGGAGGCTACCTGGGAAACCGAGGCCGCGATGAAAGAGAGTTATCCACATCTGTTCACTTGAGGTAAGTTACGGGACGTAACTTTCTTTTTAGGAGGGTAGAATGTAACATTTCGTGTTTGTGTAGTCTAGTTGTGTGTTTGAATGTGTTAGTTATACGGGATGTCTTTATATTTTCGTATGACATGTTTGGTATGGGAGAGAACTTCGGGACGAAGTTCATTTTAAAGGGGGAAGACTGTAATACCCCGTATTTTATTATCGATTGAGCGAGTTTTTATTATTTAATGGTAGCGTAAAGGTAATGGTAAAAGCGTAAAAGTAATTGATTAATTCATATCGTAAGATAAGTCGGGTTTATAGTTGAGTGACATTTTTGGGTCAAGGTGTCATAGCCCATTTACCCACTTACCCATTTACCATCTTACCTCACCAAAACCCTAAATCAAACCCTAATGCAACTTTAAAACCCTATTCCCCCTCCCTACCGTCATTTTCACAATCACCAACATCAACCCCTTTTCTTTCACGTCTCAAACCTTCTATACAGCCAACGAGCGCACGCCGGTGAGTGTGGAGGGAGTAGGGTCTGCCGTGAGTCTAGGGAAGCTGTTGCTAGTGGTCGAGGGTGGTTGTATTGGCCGGAAAAGCACAGGTCGACGGCCGTCACAGGTAAGGTTCCCTGTTTTCATTTCTGTCACGCTGTTTTGATTTGAGTTGTGCGTCTTTTAGGGGCTGTTGTAGCAGTCGTGGGGGTGTGGGATGTGTTGTTGGTGTTGAGTTGAGTCAGGTGGTGGTGGGTAGAGTGGTGGTCGTCGCTGGTGGTGGTTGCAGTGGTGGTGTTTAGGTGTCGGGGTTGGTTGGGTGTTTTTGGTTGCATTTCAGACATAGGGTAAAGGGGTGGCACCACCGTGGACTCGGGGGAGGTCGAATCGGTGGTGCCACGTGTGTCAGGGTCACCTTGCGACGGTGGTGTCAAGGGTGGTGGTTGGTAAGCAGGAGGGGTTGTGTCGTGGTGGCAGGCGAGTCAAAAAGGGGGGCTGTTTGTGGCGTTTTGTGGCGGCTGGGTGTAAACAGGGGGTGTTAGTGGTGGTGGTTCTGACCGCCGGTGTGGGTCGACCACGTTGGTGGTGGTGGGAATGACCAGGCCAGACCTGGTGTCAGGCCTGGTGGTCGACGGTGAGGACTGGTGGTTGTGGGTGAGAGTGTGACGGGTTGAAAGGGGGTGTGTGTGTGCGGGTGAGTTGGTGTTTTTGGGTAGTTCGTGTTACGATTTCTATTTTTAGTAAGTCGCAAAATATATATATACATTTCTATTAATCCCATTATTTACACTATTTACGTTGTTAAGTCGATATTAAGTAGCGGTGACGGAATAATATATTTAAGTTTTTGAGTCGGGACTTTAGTTCGGGAAGGTTACTATTTTTAGTAACTTGCTATTTTTGGTAATTGTTATTTTGGGAACTTCCCATTTTAGGAAACTTTCTATTTTGGGTAACTTATATTTTTTTTAGTAACTTCTAAATTGGGAAAGTTTCCACTTATAGTAACTCTTGTTTACGGGAACGGGAATAGTTAAGTGAATTAATTATGTTATATATATGTTTAGGTGGCGAGTTTCGGGTGGAGTACTTCTGATCTGCAGTTAGCTTATCACCGCTATTTGAGGTAGGGGAATACACTGGACTTGGTATAGTACTATGTGACTGGATTGACTAAATCGGTGATTTACATGTTATAATATGATTGTCTGATTTAATTCCGTTAAGTACTGCTGTTGAACTGTTTTATTATATTATTACATTGGAGTTGGTGGAGGTGGTGATGATAACGTTGTGATAAGGCCCAAAGGCGGGTTCTGCAGACTTGCCCTGGTGTCCTCAATCATGAGCTGGCGATCGGCTACGGTCGATATTTATAGTCTACCGGGGATCGGTATGGTTGGGTTGTCCGGGTTATGAGTTGTGATGGCGGTGGTGGTGATGGAGGAGCATGTGTTTTATGTTACTGTTATTGTATTACCTACTCAGCTTCGTGGCTGACCCCGTGTATTCGTGTACGCCTGTGATGATCCAATTATTGGGGAGCAGATTGACGGGTATTCAGAGACTGATGGGAGCTGGCCGGGAAGAGAGCTTGGATGACTGACTTAGTGCCTAGCCCACCTTAGTCTTTTTAGTAGTTTTATCAGACTTATCTTTTGGTCGTATTTGGAGACTTTGTTTTAATTTCAGTTGTAACCTCACTATAAACATTATAATAAAGTACTGTGTTTCTTTCCTTTGTTAACTACTGCCTCGGGTTTCCGAGATGGTAACACCATCATTTATCTGAGGAGTCCTAGTTCAGGCCCTTAAATAAATGGGGGTGTTACACTGTAACTTTAGTTCGATAAGCTTGTAACTTTAGTTCGTTAAGCGTGTAACTTTAGTCCGACAAGAGTCTAATACAACCATGATCACCACAACCATCACCCTCGCCGCTTTCAGATCGCCAACCACAACAATTTAAATTGAAAAAAAAACTTAGATTTGACCACCACCGTCGCCCAACCATCTCCACAACAACAACCACCACCCGACACCAATCAAACCCCAACAAAAACGAAAACCACCAGCACCACGCAACAACCAACAAACCGCAACAACAAACAAAAAAGCAACCCCACCACAAACCACCAGCACTACCGCCGATAAATAACAACCACCACCATCCCTTATTTTATTTTATTTTTAAAAAAATCTGAAACTTACAAACCCAGATCTGAAATTAAAAAAAAAAAATCTGAAATTTCGTCTTCAAGTTTCGAAGAGAAAGACGAAATGCGAAGAGGAGGAGGAAGGAAGATCGCCGGTCTGCTGCCCGTGGTTTTGCTTGGCGGTGTCGGGGTAAGGGGCTAGAAAGAGAGGAGGGAGAATTGTGGTAGAGCAGTTGCATGGTGGTTAATAGATGGCTGGTGGCGGCGAGGAAGTGGCTGCCGGATTTTTTAGAGAGAAATGAGAGATATAGGTTAGAGAGAGGAAGAGAGAGAAGTGAGGCAGTGAAGAAAGGAGATAGGGTTGTAAAAAATTAGGGTTTTGTAGTATTTATATCCCAGCACCCTTTTTTACTCTAATCCAAGCCATCCATTATATTAGATCCAAAGGCTAGGATGAGGACTCAAGGACTCAACAAAAAAATGTGGACTTACATGATCCTTTATATATATATATATATATATATATATATATATATATATATATATATATATATATATATATATATATTTGAGGATTGAGGATTGCAATACAATATCACGGGTTCTTCAATACAATATCACGAAAAAAATCAGACTTGTCCAAAAAAAAAAAATTTTTATAAAAAAAATAAATGTTTTTTTTTTGCGCAGCTATTTTTTTCGTGTGATATTGTTTCGAACAACCTGTGATATTGTATTGAATATCACGAAAAAAATCAGACTTGTCGAAAAAAAAAATTATAAAAAAAAAAAATTTTTTTTTTTTTTGCGCAGCTATTTTTTTCATGTAATATTGTTTCGAACAACCTGTGATATTGTATTGAATATCACGAAAAAAATCAGACTTGTCCAAAAAAAAAAAAAAATTATAAAAAAAGAAAATTTTTTTTTTTTGCGCAACTATTTTTTTCGTGTGATATTGTTTCGAACAACCTGTGATATTGTATTGAATATCACGAAAAAAAATCAGACTTGTCCAAAAAAAAATTATAAATTTTTTTTTTTTTTTTTTTTTTGCGCAGCTATTTTTTTCGTGTGATATTGTTTCGAACAACCTGTGATATTGTATTGAATATCACGAAAAAAAAATCAGACTTGTCCAAAAAAAAAATTATAAATTTTTTTTTTTTTTTTTTTCGCAGCTATTTTTTTCGTGTGATATTGTTTCGAACAACCTGTGATATTGTATTGAACAACCTGTGATATTGTAACGAAATCCTCAATCCTCAAAAAGATAGTGTATCCTCACATGATCCCATTCCTATATATATATATATATATATATATATATATATATATATATAGAAGAAGGATCAAGTGAGTCCACCTTAAGTCATTAAGTCCATAAGTCCCATTTAGAGCCTTTAGATTGTGAGGATGAATGGCTAAGATTACACCAAAAAGCAACTTATAACATTATAATAATATGTAGACTAATTACCTCTCTCCTTAGGCTATTAGACTTACTGTTCATTCTGCATGTATGTTCCTCATCAGTCACTTGCACGTTATTCAACTTTCCTCCACTATCTCATACAACCTCCTCATAATTTCAAAAAACTGTCCTTCCTTATTCTTGTCTTTCATCTCACATTTCTTCATTTCTTTTCTATTCCTTACTGTTCCATTTATCTTGCTTATCAAATACAACAATTCCATTTCTTTTCTATATTTTATCGCATTCAAACCCTTGTAGTTCCTATCTTTGTTTCTTTACCTCACTTTGAAGGTAATTCATTGATCATCCTTTATTCTTTTCTTTGTTTAAATTTTTTAATTTTGCAAATTATGCTTGAGTCGTAATTGTTATATTGCGTGTTTCAATTTTATTGCGTGTTTCAATTTATGTGATTTTATTGTGTGTTTGAATTTTTAATTAAATTCATAGTGTAAATCTGAATTGATGGGTAGTGTCAATGTATTTGTTAGGGTTTTAATCGAGCCTGTTTTTGAGGATTGTAAATGTAATGTAATTGGGACTGTGAATGTGAGGACAGCCCAAGTGTAAATGTGAACTAAAAAAAGTGTAAATGTGAACAAATAGAAAGTGTAAATGTGAGGATAGGAGAAGTGTAAATGTTATCAAATAAAGTGTAAATCTGACTCAATTGGAAGTGTAAATGTGAAGATATTCAAAGTGTAAATGTGAGGATAGAGTAAGTGTAAACGTGAACACTAAAACTGTAAATCTGACTAAAATGGAACTGTAGATGTGAAGATAATGGGAGTGTAAATGTGAGTTTAGGAGAAGTGTAAATGTGAACAAATAAAGGGTAAATGTGAAGATAATGGAAGTGTAAATGTGAGGATAGGAGAAGTGTAAATGTGAGGATAATGAAAGTGTAAATGTGAGGATAGGAGAAGTGTAAATGTGATCAAATAAAGTGTAAATCTGTCTAAACTGTTAGTGCAAATGTGAAGATAATGGAAGTGTAAATGTGAGGGTAGGAGAATTGTAAATGTGAACAAATAAAGGGTAGATTTGACTAAATTGGAAGTGTAAATGTGAAGATACTGGAAGTGTAAATGTGAGGATAAGAGAAGTGTAAATGTGAACAAATAAAGTGTAAATCTGACTAAAGTGGAAGTGTAAATGTGAGGATAACGGAAGTGTAAATGTGAGGATAGGAGAAGTGTAAATGTGATCAAATAAAGTGTAAATCTCTCTAAACTGTTAGTGCAAATGTGAAGATAATGGAAGTGTAAATGTGAGGGTAGGAGAATTGTAAATGTGAACAAATAAAGGGTAAATCTAACTAAATTGGAAGTGTAAATGTGAAGATACTGGAAGTGTAAATGTGAGGATAGGAGAAGTGTAAATGTGAACAAATAAAGTGTAAATCTGACTGAAGTGAAAGTGTAAATGTGAGTGTAGGAGAAGTGTAAATGTGAACAAATAAAGGGTAAATCTGACTAAATTGGAAGTGTAAATGTGAAGATAATGAAAGTGTAAATGTGAGTGTAGGAGAAGTGTAAATGTGAACAAATAAAGGGTAAATCTGACTAAATTGGAAGTGTAAATGTGAAGATACTGGAAGTGTAAATGTGAGGATAGAGTAAGTGTAAATGTAAATGTGTAGATCACATAGGTTGACTGATATTGTGCATTTCTTATGTACTTTTGTTCCCGATTCGATGGTATCCGATGGAGAAGTACCGAAGTGAAGAACAACCACAAGTTACCCCTCAAGTTTTAGTTAAGTGTCGCCCCAACCGGCTTCACAAGCTTATTGGTAAGCTTAACATTGCCCAACGAGCCGTTATACAGAGGATTGGATTTGGGGGGCTGCTTCATCTTAAACTGAGAACTTTCCCGCTTTCACATGTTCCTGAATTTCTTGAGGCTTTCAGCGATGGTTCTCATGTTTTCAGGGCGTCGGAGGTGAAGGAGTTTATGGTTACTAAGTATGATGTCTATGACTGTTTCATGTTACCTGTTGGTGAGAGAGAGATGGAAATAGTACCTACTGGACATATGCCTGGTGCTAAAGATGAAAAATGTGTGTGCATAAAACAACTGTGGCGCAAAAAGTTCAAAGTGAAATCAAATTCTGATTCTATTCCTTTAGGAGACGTCTTCAATTACATTGAGTCAGAGCAATTCAAAGATGGAGGTGATGAATTCTCGCGCACTGTTTGTGCTTCTTAGCATTTCAGCATTCCTTGCGCCGATATTGAACAACGGCATTGAAATCAAACTTTTGAAAGTGGTTGAAGATGTGAGTGCCATACCGGAGTATGACTGGTGCTCGTATGTATTAGAATGTTTAGCTAATGTCGCAATGAGGCTCGCACGTGCGATCAAACATCCGCTTGGTTGTATCCCTTTCCTTATGATTACTTATTTTCAGCGGTATGATTACCGTGGCAAGAGTTCCCCAGATGGCCTTCCACTTATTCAGCATTGGGATCTGAAAACCCTATTGAATAGGTTAAAGGATGAGCTGGACGTGGGGCCACTGGGTCGACTAACTTTGTCGAAGGTGAAGTACCCGCGATGTCAAAACAAGACCCCTGATGAGAAGGACACTGGTAATACGATGTTGACTATAGCTGGCGCGCCCAAGGCGCCATTGGCAAGCCCTACGCCTCTTCTGATTTCAACGTCGGGTACATCCCCCGATAAGAAGTTTATTCAGATTGAACTCCCTCCCGGTGTTGAAGATGACGATGAGTTGAAAGCTAGGGCTGTAGATGTAAGATTTATGTTATGAATGTTTAATTAATCGCATATTTTTTTTAATATATATATATATATATATATATATATATATATATATATATATATATATTGAGCGGGTATATTTTGTGTATCTAGACTCTTAAATCTTTTTTTGTTACCTATTGTAGGGTGTACACGAGCCGTACTTGAAGATTCAAAGGAACGTTGTGGCCTTCTATTCCTGGTATACGGATGCAGCTGCAATGCTTAAGAATTTAACAACAGGTGCTTCTTCTTCAACTGATCTTGTTCCGTCACAAGCGACGCAAGCTTTTTTTGAAGGTGCAAAGGTGAAGGAATATGTTGAAGAAGTTGGAAATTTAGCTTCCTAAATGAAGAAGTATAATGATAACGCTCCCTCATTGTCAGATGTTGGCCAAGAAAAAAAAACAGGCGGCCAAGAAAAAAACAAAGGCAAGCAAGAAAAGAAAGACCAAGGTTCCTAAGTTCGAGTTTACGCCTACTGTAGAGCATGTATCACTTGCAGAAGACTCTGATTTGGGTGATAAAGCAGGTGATGCGGCGATGTCACAGGTAATGGAGACCGCTGATTTCTACAACACCGCTGAACTTAACGAAGCCTGTCGACGAGAGGAAGAGGAATGCGGGCTAGATTTAATCGACGACTTGACTCAATTAACTGATCGGCAGATTCTAGAGAAAATTTATAGCCCGGATGAAGTTGAAGAAGCTTACACAAAGCCCTCATTGAACGAGGAGCAGAAAAGTTTGGGAGGGGAAGTGCCTGACACTAGTGGTGCCCCGAGAAAGTCAAGATGTTGTTGAGAAGTGTAAGTCAGAAGCAACGAATAAGGTTGATGCGGATGTGGTAGGTCACCAATCAAGATGGTTCATCTTCGTTCAACTAAAATTTATTTCGATCACGATATTGAGAACGCGCTGCAAGGTTTGATAGATATTGGTGATGGTGGTGGTGAAGCGGCAGAGGGCTGCGTACAGAGAGGTGAGGATGAGATTGTGCAGGGTATGGATATGGAGCATGCTCAAGAACAGGGGCCTGTTACTGGTAAAGGGGAGGTGTCTTATTCAAAAGTAGCGAACAAGGTGGATGCGGATGTGGTAGCCCCGTCAATTGAAGATGGATCATCTTCATTTCAGTTGAAATTTATAGCGACAGCTGATATTGATAACGCGCTGAAAAAGTTGTCAGACAGTGGTGACAGTGAAGTGGCACAGGGTGGTGCACCGAGAGAACAGGACGAGGCTGTGCAGGGAATGGATCTGGAGCCGCCTCAAGATCAGGGGACCCGCCGTGGGCCTGAATCAGTGGTGGTTGGACTAGTGACTGGCGTGGATGTGGATGTTAGCGGTGCACCGACAGTCCAGGAGGAGGTTGTTCAGGGCATGGACATGGAGCCGCCCCAAGACCAAGTGCCCTGCCGTGGGCCCGAACCACTCGTGGTTGGACTAGTGCCTGGTGAGCCTGTGGATGTTAGCGGTGCACCGGGAGTGGAACAGCCCATTGACCGACGCCAAGTTAGTGTGCGAAAGCACCGGGTGGTGAGCCTTGCGTTGTTTCGACCACAGTCCGTGAAGATGCATCGCAAGAAGGGTTAGAGATTGGTAGTGGCATGGTCATCAAGCAAGGTGAGGGCCCTACTGCACAACCCGGTTGTCCTGGTTCATTTCAGAATGATGACAAGCCCATGGATGTTGCAGAGGGAGCATATAAGGTGGTTGTTGAAGCACCCTCCTCTGAGTTTAAGTTGCCGGAATTTCAAAGTGTACGTTTATATCTATCGCAGAGCTAGCCGAGGCATTTAAGGGGTTCCAGGTGAGGATTTCGAACGACCGATTTGGCAGCCCTTCCGAACCAAATTGTTCCGCGGATGGTCGGGAAATTTATGTCCCCCGGAGTAATATGGATCACCACCCTTTCCTTTTTCATTCACCCGAGCCCTTACAAAGCATGGAAGTGGTCCCCGAGAATCGACTTGCACCATGGATTGTGGGAACCCATGCCTGAGCAGGGGCTTTGTTATTCTGAGACCCGCAAATGAATAAGAAATTATTTAGGGGTGTTTTTAAGGAAAGGAAATACGTCCTGGACTACGTATTTAACAAATCAGAAGCTTGGTTGAACGGGTGAGTCGATTAATTTCTATGTCAAACATATTAATACTTATATGTCGTCGTAACCATGTTCGCCTTATATAATTTTTCTTTTTTAGGGAAGAATTGGCGCTTTTTCATACTTCTTCTTCGTGTCACGGAAGACATGTTAACCCTTGAACCTGGACAGAAGTTATGAATTTCAAATCGATTGTTGGTGCCTACTAATCAATAAGATCATGTATGACCAAACCGCACTGTTGCATCCTCTCGTTGTTTCTTCTGGCTTAGTCACACCGTACTTGCCCTATCCTCACTCAATGCAATTTTTATAGTTCCAATTTAATTGTAACGTAAGTGTCTAAATTTAATAGCGCTGCCCTTCGTTTGAACAGAGCCCTGCACTGGATATTTGGAAAGCCAAGAAGAAAGGAATTGTTCTTGACAAAAAGGACGAAATCTGGGCTGGGTGGGATGCTTGGATTCAATCCTGTTTGTCTCCATTTCAACTTGGATCTGATATGGTAAGTGTAAATGTGACCTATTGTGAAGTGTAAATGTCATCACACCGAAAGTGTATATGTGATTTTCACAGAAAGTGTAAATGCCTGGATGTGATTAAGAAGAAAGTGTAAATGTCATGAAATATGAAGTGTAAATGTGATACATAGTGAAGTGTAAATGTCATGATGTATAGTGTAAATGTGATTATATAGAAAGTGTAAATGTGATGACATAGCGAGTGTAAAGGTTACTAAATAGAAAGTGTAAATGTCAAAGACATATAAAGTGTAAATGTGAATATATGTAAAGTGTAAATGTCATGTCATATGAAGTGTAAACGTGAGACATAGTGAACTGTAAATGTCGTGAGATATTGTGAAGTGTAAATGTAATGAAATATGAAGTGTAAATGTGATACATAGTGAAGTGTAAATGCCATGATGTATAGTGGAAATGTGATTATATAGAAAGTGTAAATGTGATGACATAGGGAGTGTAAAGGTGACTAAATAGGAAGTGTAAATGTCAGCACATATAAGTGTAAATGTGAATATATGGAAAGTGTAAATGTCATTACATAGGAAGTGTAAATGTGAGATATAGTGAAGTGTAAAAGTTATGACACAGGGAGTGTAAAGGTGACTAAATATGAAGTGTAAATGTCATGACATATATAGTGTAAATGTGAATATATGGAAAGTGTAAATGTCATGACACGGGGACTGTAAATGTGACGAATTATTGAAAGTGTAAATCTGAAATTTGTACTGAGTGTATCTTTTATGTCTTTGTTGTCACACCCGCCAGGTCTTCATCCCGATCTTATCTGGCAATAATGATCATTACAGCTGTGCATGCATAAACTTCGTTTCCCAGCAGATAGAGTATTTGGACAACCGTCGATACGACGATGATTTTGAGAAGCTTCCATATTTTGGAATTTCCCGTATTGCGGTAATAATTATAAATAGCATACCTTAATTTGTTCTTTAGTGTTGATGTAGTCTGGAATTGTAAACACTGTTTTTAAATTGACTTTTTTTTTTAAATTCCTTTTACAGTGTGATTTAATGGGTGCGTATCTGGAGTCTAAAGGGTTTGTCAGAGGTTCAAAGGTTGCCGGGTTCAAATTTGTGAATGTCGAATTTAAATGGCAAGGTACGGGTTATTCTGCGTTTGATTGCGGGGTGTACATGATGATACACATGCTGCTTTTCAATGGGAAGCTATTTGACTGCGCCTTAGGTGAGAGGGACATTCTGAACCTCGTTCGGGCTGAAGTAGTGTCGATTCTTATCCTGAGTGACCATAACAAAGTGAGGGAGAGCGTTCGCTCAAGGATAACCCAATTCAGGGAAAAGTATGGTCAAGGTCTGAACCCGGTCTCCAATGTTGCACAGAAGCGGAGCCTGGACGATGAGGAAGAGATTACGTACAGTAAACGCCCCCGTGTTGCAGTCCCACCCCCTAAACGCGTAGAAGGAAGCCCTGTGGTCAATCATGTAGCCATACAGGCGGAAAGCAGCCCCGTTGTTGTTCAAGCATCAGCGCAGTCGTCAGGCAGCCAACCTTTGTCATCCGTACGGAGCCGTCCCCGGGGCGGGGGGGGATGGCTTGGGTTGCTCAATTGACTGTGGGGCTGCTGGTACGCAGACTCTTGTTGTCTCGACCATCTTAAGGAACAATCAAAGCTTGGTCAGGGGTATTTGATCACGTCGAAAGCATGCGGTGGACTATTGCTTGTTAGACGACTACAACTTTGAAAATTCGTTAGTACCTGCCAGACTCTTATAATAGGGCCAATTAGTTACGATATTTAATTTGTAACTACTTCTCAATTTCTTACTATTATACGTGTGTTTTATTGCAGTGAATCAATCTCTTGGTACAAAGAGGCATGCCGCACACTACGGTCCGACATCATGACCATGCTTCCCGAGGTTGTAATGTCGCCCGTTGTCATTGAGTCGTGGGTCGCTTTTGCGAACCATTTGGAGTCCGCTGAACACTTACTTCCTAGGATGGCCTACTTTGGGATACGTCATATGGTACACCCTTCCCCCCGCACAAAGCCTAAAAGTTATACATTAGTTCTTACTTTTATTATGTAGTCTCACTCCTCTGAACAGGAATGTATCATGCAGCTTTTGGATATACGTGAAGCAGGCTCACAGTCTAATGACATCACTGATAGGCTGTATCACATTTGGGATACCTTCATCCAGGACTGTGATAAAACTTTCAATCTGAATGCCGAGTTTATATTCGTACCTGTCAACATTGGTGGGCACTTTGCATGCGTGTGTATAAATTTTGGACAACAAACTGTTGATCTCCTTGACTACCAACATCATGCCAACTGGGATCAGTCTGAAATGTGCAATGTTACTCGCCAAGTGGCATCAGCTGTTAGCGATTATTTGGACGTCATAACGGACAGGGGATATGAGATTACTAGCTTTGAGCATCGGCAAATCCCGTTCAGGCGCCAAACACCCCTTCCTAACATAACAGAATCAGGGATTTTCTTTATGATATATATGCCGATGTACGAGGGTCAACCTTTTGAGCATCCAGACTTGGAGAGGAAGAGGAATCGACGGTACTTGGTAGTCGAGTTGGTGGCGACGCTTGTTCTAGCTGACATAAATGTCAACAGAGACATTTTTGAAGCAAAGTTGAATGGGTTTATCGCTGGAAAAGAAGATTTATGGACCAAGTTACAAAAGAAGCGCAAAATTAAGGCTGTGTTGTCGAAAAAGTGAACAATTTGTGGACATTTTTTTTTTAAATGTATTTTGTTTGACAATCTTGAACTTAGAAAAGAATGTTTTGTACTGTGGTTGGCAATGTTTGCAAGTGTAAGCTTTACAGTAATGAAGTGTAATGGTAAATTACACTGATGAAGTGTAATGGTTGACTATTTTTTGGCATTTATAATCATAGTTTATTCAAAGTGTAAATGTGTCTAAATTGCAAGTGTAACTGTTATCACACTTGTAATTTAGTCACATTTACACTTTAAGTGTAAATGTTAACACACTTAAGTGTAAATGTTAACACTGTCAGTGTCAACTTTATCATACTGAAAAGTGTGAATGTAAACACACTGAATTTAAATTGAATGCAGTGTAAATGTGGTGACATGGAAAGTGTAAATTTGGTGACAGCCCAAGTGTAAATGTGAATAAAAAAAAGTGTAAATAAGAACAAATAGGAAGTGTAAATTTGAATAGGAGAAGTTTAAATGTGAACAAATAGGAAGTGTAAAACTGACTAAATTGGAAGTGTAAATGTGAAGATATTCAAAGTGTAAATGTGAGGATATAGTATGTGTAAATGTGAAGTTACTGGAAGTGTAAATGTGCTGACATGGGAAGTGTAAATGTTAACACCAGTTATTTGAAAATAAGTGTAACTGTTACTTGAAATAACATAAGTAATCCAAAATAAGTTCAAGTAACACAATGTTTGGCTATCTAATAAAATAGAGAGATTTTGGTCTTATGACAGTGTAACTCTAACGTTGGTGTTACTAAAAGTTACACCAACTGCAGTTCAAAGTTACGCTGCCATGAGACCAATTCCTTATCGCCCGCTCCAGTTATAGCACATCAAAGTTTTAAGTTACACACTCAAAATATATAGAGCAACACTTGTCAGTGATCTGACGTCTATTCTTGTTCTGACTCCAGCTCTTACTCCTCCTCTCCTTCATCCTCTTCTGGTTCAGACGACCCTTCGTACAATGGCGTGTGTGCTGAGAAGGGGTTAGGGCAGTTTCTCTTGTCGTGATTTGTCATTCTCTTGCAATTCTTACACTTACGTTTGGGTTTCCTAGCCAACACCATTGCTTTTGTTTTGGCTGACAGCAATCTTTTTCCGGTCCCCTTGTTTTTCGAATTCTTTGGTGGCAATATCGTCACTACCTCACATGCCGTACAATTCATAAATTTCTCCATTTGTTGATTTTTATTCAACACTTCCCCTAATGGTGACATGGACTGTTTAAATGATCTCATTACAGCAGAAAAGATGTCAACATCAGCTATTCCTTTGTCTCGAAGGAGCCCTACAGCTTCATGAACTTCTGACCACATTATTGACATTGCAATTTGTTTTTCATCGATGACTTGCATGTTTTCTGTTCCTTCACCATTAGTATTGAAAATCCTTAATCGGAGATACTCTTTCATCCATCTATTCAGAACATAATCTTCTGGTATAGTTTTTATCCCACTTGCTGAAAAAATCCATATTATATGGCGGCATAGGATTTCGGTTCTTTCAAACATCGTACAACTGCAGCTTGCTTTACGTGTACCTGTGTCATCAGATAAAGCTAGCATGTAAGTGTGAACGTTAAAAATAGTGTCACTGATGTAAAGTGTAAATGTATTGAATTGTAAAGTGTAAATGCTAAGTAATTAGAAGTGTAAATGTAAACTAATAGGAAGTGTAAATGTTAAGGTATTAGAAGTGTAAATGTTAAGTTATAGGGATTTGAATGTGTAAATGTCATGATGTAAAGTGTAATTGTCATGACATGTAGTGTGTAAATGCTAAGTAATTAGAAGTGTAAATGTAAACTAATAGGAAGTGTAAATGTTAAGGTACTAGAAGTGTAAATGTTAAGTTATAGGGGATTTAAATGTGTAAATGTCATATGATGTAAAGTGTAAATGTCATGAAATGTAGTGTAAATGTCAATAAGTGGAAAAGTGTAAATTTTAAGGTATAGGAAGTGTAAATGTTAAGGTATTAGAAGTGTAAATGTTAAGGTATAGGAAGTGTAAATGTCATATGATGTAAAGTGTAAATGTCATCAATTGTAAAGTGTAAATGCGAAGTAATTAGAAGTGTAAATGTAAACTAATAGGAAGTGTAAATGTTAAGGTATTAGAAGTGTAAATGTTAAGTTTAAGGGATTTGAATGTGTAAATGTCATATGATGTAAAGTGTAAATGTCAGGAAATGTAGTGTGTAAATGCTAAGTAATTAAAAGTGTAAATGTAAACTAATAGGAAGTGTAAATGTTAAGGTATTAGAAGTGTAAATGTTAAGTTATAGGGATTTAAATGTGTAAATGTCATATGATGTAAAGTGTAAATGTCATGAAATGTAGTGTAAATGTCAATAAGTGGAAAAGTGTAAATGTTAAGGTATAGGAAGTGTAAATGTCATATGATGTAAAGTGTAAATGTCATCAATTGTAAAGTGTAAATGTTAAGTTATTAGAAGTGTAAATGCAAACTAATAGGAAGTCTAAATGTAAACTAATAGGAAGTGTAAATGTTAAGTTATTAGAAGTGTAAATGTTAAGTTATAGGAATTTAAATGAGATAAAATCAGAAAGTATAAATGTCATAGGAAGTGTAAACTACCTGGACTGTACGCAACTTCAAAATTCTTCTTTCTGGTTGAATCTTTGACAGTAGTTACCTCTAGCTCGCCTCTCTCAGTGAAACCTCCTCTTCTACATGTATCAATTGAGAAGATGGCTTCTTGTTTGAATTTGTGGAAAGCTGAATAGGTGTACACCTTTGCAGCATGAATCTCTAATGCCAGATGTGTTGACGCCATTGCGGACGAGTGCTTATCCATGTTGTCAAGCTGCTTCTGTGTATGTCTTTGATGGTTCATAGCGTTCTCGAAACGCATCCAAAACTCAACCAATGTTCCTGACTTGTGCTCAAACCTCTTGAAAAAGCTATTTTCGCTCTCTGATCTTTGAGTTGTCCTCATAATCGACGCCATCCTCAAGTCTCTGCAATGCGCCATCACCCACTGTCCCCTTATAGCATATGTATCTGCAAACCAATCATTTACGCCAACGCCATGATCTTGAATTATTTGCTCCCAGATACCATCAAATTCTGCTGCCTCAAGCTCATCGTCCCATATAATGTCATTAATTTTACAGATGAACTCATTATAATCGCTTCTCGAGACGCCAAACTTACTTGGCATTTTGTTCATTATATGCCACATACAGAACCGATGGCGCGCTGTCTTGAAAACAAGAGGGACAGATTTGATAATACCTGGGTCCTGATCTGTAATTATGTACTCGGGTTCCTTACACTCATTGCTTGTAAAAACCGGCTGGAAACCCAATTAAACGACTCATAGTCTTCCCTTGCAACTAGAGCCCCACAGAACGTCACAGATCGTTTATGGTGGTCAACACCTGTGAATGGTGTGAATACCATAGAATACTTATTGGTGAAGTAAGTTGGGTCGAATGACACCGCATCACCAAAAATTTTGTAATTATCTCAGGCGGTACTGTCTGCCCATATGGCCCTACGTAGGCTTCCATCATCGTCAAGGTCATAGTCAAAGTAGAAACCTATTCTTGTTTCAGTCATTTCCTTGAAATGGTCAACAAACAACTGACCATCCCGTTCGTGAATGAAACATTGAACATCCCTATGGAAGTTCTTAAAATCATTTAAGCTTGCTCCAATGTTTTCGTATCCATTCACTTGTTCTTTGCAGATTCTGTATGTTTTTGTTGCTCCTATCTTCAGCTGCCAATCAATCATTAACAAATACGTCATATAAATATAACATGAATGGAATTATTTATTTAGTATAGAGAGTGATTATGTGTTACAAACCCTTGAGTTTGAAACGATTATCATCTTGTGATAATTTGTAATGTTACGCGACAATTTCTAGAACTCTCTGTCCTTAAGTGAGATAATCTCGTGATTGTGACCCTCGTGGAACCGGTCAATTAATAAAAGACCATTCTTCATATATAGTCGTATCCTCGCTTTACACCCTACTCTAGTGACCCTGAATATCCTCTGTGACTTCTCCCCATCCAGTCCGTCATCCTGATCTTTTCTGGGCGTCTTGTGAGCGAAACCTTCTCGATTGCAGACGACGAGCTTTGACTTGATCTCACCGCCACGCCATTTTTTTATTGTGTACTTACGGACATCAAACCCACAAGCAATGGCGTATATCTTATAAAAAGTCACCGCATCCTCAACCCCCCCAAACTCCTGGCCGATGTACGGTGTAAACCTCTTCTCCACCTCCCTACACAGCTCCTGCCTGTCAGGTTGAACCCCATTCTGTTTTACCAAGTCTGTAAATGTGCATAGAGTGTAAGTGTAAATGTAAATGTCCTCAGATATGAAGTGTAAATGTGTTGTTCTGAAAGTGTAAATGTCATCAAAAGTGTAAATGTCAAATAAATGCAAAAAATGTGATGTTCTCAAAGTGTAAATGTCAAAAAAGTGTAAATGTCGTTAAAATGCAGAGTAAATGTGATGCTTTATAAGTATAAATGTCAACAAAAGTGTAAAAGTTTTCAGAATGCTAACTCAAATTAAAACTATAATATTAACAATTAAAAGGTGACTATAACAATTAAAAACTGTAAATGTAAAACTATAGCAAAAAGAGTAAACATCCAAATGTGTAGCAGAAACGAAGTGTAAATGTGATTGTCTGAAAGTGTAAATGTCAACAAAAGTGTAAAAGTACACCAAAAGTCTAAATGTGAGCAGGAATGCAGTGTAAATGTGATGCTTTAAAAGTGTAAATATCAATAAAAGTGTAAATGTTGTCAGAATGCTAACTCGCATAAAAAATATAACAATAAAAATGCAAAGGTGATTATAACAATAAAAAAGTGTAAATTTAAAAGTACAGGAAAAGTGTAAACGTGAGCGTGAATGCAAAGTAAATGTGAGGCTTTAAAAGTGTAAATGTCAACAAAAGTGTAAATGTTGTCAGAATGCTAACTCACATAAAAAATATAACAATTAAAAAGTGTAAATGTAAAACTATAGCAAAAAGAGTAAACATCCAAATGTGTAGGAGAAAGGAAGTGTAAATGTGATTGTCTGAAAGTGTAAATGTCAACAAAAGTGTAAAAGTACACCAAAAGTGTAAATGTGAGCAGGAATGCGTGTAAATGTGATGCTTTAAAAGTGTAAATGTCAACAAAAGTGTAAATGTTGTCAGAATGCCAACTCACATAAAAAAAATATAACAATAAAAATGCAAAGGTGACTATAACAATAAAAAAGTGTAAATTTAAAAGTACAGGAAAAGTGTAAACGTGAGCAAGAATGCAAAAATGTGAGGCTTTAAAAGCGTAAATGTCAACAAAAGTGTAAATGTTGTCAGAATGCTAACTCACATAAAAAATATAACAAATAAAAAGTGTAAATGTAAAACTATAGCAAAAATGTTCATGTAAATGTTGTCAGAATGCGTTCATGCTAATCCAAACTCAAATTAATGAAAACCCAGCATGAAGATTTACTTCTAACAATCTTCATTTCAAACCCAGTAACAAATAATCAAAACAAGAATGAACAAATTCGATGACATGCAAAACTGTAATGATTACCTTCATCCTTCCTATTCAACTGAAAAATATGAAAACGTGACTGAAAACAATGAATAAAATGAAGAAATACCATTGATGACATCTATTATTTGCATGTTTACGCTAGTTTGGAGGATTTAGAGAGAACTTTAGCTTCGTTTTGAGATGAAAGCACCCAGTTTTAGAGAGAAGAAAGAAAAAAAAAGGTTGGAATTAAGTGTGTTCAGGAAGGAAGAATGTGGGGAGTGGAAACATAGTACAAAGGATATATGCTTTTGTCCGCAGGAAATGATCATTGGTAAGGACAATTGGCAGGAATTATTGTCCTCTTTCATAGCCAAGCTTTTCCCTTTTTTTTTTGGCCTACATTTTGTAAAAAATCTCCACCATAGATGTTGTCCATCTAAGGGTCCTTATAAGGACTTAAGGACTCAAATGAGGTAAGGGACTCATTAGATCTCCTCTCTATATATATATATATATATATATATATATATATATATATATATATATATATATATATATATATATATATATATAGGAATAGGATCATGTGAGGATACACTATCTTTTTGAGGATTGAGGATTTCGTTACAATATCAGAGGTTCTTCAATACAATATCACAGGTTATTCGATAAAATATCGGAAAAAAAAAACACCTGTGCAAAAAAAAAAAATTAAAATTTTTTTTTTTTTTAAAAAAAAATTTTTTTTGGCAAATGTCAGATTTTTCGTGATATTGTATTGAAGAACCTGTGATATTGTATTCACTAATCCTCAATCCTCAAATATTTAGGAGTTCTCACCGGATCCCGATTCTATATATATATATAGGCGGGTTCAGGTACGAACTGAGTTACGGTGCGAACCATACGAACTATCCCAAATAAACAAAACACGCGCTGACTTTTCAATCATAAGCTATTCCTAACATTCAATTGTTCATATTCCCTTTTCTCTCACCCTGACACACAAGCCACGACTCCCTGACCTCCGATCGCCGACACCGGACCACCAATCACAGCCGGAAAACGCAGACATCTCCACTGCGACCACCTAATCTACCAGCGATTTAGGCCTTCAACATAGCCGACTCCGTTCTTATTTCGTTTGTCTCCTTCAGGCTTCACATCATTGATTCATCGCCGGAAGCACAAGACCTTCACACCGGAGAAATTAAATTTGTGACGGGAAATCGTCGGCAATGGTATGACCAATTGGAGCCTGTGATGGCTCGTCAGATGACCGGTAAGGTTATTAATTTAGGAATTCCAACGATGATAAGCTTGATCTGTTGTTAGTGTGTTAGTGAAGGGGTGGGGTTGTGTTGGTACTTTGTATTTTTTTTTATCGTGAGTGCATCTAATTGGATATATAATATGTGTCACCAGATACATGAAGTAATACTACCAGATACACAATTCGACAAGTGCATCTAGATGTATAATATGTGTATCTGGACTCAGTAATATATGTATCTAGACTAAGTAATATGTGTATCTACTATCTAGGTAATAGAGGCTTCGAATCAATAGCGTTTGTGGCTGTTCAGGTTGTCACCATGTTGAGAGTGACGTTATTCGGATATGGGTAATATAGGCTTCGAATAACCTATACCAGACTTTCTCTTGAAAATGAAGGTTAAAAGAAAATACAGAAGCAAATTGTTTCGTCACAAAATTGTAAGTTTTATGTCCTCGAGGGGAGGGAAGTAAGGAGAAACTTGAAATAACAACTATATATAAGAATGTATGCTATATGACAGCATCTGTACTAATAAAATCTGTAAAATAGTGAGTAACCAAGGCCTTAGATTGATTTATTCTTCAGGTCCAACACTTGCAGCATTCAGGTCGACAGTCAGATCGAGTTCCTGCAACATTTTTGACAGATAAAACTCAGATCATGAATCATGATGATGTTTACTGCTTTAGTTTATTCAGGTAGAAAAAATAAATGCCAATTGCATTGTAACACCCCCTCATACCAAGGTGCCTTACCAGGACCACCCTACCATGAAAGTGCGTTACCATCTCGGTTTCCCGAGGTTAGTATATACCAAAGCGTCTGAATTGAGCATCATTATTAAAGTAATGTAAAATGCAAAGTTTACAATATCCAAAACCAAATACTGTCTAACGAAATACAACTTCTAAATCTTAACATTAAAAGAAAACTCGCTAAAACTCAGACGGTGATGCTATGACTCGTGGTGGCAAATCTCCCAAGAAAATCCCCAAGCTCTCACTAGCAAAACCTGTCAAGCCTGCTCACCATCCCCGAATGGATCACCGCAGATTCCACAAACAACAACGGGGTCAGTATTATGCAACAAACAAATGCAATACTCGTCTGATCATCACCAACTCCCAATCGCCCAAGCTCACATAGTAACCGACTACACACCAAAGTGTGTAGCCCTGCCAGATTACCCATCGCAACAGGTAATCCTCGCCGCCAGTGGGTGACCGCAGCCGATCCCACCTAGTCCAGCTCCTCAACAAGCGACAACGATCCCTGTCCCTTAATGTGCACATCCCCTCCCGTGGCGGGTTCCACGGAGGGCGAACTAGGGTGTGAAGCCACTCCCGCAAGTGACTCCACCACAATCACAATCACATGACATTACCGTCATCTCAATCCCCTCACACCAACACTGTCACAATAACCTTCATTCTACGATGATCAATAGACGACGATAATTACAACAACAAGTCATGTAAAGCACAAGAACCGAGTAGGGAAACCCTACCTTAGCAATAACAGCAGTATGAAACACGAACAATCAAAAAGGCTCCTCTACGAAGTCTTCTCCTATACAATGATCATGCAACACGATTACACTTTGTACAATTCTCAAAATCTTCTTCTCATATAAATGTACAGTAACTCGCAACAATACAAATAATCATGAAGATAGAACTTACCAACAGTGCAACGAGAACTTAAACGCAAGAACCACGACGATTATCCACACAATGACGCTACGAAATGCTCGAGAGGAGGATTAGGGAATGATTTGGGTGTGATTAGGTTAACGTAGAAATGATAACGCTTATGAAATGATATTAGAAACTGACGCGGTTGTATAAAATACCCTAAACATTCCCTAATCAAACCGTCGAAATAACACTCCGCCAAACCGGACACTCGGTCGAGTAAGTGCATACTCGGCCGAGTGGACGCTACTCGGTCGAGTATTCACTATACTCGGCCGAGTATTCCTCGGCAGAACCAAAATAAAACTCACCCAGAGCACTACTCGGCCGAGTAGGCTCTACTCGGTCGAGTAGGCTCCAAAGAGAATCCGTAGTGTTACAATCTTTCCCCCTAAAAAGAACTTCGTCCCGAAGTTCACACTCTACTACACAAGCAAGCACAACACTACGTCACAAGACTATAACAATCACATGAGACAACTCCAAGGAACTATACAAGTATCACAACAAGTTACCCCAAACGCATCTCCCGACTCGAACCAAACAAAGAAAAAGAAACAACAAAACACCATCGCGACCATCTCCTACCCCCTCAAAAAGACAACGGTTACGTCCCCGTAACCAAACATACCTGATCAAAAAGGTTAGGGAAACGTTCTCGCATAGCTTCCTCAGGTTCCCATGTGGCTTCCTCCACATTATGATTAGACCAAAGGACCTTGAGTAAGACCGTCTCACCATTCCGGGTCTTACGAACCTTGCGATCAAGAATCTCCTTAGGAATCTCGGCATAGGATAAGGATTCATCAAGTTCGATGTTCTCCATCTCGAGGATGTGCGACGGATCACTCACATATTTCCAGAGTTGAGACACATGAAAAACATTGTGCACTCTATCCAAAGCTGGTGGTAAAGCTAACCTGTAGGCTACCTCGCCAACACGGTCCAGAATTTCATAAGGACCTATAAACTTTTGGCTTAGCTTACCCTTTTTCCCAAACCTCATAACACCTCGCATAGGTGACACTTTCAAAAGCACCTTGTCACCTACCGCAAACTCAATGTCCTCGCGGTGTAAGTCGGCGTAGCTCTTCCAAGCGATCTTGAGTGCTCTCATCTTTTGGCGAATCAACTGGATTTGCTCAACCATATCTTGAACCAATTGTGGCCCTAAAACCACTGTCTCGGAACTATCATCCCAACAAACCGGACTTCGGCATTTTCTGCCATACAAAGCTTCAAAAGGTGCCATCCCAATGCTTGTATGATAACTATTATTGTATGAAAACTCGATCAAATTAAGTCTGTCTTCCCAACCGCCCCCAAAGTCCATAACACATGCCCTTAGCATGTCTTCTAAGGTCTTGATTGTCCGTTCCCGACCATCGGTTGCTTGGATGAAAAGTCGTACTCATTTTCAACGTTGTACCCATCAACTCTTGCAGTTCTTGCCAAAACTTTGATATGAACCTCGCATCACGATCGAAACGATATCTTTCGAATACCATGTAACCGAACCACATGCTTTCAGAACCCAATACCAGCCGTATCTTAGACCAAGTATCCTTCATGGAAACGAAATGGGCTGATTTGGTTAACCGATCCACAATCACCCAAATCATGTTGTTACCTTGTTGTGACCTAGGTAACCCCACAATAAAGTCCATGGAGATCGACTCCCACTTCCACTCGGCACTCGTCAAAGACTCGAATCTTACCTTGGGGTCTCCTTTGTTCACCTTTGACCCTTTGGCAGGTCAAACATCTAGCCACAAACTCAACTACATCCCTCTTTATGTTCGGCCACCAAAAAGTCTTCTTAAGGTCTCTCGTAAAGCTTGTCACCACCCGGTGAATCAATAAGGAGTGCAATGAGCCTCGACAAGATCATTCTCCATAACTCGCATCGTCAGAACACACCAACTCCCATCAAAACGAACACTCCCATCCGGATGTATAGAGAACCCGGAAGTCGCTCCACTCTCTACCTTTGACTTCCACTCCTGGATCTTAGGATCAAGCTCTTGCTTACTTTTGATGTTTTCATACAACTCGGGCTCGATCGTCAAATCCCCGATGGTATTCCCCTCTCGAATCATAAAGATCCCCAATCTAGACATCTCATCTCTCAACTTCAGCAAGGACATAGCTGTACATAGCGAATGAACGCTCTTCCTACTCAATGCATCTGCGACAACATTAGCTTTACCCTCGTGATAGATGATCTCCATATCATAATCTCCAATCAGCTCCATCCACCGCCTCTGTCGCATGTTAAGCTCCTTCTGAGTGTAGATATACTTTAGACTCTTATGATCAGAGAACAACTTAAAAGTTGCGCCATAAAGGTAGTGCCTCGAAATCTTAAGAGCGAACACAACTGCACCCAGCTCCAGATCATGGGTAGGGTAATTCTCCTCATATTGCTTCAGCTGCCTCGAAGCATAAGCTATCACTCTCTCTCCGTGCATCAAGACACAACCTAGACCGTTCTTTGAAGCGTCGGTATAGACCTCAAAGTTCTCACAACCCTCTGGCAAGGCTAGGATAGGAGCTGTGGTCAAGCGTTCCTTTAAGGTCTGAAACGCCGTTTCACAACTCTTATCCCAAACAAATCTGACTTCCTTCCTCATCAAGGATGTCATAGGCCGCGCTATGGTAGAGAAATCTTTCACAAATCTCCTGTAGTAGCCGGCAAGGCCTAAGAAACTCCGAATCTCAGCAACATTCTTCGGCCATTCCCACTTGGTAACGGCCTCAATCTTACTAGGATCCACAGATACCCCCTTCTTGGATATGACATGGCCCGTAAAAGCCACTTCCTCTAACCAGAACTCACACTTGGATAACTTAGCATAGAGCTGATTTTCTCTCAAAGTCTCTAACTATCCTCAAGTGCTCTTCATGCTCTTCCTTAGTCTTAGAATAAACTAGGATATCGTCGATGAAGACAACCACAAATCTATCCAAAAACGGTGTGAAGATCCGGTTCATCAAATCCATAAAAGCTGCTGGCGCATTGGTCAACCCAAAAGGCATCACCACGTACTCGTAGTGACCATAACGAGATCGGAACGCTGTTTTAGGAATATCCTCATCCGCTATCCTCGATTGATGATACCCCGACCTCGATCAATCTTAGAGAACACACCGGCTCCACTTAGCCGATCGAACAAATCATCAATCCTCGGCGGATACTTATTCTTCACTCAGTAACCCGATTGAGCTCTCTGTAATCAATGCACAGTCTCATACTCCCATCTTTCTTCTTTACAAAAAGAACTGGAGCTCCCCACGGTGACACACTAGGCCTGATATAACCCTTGTCTAACAACTCATGTATCTGCTTCTTCAACTCAGCCAACTCTTTAGGTGCCATACGATAAGGTGCTTTAGATATAGGACCCGTTCCCGGCTTAAGCTCCACGCTGAAATTGACATCCCTCTTGGGAGGCAAACTCGGTATTTCCTCAGGAAAGACATCTTCAAATTCTTTCACCACGGAAATCTCAGAAGTTGTCGGCGGCTCTACTCGGTGATCTCTCACATGACAAAGAATTAAGGGACACTTCTTCCTTAAACATGACTTTAAGGTCATAATCACTACAAACCTACACTTAGGCTTTACCACAAACCCTCTATAGGACACCCTAACACCCTTGGGACCCTTTAAAGACACTCTCTTTTGTCTACAATCTATCCTGGCATCATACCTACCTAGCCAATCCATCCCGACAATCACCTCAAACCCATCCTTAGGAAACTCTAACAGGTCTACTGGTAAATCTACCCCTCCAATCACCATAGATATACCCTTATATAACTTGAGACACGACACGACTCCCAGAAGGTATGAACACATCATCTTTTACAACCTCAAACTTTCCCAAACCCATAGACACAGCATGACTTTTATACACAAAAGAATGTGTAGCCCCGGAATCAAACAAAACAAACGACGGTACATTATTAACAAGAAAGGTACCGGTAACTACATGAGCATCATCTTGTGCTTCCTGCTTATCCATCATGAAGAGCTTTCCACTATTCTTCTGTCCACCGCCCTGGACTGAAGCATTGGAGGTACTTGGCTTAGCTGCCGAATCCTGGGTGACACTGTTATTCTGGCGCTGATAAGATCAACCACCACCGCGGTTGTAACCGCCCTGGTTACCCTGTCCACCTCTGTTGCCCCATGAACCTCCCGGTCGGTTGCTAGCAAAACTCTGAGTCGGCCCCTGAGAGAAATTTCCTGATCGAGCTCCTGAACCATTGCCGGGCTTGTAGCTCGTGCATTCCCGCCTTTTGTGGCCTATCCCACCACAGTTGAAACACGTAAGGTTGGTGTTGTCACTTACAGCCCGACCTCCATTCTTTCCCCAACCACGAGAACCTCCAGAGAAACCAGCTCCACTAGAGAAAGCCTTGGCACGGTTGAAATTCCCTTTCTTGTTGGTTGGCTGATTGTTATTCCCGCTATCAGCCTTCCTCTTTTCTGTAGCAGTTCTCTCCTCGATCTCCCTTGAGAGATCCACCATTCTCTCAGCTTGACCCGCTCTCGGATACACTTCCTTGAGGTCAGTAGCAACCCCACCGATACGACTCACGATCTTAGCAGACAAACCCCTCTCAAAACGGAGAGCCAAACCTCTTTGCCCGAGCCGCATATCTTCCACATAACGAGATAGCTCCAAAACCGATGATAGTAATCGTGATCGTCATCTCCTCAGACATGGTGAAATAATCAAAGTCGGATCTCATCTTGTGTCGGATATGCTCTGGCACAAACTGCTCTCTCATAGCACTCTTCAACCCAGACCACGGAATAGCCCCTTCCGCCTGGTAGTAAGCTCTAGCATCATCCTTGACGTTCTGCCACCAAACTGCAGCTTCTCCTCTTAGGTAGTACACTACCTGCTCAACAATCATGTCCTCGGGGCACTTAACCATTTCCATGAGAGCTTCAATCTCACGGTGCCACTTCTCGAGCAGCTTTGGTTCACCTACCCCGTCATATGTGGGAGGGTGGAAACGAGCAATGTTGATGCTAAGCTGGGTTGCATCCATCGTCTTTTCGTTTCCTTTTCCCACATTTTTGAGAGCTTCAAGGAGAGCCTCTTGTTGCTCAATCATGCGAGCAACCTCATCAAGAGTCATCTCTGAAGCTTAGATCTGCGCGGGAGTTCTTTTGGGCGGCATTTTGAGCTGATAAGAATGAAAGAAACGTAAACACATGCTCAAAATTTAACACCCTTCCGCCATACGAACACTCGGCCGAGTATAAATCATACTCGGTCGAGTAAAGATAACTCGGTCGAGTATCCTCCCAGATACTCGGTCGAGTATCGACTCCAGAGACAAACGTCAAAACAAAAAAAGAACACTCGGTCGAGTGCAACAACACTCGGCCGACTGGACGCTACTCGGTCGAGTATACACTCATACTCGGTCGAGTTATCACAAACAGTAGTAAATGCTACTTTCCATCAAACAACACTCGGTCGAGCTTTTGGCTACTCGGCCGAGTACTCCATACTCGGTCGAGTACCTGCCCTGCTCGGCCGAGTTACGCTATAAACAGATTTACAGGTTTTCCCCTATCATGCTCACTATTCCCGCAGCAAATACTTAAGGATTTAAAACCATGTTATAATCACGTCAGCATGCAATGCATATATTAAAACTTTAACACCATATTGTAACCATATCAGCATACAATTTGCACATATGCTAAATCCAACGTTGAAATCACAACGCGTTTCATCTACTACTCCTCCCATCACAACAGTTAAGAACTTCCTCACACACATATGCAACTATCGACTTTTACCAACATGTATCTTCACATACGTGCACACACAAAGCCTAGTTCACCTCACACTTTCCCCCATGTTACCGGCTCGAGTTAGTAAGGGCCAATGTGCGACTCCGGGACGTCTCCCGAGTCTTTGCGGTAGCTCCAAACAACTCTCCCCGGGTTCATTTTATTTAGACTCCCTAGGTTCATTAAATTCATTTGTTTAGGTGCCGGAATCTTCGGCTCTGATACCACTTTGTAACACCCCCTCATACCAAGGTGCCTTACCAGGACCACCCTACCATGAAAGTGCGTTACCATCTCGGTTTCCCGAGGTTAGTATATACCAAAGCGTCTGAATTGAGCATCATTATTAAAGTAATGTAAAATGCAAAGTTTACAATATCCAAAACCAAATACTGTCTAACGAAATACAACTTCTAAATCTTAACATTAAAATAAAACTCGCTAAAACTCAGACGGTGATGCTATGACTCATGGTGGCAAATCTCCCAAGAAAATCCCCAAGCTCTCACTAGCAAAACCTGTCAAGCCTGCTCACCATCCCCGAATGGATCACCGCAGATTCCACAAACAACAACGGGATCAGTATTATGCAACAAACAAGACAAACAAATGCAATACTCGTCTGATCATCACCAACTCCCAATCGCCCAAGCTCACATAGTAACCGACTACACACCAAAGTGTGTAGCCCCGCTGCATTACCCATCGCAACAGGTAATCCTCGCCGCCAGTGGGTGACCGCAGCCGATCCCACCTAGTCCAGCTCCTCAACAAGCGACAACGATCCCTGTCCCTTAATGTGCACATCCCCTCCCGTGGCGGGTTCCACGGAGGGCGAACTAGGGTGTGAAGCCACTCCCGCAAGTGACTCCACCACAATCACAATCACATGACATTACCGTCATCTCAATCCCCTCACACCAACACCACACAATAACCTTCATTCTACGATGATCAATAGACGACGATAATTACAACAACAAGTCATGTAAAGCACAAGAAAACCGAGTAGGGAAACCCTACCTTAGCAATAACAAAGAGATGAAACACGAACAATCAAAAAGGCTCCTCTACGAAGTCTTCTCCTATACAATGATCATGCAACACGATTACACTTTGTACAATTCTCAAAATCTTCTTCTCATATAAATGTACAAGAATCGCAACAATACAAATAATCATGAAGATAGAACTTACCAACAGTGCAACGAGAACTTAAACGCAAGAACCACGACGATTATCCACACAATGACGCTACGAAATGCTCGAGAGGAGGATTAGGGAATGATTTGGGTGTGATTAGGTTAACGTAGAAATGATAACGCTTATGAAATGATATTAGAAACTGACGCGGTTGTATAAAATACCCTAAACATTCCCTAATCAAACCGTCGAAATAACACTCCGCCAAACCGGACACTCGGTCGAGTAAGTGCATACTCGGCCGAGTGGACGCTACTCGGTCGAGTATTCACTATACTCGGCCGAGTATTCCTCGGCAGAACCAAAATAACACGCACCCAGAGCACTACTCGGCCGAGTAGGCTCTACTCGGTCGAGTAGGCTCCAAAGAGAATCTGTAGTGTTACATGCATAATGGTTTGTCTCTTTTGATGTGCTTTTGTCTGCTGCTTCGTTGAGCCTTAGACTTGCGAGTTCCCAAGACGCGCAATTAAAAGCTAAGAACGATGGCAACAATGGTGCTAAATTGCATGATGAATAATACCCTCAGTTGTTTTTCTTACCTTTATGGTTATTTTGTTGTACAGCGCGATCACATCCTTTACTCTAGATTCGAAGTGTGTGGTTGCATCATAGCTCTGTAAGAATTAAAATTAATTCATTAGTACTTCTTTGCATTAATCACTAGCATTTGATGGACTAAGTAATATGTCCATCAAATGCTCCACCTTCAGAAAATGTTACTGATCCAGAAGCAGGAGAGCTTAAGAATGAATTATAGAGGCTTGTCCTGGAAGTCATTGGAGGTAATCAAGAAGATAATGGTGGTAATAAGGTTGATCATAGGGTTGGTAATATCAACAAGGCAATTAAGGCACTAACTGCACTCAAAGAGTTGCATTTGGGGGAGAAAAAGCGGCAACTTTCTTCGCTTTATGATCACTTGGACGTTCTTGTTGAATTCCGTTGTCCGATTTCCAAAGAATGATGAGAGACCCTGTTGTTTTGTCTACTGGCCAGGTAAATTCATTCTTAATTGGGTTGATTTTTGGGTATTTCTTGATTTTCTAGTCTTTCTTGCACTTTAATTCTCTGGGTATAATTGATATTTGCATTTGAATTGTAGATAGTTCATGCTTTTTTAAGATATGAAATGTCTATATCTTTTTTTGTTAGCTTTCTTATTTTAGCGGTATTGGCATATTTTTGAATTTTCCTGCATGGAAATTTGTTGTGTTGGTGAACTGAAAAATTCTACTAGGCAGTGGTGTTCTCTAAATTTCTGGGATTCTTTCCATCGTTTTGGCTTAAGCATATGGAAGTATGTGCTGTTGAACTTGAAAATGTTGTGTGACACTAAGAATGTCAAAATGGTATAGATGATCCCGCATTGAGTAATTGATTGCTATTATCAGTTATACTGGAGAATAGAGGTTGGTATGATAGCAGTTAAAACAGTTGGAAAGCATTAGTTAGAAAGAAATACAACAACAGTGAGCCAGTGACAACACGCAATCAACACAACAACTTTCGGAAAAAAATGAGAGAAGGAAAGTTTCCGCCTGCTTCAAACACAAGTGTCAATTTCGTGTTATTCTACGCACATATGACATACCACAAACCCGTAGCCAAGAACCCGATCAATCTTGCAAAATGAGTGTATCTTCTATCCTGTGTTCGTATCTCAGTAACATGATTTGTATTATTGTCATACACTTCACTGATCTCGATGGTAGAATGAACTCTGAGACAGTATTTTCTAGCCAGTATAAGTCAAAAACCCAGCCATACGAACGATAAACAAACCAAGATAAGAATCGATAAGTTCGAGGGGACTGATAACTAGTAGATGAAGTTCTCTATATACAATCTGGTATCATGTCTTGTGACATGTACGGCCGGCTGAAAAAATTACCAAGTACTACTCATTATAGTTCAATTTATCTGATATCCTATGGAATTTTAGAATAATATTTCATGTAGATGCATAGCTCAGGCACATTTTGGTCACAAATGGATTTCTTTATTTTACAGCAAACGAACTTGTAGGTTGCATCTTAAGTATTGAACTAAAAAACTTAAAAAACGAACAATAATTGGGTCAAAGGCAGAATAAGTTGAGAGAAGTATGAATTTTATTGTTGGGTCAAAATGATTTGGGGTCGGATATGGGTCGAGTTGATTTTGCCAAGTCTACAATCCATATCCGACCCATATCCACAAGCTTAATATTTGAGTTCAATTGTTGCCTATGTTGCTCGGACTCGGTTAGGAGTATCCGACACGGGTTTGTGTTCATGTGTCGGATTCGTGTATTTTATGATAAAAAATTCATGTTTGTCATTTTGTTGATAACTGATTGATACTCTCTTTCATGTTGCTTATTGTAATGTAGTGATTTAGGGGGCGAAGAGTTTACGATTTGCTTTTTCTATGTGTTTATCATTTCGTTGATAACTAGGATTTGAGCTAAATTTGTTTTACTTAGATGTAACATTGTCTGCTGAAAATGCAGCGATTTAGCTAGTTTACATGTAATTGCACTATATGTTAGAGTGTATTTTACTACTATAGTGTTACTCTATTAGACAGGTGAGATATTTGGTCAACAAATTGTGGTCGTATTTTAAATGAGTGTATCTAGCATGCTAGGGATGTGTATCTAACAAGGTAAGGGAGTGTATGTAGCAAAGTAAAAGAGTGTATCTAGCTTGTCAGAGATGTGTATCTCACAAGGTAAAAGAGTGTGATACGAGTACGGAAGCGATAATAAACAACAAATGTTTTTGGGGTGAGAGTCGAATTTGGGACCTTGATTCACGAAGGGACGAGATCGTTCTCGATGGGATATTTGACTGAAAGTCCGCCTAGAATTTGAGCCAATGGGATATTTGGGTCGTAGATCCGCCGAGACCTCGATCCAGTGGATGTTTAAAATAAAGACGCCGATCTTAATTTTAAACGAGATTTGAAAATACCGTTCAAACCTTGGTTAGTGATCAAATCATGATCGAGTTTTTCTAAACTTTTATTTATAACTTGTCTCTGATTAAAATAAAGATACATAAACCCCTTAAATAAGCTAATAGTCTTCTTAACAAACAAGACTCCTAATCAATTAGAAAATCAGTAAATAATCCTAAACTTAATCTATAAGCTAGAATGATAAGTTTTTATTCAACTAAACTACTTCCTATAATCTGAACACAGCTTACCCGTGTTCGATCCATATCTATTGAATTATTTAATCATCAGAATATGTATCATACTCCCTTTCTTCACAAGAATCGTCCCGATTCTTAGAACCTTGTAATTCTCCGGGATCGAATACAATCCTTTCAAATTCAGATGCATAATTGATGACGAAAAACATGAAGTTTATATGTGTGCAAATCAATAATCTCGTCTTCAGCTCATCATCCTCAATCTCCATAGATTTGCAATCATAATAATCATTTATAACCCTCTTGTGCCATCTCACCTCGTGCCTTCCACCCCTCCACCCTCCTTGCCCGAGAATAACTTCAGCAACCTCAGCATTAACCTTATCCTTATAATCATCAAAAATAGGAGGCAATGTCGGATCAAACTTAACATTCTCTTCATGGCTGCTTTGACTTGAGAATACTCTCGACATGTCTTCTTCTTTTTGCCCCTTTTTTCAGTTTTTTTTTTTCCGCGGATGAACAGTCCCGCGTCGTGAACAGTGACTTTTTTTCCCGCGGATGAACAGTACCATGTCGTGAACAGTAACTTTTTTTTTTTGCAACCTTCACGCCTTGAGTAGCAAGTTACTAGGACCGTGCTCCTTGGATCAAAACCGATTAACCCTCGAACTACCTGTACGAGTTTAACCTTTGAACTTCAATCGCAATCAGAAATTCAACTAACAACTTGGCTTTGACATGCCTAGGACCTTCTAGATTTAAGGAAATCAAGAGCCGAAGCTCTGATACCACTTATGATACGAGTACGGAAGCGATAATAAACAACAAATGTTGTTGGGGTGAGAGTCGAATTTGGGACCTTGATTCACGAAGGGACGAGATCGTTCTCGATGGGATATTTGACTGAAAGTCCGGCTAGACTTTGAGCCAATGGGATATTTGGGTCGTATATCCGCCGAGACCTCGATCCAATGGATGTTTAAAATAAAGACGCTGATCTTAATTTTAAACGAGATTTGAAAATACCGTTCAAACCTTGGTTGGTGATCAAATCATAATCGAGTTTTTCTAAACTTTTATTTATAACTTGTCTCTGATTAAAATAAAGATACATAAACCTCTTAAATAAACTAATAGTCTTCTTAACAAACAAGACTCCTAATCAATTAGAAAATCAGTAAATAATCCTAAACTTAATCTATAAGCTAGAATGATAAGTTTTTATTCAACTAAACTACTTCCTATAATCTGAACACAGCTTACCCGTGTTCGATCCTTATCTATTGAATTATTTAATCATCAGAATATCTATCAGAGTGTATCTAGCTTGTCAGAGATGTGTATCTTACAAGATAAAAGAGTGTATCTAGCATGTCATAGATGTGTATCTAACAATATTCGTTTCCTTTAGGCATGTTTCACGTGGTGGTGAACCAGTATTGAACACCCTAGCTGACTTGCATCTGCAAACGTAAGCTAATGGCAGGAACTCAGGGAGAGGGACTTAGGCAGTATGATGCAGTTGAACTTGAACTATCTTAAATTGAGGTCGTATTAGCATTAATCAGTTAATACAGGATTTTTTTTTTACAGCGAATACAGGAATATTTGTATTTGAAATTCTGAAGTTGGTTTCATAAGTCTGCATTTATAGAATTTAGCATCTAAGAGAAGCTGTCTACATTGTGTGGTTGATTGCAGGGTACATGAGCAATTCGTGGCATTGTTCTTGATATTAAACAACCTCCAAAGGATGTACCAATTGAAATAATAAACTGGTATGCATTTCGAAGATATCCCAGCATCACTACTGCCTTCAACTACCTGTTCGAAAAATTCAAGAATCTTATTAGGCAAGAAGCAGATGAAAATGACAATGCCATTCTTCACACAAGATCATTTGAAAAGATGAAGAACCTGAAACTATTTCAAATTAATTATTCACAGCTACGAGGAAACATGAAATACATGCCATCTGTGCTAAGGCGCCTGCAGTGGAGAGGGTGTTCTCAGAAGGCTTTTTTCCGAAAATATACCGGTGTATGAATTGAGTTCAATACAAACTCTGTGAATGTATTCTTAGCTTTGTGACAAGTGTATTCTTAGCTCTGTATTGAACTACTACGTACAATGTATTATTAGCTTTGTGACAAGTGAGCATGTTTAATTTACATACAACTACAAAATTAATGTTACAAAACTGAAAACAACCAAGAACCTTGATGTTGTAGTACAGTCAAACTATATGTAGTTTCCCTACCTCACCTATTTTCCCTGCCTCCAACTACACATTCTGAATTACAGTTTTCTGTAAATTTTACTAATGCTACTACAATTATATGTTACAGACTAAACAGATATAGATATGTACACGTTAAAAGTCGGTCACTACCCCGAGCTTTCACACGAACTTCCCAATTTATAGGATTGGTCCTGAACCAACAGTCTAATAATATCGCTGCCTCCTGATTTCGATTTATCTAAGCACTCTTCCAGGTCCAATTCACAAAAGATCAGAACCCAATCAAGCCACCATCCTTTCGCCGATTATATCCCTGTTAAACATATTTGCCTCGATATTTGGGATTGGAATCTTTGGAAAATTTGAGATCAACAGCTCCTTCCTGTTGTTGATTAGCCGACGCAAAGACGGCAGAATGAAGGTTACCTTCTTCTAACCACTTTAAATGATTTTTCTTGAATTCCAGATGCATGACTTTAGCTGCCTCAGCAACTTCCTTTAGTATGGGGATAACTTGACCATAGTCAATAAAACCCTATGAACTACCTCACATTTGTGTATGAATTGAGTTCAATACAAACTCTATGAACTACCTCACATACGCATGATATTACTATTAAATACACATAGTATTACTACGGGATACGCAAACCGTTTTGTGTATCCAATAACGATTTGGGTATCCGGTAGTAATACCATGTGTATCCGGGCTGATATTTAGTGTATCCACCGCTCCACCATGATCCACCAAGCCCACCACAACCGCCACCACCACGCCGCTCAACACCATACAACCACCATTAGCCACAGAACCACATGCCAACCATCTCACGACCACCACCACTCGCCCCACGACGACCGCCAACACAATGGTGGCTTAACGCTGATTTTATTGTCAAGACACAACCCATTACTCCCTAAAATGTCGATTTGAGCATGCCAGTGCTAAAAGATACAGTTCCAGCCTATTCTACAATCTTACAATCTTGTAACATATTCATTCCGGTTCATGACTTTTGTCATAATACACATTCCACGGAACGCTCTTCCCACCCCTTAAAAACAAGGAAATCGGGGGCAAGGAAGGACTGTAAGGGATCTAAATGACCCCCAAATACATTAATCGCTAGATAGATACCATTGACAAACTCTTACTATCTTATTTATGTTATCTGCTACAGACACAGCGAATACCATTTTTTATCTAGAACCCTTTGCAAGAAGAAGCGGCTCATGATTTGGAGGCACATGTTGCCACATGGGACTTGAATTGTTCAAGCTCTGCCAAAACCTCGTCTTCGGGACGGTATATCAGATCACTCATCCGCCAGATCTGCGAGTAGACAAGAGAAGGGGAAGTTACCTTACAGATAAGGGCGGATTTAGGGTGGCTGAACTATCTTTTATTCTTCACGTAAACTTGGTACGATCAGTGGTAAATTCACAACGGTCATATGTTCCAATACTTTCTATTAGACAGATTGTTTCCATCTGTTTTACCTCCACTAAACTGATGGACTTTCAAATAAGGTAACATTTCAGAATCCACTTCTGCCCATTTGAGTGAAAACTCCATGCAAAGTGCAAAATGTTAACCAGGAAAAATATTAAATACCTGTAATGTTCCACCACCGCCACTTGAATCACAATCATCCTAGGAAAAATATTAAATACTTGTAAGGTTTGCCCCACGACCAACCCAAATAAGCCAAACCTCGACCCCAGACCCACCGCTCCACGACTGACCCAGTTTTAAAGCTCGACCCAGACCTGTACAAACTACTCGGATATAACTTATCCTTCCTGCGGATACACTTCTATGTACTCTAGATACACATATCAATATGTGTATCTACAATAGTTATAAAATGTATCTCGAACCTATATCATATGTATCCACCACACAACCTGGAGTACCACCGCTGCCATCGTCGCCGCCGCCACCACCAACCCCAACTAAGACCATAGCACTACCATCATTTAACACAAAGCCGCTCCACCAATACTGACGGCTCACTACCACACCTTATGACAACCATATACCACGCAGTCAGTCACCCTATCAACACTCTCCATCGTCGCCAGCCACTAATAATCACTGACACCGTTGAGTTCAAAATCAAGATCTAGAAAATCGACCAAATTTGAGCATTCAGATTTCCCGTTACTCGACGACGACGACGACATCCCCGGACCTCTCAGAAATTGCCCACGAGGGAATGGTGAGCTTTCTCACACAATCACCTGCCACCTATCACTCACCTTTGCCGACCACTTCATCACCACTTTTGCCTCCATATTCGCACCTCCGCGAGGAGCATTTGATTGGAGCACGACCGGATGACAGAGGAAGACATTGGAGACACGAGGGTTCGTCGGTCACCTGCGACATCTAATCTATTAGCCGCTGGTACGTCGACGCCATGGTTGACGGGCTGAGTGAATGGGAGTTAGAGATGACGTCATGGTTAACGGGCTGAGTGAGTAGGAGATTGAGATTAGAGACGTCGGGGATGAGAAGAATGTCGCCGGCGTGTTTGATCGGAGCTGGGCATGAGGAACGGTGACTAAAGTTGAAATAGGGGAAGGTGAGGTGAAGGCCTACTGGGTGGATAAGGTAGCTGGAAGTGAGAGCTTAGAGTTATTGTGATGTTCAATCTGGTCCCTTCATTTGACTAATCCAAGGGTTCTTATTGAGTTCGTACGGTTCGCACCATAAAATAGTTCGTACGAGATCCTGATTCTATATATATATATATATATATATATATATATATATATATAGAGGTAAGATCTAATGAGTCCACCACTTCCATTGAGTCCATAAGTCCCTCTAAGGGCCATTGGATGGACTAAATGGAAGGTTGAGATGAATTTGATTAAAGGCCATTAAAAAGAAAAGGAAAAAAATGTGGATGGTTGGATTGAGATGGATGGTTGAGATTGAAAATTACCAAAAAAAAATTACCACTAATCAAATTTCTACACACTAATTAATTTTTCTTTCTCTCTCTAGCCCCTAATTAATCAGTTTTGAGTTTTAGATTTCAGAAGTGTAAATGTAATGTTGTATGAGTTTTACAAGTGTAAATGTGACGGAAATATAATTTTAACAGTTTACAAGTGTAAATGTGAGGTTTTACGAGTGTAAATGTAACATTTTAAGAGTGTAAAATTTATTTTTTGTGACGGAAATTTTGAATTTATATAATTTTAACAGTTTACAAGTGTAAATGTGAGGTTTTACGAGTGTAAATGTAACATTTTAAGAGTGTAAATTTGATTTTTTTGTGACGGAAATTTTGAATTTATATAATTTTAACATTTTACAAGTGTAAATGTGAAGTTTTACGAGTGTAAATGTAACATTTTAAGAGTGTAAATTTGATTTTTTTGTGACGGAAATTTTGAATTTATATAATTTTAACATTTTACAAGTGTAAATGTGATGTTTTACGAGTGTAAATGTAACATTTTAAGAGTGTAAATTTGATTTTTTTGTGACGGAAATTTTGAATTTATATAATTTTAACATTTTACAAGTGTAAATGTGATGTTTTACGAGTGTAAATGTAACATTTTAAGAGTGTAAATTTGATTTTTTGTGACTAAAATTTTGAATTTATATAATTTTAACATTTTACAAGTGTAAATGTGATGTTTTACGAGTGTAAATGTAACATTTTAAGAGTGTAAATTTGATTTTTTGTGACGGAAATTTTGAATTTATATAATTTTAACATTTTACAAGTGTAAATGTGATGTTTTACGAGTGTAAATGTAACATTTTAAGAGTGTAAATTTGATTTTTTGTGACAGAAATTTTGAATTTTTATAACTTTAACATTTTACAAGTGTAAATGTGATGTTTTCCGAGTGTAAATGTAGTATTTTAAGTGTAAATTTGAAGGTTTAAGAGTGTAAATTTGGTCCTTTGAGTGTGACTTTGGTCCTTTATAAGTGTAACTTTGGTCCTTTATGAGTAAAACTTTAGTCCAACTACCAACAAACACCACCACCGTCGTCCTCCACCACCAACTCATATCCACACAAATATATTAGTGCAAATCTATATAAATTTAACAAGTGTAAATGTACAAATATATGAGTGTAAATGTAAAGAAATATGAGTGTAAATGTGAGGAAATACAAGTGTAAATGTAAAGAAATATGAGTGTAAATGTGAGGAAATACAAGTGTAAATGTAAAGAATTATGAGTGTAAATGTAAAGAATTATGAGTGTAAATGTAAAGAAATATGAGTATAAATGTGGAGAAGTACGATTGTAAATGTGAAAAAATATGAGTATAATAAATATATTTATTAGATCTCGAAAAGAAACTAAAAAACCAAAAAAATATTTTATAAAAGAATTAAAAAACTAAAACCACAAGAAATAGATCTACAAAACCAAAAAAATTGTAATTTAAAACTAAATCTGAAAACAATCACCGCCAACATGAAAACCCTAGATTTAAAGAAATAGGAAATATATAATATTTATTAGATCTAAGACTAAACATCATAATAATACAATTTTTTTTTAAAATTAACTATATATTTACTAGATCTAAGAATAAAATATAGTAACGGTCTTTAAAAAAAAAATAATCTCCTCATTTGTGTTATAAAAAAGTCACCTACCCTCGTTTGTGTTTCAAAACACGCAGATTTGCAACCAAAATTTGAAAGAAACAAAAAAAAAAAAAAAAAAAAAAAAAAAAAAAAATCTGAGAAAAGAGAGAAAAATGAAGTCGCGTTTGTGGGAGAGAAGAAAGGAAAAAAGACAAAAAAAAAATTCGAAATCGAAATCACAGATTCTCAGAAATCAGAAAACAAACCAAAATTTTAAAAACAAAAAAAAAATCGAAATCAGAGAAAAAAAAGGGGAAAAACCACCAACGCCATTCAAGACCAACCACCAACGCCATTCTTCCCAGATCTGACGGCGGCAGATCTGGTGTGGTGTTTGTTGCGCGGTGGTCGTGCCTGCCGGAAGGGGCAGGGGTGGTGTTGGTGTCGAGAGGACGTGGGGGTGGTTGTGTTTGTTGCGCGAGTTGGTGGTGGTAGTGTTGGTTGTTGTGGGTGACGACGAGGGTGGTGGTGCGTGGAAACAGTGAAAGACGATGGTGGGCGTTGGTGGCGTTTTTGGTGGTGGTTGGTGAATTTTTTGGGGCGACTGTGGTAAGAGGGGGGTTTGGAGATGAATAAGTGGTGGTTGGTGGCGGTTTTCAGATCCAAAAAAGGGGTTTCGTCGGTGGTAATGTGTTGGTGGTTGTCGGTGAGGTCGTGGAATGGTGGTGGTGGTGGGAGGTCGGATCTGCCGTCGGAGGTGGTGGGCGTGGGTGAAGGTGGGCGTGCGTGGTGGTGCTTGTGGGCTGGGTGGTGGGGTTGGTTTGGGGGCGTGAGGTGGATGGTGGTGGACGGTGGGGTCGGGGTAGTAGGGTTAGGTGGTTGGTGGTGGTGAGGATGAGAGGAGAGAATTTTGTTTGGGTTTTTTGAATTTTTTGGAATTTTGGATTTTTTTGGTTTTTTTAATTTTTTTGTTTTTAGAGAGATGAGAGGAATGATATTTGTGTGATAGGAGAGAGAAGTGAGTGGAAAAATAAGGCTTATATAGTGAAATTAAGGGTTGATTAGTGAGGTAGTGAGAGAGAGTGTTTTACATTAGCATTAATCCCTCATTTTAGCCTTAATCCCCCACTTTTCCCCTTCAATCTCAGCCCTTCATCCTATCTTTTCAATGGTCCTAAAAAGGACTTATGGACTCAATGTAAAGAGGTGGACTCACTTGATCCTTCCTCTATATATAGAGGATATATATATATATATATATATATATATATATATAGAATTAGGTTCAACTAAGTCCTCCTAGTTAAAATGAGTCCATAAGTCCTCATCTAAACCCTTAAATGTATACATAAGGGATGGCTGAGATTAAAACAACCAACAAAAAAAAACTCAACCACCTATTTCATTAAATCTCTCCAATTCCCAATATTCTATTCGTTTCCCAATCTTATACTGTACTCATTTTTCTAATTCACTCTCAAACATATTGATTGTCACTGCCGTTTTCCATGTTTACTCCTTCATTTTCTTATTCTTCTTTTTTATTTGCAGATCTCTTCTTCTTGCACACTCAAATACGCACTCCATGAGTTCTTGCACCAAAATCTCGTCTTTTTTTCTCTCAATGAAGATTTTATGCACAATTATTATGATTTTATAAAAAAAATATTCGTCGCTGTTAGTTTTAATGGTGAAAGCGCTCGCTGATTATGAGTTCTTGCACATATCAGGTATCTTCCCTTCTGTTGATCAACCACATTAAATCACATGGTTATCAAAATAGTGAGATCTCGAGATTCTAATTCACACACTTAATCAAATCTCTTGCTCATCTTCTCGGAATCGAAAACGAACGAGCCCAACCACGGTAATAACGGAGGAGCAGGGGAGTGGCGATTCCGGGTAATGACGAAGGTGTGGCTAGATTCGCGATGGTGGTTGACGACGGAGAGCAGGTGAGTAACATTAGAGTTTGTGATTGTCTCTGTTCTTGATTTTGTCCGAAAATTGTGACTGTCTTCAAGTTTTTTCCTTTCATTTTATTTATTTCTTTTCCTTTCATTTTTTTATTAAGATCTAATAACATTGAGTTTGTGGTTAGTGGATATACTTTAGAAATTATTTGAATCTAGTAAGAAGTTGATTCAGTGCAATTTTATGTTTTTCCGTAACATTCCCATACTTAATTTAAAATGTCCATCCTACACATGTGTATGAAGTTCTATTAACACTCTAATGTTGCTTGTGATTTCGTATTTAGATGAAGCTTTAAGCTTTTCAATTGCACATGCTTCCTTTATGTTATCTTGTACAAATTTCCTCTAACACTATTAATTCGTCTGTAAATTGAATGCAGGATTTCAAGTATATAAGGGAACAGTACTGATATTGAAGATCCGAGAGGAGTCAAGACAGGATTATGCTTACTTTTTCTGTTTTGTGTTGATCTGAGAGGAGTATTAGGGAGTAGTTCGTGTTCTTATGGCAAAGTGGAATTTGCCTGGGTTGAAATTTTGTAGGAGATCAGTTACATTTTTAATTGTATCCTATTTGAATAAAGGAGTAGATTCTTATTCTTATCGTTTACGAATAATAATGGTGTAAAAGTTGCATTATATTTGTATAAAGGATCTGGAGAATTATTTGAAGGTAACTTCAAGCTAATACCGTGTAACAATTCAATGAAGGTGTCATTTTAAATGATATTGTGAAACTTCAAACTAATATTATTTTGAAGGTAACTTCAATTTACCGTGTAACTTTAATTCAATAAAAGTGTAACTTTAAACCGATATTGTGAAACTTCATTATTTTGAAGATATCTTCAAGCTATTAACGTGTAACTTTAATTCAAAAAAGATGTAACTTTAAATCGATATTGTGAAACTTCAAATTAATATTATTTTGAAGGTAACTTCAAGATAATACCGTGTAACTTTAATTCAATAAAGGTGTAACTTTAAATCGATATTGTGAAACTTCAAATTAATTTTATTTTGAAGGTAACTTCAATATACTGTGTAACTTTAATTCAATAAAGGTGTAACTTTAAACCGATATTGTGAAACTTCATTAATTTGGAGGTAACTTCAAGCTATTACCGTGTAACTTTAATTCAATAAAAGTGTAACTTCAAATTAATATTATTTTGGAAGAAATTTCAAGTTAATAACGTGTAAATTTAATTCAATAAAGGTGTAACTTTAAATCGATATTCAAACTTCAAATTAATATTATTTTGAAGGTAACATAAAAGCTAATATTGTGTAACTTTAATTCAATAAAGATGTAACTTTAAATCTATATTGTGAAACTTTAAAACTACATTGTGAAACTTCAAATTAATATTACTTTGAAGGAAATTTCAAGCTAATACCGTGTAACTTTAACTCAATAAATGTGTAACTTCAAGTTGATGTTGTGTAACTTCAAGTCGATATTGTATAACTTCAAATTAATACAGTGTAACTTCAAGTATATGAGTAAATTAATTAATTAATGTCAAGTAGATAAGGCGTAACTTCACGCAAATTGATATTGTGTAACTTCAAATATACATGGGTTAATTAATTAATGAATTTCAAGTAAATATGTGAAACTTCAAACAGAAATTTTGTAACTTCAAGTAGATATAAATATGATGTAACTTCAATTAATATAGTGTAAATTCAAGAATATAGGTAAATTAATTAATTAATTTCAAGTAGATATGGTGTAAATTGAGTGTAATTTCAAACGTATATGATGCAACTCCAAATTCACGAAGCATACTGAATATTTCAAAAATTCAATAGTATTTAAAAATGATACCATTGTGACGGGCTCGAAAAAATAATAAAATTAGACTTTTATTTCGCTTTAATCGGAGTTCGGATGAAGATTTAAAGAGCTTTTTTTAAAGCCGTTTTTAATTTACGCGGGCATGAAAATTTCAGATTATAAACATTAATTTGAGATTTTAAATGGGAATAACAAGTTCCTGAAAAAGAGAATGCAATTAATGGATTAATTGAGAATAAAAACTAGGAGAGATAAAATTTAATGGATCATTAATTACTAGTGGGTGGATGTGTCTTTCCTTTTAATCTCAACCATCAATTTTATAAGATCTAGTGGTTTAGATTAGAACTTAGGGACTTAATTTTTTAGGTGGACTCATTTAAACTTGACTCTATATATATATATATATATATAGATTTAGGATCCGGTGAGAACGATCACTTGGTGAGAACGGTGAGAACAAGCTAAATTAATCCACATAACCTCACTTTCTCCCCCCGATAAAACCATTTTCCCAAACTCCCTCCCACAGTAGTACAGTACCATTCCCATTAACCAAACGTCCTTTTCCACTTCATTTCCCAAAAATTCCTTTATCCCTCCAACAGCCATCGGGGCTGCTCAGACGATCGCCGGATACGACCTTCTACATTATCGGCAACACAAACATCCAACGTCCAAGATCAACATAGACTATCCACGTTGACCACTACCATATGCCGGCCACGGTGCTCCCCCTTTGTCGACCATTCCGATGACGCCGACGACTCATTGATACCGTCGCCAATTGGAACTCTGACGGGCCCACCGCCTGTACCTCACAATCTCCCTTTCGGTGGTTTCCCATCTATTTACACTAACTTTTATTGTATCTCACCATTATTTTAATGTATCTTAACATTTATACACAAAATTAGTCATTAGGTACATTAAAATTGGGTTGAGATACATTAATATATTAATCAAATACACTAAATTATACTCGTCCGAATATTTTGAATGGTTTAAAAGAAAAGAGCATGTTATCAATCTAACTGCTTATCACCTGTTTCAAAACCAATTAGAGGCATTTTGACTTTTTAGCCTTGTTCGCAACACGCAATTTCTCTTCCTCAATCGAGCATGCTTTTTGATTTAATTATGTTTATTAATTGATGGATCTACAAAATATCCCAAGAAATTTCGAAACCACTACCACAATTGCACTTTACTTGTGACTTCTAATCTAACAGTATCATTACCGGTCAAAATATATGTCGCCGGCAACGATGGTGATGTGGTGTAGATGTCTGGTTGGAGTTGTGAGAGAATATGGCGAGTATTGTCGGAGTGGAAGTTGGTGGTGGCTACCAAAGTTCTGACGTCGACGTGGGTCTGAGTAGCTGCCCAACCTTTGTGCTAGTCGACGGTCATCGTCTCGCCGCCAGCGTCTTATCAACGGTGCTCTGTGACGTAGCTCGGTGTCGGCGGTGAGTGTGGTGGTTGCCGGATTATGGTGGTGATGGTATATTGGGATGAATGGGACTTGGGTTTGGAATTTGGGTAGTATGTTGTTAATAATGGGTTGGGCTGATAGTGTCTTTTGTTATTAATAATGGGCTGGATAGTTCATTCTCTCCGTTCTCACCGAGTGATCGTTCTCACCGGATATTAACTCTCTCTCTCTCTCTCTCTCTCTCTCTCTCTCTCTCTCTCTCTATATATATATATATATATATATATATATATATATATAGGATTATTTAATGAGAATACTCCTATATATGTTGAAATTAACATACTCATATATGTTGAAATTAATTTGTCATAAAATTAAATACGGATTTTATGCATGCAAACAATATAATAAAATAGAGAAGAAATCATATCCTTACAATGGTATTTCGGTTTAATGGGGCACAAAAAAGAAATCTCCTTTTCTTTTTGTTCTTGAAATTTTCCTTTAATGGAAGAAACAAGATCCAAGTGTAGGATCTCTCCTTAGGAATAATACCCAAAGCTAATTCTTAATCTAATTAATATTATTTGAGCTAGTATAATATTAATCTAGTGAAAAATTGAACCAAAATTGTTTGGTTTTTGGGTTCTCAAAACCGGTTGAGAGAGAGGGATTTTTGGAGGATTTTATCTTTCTAAAACTTAATCCCTTTTGGAAGTTGGATGAATGAATGAATCTTACACACTATTACGTGTAGTGTATGTTAAAAATAAAAGACAAAACCCTTTGCCCTTTTCTTTTGTGAACCGTGTAAGAGGAGAGGAGAGGGGAAGAAAAAGACCCAACGTCGTTAGTTTGCCTTCACAAGGTAAATAGGGTTGCATGGCTACTCTCCCTTTTTAATCATTATGTTTACCACTTAATTGCAAACACAATATTAAGACTAATACTCCTCCAATTTTTCGGTACATTGTATAATATGGATTCCATATTATTTTTGTCAATTGTCAATATGTCACATGTCACATGTCACATAAATTTGTTATGTATTTTTAACATATTAAAAATCAACGTATTAGTAAAATACGTCATATACAAAATCGACTTAGTAATTCATAATTACTTGTACCAAAATATTTTATCGTTTATAAATCGCATTTATAATAATTCATTCAAATTTAATTGTTTCCTTAAACAATAATTTCATCCGAGTAATGATACAATTCAATTACTCAGACCGTATCTCATTTAATCACATTTCAATTTGATACGTAAATTTTACTTCCAAAATCGTCCGTCAATTTTTCAAGTAATTTAATTAACTCGTAACATTATACGATTAATTAAATGATCAATTAAGAGTATTGCCCTATAGGTATGACCTAGGGGTCAACTGATCACCACCGTCACACGACAAGAATGTCAAACTCTAGTCACCAATCATTACCGATATATGTTGACCAAATTGTGATAACAAAATTACTTCCCAATTGTATTCTTTAAAATGAGATTTAATAATGATATTTAAATCACATGATCGCACTATTGTTGAGGACACATTTCCCAACAATCTCCCACTTGTCCTCGACAAGTGTGCGTCACCAATTATCTTGTCCTATTACTATCTCCCACTCAATGCAAGGTGTCTTTCGGTCGTACTTGCAAGTGATCATATCGAGAGTGGTTTCCTCGATCTGGAGAATAACCGATTGACCGGACTTATCTATCATAGATACTTTCCGAGCGTGGCCACGCATTTCCAGTTCATTACTCCTCGAGTGGCCCTGAGATATTGTTATAACCCTGACTAGGGGTGGACAATTCCTATCGCACTCATTCCCTTCGATTAGCCACAACCATCATAACCCAAAATATGCCCATTTGACCCCATTTACGAAGGTCGTAGTAACACAAATCAAAGTTAATCTAAAACCGTGCCATCTTAGGCGAATAGTCTTTAGTCAAAAGAATCGACTCATTAGAATACTATAGTAGCTCTCGCCACGACCAGGCTATATAAATTTGCTAGAACTCTATAAGCGGTCATAAGGCCCGACAAAATGTTCCTAACAGATGCGCCTATGTGATCGACTAGTCATCTCACATGACTCTATGGCACTTGAACTTGCCATCAATCGCCTCACACTGTAGTCACTTCGAGACGTCACCTCATACAAGTGACTATGGGCAAATACTATGTTAATCCGTGTTCACTTTAACGGGGTTCAATTGTCTCTACAACCCGTTTGGATGTAACAAAGTATAAATTAAAGATAAAAGACAAATGTGATTATGAACATGAACAAAAACAACACTTTTATTTCATTTCAAAATCTAACAAAAACTTGGTACACGTTTAAGTCCCATGGACGTAACATGTCCATCATGCTTAGCTGCGATAAAGGCTTGGTGAGCGGATCGGCTATGTTGTCATCCGTCCCAACCTTACAAATCGCAATTTCCTTTCTTTCAATGAAATCTCTTATTACATGATACTTTCTAAGTACATGTCTAGATCTATTACTAGACTTTGGCTCCTTAGCTTGGAAGATCGTCCCACTATTATCACAATAGAGAGTGATGGGATCATTGGCGGTAGGTACTACTTTTAGACCTTCCGTGAATTGCACGATCCAAACAGCCTTCCTTAGCGCCTTCGATCTTTGCGATGTACTCGACCTCCCGTTGTAGAATCCGCATGATTCTGACTTCCTTGAAGCTTCTCCAGCTTACGGCACCACCATTGAGCATAAATACGAAACCAGCTTGTGATTTCAAGTCATCTCTATCTGTTTGAAAACTTGAGTCCGTGTATCGATTAACACGCAACTCAGTGTCACCTCCAAACACAAGGATAGAATCCTTAGTTCTTCTCAAGTACTTAAGGATGTTCTTGTGACAATCCAGTGACTCTCACCTGGATTTCCTTGATATCTACTCGTCATGCTCAAGGCATACGAGACATGAGGACGTGTGCATATCATGGCATACATGATTGATCCAACAGCGGAAGCATAAGGGATCAACTTCATGCGTTCAACATCATGGGGTTCGGAGGGACATTGAGTCTTGAACAATATCGTCCCGGTTACCATAGGTACCAAACCCCTTTTGGATTTGTCCATGCTGAACCGTCGAAGAATCTTATCGACATAAGACTCTTGACTTAGGGCCAATATCCTCTTGGATCTATCTCTATAGATCCGGATACCTAATATGCGTTGTGCCTCTCCTAAATCCTTCATTTGGAAGTGGTTACCTAACCACTTCTTAAACGAAGACAACATTGGAATATCATTTCCAATGAGTAGTATGTCATCGACATACAAGATTAGGAACACAACATTGCTCCCACTGAATTTCATGTATAAACATGGTTCCTCAACACTTAGAGTGAAACCATTTTCCTTTATCACATGATTGAATCGATGATTCCAACTTCTAGATGCTTGCTTAAGACCATAAATGGATCTCTTAAGCTTGCACACTTTGTTAGCATTTTTAGAATCAACAAAACCTTCGGGTTGTATCATGTACACCTCCTCTTCTAAATGCCCATTTAGAAAAGCGGTTTTGACATCCATTTGCCATATTTCATAATCATGAAATGCGGCGATCGCTAACAAAATCCGTATGGATCTTAGCATGGCTACGGGGGCGAAGGTCTCATCATAATGGAGACCTTGGACTTGGGTAAATCCCTTTGCCACTAGCCTAGCTTTGTAGACATCGTCATGTCCTTCTATGCCATTTTTGACCTTGAATATCCATTTGCATTGGAGGGGTCTTGCTCCTTTAGGCAAATCTACCAAGTCCCAAACTTGGTTTTCATGCATAGAATCCATTTCGGACTTCATGGCTTCAAGCCATAAGGAGGAATTTGGACTAGAGATTGCGGCCTTGTAGGTGGTGGGCTCATCACTTTCCATAAGAAATACATCGAGTGTTCCATCTTCCTCGATAAGTCCCACATATCGATCGGGATGGCGAATTACTCGGCCCGTCCTTCTTAGTGGAGGAGGTACAACCGCGTTAGACGACGAAGGAACATCTTCTTGCGTCTCTTCCTCGGTTTGTGGCTCTTGAACTTCGTCAAGTTCAAAATTTCTCCCACTCTGTCTCTTAGAAATAAATTGACTTTCTAAGAAGACAGCCTCACTAGACACAAACACTTTGTTTTCTTGAGGTTTGTAGAAGTAGTATCCTCGACAATGCGAGGGGTAACCTACAAAGGTGCATTTTTCGGATCTTGGGGCAAGCTTATTGTCGGCTTTAGTCTTGACGTAAGCATCACATCCCCAAATCCTCATATAGGATATATTGGGAACCTTTCCCGTCCACATCTCATATGGAGTCTTTTCGGTGGATTTAGTGGGACTATTGTTCAAAGATCTAATTGCGGTTTGAATCGCAAATCCCTAAAACGAGTTCGGTAACTCGGTTTGACTCATCATGGATCGAACCATATCAAGTAGGGTTCGATTCCTCCTTTCGGCGACACCATTGAGTTGTGGTGTTTCGGGTGGAGAAAGTTGTGATATAATACCACAACCTTTCAAGTGTGAATCAAATTCAAGGCTAAGGTATTCACCACCACGATCGGAACGTAGTGCTTTTACCTTTTTGTTCAATTGGTTCTCTACTTTGTTTTGAAATTCCTTGAATTTCTCAAACGCTTCACTCTTATGTTTCATTAAATAGACATGCCCATGTCTACTTAAGTCGTCGGTGAAGGTTATAAAGTAGTCATAATTACCACGAGCGGTGATACTCATTGGTCCACACACATCGGTGTGTATGAGTCCAAATAGTTCACTAGCTCGTGTCCCTTTACCACTAAAAGGATTACGAGTCATTTTGCCAAGTAGGCAATATTCGCATGTACCAAATGATTGATAATCAAATGGTGTAATCACATTAGTAGAAATTAATCTTTTGATGCAATTCTCGTTTATGTGACCTAATCGACAATGCCAAATGAACGCTTCACTTGGGTCACTTGTTTTGAGTTTCTTTGATTGAATGTTATAAATATCATTAGTCGGATTTGAGGTCTCTAAAATGTAAATGCCATTGATAGAGGAAGCTTGGCCTATAACCAAGTCGTTCCTAGAAATAGTACAACGATTGTTCTTAAAGACAAAACAAAAACCGTCCACGTCTAGCATGGCGATTGAAATAATGTTTTTAGAGAGCGTAGGCACATAAAAACAATTATGTAAATACAACTCAAATCCGTTTGGCAAAGCTAGAACATAAGTTCCTTTGGATTCGGCCGCTACCCGAGCTCCATTTCCAAGGCGTAGATCCACAACTCCCTTGCTAAGCCTCTCCACATCTCTTAAACTCTGTAAATGATTACAAAGGTGAGAACCACAACCGGTATCTAGTACCCATGTCGTAGTGGAAGTATAGTTTATATCAATAACATAAATTTCTTTAGGAATTGTACCTTTTGGAGCAATGAGTCCTTCCCTTATATTTCGCAAATACATGGGACAATTCCTAAGCCAATGTCCCATGCCATAGCAATAATGGCACTCATCATTAACTTGCTTGAAGTTTTTGATTTTCTTTCCTTTCTTCTTGAACCTCTTGCCCTTTGAAGCAAGAACTTGATTGCTAGAGCTCCCACTAGCTTTGGCATCTTTATCTTCCAGAGACAAAGACCCTATAGATTGTATGAGGTAGTCTTCCTGAGACGGACTCACACGAGGTCTAGTAGTAGTAGGTGGTTTAGAAGAAGTGATGAAGTTAAGGTTTCCATCCGAACCTATCCCGAAATGAAGTTCTCTAGTAGTATCGAAATTGTTGTTGGAGCAAACGTCGTCAAGAACATTGTGATATGACTCAATAGTTATCGGTGCGGTAGCATTTGGTGGATTCATTGTAAAGAACTACAAATATGGAGGAAAAGGAAATATTAACACTTGTCTTTTTAAATCATACTTGCAAATTAACAAGATATGAACATTTATATAGTGACCTCTACCCAACTATAATAAATGATTCCAAGATCCAGATTCATATTAACTTGGGCACGGTATGGCCGATGAAACCCTTATCAATATAACTCGGTGGATTAACGTTTTAATCGATTCTACTTTTAGAACTCTTGGTCGATAAAATTACTCTAATATTTATCTATAGCCCTGAACACATGCAACTACGGTCGCGAATACTTCCGTTGAGCTCAATCCAAATTTCGAATAAATGTGTCCATGATCCAAGTCCACATCAACTTGGGCACGGTATGGCCGATGAAACCCTCATTAACATGAACTCGGTGGATTAACATTCATCACCCACTTCCCCTACGTAACAAGGTTTGTACCCCGGTAGGGCCGAGTGCACTCCCTCGCGAAATAGGTTTTCATGGTTTCTACTATTTGGTAAGGCTATGTCTCAATTGTTTGTTTTAGCGAGAGGTCATGTCAATTTATTATCTATCACTTTTAAGTGAACTAAAGCGGTGAACTACGATAATTCGAATTGACACGGTCGATAAACTCGATAAAATAAGGATGCATGTTTTAGTTATGGCGATTTAGCGATGCATGCGACATAAAATAAAATGCAAGCATAAAGATAAATAAATCCTAGTATGGCCTTTCCTAAAATAGAAAAACTATTTAACTATTACATATTCGGAAACCAACTCCATTGGTCCCTTGAACTTCGGTTGTGGCACGCATCTCGAGGTAACACCGTCTTTATGTATCGCCATCTTGAAGAAATCCGTCTTTGGGAACTCCGAGATAAATAAAATTACATAATAAATTACATAATTTCCTATTATACATTTGTAACTAAAATAAAATAAATCTATTAAATTACAAAACGGTGATACGAGATCACAATAAAAAATTACAACCGAATCGATATTCCCATACATTTCGGGAAATACCAATTAAAATCTAAGGCCATACTAAGTAAAATTACATAATTCAAAATTACATAAATTAAAATTATGACAATCATAAAGAAAATGCAGCATTATAATATGTATGAACATGCTCAATTTTATGCTAAATCGCCTTTAATTAGCCAATATCGTATATTACTCGGTTTTTAGCGATTTGCGTGATTTCAACATTTTATAATCACAAAAATACATAAACTCATATTTATGCATAAGTTAATTACCCTAACCTCTTAGGACTCAAAATTTAGTCTTCACTAATTATTTGACCATAATTAACCCATATTTACAAAATTGTTCATAAATGGACCAAAAATTACAAAAATAAGCTATTAAACTTCAAATAAATCACAAAATTTCAAATAAATTTGAAATTTGAAATTTAAACTCATGAACATTCTGGAAAAATTCCATGACACTCATAATGTTCAAAATCTTAGGTTAAAAATTTCGAAAATTTACCGGAAAAACAATGTTGCGGTTTATCGATTTTTTAATAAAATAATCATAAAAACATGGAAAAATTATTTTCATTAACTTTTCAATTTTATATCTGAAAAAGATAATAAAATGCAACATTAGACGTTTTTCCTAAGTCATAGATTATGTTTTATTAATTTTCCACTAATAATGTCACTATTTATGCTATTTTTCTTCAAAAATCCATAAATCATGCAAAAAGACTTCTTTATAGCCAATTATTTTACACACATCTTGTAAAATTTCATGTGACAACATATTAATTTTCTATGACCAGATTCGAAATTTAACTCATATTAACCTATTTTTCACCTAAATCCGAATTTAATAATGAAAAATTCATTTTTCGAGCATAACAAGTCCAAAAATTATGAAAATTTACAGGTTATCTCAAAATAATATATGTGACAACATATCCAAAAACCAACTGAAAATTCGAAGTATAGCTAATTTTAGACCAAAAATGACATTTTTACTCATAAAATCATATTTAAATGCCATTATAGTGAAATATGAACAATAAAAATCCGTAAAATTAACCAAAATATCCTAAAACATTTTAGGACCAGAAATATTAACATGCATGGATTAATTTCGTGATATTTCATAATAACACAAATTTTACAAGTTTTATTTGTTATTCTTATAACTCGGAAAAACTTTTAACCGATTTGCATGCAAACAACCGTGGCTCATGATACCGATTGAAAGAAATGTAGATCTATATACAAACTAACATACTCATATATGTTGAAATTAATTTGTCATAAAATTAAATACGGATTTTATGCATGCAAACAATATAATAAAATAGAGAAGAAATCATATCCTTACAATGGTATTTCGGTTTAATGGGGCACAAAAGAAATCTCCTTTTCTTTTGTTCTTGAGCTTTCCTTTAATGGAAGAACAAGATCCAAGTGTAGGATCTCTCCTTAGGAATAATACCCAAAGCTAACTCTTAATCTAATTAATATTATTTGAGCTAGTATAATATTAATCTAGTGAAAAATTGAACCAAAATTGTTTGTTTTTGGGTTCTCAAAACCGGTTGAGAGAGAGGGATTTTTGGAGGATTTTATCTTTCTAAAACTTAATCCCTTTTGGAAGTTGGATGAATGAATGAATCTTACACACTATTACGTGTAGTGTATGTTAAAAATAAAAGACAAAACCCTTTGCCCTTTTCTTTTGTGAACCGTGTAAGAGGAGAGGAGAGGGGGAAGAAAAGACCCAATGCATGCATTAGTTTGCCTTCACAAGGTAAATAGGGTTGCATGGCTACTCTCCCTTTTTAATCATTATGTTTACCACTTAATTGCAAACACAATATTAAGACTAATACTCCTCCAATTTTTCGGTACATTGTATAATATGGATTCCATATTATTTTTGTCAATTGTCAATATGTCACATGTCACATGTCACATAAATTTGTTATGTATTTTTAACATATTAAAAATCAACGTATTAGTAAAATACGTCATATACAAAATCGACTTAGTAATTCATAATTACTTGTACCAAAATATTTTATCGTTTATAAATCGCATTTATAATAATTCATTCAAATTTAATTGTTTCCTTAAACAATAATTTCATCCGAGTAATGATACAATTCAATTACTCAGACCGTATCTCATTTAATCACATTTCAATTTGATACGTAAATTTTACTTCCAAAATCGTCCGTCAATTTTTCAAGTAATTTAATTAACTCGTAACATTATACGATTAATTAAATGATCAATTAAGAGTATTGCCTATAGGTATGACCTAGGGGTCAATCCGATCACCACCGTCACACGACGATAATGTCAAACTCTAGTCACCAATCATTACCGATATATGTTGACGATTGTGATAACAAAAAATTACTTCCCAATTGTATTCTTTAAAATGAGATTTAATAATGATATTTAAATCACATGATCGCACTATTGTTGAGGACACATTTCCCAACAATTATGTTACAATTAGGACTCCATGATTTTGTATACTCCGTATTAAAATCATAAGGGTGAGTCAATTTGGACTCCCACAAAGTATAATTAAAAACGATTGCTTCTTGATAAATTTGATAAACATTTAATTACAAAATCACACAATTGTAATAATTGAGTTTATTAAATACGAGGTATATTGCATAGAATGAAAGAAGATATTACCTGTGGAGTGATGTAGCAATAAAAATCAGAGGACATTGCACAAAACTAGAGTAAATGTAATTAAAACAAGGTTTTACCAAAAAATTTAAAAAAATAAAAATTTAATGGGCTGATAAATGGAGAGGGAGAGCTATTTCTATTTCATCCCTGGTATTATCTGGGTTGTACTAATGCAGGTTTGCGGGAGTGTAATCAGGTATGGGTGGTGGTGGATGCGGGTTAAAAGGGAAGAGGCCAGGAAAAAAGGGAAGAGGTTAAAAGGGAAGTTGAGGGTGAAGAATTAATAAAGGGAGATCAAGCTTTTAAATTAGGGTTTTTTCATGGGAATAATCCATCCTTTACCCTCTCTTCTCATATTAATCTATCCTAGCGTTTAACTGAGAATAATCTCGTCTTTGACCTTATTTAACTCGTATTAAACTAGTGGAAGGGATACCTAAACAACCGGTATCCCTTGTGTTAATAAATCTGTGAACCCTTTTAACTCCCTTCTAATTCACGTCTTATTGTCAAAATAAAAAATCCTACTGTAACTTTATTTCCCCCACATCTATTCAATTTCTTAATCAATGAAAACCCTAGATTAATTTCCCCCAATTTGATTTCCCCTTTCATTTGTGGTGCGAATTGATCAACAAGTGCGATTTTCATTGTCATGGCAACTGTGATTAAGAAATTGAAACATCAATGTTCAAAGTCGTTGGACAGACTCTCCCAAATCCATGCTACCTATCTTCAAATAACTCATAGCTGCTGGCATTCAGATTTGGATTTTCAGGTACATCATAGGCATCATAGGCAGAACCTTTAAGGCACTAGATAACGTTATTTATATAATCAATACATATAACTGATTTACCATCTCTTTTTAGTGGAGACACAGACGCCGTTTTACCATTAACAGCAACGAGATATTCCAAAGATGCGCTCAAGCTTAAGACAAGAATAGAATGGTACCCTTGGTACGACAGCGAGAAGGTTAGCCTTAGTCATCTTCAGTTCCAGAATCCCAACCATTTCTGATAATATACATCACATTTAATTTGTTCTAATCACAATCTGGGTTGGACCTAAATCAGGTTGGTGGATGGAGTCAAGTATAAATTGGGGAGCAATAAGAAAATAAAAGAAAGAAGAAGAAATAAGAGAAAGAGTAAACTGGAGAATTGAAGAAATGAAGAAGAAGAAAGGAAAATTGAAGAAATGAAGATGAACTATAATGTAAGATGTGAAGATTAAACCAAAAAAAATAGAATGAATAATGGGACCTACATGGTCACCTGTTTAGATACCGGTATTAACAGGTCAAAAATGGGGTTGGTCTAATACGAGTTAAATGAGGTCATAGACGAGATTATTCTCAGTTAAACGTTAGGATAGATTAATATGAGAAGAGAGGGCATAGGATGGATTATTCTTATGAAATAACCCTTTAAATTATTATAATGGCGGAGGAAAAAATCTGGGGAAAAAAATTGCAGGTTAAAAGAGAAGAGGCCAGGAAGATGAAGATGGGTTATAAAATGTGGGACCTATGCTACTTTTTACCTGCTATTATAGGTTAGTAAATGACCAATTCTATTAAAAGAGAAGGATGGTAAAAGTTTGGTCTCTTATGGTGAGTTTGTGCTCACAAATTTGGACTATTGAATGAAAGCAATCTAAGGGCTGAGTTTGACGCATCTTAGTAAGGGCAAACAAGTCATTACAGCGCTGATAATAGAACTGCTCCCGTCATATTTTCAGTCACTCAAAACCCTTTCTCTCTCATGAAATCGCAAGACAAATAATCCCAAACCTTTAGGGGGCGTTTGGTTCGAAGGGAAGGAATGGAATGGATTGGAATCTCATATCATTGTCGTATGGATTCTAAATCTCATACTTGGTTTATATTGTTTGGTTGAACCTTGGAATGGAATGAAATGTTAAACATTATGGAATGAAGTTAGAATCTTGGGTTAAAGGTTGGGTATGAGATTAGAGGGGGTTGGAATGGATTTAGAATGAACACAGACTCAAACAAGGGTGGGTTTTTTTGTCGCAAAATTAGCTTATCAAGATCAGGTATTTCATCGATCTCTATTCAATAACAAGTTCAATTGCAAAACGTAATTCAAGTTAATTGAACGGATTGATCAAGATAAAGTAATTCAAGTTAATTGAACGGATTGTTATGTTTTTTATTTATCGAAGTTCATTTATTTTTGTTGATTTCTATTCTCGCTCTAAGATCAGGTTGTTTTCTTGATAATTGATTATTTGGTTGTTGATTTTTACGATTTCAATTCATGCTTTAAACTTCAGTTTCTTTTGTTAATTCATGATTTCTCTTTCATGAAGAAATTATTTGTTTCCTTCTGATTCCGAATCACTTATGTGAAATTACGATTGAAGCTTTGATTATGTCAAGATCTATGGTCCAGATATGATTCCGGTGTTATTCAGGTGTCACTCCGTCTGTTATTCAGGTGTCACTCCGTCTTCGTCTTGTGCTTTGTTCTTCCCTGTCTCGTTTTCACCTTCTTCCAGGCCTATTTTTGTCTTTTCCAGTTATTTGTGATATTTATTGATATTATTGCCATCTTTTATTGTATATAGTTTGGTTTTTACACTTTTTCTGTCGATTTAAATCTATTACTGTGATTGAAGTTTGATACTGTGATTGTATTTCTCATTGTTTCATCCTGCCAAGAAAAAATTTACGAGAAAATGGTGATAGTTTTATGATACTCCGAAGACTTTGTCGGTAACCAGTTCCGGCACGAAAGTTTAATAAGCCTAGTTAGTGTGTCACGCATTGTCTCACCCATTGAAATGCGAGAAAAAACTATTTGACTCATAAATCAAACCATATTTATCGAGTAGTCTCACATAAGCAATCTTGTGAGACTGTCTCGTTAAGTTGTTTCGAACCTTACAGGAGTAGCTGACAAAGAGCCTTGCACATCTGATGGCTCCAATTCATTTAATCCTTCAATAATATCTCCTCATCTCTTATAATATGCTGCAATATTCCATCTTTTTGCTGAACAAGGGTTGGAGGTTAAGGTAAGGTCAGACTTCTTAGCAATTTTAAAGAGAGAGATTGATAAAATTTGTATGGCAAGAACTATGAAGTCATTAAGAATTTTAGTCTAGTTTGCGTTTACTCTAGTTTGTCTGGACTTAAAAAAGTCGAAACACCACCCGTGAGGCTCTGACGAAATAATGGGTTCAGGAGCTTCACTGCCAGGCTGCTGATGCGCTGGTGAAGTCTAGTTTGTTCGTTTGGGCGTTTCATTGCAAATAAAACTTGAGTATCCACATGAAGTGCTAATATTACAATGATTAGACAGTATTTGAGTAGAGTATCTCACAGCATTGGTGCATTTTCTTCATTGAGAGAACTAAACTTTGCTCAAAATCAACCTAATAATTTGTTTGTTCCTAAGATTTTTAATTTTTGACGTTAGTAAGAGATCATGTTGGTGAAGATTAGTAATCAACTAATCATGTCCCATTTCCAAGTTTAAGATTAGAAAAAGTGATGAATAAAGAGGGGCTTGTGTACTGTTGTGGAGAGGTGTATTTGGGATAATTTTATGTGTGTGTGTATGTGTATGTGTATGTGTATGTGTATGTGTGTTTGTGTCCGAAATATATCATGACATCTGAACAAGTGCATTTTTTGACCAATATTCATCAATATTTTGGCTCTTCCATATTTACAATGAAGCCTATTAGCTCAATTGGTAGAGCATCGTGTAATAACACGAATGGTGTGGGTTCAAATCCCACATAGGCTATTTTGTTTGCAAGTCGTTTACATTATACTCATATGATTCGTATTACAAGTCGTTTTAAATAAAAAATTATATATCGTTTTACTATGAGTACTCTTTTACTATTTCCCCCGCATTAAGTGTACTTCACATTTATTTAAACACTAGTTGTATCGCGCGCGATACAACAAGATATTGCGACTCGTTTATTTGGATTAATATCGATTCATGCATTGGGTACGATTTTCTCCTGAACCGTTATAGTTATAGTTGATTATTAGTCATGTTTTTTTGGTTGATCAGGTTGCCAATGGTCATTGAAGCTAGTAAGGACGATAACTGTTTTATAAGGGCACTTTTGTGTTTGTATATTATACAATTGATGTCTTCGGTGCATAAGTTCAATGGTTACTTTGCATTCATTTGAGCGCATACAAGAAATTTACATCACCGTAGTGTTTTTCCTCAAGTGTAGGGAGGTCACAAAAATCACTACAAACAAACATGTGTTCTAGGAACCGTCTTAAGTGTGTGATAATTCGTTGAATAACAAAGCTCTATTCGTCTAGTCGAGTGATTTCCTTGAAACCAAATAACATTCTTAGCTAATTTACAAGACTATATGGCGAGGCATGTAAATGTATTAATGTAATGTTCTAAAGAAAGATAGATATTTTGAAGCGAATCGCTAGTTGTTTAACGTAATTATAAAGACCCTAAATACTAATTTTACAGAGATGGAGATTGGAGATTTTCTGGTTCCCTAGGTTGAATCGGGCGAGAAATACCAGCACCTACATATGTCATTCAATTATGGAGACACTAAACACAAGCACCATTATTTTGCGTACAAATAAGCAACATTTACCGACTTGCAAGGTGAATGTTAATATATCAATCTCTACGAAACTAAAGATGAAGTATGTCGCTTAGGACTCTTTATAGCAAATTAGCAACACCTTCGCTTTGTACAATATGTTTGACAGAAACTCGGAGATATTGAATATAAGCCTTCACTATAAAATTCACGTCATCTTGAATTCCAGTTACTTGCAACAGACTAAGTGGAGACTAAATTACTTGCTCTAAAGAAGCGTAAACTTCTAAGTCTAGCTCATCTATCTTCAGGCTTTCAGTCTCCCCATTTTGTTGCCTCCTCTTTCCTCTTTACTTGGTATTTTTAGTCACCTGCTCAACAACACTAACATGAAGGCGTCACAAACCATCACACCAAGATAACTTGAAATAACTATTAAAGATCCTTCTTATCACTCAATCATTTAGCATATCATATAATCTCAATTATTCTTGAGCAAATAAAAATTAGACTGTAAAATGTTGAACTCGCTATCTTCTCCTCTCGTTGGCTGTTGTGTGTGTTCTTTTATTGCGGACAACTTGTTGCTTACCTCTCTTTCTTTCCCCCTCGAACGCTATTGAGAAAAATAGTGAGGCGAAGAATATTTACTCAAAACTTAATCAAAAGCTTGAGTATTTCGTTTATTGAATCAAGTGATTGATCTCACCAATGTTATAGCCCCCATTTCCCCTGAGACAGCCACCTTAAAAAGTTGGGTTAATTCATAAGAATAATGCATACTATTACCCTCCATCTCAAAATAAGCCGAACCCAATTTAGCCTAAAATAAACCATGGTATCGCCATCCTTCACTCATATTGCACCTAAGCCATTTTGACCTATAAACTAAGGTAAACTATCCGGTCATCCCATTATTTTTTTTTTTAAACTTTCTTCCTCTTCATTAGCAATCCCCGTCATTAACAACCACCACTCCAGTATCCTCCACCCAGCCAGCCGCCACCTTCATCCTTCATCAGCACACCAACGTTCACCACCGCGAATTGAGAGGGCCTAGCAGAACGGAGCGGGTCGGAGAAATCGGGTTTATTAAAGAGTAGAAAAAAAAACAATAATGCACACTTGCTGTCCTTCCTCTCTTACCTTTCCTTTCCAACGACACAAATCTCAGTTTAGACTCTCCTTTGATTATTCACTTTTATTATCTCTACCCACCGTCTAATCAATCACAATTCACAATCATCATCATCAATTCATGATTATCATCAAGTTCATCCCCAATTAACATGGTAAACCCTAACCTGCTCAATTACCACAATTCCAATATCTCAATTACTTTTGCTCTGCTCACAACACCCACTTGATCCGGAGAATGATAAAATTAACTACTGATTTCATTATTTAGGGATCATGTGTTTGTCTTAGTCCTCCTCGAAATCCCGTAATCGATTCATCTTGGATGAGCTTAGTACATCAATTTCTATCTTCCATTACATGTGGTTGTCCTTCTAAAAATCCTGAAATTAGGAGGTTGGGGAGGTGGCGATGAAGGTAGTTGTTTGGGTATTGGTGCAAACAAACGAGAGATTGGTTGTTATTTTTGCTTCACCATTTTTGTTGCCGTCGTACAGTGTTTGGGTGGTACTGGAAAAGTTGGGCAGAGGCCGGAGGGTATGACATATAAAGTTTTGAGTATAATATTAAGATTTAATGATTTTAGATTTTTCTTTTTAAAAGTGTAATCTAATGAACAGGTAGTCGGTTGCTTGGTGCATTGTGAGAAAAATGAGGATCTAATTCAGATTATTCTGAGTTAAAATATAGGTTGGATTAATTTGAGTTAAAATATAGTATGGATTATTCTCATAAAATAACCCTAAAAAGTTTGAGTCGTTTACCAAAAAAAGGACTTCAAAGTTCATACACTATTTAGTTTTAGGTCCTCACCAAAAAGACTACAAACATGTCAAATTTGAACCGGGTAACTTATTCTTTGACGTAAATGTCTAGTTTTCACCGTGCTAACTCCTAATATCTTGTATCTAACATATTTCACCGTGCTAACTCCTAATAATTTGTTCTGTATTTCATCATTTCCCTTCCTCTCACCTTTCCAGTACACCACATATTCAATTATCGTCGGGTAGTTTCAGGTCGAGTCAACTTATTTCAGACTAAGACAGCTTTGTCGGATGTACACTGACTACATGTGCAAAGGGGTGGAGCTAGGGGGCTAGCAGGGGCAGGGGCGCTTCTCGGACTCAATCTCCTCCTCCAACCTCCTCCTCTAAACTCATTATAAGGTAAGATCGATAAATCCTCCTATCAACGACAGTACAACCTACCTCTTCCCTATAAACCTTGTAGATTAAACTGCACAACAAACTTCCAATTTTCAAACGCGTTGCTGCAACTCTGCAAGTATCAAGCCGTTTTTCATGAAAGGAATGTCTAGGTGAACAAAAGACAATGACACTTACTCTCAGAACCAACATGCAAAGACAATTGCAATTGAAGATCACATATTACTTAAGTTCAGCGTAAAAACTAAAAGAAATAACAAACTAACATGAATAATGTAACCTCACTTGTATTTTTAAAGATCCGAATAATGCCAGGCACTAAAAATTCACTTAAAACCCCGTTCATAAATAAACCAAAAGGCTCAAGTACAAGGAGGAAAAGAAGCAGGGTATATAAGATAGATTACCTGCACATTGGCTCTTCCACCTGGCAATGCTGCGGTCCCACTGGGCGCTGATGGCAAGTTGAGATCTTCCAGCGTATCAGGTTCAGACAGAAGATGAGAAGGAACTCCCTACTCTCAGATTCCATGTCTAATTCCAGAGCATCAAGCTGTGTGCAAAACATAACGTTACAACACCATGATGATTTGATTAGCAATATAACAGGTCTTTTCGATAAAGTTGTTAGATGAATATTAATCGCATATTTTGGAGCTTGCCATCCATAAGATCGTCCTCGTCAATGTCATCAAGTACATTGTAGCTTCTTCCAAGAGTCTCTTAAATCTCATTACTCATATCCATCAAGTCCATCATGTCATCTTGCAGGTTCTACAAGTGAGAAAATAAATATATGAATTAGTTGAAGAGAAGATTTACATAAGTTATATAATTATAAATTATATAAAAAAAAATATTGCGTAAAATGGGAGTGGCAGAATGATGCCTCATGCTCACGGCCTCACCATTAATGAATAAAAAAATAGTCATGCAAAACTCAGAGCTAAAGATACATACTTTTTGCAACACCTAGTGAAAGCGGTAGAGGCTTTTTCTCAATGACAGTCATTCAGTCTTGTGTTTATGCAGAGAAGTGACAACTTCTATACTTTCAGCATCACCTGTTGAAGCCTTTCCAACCAACGGTCTGTTAAAGTATGCAAAATAAATTAGAAGGCCCAAGTCAAGTATTGTTGATCAACTACAGAGGTTAAGCTCTTGAAGTACTATGAAATTCTCATAATATTTCTTAAATATGGGTCATTTACTTTCTACAGTGGCCCATTTTTTCTTTCTTCCCTCATATTCCAAAGAAAAAATGACTTCCCTTGGCTCAATAGTTGCCAACAATGAAAAAAAGGTTTACCGTCTATAGCTCAACGGAGCAATCTTAAGCACAATACATTGCCCTTTAATTGTAACAAAATAAAAAAAAAGAATCTGCCTACATTCAATAGCTAACTATATAGACAACATTAAAATCAGAGCCTAGCTTAACTTGAAAAGGGACTCACCAGTCACCACCTAATTGCGGCAGTCTAGAGACACCAACAGAATAATAGTCCTCCATGTTCATAATAGCTATCTGAAAAAAAAAACATGCCTATCAAACAACGTTTACTCAATGGTATGCAACCAATGCAAGGAAACAACATATACAAAAAAAAAATTGTTGTTTACCAATGGGATGACCTGTTAAACTGGTTTATCCCACTGGTTCTTGGACACTATCATATCATTTAGAACCACCAGGGTCTTCTACAGATTACTCATGCCATTGTTGTTTACCAATGGGATGATCCTGTCAAACTGGAAGTAACTATACGAAATTAACATAAATCAAGACTCGATACAACAATAGACCAGCTTAAGTCAAATCAAAGATCTCCAAAACAAACCTGTACAAAATAGTCGCCATATAGGATGATTTGCTAGAAAGCGATTTTCCCCATCTCATAAAATAAATACTGAATTCTAAGACAAAGACGATCGCTAGAACCTAAAAAGTAAACGAATACATATTCTCCCTCTAAGCCAAAGCTATCTGTTAATTTGCCAAAAGGAAGAGACGAAAGAAGGCAACAACAGTAAAAAAAGTGATTTCATGGCAAAATACAAGACAAAAAAAACTACCTATCCATCTTAATCCTTTTCCTCGCAAATTCATTAATCCTTTTCCACTATAATCCACTTACGAAATCTCGACAACGAACAATCTACTTAGATCCGGGATAAGCAAGCCAAAATGCACTCACCTAATTAAAACCCTCACAAATTCATAATTTCATTTATCCTAAAATGTCCAAAAAAAAAGAATATATCTCGAAATGAAATAAAATTCAGATTGCATAAATGACAAAATTAGAACTTATTTTGTTTTTTGAGTCTGAAAGTATACACCGGCAATGAAACCAATACCGCAAAATACTGAAAGTATATAACTGAAAAAAAAGATCATTGTTTCTCACCTTCGCACTTCACACACCACATTCTCCCCACCACAACTCTACGTCCGAACCAATACCACAGAATGCGAATTATTCATACTAAAAATGATCACTAATCTGAGTATTACCCATTATCCATTCATTTCTTCTACATAAAATATAGTTAAATTCACATCCAAAAAGCATGAAACTTAAATAATCAAAACCACAGCTCATACTATATAACACTAAAAATGGAAGGTCCCAAAAGAGCAATCAATTCAATTTTCAGAAAGTGAATTATAGTATAAGATCAAAACTATAATACTATCTACTAATATCTCACCAAAAATTCACTCAACACAATTACGAGTTCTTGTCATATTTTAATAAAGTACCAATATGTTCAAATATTAGACAAATTTCCAAACATAAATGTTCATAACTTATATTCCCTCCGTTCCAATCATTTGCTTACCTTATTATTCTTTGTCAGGGGTATTGAAATCAAAAGTAAACAAATGAATAGGATGGAGGGAGTACTTCATACCAAGAACACCTGAAATACACAACTAAAATAAATATTATACAACATTACAGAAAAACCCGAGAAACCCAACAACAATAATGATATTAAAAGAGGATATACATGTAAATCCCAAAAAAGGGCAAGGATTTTCCAAACTTTGACAAAGACTGCCTTTTTCTAGACTTGTTTACAGCTTCTGTTAGATACTTTGCCATAGTTGCGAACTTGCCTATTATATTGGACCCTTGCTTACTTTTGGTGAATACTACAAATCCACCACCAAATCAAATCAAACAATTAAAACTAAGTGAATTCATTCCTGTTGAAATTGTAACTACCCAGATTCACAAATTTCAAGGTTCACCATTTAAGTTGATTCTCGATTTTCCAAAGAGTCTCAAGCTTGTTGGATTTTAAAAGTTAAAACTAACCTAATTCATTCAAATCAGATATAAAGAAAAGCCTTTCAATTAAGCAAAATATAATTCAATCCGTGTTTGCTTAGATAAAACCCAAAATATAAAGCAATATAGAACACGGAAGTTGAAGAAATTAGTGCAAAAATAGTACTTTTCTTAATGAACCAAGCTGCCTAATCAACTGTGCATTAAGCATTCACATATGAACCCATTTAATCAACTTATTTGAAGAACCCATTTAATCCACATGTTTTTCCGCACCAGCATGCTCGAACGTCATGAAAACGGCATTCATAACCGATAGAAATAATGTTAAAAGAAAAGGGGGTCTGAAACATTATAACCTCGTGACGGTCAAAGTTATATGACGACGAATATCTAAAGCAATCAAATAACATTTAGTTCTATGACCGTGAACATTTAAAGCAAACAAATTAATCAAAATTATTCGGTATAATTCATGAAATTAAGCAAATCAAATGAACAAGTACCTCATCGTCTTGTTGTGTACGCCACCTTTGTGAAAATCCTCTTGCTGTTGTTTCATACTTCCCTGCTCTTAACAGTAACCTAGAACGATGACATCAAACATAACCCTAAATTAACTGATCATCCTTATCAAATTCAAAGAAAGAAACAAACTAATAAAAATTAGGAAATAAATCGGTGAAAAGGCGAACCTAATTTTAGATTGATGGTAAACTTGAATCGAATCAGAAAAAGGGAGAAGTAATAGAAAAAGGGAGAAGTAATTGAGTGAATAAACGAAGACAATGATTGAGATAGTGAGATAATAGCGGAAGAAAGGAGAAAGGAGAGAGCGGAAGAAAGAATAAGGGATATGATTGAGATACTGAGATAGGGCAAAATGGGTGGATGTAAATCAATAACAAAAGGAACGAAAGAAGATGCCAAAACGACAGGAAGAGTTGCGTTTAAAACTGTTCATATGAACAGTACACTCCCTTGGTGACTTTTATGTTAAGGTGAGTAGATTAATACTTGGGAAAAAGAGCTTTTTTTAGCGTTTAGAAGCAAGGTAACACATAATAACTCAAGAGTAATACAAGAATAACACAGGAGTAACAAAGAGTCAATATCTATCTATATTAATAAAGGAAGCTTTTTTCGAGCGATTATAGAGAGTCTAAGTTTTACGAACTACCCAAAGATAAGATAAGAAAAATAACATAATTAGTTTGACTATGATACACAAAAGATAGAATTCCATGAATAAAGTACAAATAGTTAAACTATTTCTATAAGAAGATAAAATCTAATTTGTGTTTGATAAAACTATGATATTGGCAAGGACTCTTATACGTTGTCACCAATGCTAATATTTTTATATATAAAGCTTGGCTTTCATTCTTTTCATATGCATATATGTTAAATCTTTTGCGTTCCTTTTTATATTGTTTGTTTGAAGTATTTTCTATATGCATAATTGTTGTTCTTTCTTCTTAATTTTTTTTGGTTCTCTAATATTCTACCACTTGATTTTGTTTTATAGGTACTATATGCACAGTTGACAAAGAATTAGTGATTCTACTTGAACATACACAAAGAATCGTAGATTTGGAAACTGGTGATTTCAGTCAAACAATATGACTGGGTGAGTTGTGAAAAGGTTGCTATAAATTTTGTAGTCTTTTAGCCAATGTCTAAGCTTCCTTCTACATTAAGGGATTAATGAATATGAAATAAACTTTGCCATTAATTTATATTGATATAGCATGTAAAGTGATCCGTATAATTATTAATAGTATATATAAAGATTGACAAATGATTTTATTGTACAACATTTTTTTTTCCTTATATAGGTCGGTCATACAATTGTCTATTTCTATTAAGATTAACTTGGAATTAAGGAAGAGTATATATTCCACTTAATCCATCAACAAATTACACGAGCTTAATTAAACATGATAATGCATGTTAAAAGTTGCAAATTTACTTTAACTGAGAGAGGACAACATATACATGTACGAAAATAAAGAGAATCTAATTTTTTTTACGGAGTAGACTTTTATGAGAAGAATTATGAGAGGTCTAATACTCCTACTGTCAATCATAATCAAATTTTTCACATGAAGACAAGCGGTTGGATGCTTTTACTATACTCCCTCCCATCCAAACCGAAGGTAACACTTACCTTATTCGGACCATCCAAACTAAACTACCCATTCCTTTTTTAGTAAAAAACATTACTAAAAAACCCTCACATACCCTTATTATTTACATACAATGCCATTATGTTTGTGGTCCTCTTTCAATTAAAGTGCAAGTGGACCTACTATATTTCCAATATTACCCTTACTTTTTCCATTTTTTCTTAAAACAAGTGCCCCCTCCCATGTTACCTTTGGTTTGGATGGGAGGGAGTAGGATGTAAATTATTGCTAAAAGATAATGATGAGAACTTATCATAATCTTTATTATATAGTTTGTATCATAAATCAACTAGAACACATTGATCTATATATAAAACGATGCATTAATTCTTATTTTCATAACTTATCTATCTACCTAGCACCAAAATTACATAGCATTTTACATTAGAATCAAGATTTTACATTAGAATTAAGTATTTAATGTAATTTCTACTTTTCTTTCTTTACTTATACTATTTTTATACTCAAATTTATATAATTCGAGTAATAAATTTTAAAGACAAGATAAAATTTACTCCTCTACTTAAGTAGATATGTCTTAGAAATCTTTGAGCGTCTTTCATCCTTCTTGGATATAATAAAAGAAATTGTAAAAAGTGTAGCCATCAAGTCTTTATCTTAGAACAAAACAAGTTATATACGGAGTATAATATTTTGTAATTTTCTAGACTTGCATAAATAAATACGATATGTTGTTGAGTAAGACTCGAGAACATGAAGTCAAAGAACTTCTATGAAAGTGTAAACTATTGACTGACAAACCTTAAACAGGAAAGTGTAAATTATTGATCGATTGTAAAATCTGCCTAAAACTAGATGTGTAAGGGCAAGTTTGACGCTTTGCATGCATGTTATGAAGTAGGTATAAAGTGTAATAGTATATGACTTGGAGTATAAGTTGCCCAAAATGATAAAAGAAAAATGAAATCTAATCTGCATTTGAAGAAGTTTATTCTTCCGATATGACTATAAAGCTCAATATTTTTTCGTATATTATATTGAGCTTTTCAACATCAATTTTTTTAATTTTTAAAAAAGTTCAATTTATTACTTCCTTTATCCAGTAAATAGTATACAGTTACTTTGTTTTATGAGAGAGAAATAAATTAAGTGTAAACTATTGACTGGACGGGGGAGTAAGAGATATCGATATAATGGATTCCTACCATGTTACGATCATGAAAACACTTTTTAGATACTAAATTATACAGGACAGAGCATTACAAATAGGCCCGTGCATCGCACGGGCATTAAATCTAGTATATATATAAAGCAGAAACTTTTCGAGCGATATTAGAGAATCCAAGTTTTGAGAACTTCTAAATATTTAAAAACTAATTTTTAATGTAATTATTATTATTATCCTAATAAGAGTAGATCTATTTTTTTCACTTTTGATAATTTGATTAACAATAGGATTTTACTTAAAGACTATCTATATAAGGATTATTATGATTTAGTTTTCAATTTCACACCTTCCTTCCCCTCCTTTAGCATATACTCCGTATTATGTAGTTATGTTGATTTATTTCTAATCATTCGTCAATTTCACTAAATTGTCAACAACTCGAATCTTTTGTTAAAAAATATCATTCGTTTAGTTTGATTGATTTCCTTTTTTTGTTTCAGGTGGGATACACTTATATTGATCACTATTCTAAGGGTTATAAATTACAATAGGAGCAAGGGAATAGATATAGAGCATTGTCAATGCACTTGTGTTTATAGGAAAGGAGACCTCTCTAACAACAAACCTCAATACAACAATAGACAAACTTCTTAAATATAGTAAGACCTCATCAAAGTATAGTACATGGGGTCCACTATCACTCCTAACCAAAAACACAAACCTGTATACAAAACTGTAACCATTCTCATCTATGAACCTCAACCCCCATTCCCAACAATAGAGAAGTTTGTTAACAAACCTCTAAAAAATATACAAATCTCTGTTGACAAACCTCTATTGTTGATGCCCTAACTGTGACATTGGTGATACCGCAGAACAATTCATAAGGTGCAAATATTATCTCTATATAATACTATTTGATTCTTTTTCAGAATGTTTACTTATGTTATTGTCATATTCCAATTAATCTTAGGACAAAGATGGGTATATATAAAGCCAATGAGATTCCAATCAATATATTATTATCATATACAGATTTTCTAATATGTGCCATAAGGGCACATGTTAATAAGTTAATTAAAGAAAGTTTGTTGAGAATATTTCACTAATTATGGTAAATGTAAGTTTGTACATGTATTTTTCATGATTTATTCTCAATAAACTTTCTCTAATTAACTTATTAACATGTGGTATATTAAAAGATACCAAAAAATATGGAGTATAATACTAAAAGATGTGTACTTGCTCTATTTTAGAAAAACCGTATCACAAGATTAACTTATTGACATGTGCTCTTTAGGACACATGTTAGAAAAACCCTATTACATATCATGATATTTGAGTGGAGGCCATTCCAAATAAAGGCAGAGGAAAAAACGACATGGATTATGATATTTAAGGAATATATTGGAAGCCTAAGTGGGATAAAGCTCGAGACGTTAGTTAGCAAGATGTGTCCTAACTTTAGTCTCAAACATTATTATGACGAAAACTAACTCAGTAAAGAGCCATACTTATACCTTTAGACGAGAAGGCGAACATGATAAACAATTAACCAACATTCTTCTAGGTCCGGGAGAAGATAACTCCTAGAAGTTGCGAAGAAATTTGTTCTTCATTAACAGGTATGAAGAACAATTAACATCGTACCCATTTGAATATATGAACAACCTGATCTTACAAGGTCGCCACATCATAGATTAAAGCTGAAAGTAGGTATGCCAGTTACTACGCTAAGTAACATTAACCCCGTACAAGGATTATATAATCGACTCACTTATTATCAGTCACATTGGCAATTTCATAGTAGAGAGGGAGATAATCATGGGCTCGAAAATCGACCAAAAGGGTTTGATCCTGAGGGTAATGCTAATTACATCAAGTACATTTTTTTTTCCCATTCTCGATCTTAAGTGAGACGCAATATTTTTTTAAGCCATGTTACATTATGACAATAAATAAGAGTTGGAGCGGTCAATTAAATCATGTTTGAAATCTGTTTATCTACCGAAGTCATTTTTTTGTCATGGTCATGGTCAGCTTTACGTAGCAACGTCAACAACATTAGTCGTGCGATTTAAATTCTACATTAATACTCCCTCCCATTCACTCCAAAAGTAACATGAACCCACTTTTCCTCTCACAAAAAATGCGTCCATGTTACCCTTGGCGTGGATGGGAGGGAGTAATAGAGAGCAGATGTAACGTGGGCACATGGTACGAAAAACATTTTTTATGAAGGAAGTTTTCACAAACCGAATTGTGAAAACATCGAACACGCAACAAGGTCGCCACATTTTTTATCAGTAGAATTGTTTGTGCCATTTTTAGTGAACAATTAGTCATAGTTGTAGAAAGTTAAAGATACAATTTGTTGTTCCGCTAAACACATCTTCTTCGAACACGCAACAAGTATATTGCTACGAATGATTCTAGCGGGTGTCCCGTGCATCGCACGGGCCTTCCAACTAGTCTCACAATAATAATAAAAGAATAACACAGGAGTAAGACAAGAATAACACAGAAGTAACACAAGAATAACATAAGAGTAACACATGAGTAATAGTTGAGTAACACAAGAGTAACAATAGAGTAATTATGAAGTTATTAGTGTGTTACTGTAGTGTTATTGTGTTGTTACTGTATTGTTATTGTGTTGTTACTGTAGTGCAGTTTGCCAGTTTCTCCACTGTTTTAGCCTAGTTTTATTGTAGTGTTATTTTAGTGTTACTGTAGTGTTATTGTGTTGTTACTAGTTTTATTACTTTGTTACTATGGTGTTATTATGTTGTTACTATAGTGTTATTGTGGTATTACTGTAGTGTTATTGTGATGTTATTGTAGTGTTGTAGTGTTATTATTGTGTTGTCACCGTAGTCTATTACTATAGTGTTGTAGTGGTGTTACGGTAGTGTTATTATGGTGTTACTGTAATGTTATTGTCGGATGAGCTTCGTCATTTTCATTTTACGTTAAACGATTTTAATACTACTTTCGTTATTCAATTTTATAAGAAAGGCAAAGCAATTGTAGAGATGAATTTCATTGACAAAATGGATCAATGATAGCATGGAACAATAATAAAGACATATTATACTTTTTAGGCTATGTGGGACTCGAACGCAAACCTTCGTACACATACATGTACGTAGCTCCACCATTGAGCTAATAGCCTTTTTTTTATACTTACCCTCGTCATTGAGTTTGTTCGACAAATTGAAACAACTACTTAAACCAATTTGTAATGCTTGACTTCGACAGTTAAGAATCACTATATATATGAATATGATGAAATATTCATCAAGGTCATCAATGATGACTATGCCAATAAAAAAAAAGCGAATACCTTAACAAAGCCACGCGACTATGTTTCAGCGGTTAAATAAATTTTCTCTGATCACAGATTACTCCCTCTGAACAATACTGCCCCATGATACTAACTTGGTCTTCAGAAGTAACGCGCTTAAAGCAAAAGATTAAAAGGTAGAGCAGAATACTAATGTTCGACGTATGAGTCGACATTCCTACTAATTGACAAAATCAGAGAAAGCAAGCTTGTCAAAATGCTAATTTTCAATTATTTAGAGATACAACAGGATGCTAATTTGTGAGGCAAGTCACTTTGTTTTCAATACGACTAACGCGCTTGAAGCAAAAGATTAAAAGGTAGAGTAGAATACTAATTTTTGACTTATGAGTCGTCATTCCTACTAATTGACTCAATCAGAGAAAGTTAGCTTGTCAGAATGCTAACTGTCAGAATGCTAATTTCTCTGATCAGAGATTACTCCCTCTGAACAATACTGGCCCATGATACTAACTTATTATTTAGAAGTAACGCGCTTGAAGCAAAAGATTAAAAGGTAGAGCAGAATACTAATGTTCGATTTATGAGTCGACATTCCTACTAATTGACTCAATCAGAGAAAGCTAGCTTGTCAGAATGCTAATTTTCAATTATTTAGAGATACATCAGGATGCTAATTTGTGAGGCAAGTCACTTTATTTTCAATACGAGTCCGAAGCAAATAGTTTGGACAATTAACCGTTGTGATTAACTCTAGTTGCAGCTGAACACCGGAGACAAAAACAAAACAAAATCAGACGGAAGCCAAGCATCAAAAATGTTCAAAAAAGACGGTCAACTAATGGGACTAACATGGTTACTAGCAAGAAAAAAAACAGCCTACATACCAACAGTTTTCGTTGTACTACGATCCATGATGTATAGTGCTCGCCCTCACGAGTCGAAATGCAGCCTTAATCAAGAAAACATGCCCTTAGCCGTCGACTCCCTCCAGTTTTACAAGTACTCCAATTTATGTGACTCGTATTTACGAACATTTAGTCCCCTAACTAGCCTCGTTCCTATGCTTTCTAGCATGTATTAGGGTTGTTTCTTATCTTTAGCTTCCTATTATGCATATTCTATGAGGTTTTGTGCCCTTGGTAGGAGAGGAGTGCTAGCCTTGCTTATATGGAGCAAAACGTAGCTAAATTGATCGCATCTAACGACCAAGCAACAAAGAGGAGACCAATACTAAAGGCCTAAGTCAATAAAACAAGTATATGGGCAATGATAAAGGATCCCCACGACCCTTAATGGATCCCCACGAGTTAGGGGACAACCAAATGAAGAAGAAGCAAATCTGCCCTTCAGGACGGGCGTCCCACTGAGAAGGACGGGCTCCCCCAAGCTCAGCCCGAGCGTCCCCAAAGCATGACGTGCGTTTTTCAATACAGGATGGGCGTCCATTAAGAGGAGGTCGTGCGTCCCAAGCTAGGACTTGCAAGGCGTTAGACTTCATTTAAGGGGCTTAATCGTCATTTAAGCCCTTAGTTAACCTAATACTTGTACTTAGTATAAATACTCCCTTGTATTACCAAGTGATTATCAAGTTATCTTATATTAAACCAAGTTACTTTAGATTAAAAACCAAGTTATTTAGCTTAATTACAACTTAATCTTTCTTTAATTATTGTTCAAGTATTCTTAGATCTAGTTGGGTAATTGAAGATAATTTGGAATTATTGGAGAATTGACAACTCTTCATCATCAATCAAGTTTTCTTCTATTATTCTTTGCTTTCTATTTGATCATCCTAAGTTGGTAATATTTCTTTACTCTTTACTTAATCCTTGTTTATTGCTTTACTCCTTCATCATGTTTAGACTTGTTAAGATGATTGACACCATTGTTAGCATGTTCACCATGATAATGAGTGAGTAGTTCCCTAGCTAGGGTTAGTGGGGGGATTAGGGGAGTTAATCATAAGGTAGATCTTTACTTAATAAGTTAATATGAATGCTTACTTGTTGTAATTTTAACTTATGCACATGTTATGCTTGATGAAATGTTTGATTGGCAACCTAGCATGATTCTCTTATCCTTTAAACAAGCCTTGTAAGACATAAACCAACTCAAGGCTTGTTAGACCATGCATATAGTTGAATAGGGAGGACTAAGTCGATGTAGGTGTTGTAAAGTCTTGATCGACTCGGCTCCGAGACATAAACCTCTCTAGGAATTCTAAGATATAAACTAACTCGATTCCATTACAACAATAAATTGCTTACATCTATGAAACTTATTTATATGAACTCATCATGATTCCCATATGAACCCATGACACCCTAGTGTTTTAATTAATTGTTTACAAACTCTATTTGCTTACTTTGCTTTACTTTCATTTACTTACTTTGCATTTGTTAAGTAGTTTAGATTACAAATCTCAACCTCAACCCAAATTGTGACACTAAAGATATAGCTATTTACAACCGATAAGTCAATACAGTACCCATCCCTTGGGATCCAACCTTTACTTACCGCTCTACTAAGAGTAGTTTGTTGAGATTATAAATATTTTTTGATTGGAAGTATAAACGACATATCGTCCGAATAAAAAATGGTGCCGTTGCCGAGGACGGTGTTCAATTGATGATGTATCACTTTTATAAATACTTTTATAGCTCCCTTTATACCATTTTACATACCATTTCATGCCTATTATATCATTTTATATGCCCTATTTCAATGAATTGTCGATACTGCCGCTATTTTATGTTTTGATGCAGAAATGACTCGTTATGAGTATGATCAAGCTAAGATTAGCATGGCGGAGACGGCATAGTAGAATACACGAAGCATGGCACGAGAAACGAGGAAGCACGAAGGCTAGAAGTGGAAGAAGAGAAGAAATAGCCTGTGAAGCAAGTTCCTCGATCGAGTCATCACTGGCTCGATCGAGCAGCTGTCCTCGATCGAGTCACCTCTGGCTCGATCGAGGAACCTCTCTGGCAGACTTATTTCCGGATTTTCCTAAAACGATTATCTTTTGTTATAAATTAGAAACTCATGTTTTATTCTACGACTATGTTTTATTTTACTTTCATACTGCTGGATATTTCCTTAGAACCCTAATTTCTTCCTTGTGACAGTACTAATCTTTCCTCATTAATTAATCGTTCATTGTTTTATGTTCATCAATTATTGTTCCATGCTTTTAATCATGTTTTCATTCTTAATCATTGTTGTTGTTATTGTCATCATGAGTAGCTAATCTCCTCATCTAGGATGAAGGGGGTCTAGGTTAATTAAAAGGGAAAATTGATTAATTGCTATTGATATCGCTTAAGCTGTTGTTTGATTATTATACTTCTTCTAGTTAATTAACTTGAGGCCTGAGTTATTAATTAGTGTAGCGAATTAATCCTATCGCCGACCGGGTTAGAATTAATATAGGCTGCGATAATCAAATAGATTGTATCTAATTATAGCGACCGCATGTTAGAATCGATCTAAAGGGCATAATCGAGTCGATCGATCTTATGACCTTAAACAACTTGATAGATTTAGCAATCGATTAATAATCCCCAAATAATTGACCTAGTGAACTGGAATCCTTGACCTTTAATATTATCGTTTAAAGCCTTCATTTAATTACTTGCAATTAGTTTATTAGATCAAAACCAAACAAAACCCTCAGAAATTGGTTACTCTTAGACAACTTAAATAATTACAGACTTAGCTTTTACCGCCTCCCTGTGGATTCGATACACTGCTTCTTTGCTAGCTATTCTTGTTAGTCCCGAGATAGATTTACTTTGGTTTGGTGATACGACTTTAGCCACATCAAATTTGGCGCCGTTGCCGGGGAGGCAACAATTGTTTAGTCTGTTTGTGTTTATTTTGCCTTTTTGTCTCAGGGAACCGAGTTCCTTGAGACCGTTCTCACACTTTTCTTGTTAGTTCCGTTTATGCCCAGGTCTAATAGGTCCGAGATTATTCCTTTTGATCCTGAACCAGAAAAGACTTTTCGCTACAGACGGAAATTTAATCAAGAAGTGGGTCAAGTAGAAGACTTGAGTATACTTGACGTTGAAACGACGAGCTCAACAGAGACAGCCGATCGGTCCTACGAAGAGGAAGAGGACGAAATTCCTATTCCTGAAATTCCAATCACGACTGATATTCCCAAAACTACCATCATACCTACTCTAGCCAAATCACCACTGAAGCCGACCTTAGCTTCTATCCCACAAGGATTTAAGCTGCCCACTACTACCAATGGAACTTTTGAGATTCGGCCATCGTATATCAATCTGGTGGAACGAAATATGTTTGGAGGGACAGCTGCTGAGGATCCTACGACGCATATGGAAAAATTTGTCACTTACTGCTGTTCTATTCCATTAACAAATGAGTGACACAAGATCGTGTTAAGCGGTGCTCTTTCCTTTCTCCCCGAAAGATGGAGTGGAGTGGTTGAGAGATATGGATATGGATATCTTGAAGGAGTTCTGACTGGAATTCCTTGGCTCTTGCTTTCTACAAGAGGTACTTCCCACCTCAAAAGACTAATGCTTTGAGGAATCAAATCACTAGTTTCAAGCAAGGAGCTACTGAAGATTTGAATGAAGCTTGGACTCGCTTCAAGCGTTTAGTTCGATCAGTTCCCTATCATGGTTTCCCAAAGTGGTTCCTTTTCAACCAGTTTTATAACGGGTTGTTTGACGATCATCGTGCCCTTTTGGATTCTTCTGCTAATGGGAGGTTTCAAGATAACACCAATGATGGTGACGCCTGGAAGTTAATTAATCAGATTGCTACCCATACCGCCAGGTATGGAAATCCTAGGGGAAGCACGCGAGGTACCGGTGTTGATAGTGCCACTGGCAGCACAAAGGAGACTATTTCTTCTGCCCGATTCTTTGAGATAAAGACTACCCAATCATTGGGTAGTAAGGAGAGAGTTCATGCCATGAGTCAGCAAGTAGAGGAGACTTGTGCTAGATGTGGTTTAGACGGTCATGGTGCAGCTGATTGCATGAGTACATTGGAGCAGGTTAATGCCTTTCAGGCCTATAGACAGGGTGCACAAGGTACACCCTTCTCCAATTTTTACAATGAAAGAATGAAGGAACACCCATTCCTTCAATGGTCCAGTCAGAATGTACAAAACCCGCAGCAGTCACAACCGCAAAATAATGTTTATATCCCTCCCAACAATTGCGGTAATCAACTGCCAGGGGGATATCAGAGGCAAAATCAAGGAGGCCAAAAGTTCAACAATCAATATCAACAGCCTCCTCAGTAAACTCCTCAACAAATTCCTCTACAAGCTCCGAACAATGAGATGGCAGAGTTGCGCAATCTTTTGCAACAAACTTTGTCAATGCAGCAGAAGTAGACGGCTCAAATTTATGAGCTGATTGCCCATAACAAGATGCTAGATAATCAAGTGGCTCAGATGGCACTTCAAAATCCATCAAAACAGGCCGTAGATCTTCCTCCTCAAGGTAAACAAGCTCATGAACAAGCTAATTTTATTCAGCTGAGGAGCGGTACTTCTTATGCGAATCCCGACCTACAAAGCCTTGAGAATGAAGTACCCATTACTGTTGATGAAGTCCCTTTTATGCATCCCAAAGGATTGGGTAATTTGGAGCTTAGTGATGATGAAAAAGAACCTGACGAAGTTGAAACACGAGTTGACGATAAAAATAAGAAAGACGAAGAAGCTGAACCTACAGAGGTTCCTCGATCGAGTCACAGGCGACTCGATCGAGGATCCAGCCAGCTCGATCGAGTCACCCCTGGCTCGATCGAGGAACCAAAATCGACAGCTGACGGTGTTTCAAAAGTTGTTTCTAAGGTCAAGCAAGCCGAGCCCATAACCATTGCACTACCTTTTCCTCATCGACAACAAAAATCCAAGCTGGATAAGAAGTTCGGTAAGTTTATGGAGGTCGTGAAGAATCTACAGGTAAGTGTCCCTTTTACTGAATTAATTACTCAAGTGCCGGCTTATGCAAAATTCATGAAGGAGATTTTGACAAGGAAGAGATCCTTTGACGCGGTGGAAACTATTGCTTACACTCAGAAGTGCAGTGCCATGTTGGCAATTAATACACCACCCAAATTGAAGGATCCAGGAAGTTTTTCTATCCCTTGTCATATTGGTCATCTTTCTATTAGTAAAGCTCTTTGCGATTTAGGAGCTAGTGTCAGCGTTATGCCGTATTCTGTCTGTAAGAAATTAAATATGGGTCCGTTGACAGTTACTAATATGACACTGCAGATGGCCGATAGATCAGTTAAGCACCCACTAGGGGTGTTGGAGGATGTTCCCGTTCGTATTGGGAAGTTTTACATCCCCGTTGATTTTGTTGTCATGGACATGGCTGAAGACAACCAAATCCCTATCATTTTGGGCACACCGTTCCTACATACTGCGGGGGTGGTTATAGATGTTAGGCAAGGGAGATTGACCTTAGCTGTGGGGGATGATACGATTATATTTAACTTGGAAAAAGCATTGAAAAACCCCATGATAGAAGAGACTTGTCATAGTATAGATGTTGTTGATTTTACTATTGATGAGTGTCTTCCTATGTGTTTGGACAGGGATCCTCTTGAGATTGCCCTGGTTTCTGATCCAGCTGATCAGACGGGTTCATGGAGTCCAGAATTTCATCGGATTGAGAAGCTTCTAACTGGAGAGGAATGCCCACATCAGAAGGTATATAGTTTGGGTGTCACACCTAAGGTAACTGAGGTAAAGAAACCTGAATTAAAACCTCTTCCCTCTCATCTCAAATATGAATTTCTTGATGACTGTGAAATGAACCCAGTGATTGTCAATGCTAGCCTAACTAAAGGTCAACTATCTGCTTTGTTGACTGTTTTGAGAACTCATAAAAAGGCAATTAGGTATAGCATTGATGATCTCAAAGGTATTAGTCTTGATTTTTGCATGCACCGAATTCATCTGGAAGAAGACCACAAGCCTAGTGCACAAGGTCAGAGACGACTAAATCCTCCAATGCAGGAGGTGGTAAGAAAAGAGGTACAAAATTTACTTGATGCCGGTATTATTTTCTCTATATCTGATTCTAAATGGGTCAATCCTGTCCAAGTTATACCTAAGAAGGGAGGTACTACAGTAGTGAAAAATGATAAGAATGAATTAATTGCTACTAGACTTGTTACAGGGTTGAGGATGTGCATTGATTATAGGAAGTTGAACACGGCCACTAAAAAGGACCATTTCCCGCTTCCTTACATTGACCAAATGTTAGAGAGATTAGCGTGTCATAGTTATTTCTGTTACCTAGATGGCTACTCCGGTTTCTTTCAGATACCCATACATCCTGACGATCAGGAAAAGACCACTTTCACATGTCCATATGGTGTATTTGCTTATAGGAGGATGCCCTTTGGTTTATGTAACGCTCCTGCTACCTTTCAGCGTTGTATGATGGCCATATTTTCTGATTACATAGAGTCTATTATGGAAGTCTTTATGGATGATTTCAGTGTATATGGTACTGATTTTAATATTTGCTTGAGAAACATGACTAAGGTTTTGCAGCGCTGTGAGGAGAGCAATCTTGTTCTCAACTGGGAGAAGTGCCACTTCATGGTTACTGAAGGGGTGGTACTCGGTCACTTGGTTTCAGGTAAGGGTATTCAAGTGGACAAAGCTAATGTTGAGGTAATTGAGCAACTCCCGTACCCGGTTAATGTTAAAAGTGTGCGCATTTTCTTGGTCATGCAGGGTGCTATCGCCGCTTTATCAAGGATTTTTCTAAAATTGCTCAACCTCTAACCCGGCTACTCCATAAGGATACACCTTTTGTGTTTACTGACGAATGTGTTAAGTCCTTTGACAGGATTAAACAAGCTCTTATCTCAGCTCCTATTATCCGATCTCCGGATTGGAGCCTTCCTTTTGAGATTATGTGCGATGCCAGTGACTATGCAGTTGGAGCTGTTTTGGGGCAGCGAAAGGACAAGGTGTTACATGCCATTTACTATGCAAGCAAGACTCTTGATGATACACAAATTAACTATGCTACTACGGAGAAGGAGCTTCTTGCAGTTGTCTATTCTTTAGACAAATTTAGAGCTTATCTTGTTGGTTCTAAAGTTATTGTTCATACTGACCATGCAGCTTTGAAATATCTTTTGACTAAACAAGAGGCTAAACCTAGACTTATTAGATGGATTTTATTGTTACAGGAATTTGATTTAGAAATCCGTGATAATTCGTCTTTGAAAATGTTGTTGCGAGATCATTTATCCAGCCGAGATTTGCGGGAAGGAGATCTTACCCATTGATGACTCTTTTCCAGATGACCAACTGTTAGCTGTAGCTGCAAATACTCCATGGTTTGCAGATTATGCCAATTATTTGGTGGGAGGTATGCTTCCTCCTGATCTTTCTTATCAGCAGAAGAAGAGGTTTTTGCATGACGTGAAGCGATATTTCTGGGACGACCCATATCTGTTCCGGGAGTGCGCAGACGGTATCTACATATGATATATTTCAGAGGGTGAGGTACGTGCCATCCTTTCTCATTGTCACTCTTCTTCTTATGGAGGTCATCATGGTCGTTCTAGGACATTTGCTAAGGTAATGCAATCGGGTCTTTATTGGCCTACTATCTTGAAGGATGCTACTACTTTTGTCCGTTCTTGTGATGCATGTCAAAGGACGGGCAATATCTCGCAAAGGCATGAGATGCCTCAAACTGGAATCTTCGAAGTGGAGATTTTTGATGTTTGGGGCATTGATTACCAAGGGCCATTCCCTACTTCTCATGGGAATCTGTATATTTTAGTAGCTGTAGATTATGTTTCTAAATGGGTGGAGGAAATTGCCACCCCCACTTGTGATGCTAAATCTGTTGTTAAGCTGTTTCAGAAGATTATTTTTCCACGGTTTGGAGTGCCTCGCGCAGTGATTAGTGATGGAGGCAAGCATTTCAATGAGCGTCATCTTAATTCTCTCATGAAGAAATATGGCGATACACACCGCAGAGGATTGGCATATCATCCTCAAACCAGTGGACAAGTAGAGATTTCCAACAGAGAGGTGAAACAAATCTTGGAAAAGGTAGTAAGCAAGAACAGAAAGGATTGGAGTCGAAAGCTCGATGACACTTTGTGGGCTTACCGTACTGCATTCAAGACCCCGATTGGAGCATCACCGTACCGCCTAGTCTATGGCAAATCTTGCCATTTACCTGTGGAGCTCGAGTACAAGGCTATGTGAGCCATAAAGGAGCTGAATATGGATCCCTCACTGGCGAGTGAGAAACGACTGATGCAGTTGAATGAGCTTGATGAGTTTCGACTGCATGCCTATGATAGTGCTCGAGTGTATAAGGAGCGAACGAAGAAGTGGCATGACAAGCATATTTTGCCAAGAGAATTTCATGTTGGTGAGAAAGTTCTCTTATTTAACTCTCGTTTGCGTTTGTTTCCAGGTAAGCTGAAGAGTAGATGGTCTGGACCGTTCACTGTAGCTGATGTGAACAAGTTTGGGTCAGTTACACTGCAAACTGACAAAGGGGAAATCTTCAAAGTGAATGGGCAACGATTGAAGATCTACCATGAAGGAGCGTATGTCGGGGTGATAGAGGCTTTGGACCTCTATGCCATTGATTCTTCTAACTGATGAAGAATTACGGTCGTGCGGGACCGCATAAACCAGCGCTACCGAGAGGCAGCTTGGATTTTGTAAATTATTAGTTTGTAATTAGGATTTCAAATTTAAGTTTTTGTTATTACTTTTATGTTTTCCTTGAACTTTGAGAGATGAGGAGAGGGTATTTGATATGCTTTAAAGTAATATTTGCAGGAATTTGAGGGAATTTGAAGTTATGAGTGACAAATGACGAAAGACAAGGCCAGCATCAACTTCCTCGATCGAGCCAAGAGCGACTCGATCGAGGAACCTATCAGCTCGATCGAGCCAAGAGCGACTCGATCGAGGCACCAGTGAAGAATTTAAAAAAGTTTAAAATGAAAGTTGGCTAGTCAGGAATTTGGTTCCTCGATCGAGCCAGGCGCGACTCGATCGAGGATCCAAAATAAACCGAGTTCCGCGTTTTTCTTTAACCGGTTTTATGCTTTAATTACTCTAACTTCTTTCAATTCCCTTCTTCTTTTCATGCTTTCTTCCTGCATTATTCCTCTTCTATTCCTCTTTCTACCTTCATTCATCATCATTCATCATCAAATCTCTCTTACAACTTGTGTTTAATTGCTTATTACTTGTTTGCATCAATCTCTTGTGCTTATTTCCGCGATTCATTGCTATTTTTGCTCAGGTATGTCCCGAATTTGTCTAATTTGTCTCAAAATAATCTGAAATTTCTTGCTTATAACTTGAGTTTATTGTATTAAATCTTCCATTGCTAGTATACAATTGCTATTTCCTTGCTTTCTAGCCCCTTGTTTGTTGAAATTCATGCCTAATTTGCTAATTTGGGAATTAAGGTTCTTCAAAATCCGGTTAGAAATTATGCATTAAATTGGTTAGAAATTGTGTTCTTCTGCTTGGAATCTTCATTATTTGATACATACTCATGTTCCCTTAACTTTTTGGATGATTTAATTGTGATTTTGAGTCTTAAAAATTGATTTTTTGACCCATTTATGCCAAAAACCGGGACTGTTTTTATGCTAAGGTAGAAGTTTAATTGTCTACTTGTCTTTTATGTAGACAATGACTTCTAGGCAAGGAAATAAGAGGACTCGAGAAAGGAGAGCCCCGGTTCAGCAACCCGAGGTGATTCCCGAAGAAGTTGTATCTTCGGAGGATGACTTGTCTCCTTTGGACGATTACCCATTCATCGAATTCCGTGACAAAGCACAAAAGGACAGGTTCGAGTATCTGTTAACTAAATCTATGAGTGCCACTCGATGCGTGGATAGGAAATTTTGCGAACATTGAAGATAGATGACATTATGTTTGGCATGTTCAATGAGATTGGGTTACATGGTCTTTTCGCACTCCATGAATTATCTTACCCTGCTTTAATTCTCGAGTTTCTGAGCTCATTTACTTACTTTCCCAGTGATCATCTTATCATGTTTCGATTGCTTAATGTTGAACGGTCCTTAACCTTTGACCGTCTGTCAGAAATTTTGGGAATAGATAAGCATACAGACGGAGACTTGTACGGTGTTGGTGGGCTGTCCGCTATTCGATATTTTCCATTGTTTACCGGTTATGCGGATGCGGATGTCAGTGCTATGGCTTTGTTGGACATCCAACACGTTTGTCTTCATTTATTCTTGAGGTATTTGAGCTATTTGTTGTATGGCCGGCACGACAAGAGCAAGACCTCCACTATTGAGGTCTTAATACTTGCTAGTTACTTGAATCCTTATCGGGAGGAGACATTCCAGTTCTCTCCCCCTGCTCTTGTGTGCTCGGCTTTTGACAGGATGATTGGGAGGTATGGGAACCTTGATTGTGGTGCTCTTGTCACCAAGATAGCTAGGGTTGTTTGTGATTTTGAGGGTGATGACCCCTATGAGCCCATGGATGACCATGAGCCACTTGTTGATGATGACCACCTCCGTTATGAAATTTCTTATATTGACATCAAGAATGGGAAGGACCATTACTGGAGGGTCCGAGGGGAGTCTTACATTCTTCTACCTTGCGCCCGTTTACCTGCTGTCGACCCCCTTGAGGAGAGTACGGCTGTGGAGCGACCCCCACCCGTTACTTATCTGATTCCTGAGGACCTTCTAGTCACTTTTCCTGGGTCTAGTACTATTACCACTACCGGTGGGCGCCAGAGACGTCGTCAGCCCACTACCCATCTGCCTGCCTCATTTCAGCCTGCTCCTCCTCCATCTCCTTCAGCCTATCCTGCTTCAGGCTACCACTTTGATCCGGTTATTGCACGAGAGGTGAGGATACATGAGGACATCAACACTGCTTTGACAGAGAGACGGATGTGGGAACATATGGAGGCCATGTCTCTTGCTTCAGGGGGACAGTATAGGGGTGTGACACCTAGCTATTATACCACTCCTGGTGATGATAACCACGTTTTCCATCTATATGGAGTCACTCCTACGGAGTTTGGACAGTTTAGCACTGCCTACGGTGCCTTGGGTCGTCCCTTTTACACTCCAGTCCGCCCCCCTCAGCCTACTTCTGTTTTTGCGGAGGACGCTGGTATTCCTTGCTCCCAGAGAGGACCGTTTGGTCAGTTTAGATCTTCTACTTCCGCTGCTGTTGTTCCAGGAGGCAGCCGTGGTAGAGGCCGTGTTAGGAGAGCCACCCGTGGTCGAGGTCGTAGTCCAGTTCCTGATCCTGAGCTGATGTCCCTTTATGCCGAGATTGATGATTATGATGATGCTGATGGAGCCCAGTAGTGACAGCTCGTCACTACATCCCTCTCTTTCCAGCTGGTTTGGGGGAGGCTACTGCATTACAGCTGGTATTATCTTTCTTGTTTTGTTTTATTGCATTTCCTTTTTCCCTCTTCCCTTTGTTAGTGGTGTCCTATAGGTTGCTGGATTTCTGTGTGACTGTTATGCTGTAGGCGTCACAATGAGGACACTGTGACATTTAGGTTTGGGGGAGTGTGTTTATTTCTGTTGTGTGCTTTTATTTAATGTTGTGTGTGAAAAAATCAAAAAAATTCAAAAAAATTGAAAAATTATAAAATCCAAAAACATGTTTTTATTTATTTTGAGTCGAGTCTTGGTGAATTGTATAGCAATGATGATAATTTGCTTTGTCTTTGCATTTGAGTCTCATCTAGTTGTCCATGTACATTGTTTTGACCCGTTAGCTATGATGAACAAAGCTCTTTACTCAAGTCTTGACCGTTACAATATGCCTTATGCCGAGTAGACTTGACTTTATTTTGTTGGTAACCCACTTAAATTTCTGAGGCCTTTAGAGCTTCCTAGGCCGGGAACATTAATAAACCGGTCTCATTGTTATTTAGGCTGATGAGTGTGGTCTCCTTGTGGAATATGTAATATCAAACTGCATAAGTGTGACATTAGTTTCTTAGCTTTTGCACGTTCATATGATTAAGTATATGAGGAAAGGCGGTTCTTTTTGTTCAAATATGCCATACATTACCCAGTTTTTGTTAGCCCGTTTGACCCATGTAGCCATTTTATCTCCTATTTCTTAGCTACATTCCAGAATTTGCCTACCTTTTTCGGGACAGTCGCAGTTGCTTGAGTCCTTATTGTTATAGCTACTTTGGTTGGGTTGAGACTTTTATTGTCATGTGGGTAGTAGCTATCTTTTTATAGCAATTGTGTGACCTCTTATGTTGAAAAAAAAAAGAATTATGAAAAAAAAAAAAAAAAAAAAAAAAAAGAAAAAAAAAGAAAGTTTCGAAAAAAAAGGAGTTCAGAAAAAAAAAGAAAAAAGAAAGAAAGAAAAGAAAAAAAAGAAAATTGCTTGCTTCATTAAGTTTTGTTAGGAGGTCGTGTGTGGTAATTACTGGAGTCTAATGCACATTTGGAGAGCCTTTTCATTTCTCTCATATGTTGTCAAAGTTGAGATTATTTCTCCAGTTGGATGTTTGTTTTTATTTATTAGATTTGGCTATTGGTCTAGTGCTGCGACTACCGTCTGGGCCTCACATACCCATACGTGCTTTTGCACAAGCCATTTCTATACCCATGCCACTTTACCACCATTCTGTCTTTGATACATGTACTTGGTCTGTTTCGTGAATGCGTACTAGTTGGAGAATCTCTTATCACATTAGATTGCATGCATATTTCATAAGTTGAGTGAGAGTCTTATTTCTTTCTATCTTACATATATCTCACCCCTTATGAGTGCATGAGTGAAACCGCGAGAATCCAAAAAAACTGTCTTGCAAGGTTGAAAAGTATTTGGCTGAGTCTCGGTATCATGTCACATCTTGAGTAAGAGCTGCGTTAGTCTATTACCCGTGCTTTTGAATTTGTTTCATTAGCACAACTTTGGTCATTACTTTGTTATATATGTGGACAGCTGGGATTTGTATGTGCCTAGACATTTGCTCTGAGTTATTCATTCACCATTTGTTCGCTGTTCTTTGTTTGGCATGACTGCTTTGCTTGAGGACAAGCAAAGGTTTGGTTTGGGGGAGTTTGATGTATCACTTTTATATATACTTTTATAGCTCCCTTTATACCATTTTACATACCGTTTCGTGCCTATTATATCATTTTATATGCCCTATTTCAATGAATTGTCAATACTGCCGCTATTTTATGTTTTGATGCAGAAATGACTCGTTATGAGTATGACAAGCTAAGACTAGCATGGCGGAGATGGCATAGTAGAATACACGAAGCATGGCACGAGAAACGAGGAAGCACGAAGGCTAGAAGTGGAAGAAGAGAAGAAATAGCCTGTGAAGCAAGTTCCTCGATCGAGTCATCACTGGCTCGATCGAGCAACTGTCCTCGATCGAGTCACCTCTGGCTCGATCGAGGAACCTCTCTGGCAGACTTATTTCCGGATTTTTCTAAAACGATTATCTTTTGTTATAAACTAGAAACTCGTGTTTTATTCAACGACTACGTTTTATTTTACTTTCATACTGCTGGATATTTCCTTAGAACCCTAATTTCTTCCTTGTGACGGTACTAATCTTTCCTCATTAATTAATCGTTCATTGTTTTATGTTCATCAATTATTGTTCCATGCTTTTAATCATGTTTTCATTCTTAATCATTGTTGTTGTTATTGTCATCAAGAGTAGCTAATCTCCTCATCTAGGATGAAGGGGATCTAGGTTAATTAAAAGGGAAAATTGATTAATTGCTATTGATATCGCTTAAGCTGTTGTTTGATTATTATACTTCTTCTAGTTAATTAACTTGAGGCCTAAGTTATTAATTAGTGTAGCGAATTAATCCTATCGCCGACCGGGTTAGAATTAATATAGGCTGCGATAATCAAATAGATTGTATCTAATTATAGCGACCGCATGTTAGAATCGATCTAAAGGGCATAATTGAGTCGACCGATCTTATGACCTTAAACAACTTGATAGATTTAGCAATTGATTAATAATCCCCAAATAATTGACCTAGTGAACCGGAATCCTAGACCTTTAATATTATCGTTTAAAACCTTCATTTAATTACTTGCAATTAGTTTATTAGATCAAAACCAAACAAAACCCCCAGAAATTGGTTACTCTTAGACAACTTAAATAATTACAGACTTAGCTTTTACCGCCTCCCTGTGGATTCGATACCTGTCTTACTGCTAGCTATTCTTGTTAGTCCTGAGATAGATTTACTTTGGTTTGGTGATACGACTTTAGCCACATCAATTGAGTTGTTATCATTTATTGTTGTTAGTTGTGTCTTTCTTAATTTTGGGGAAGTCAAACTCCTCAAGGTAGTTCTAATTGTTTTTTAGCTGTTTGATTTTTGCATGTCTAGGAGATCACAAGGCGGTCTTTTGCCTAATGATCCTAAAATCGAGAGAACTTTGACAAATAGTAGAAGAACCGTTAGAGGGACTTCAACAATTTTGGGTATTGGAGAACTTGTAGACATTGGTATAATCCAAACGGGTAGTGTTGAGTTTACCAACCCTTTTGTAAGACAAGGAGAGGATAACCCAATTTAAAACCAACCACAAAATCAACCTACAATGCCTAAATTTTCATCTCATTCCGTACCAACCGAGAAGAACCTACCTAATGGTACTTCAACACCACCCCACTTTACCGGTAATTTCATTGTCAAATCCGCATTCATACAATTAGTTGAACGGAGTCAATTTGGAGGGATGCCTAGTGAAGATCCTCATATACACATGAAGACTTTTTGTGACTATTGTGATGCAATTTCCCAAACGGGGGTAACACAAGATCAAATTCGATGGGTATTGTTTCCTTTTTCCTTGCTCGAAGCCGCAAAACAATGGTTGAAGAGCTTAGACAAGGCCACTCTTAGAATTGATTTATGGAAGAAGTTAGCACTTGCCTTTTACAAGAAGTTCTACCCTCTGGAGAAAACCAACATGTTAAGAGCCCAAATCACCGGGTTCAAGTAAAGAGATGAAGAGTCTCTATATGAGGCATGGGAAAGATTAAAATATACATGTCACTCTTGTCCTCATCATGTGTTAAGAGAATAGTTTCTAGTCCAACAATTTTTGAATGGGTTGTATGAAGATTCAAGGAATGTGCTCAACATGGGTTATAATGGAAGATTCACCGAGGTAGATGATAACCAAACTTGGGCAAAGATAGAGAAGATGGCGGTTCACAACTCTCAATATAGTAGGCCAAGAAAAGCTACTAGGGGAGGGAGATATGAAGTTGACTCCGTCACACAATTGAGTGCCGATTTGGGTGCCCAACTATGCTCCCATATTAACACAATGAACTTGAAATTTGACAAGGCCATAGCCAAGATGAATGAAGCTTCTCAATCACCCAAACAACATCAACAAGTCAATGTCATGGTGTCAACATCTTCTATTCCAAATGGAGTATATGAGAATTGCGGAACTTTGGGACATGATCAATAAGAGTGTAGGGGCACAAATGAGCAAGTGAATGCTTTCCAAGCATACAAGAATGGCACCCCTTACACCAACTATTACAATGAAAATACCAAATTTCACCCAAACTTCTCATATAAAAGCCAAAATGTTCAAAATCCTCAACCAACATACACCCACCTCTAATGAGAAATCCTACTCAAAGACCCTTTTTCAACCAAAATCAAGGATTCCAAAACCAACCCTCTTACAATCAATCCAATGACCAAACTTTTGATGTTCAAAAAGCGGTCCTTCAAATACAAAAGAGCCAACAAGACTTCTTCGCTCAAATGCAAAGAGATAGCCAAGCCAAAGACACTACCATCAACAATATCCTTGCTCATACCAAGATGTAGGAAACACAAATATCCCAATTGGCCTCTTCGAGTTCCCAAAGGCAAAAAGGACAATTACCTCCCCAAGGTAATCCTCCTACAAAACATGAAACCATCAATGCCATTCACTTGAGGAGTGGTACACGATATGAGGGACCTAAGGATCCAATTGAAGAGGATGTTATTAAGGAAAGTGTCAAGCCAAGATATGTGATAGAACCATTTAGGAGAAATCCTAGGGTAGTGGAACCAACTACCAATGAATCATTGAAGAACAGAAATGAAGAGAAGGCCAGAGAGGTTGAAAAAGAATCTATTGTGATTAGACTTCCATTTCCAAATTGCCAAGCCAAGCCCAAGCTTGAGGAGCAACTTGGGAAGTTCATGGAGATTGTGAAGAACGTAGAGGTTTCCATCCCATTTACGGAGTTGATCAACCATGTGCCGGCTTATGCATAATACATGAAAGACATCCTTACCAAGAAGAAGTCCATTAGGAAGTTGGAAACCATCGCATTCACACGGATAAGTAGTGCAATACTGTAACATCACAAGAGTATGAGAGGAAAGTTGTCCCGCATCGGGAAAATATAGAGGTTGTGATATGTTTATAAGGGATTCAACCCACCACTTAGTAACAAGGCTTTGTGCTTTTGGGCTTAAGTGAGGACAAATTATGGGCACAAAGGTACACATCCCATCTTATTGGGGTTATGTTACGACGGTGGCGGGTCGGATTGTTATAAATGGTATCAGAGCGACCCTGCGACCGTGTGGTGAGCATGTGGTCAGGAGTACTCGGGTCACCCACCTAGCGGGGGAGGATTCTGGGCTTGGCCGCGATCAGCCTCTGGACACAACGAGGATGTTGTGTTATTAAGTGGGGGAGTTTGTAACACCACTAGAGTATGAGAGGAAAGTTGTCCCACATCGGGAAAATATGGAGCTTGTGATATGTTTATAAGGGATTCCACCCACCATTTAGTAACAAGGCCTTGTGCTTTTGGGCTTAAGTGAGGACAAATTATGGGCCCAAAGTTACACATTCCATCTTATGGGGGTTGTGTTACGATGGTGGCGGGTTGGATTGTTATAAATATTTCAAGGGAATTCCCCACCTAAGCTCAAAGATCCGGGAAGCTTCTCCATTCCATGTACCATTGGTGACACCACAATCAACAAAGCACTATTTGATCTAGGTGCAAGTGTGAGTGTCATGCCATACTCGGTATGTGAAAGGCTAGGAGTGGAAGAACTCAAGTGCACTAATATGACTCTACAAATGGCGGACCGAAAAACAAAGAAATCACTTGGGGTATGGGAAGATGTACCCGTGAGAATTGGAAAGTTTTTTATACCGGTGGACTTTGTTATTGTTGACATGGAGGAAGATTCCAATATACCGATCATTCTAGGAAGACCATTCCTACACACCGCCGGAGCGGTGATTGATGTAAAGCACGGGATGCTCACACTTGAAGTTGGTGATGAAACAATCACATTTAATCTTGACAAGACTATGAGAGTTCCTAACTTGCATGAACCATGCTTTAGGGTTGATCATTATAGTCGAAAAGGTGAAAACAAGAAAATGAAATCCCCATTCAAAGGTCAAGTCAAAGGTGAAAATCCTAACAAGAAGGGCAAGGACACACCGCCCAATTAGAAGAAAGAAGTGGATGATATTGAAGTGGCTCTATTCGGAGAGCATGGAATTTTTCATAACAAGAATGAAAGCTTGCAAAGCTCACCCATCATGACAAGTATCAATGGAGGCCTCATTGGCCACAAGAGGAGGAGTTACTCTTGCCAACTAATAATGTAACACCCCCATACACCAAGTGCCTTACCAGGAACACCTAATGCATGTGAATACTACCATCTCGGTCACCCGAGACAATGTATATCAAATAGACAATAAAGAAACGTACTTTAATAAATAAATTTAAAGCGATACATGTCCAAACCAAAACTGTCAAATAAAAATACAACTGTTCCAAAAAGCTAAACCAACTAAAGCAAACAACTGTTAAATACACAGCGGAAGACTTCTAGACATCTCGTGGCGACTCAGCCCAGCTATCCCATGCGCATCCATCTCATACCTGCTCAATAACTGCTCACCATCCCCGAATGGATCACCACAATTTTCAAAACATTTAAACGGGGTCAGTTACTGGCTACACAAAAACAATACAACAGATACAATACACAAATTACCCAATCTTCATCACAACTCCACACACCTGACTACACACTAAAGTGTGTAGTCCTGCCAGAATACTCATCGCAATAGATATTCCTCGCCGCCAATAGGGGACCGCAACCGTTCCCACCTAAGCCCCGCTCATATCATCCGAACGATAACCTATGTTCCATAATGTGCACATCCCCACCTGTGGCGGGTTCCACAGAGGGTGAATCAAGGGCGTGAAGCCACTTCCGTAAGTGACTCCACTCAGCCGAGGGTGCACCTCGAGAACCACAGACAAACAACAACAATTATGCCACAACAACTCCAACACAACAATCAACATGTTATAGACCAACAATAAACACAATCACCATCAACACTTATGTAACCAATAACCAAGTAGGGAAACCCTACCAGGAATAAGCAATCACGAAACTGTCACAAGCAGCTAATCAATATCGCTCCTCAACGAAACCTCCTCCTATAAACATATAATCATACAATTACCATCTAATGCAATATTATACCCCCCCCCCCCAGAAAAAAAAACCCAATCTGTAACACCCCCATTTATTTAGAAGCCTTTAGCTAGACATTCCCAAATAAATAGGACTGTTATCATCTCGGTTTTCCGAGGTAGTCAATAACAAAGTCCAACTCACCAAAGTACTTTAAATAAAAACTTTAATGATTACATATGTTTTACAATTTTAATCAACTAAAACTTAATATAAAAATAAATACAACTCGCAGCGGAAAATAAATAAGTGATATAACTATATATGTGATCTAGACTTCATCTAAGGTTCCAAGTTTGGCTCTCATCCCAATGCTCCCAAGTCAGCTAATCTTTGGTACCTGTCAAATCTGCTCCCCATAAAACGGTTCACCGCAGGTGTTCACGAATACACAGTTAACCGCGAGGTTGAGTAGGAATAAAACTAAACAACAAGAACATAAAATTATCAATCCAATTTAATTCACTTTCATTGCACAACCCCCTGACAACGTGCTCCTTTTCTTCACTTAGCACAACTCCCTTAACAACGTGCTCACATTACTTTGGTACCCCTCCTTTAACAACGTACCGCAATATGTAATAGTACCCCTCCCTCACAACGTACATATTACTATCTCCCAGTGTACAAACTCCCTCAACAACGTACACTGACTGTCGCACAGCTTTACACATTAGTCACAATCACAACCAACATAATTCATCCTGTCAACGTTATCAATATAAACAATTCCAATTCCATCCACCTTGTCAATATTATTAAATACAACCAACACAAGGCAATTTAATTCTCCCATTTCAACATATTAACAATTCCACTTTAACGTAAGTAATTCACCATACCAAACATAGATAATTAAAAGTCGAGTTGAGTTGGATTATCCCTACCTGGCAAGCGATTCCAATTATGCAGCTTAAGCAATCCAAATAATTAAACCAATCCGACCCGATTATAATTTCTTCACGAATCAACCTAATCAAAATATCATAATTCAATTTAATTAATTAATTTATTTATTCCTTTTATTTACTTATTAAAAATAATTATTTATTAAAGGTCACGATATTAAAATCCGACCCAATTACAAACCCGAGTCACCCAAATGAAAACCCATCTTCAAACTAAATAAGTCAACCCATAAAAAAAACCCAAACCCCAAGTATTCCCGTGAAAAACCCACGACACAAACCACACACAACCCGTCGATACCGTGTTCAACACCCCCACCAAAAGCCGTCCTTCACGACTTCCCTAACCACTATCAGCCCCGACCAATCTCACCACCTTCGAGTCCACACCAGCGACTAAAACCACCAGCCAACCCGCCACCAGTAGCCCCCAAACACACGTCCAAACCACCCTCTCAACTCGCCATTACCAACCCTCCACCGTGTATAAAACCAACCACCACGACCATTACAACCACTACCACACCCAACGGCCACCACCATTGTCACCCTTGGTCTACGACGATTCTAATGGTACCCCCATCCTCACTCACGGTCAGAAACGTGGCCATGACGCTCGTCTTAAAACAGTTGCGTCAAAACCCCCTGTTCTTGCGATTTCCGGCCACCACCCGCAAAAACCACCACCTACCGCCACGCCAACACCAACAACATGGTCGACTAACTACCCCCGTCAGAACCCCACCTTACCCAGGTCAAGTCTTGGCCATTAGAGGGTTCAATTACCCATCCCAAACCCCACGACCAACTCGCAACACCTCCCTGACCAGCCACCTTTAGCCGCCTGCCACCGCCACCCTAGACCATCTAAGACACCACCACTACACCCATTCCAACCCTTGCAACCCCACGAACCACTTCCCGAAGTTTGGCCTGATTCCGTCAAGGTTTGGGTCAGTTTCTAAGTGTCTTAAGATCGTCTCACATTCAGCTGTATAAGAAAATGAAACGAGATTAAAAGTTGTTACCTATTAATTACCGCTTGCTAATTCCATCTCCAAAAGCTCCTTCTCTTAATTGTGATTTAATTCTCATATTTAAGGTGGTATTTATAGTGTAAGATTTAGAGAATACGAGGTCAATTAGGAAACTATTGTGACTTACCTTATTCTATTTAGTATAGGAATTGCTATTACAATTATATTATTATTATTATTATTATTATTATTATTATTATTATTATTATTATTATTATTATTATTATTATTATTATTATTATTATTATTATTATTATTATTATTATTTTTTTTTTTTTTTTTTTTTTTTTTTATTTATTTATTTTTTTTTTTTTTATAAAATGCGCGCAGCTTTCATTATAATAAAAATAAAAGGTTTACATGAAATTGGTGGGGAGCCGAGAGACAATCTGGGCTCCCACACCCTTAGCAATAGTAAAGCTAATACGAGTAAAAATGTAAGCGGCTACCCGAGCCCCAGCATCCTGAGATACCGAGAATTTCTGGATCCGCTTGAGCAAGGCAACAGCATCCGAACTCAACTCCCCGAGTGAAGAGAAAGAGAAAGGTAGGAAACCATAACCCGCTACCGCGCACAAATCCCCATACTTAGCACACTTTCGCTGAGCAAGATTGGCCGACAACCCGCCCGACAAAATCGCCAACCCGATCCCGAGTCAAAGGTGAAGAACCCACGGTCGACGCACACATCACGCCCCCTGTCCCAAGAATAAAGCAATAAATCCGCAAGACGAAGAGAGCCACCATGCCCATCAACCAAACCGATATCAACCTCCTTCCCCGCAGAAATACGGATCTATAGCAGATGTCGAAAAGAGTGTCCCGACAAGGTTATGCCGATGTTTAACGCCCACAAGATAAGATAAGAAACAGCGTGGTCCCCAAAAACATCCCCAAAGAAAAAACCCGAGAGCAAGCGGACAGGCCTAGATACCGAGAATAACGGAACACCCGACGATACCCCAAAGACACTACGGTAAGTCCTCCCGTTCATAGTCTGACCCAACCCCGAGATAGGAACCACACGCAACCAATCGGAGGAGTGATAACCTGCCGAGACGCCATAGAGCGATCGGCGAGGTGTCAAAGAAAAACAGACTCGAGGCAAGAGGCAACCGTCGTGAAATAAATGTCGCCAATTTCTTCATAAGTTTGGGGGCAGCAATTTCACTAGGGCGACCTAATATATCGAACCCGTAGTCGCAGAAACACCCGTGCGGCATCATCAAAAGCAGGCCAGCCTACAACACGAGAAGGGCCGAGGAGCTTAGCCTCGCAAACCAAACAGATCGCAAGCGGGACGCAATAAAAGCATAGAACAAAACATCTCCGCCGCATAAACACCAAGGCCACCCCGGATGAAAAGGGAATGTAGCAAGGCGCCACTGCCAATCCCCAAAACCCGGCCCTGACGCGGTGACAATACGTTCCAAGCTAGAACGCAGAGCGGCATCAAAAGGAAGATGGACAGACCCAAAAACACTAGGGGAGCAAGTACGAAGAGAGAAGTAGAGCTTAGATATACCAGTACAAGCTCGAAGAAGAAGCAACTCACACTGCGGGTCCTCAATCCTTGCAACCAAGTCCATCAGCTCAATGGTCTTAGTTACTCTCGTCGCCACAATCTCACTGCTAAAACCAGGACAAGTACTGACAGGTCCTCCCAATACTGTAACACCGCGCAATGGCCGAGAAATAGAAGTGGGGAAAACCTCCTAAGCCGGCTCCGTGGATCCTCACGGGCCAAAAGACCTCCGTCTTGGAGACATTTAGGTGTAAACCAAAACAAGGGCCATCCAACCTAATCAAGTCCAACACCTTCCCCACCTCCAAAGTATCTCCCACAATGGTGCCATCATCTAAGTACCATGCCAGCAAAGTGAGGTCAAAAGTGTCCCGGATCTTGCAAACCAAGGGATGCAAAACCAACGCGAAAAGCAAAGGCCCCAATGGATCACCTGCTGAACACCCCGACAAGACCACAAGCGGTGCTCCCCATAAAAAAGCGGGCCGGGCTGGAATAACAAAACTCCACCCAACGGGAGAGAGCCGGGCACCGACGGCGGACCTCCTGAAGCATGGTCGAACGGTCAACAAGGTTGAACGCGTGCGAAATCAACCAAAGAACATGGAAAGCCCTACCTATTCCCCCGAGCCTCAATGAGCCGGTTCAAGGCATGCAAGATAGCCTCTCCTCCACCGGACACACCCACCCCGAACCGAAGCCCATCAAAATAAGAAGATAAAGACGGGCCAACCATAGAAGCACCAACCTTAGAGACAAGCCGTCTCCGGACCGTCCGACAAAGAATAGATTTAACTCCACCACCCGGTTTAACGAGTGGTGTGAGAGAGCGCTGCAATGTACTCACCCGCAGGAAGAGGGCACCGACCCTCAAGAAAAAGATTAACCACCCTAGTAATAGAAGTGATCAAATCATCGGAGATAGCCACAAAGCAGCGGCCCACTCAAATATCCATAAGGTGCCGAGCACGAAAACCATCCCTCCCACAAGAAGTACCACGAGGGAAGCTCCGAATTATATCCAAGACCACCGCGGAAGAGGCAACCAGAGGATGATGATCCCAGACAGAGGAGGCAATGAAGGAGGCGGGCGACAGGATGCTTCTCACGCAGGCCACAAGAGTGGCATCGGAGGTGGGGGCGACCCCGCAGGAAGAAAGCACTCGTACGACGGCAGATAATGGCCATCTCGATATCTTCTCCACGGCATTGGCGGAGGTTAAGGTCACTCAAATCGAGATCCTCATCCACGAGAAAAAGAAGAAGGACCCTCATCAAAGCACTCCTGAATAACCGCAAACTCCCCAGTGTGTCCCCCAAGCAAGAATAGCCCTGGCAATACTCTCCCTCCCGATGCCGACGCCGAATAGCGATCCCGACACTCATGATTACTCCGAGGAGCGAAAGTCCTGAGCAAACAAAGAGGTAAAGCAAGCAAACGAACCCAGCCGGAGAGATCACTAGGGGCATCAAACACCGCATCCAAGGCCCCTTTCAAAGCCCGAGCAAACCCAAGACGGCACTTAGGAGGAATAGATTTCACGGTGCGAAGGCCCAAAGACGAAAAACGATCCAAATAAGATATAAACCACTCAACGAGCTCCACACTATCATCGGAAGAAACCGAAGTAGAAGGAGCCAAAGGTCTCGGAATACCATGAATATGGAAGGTGTAAATGCCATCAACACACTCCGGATGCTCCACAATATCACCCCGATTATGCCGACATCTAGCTCTAACAAAGACGAGTCATAAAACACACCCCACACAACCCGAGCCCCATCCGTCTCAAAGAACTCTCGGCATTGGAATAAACGACCAAACTATCGAAAAGAGTCTGCCGCGTAAGGTCCAACGCCCCAAATCATGACAATGCCGGTCTTGCAAATGTTTCTTCCAAGCTGCCTTTGTAAGGCCCTTACCGAAACCATCCCGACACCCATGAAGACTCGAAAAAGGACAATGGTACCGTACAAGTTCGGGCATGAAGGAAGAAAATCACCAAAACAAACCACGGCGTAACCACCAAAGGCCGGGGCCAGAAGTAAAAGGCCACCACAACTCCGGCACCAAGCAGAAACTTAGCACGAACAAGCAGCGGTAACAAGGCGGCGTAAAAAGGAAAAAGTAAAAAGCTAAAGTTATTATTATTATTATTATTATTATTATTATTATTATTATTATTATTATTATTATTATTATTATTATTATTATTATTATTATTATTATTATTATTATTATTATTATTATTATTATTATTATTATTATTATTATTATTATTATTATTATTATTATTATTATTATTATTATTATTATTATTACTATAACCATAAGTAGGATTCCCTAATTTATCTTTACTAATTTATTATCGCCATAAGTTATTGTTAGTATCAATATAATTATTATCTTTATATATTTATTATTTCCATATTATATTATAAATTCCCGATATAAATCCCGATCACACTCCTACCCTATTTATTAAATTTCGGCCTACTACTTAATGGCACGTGGTCCAAAACTCGATTATTAGCTAAGCCCAATTCCCGACTTGCTTTACTTAATTTATTATTCAACCAACGTTTTATTTGTAATTATTATTAGAAATACTTTTAACTAATTATTAAATTACGTAAATTATTAATAACAAAATACGGGGTATTACAGTCTTCCCCCCTTAAAATGAACTTCGTCCCGCAATTCGCCCACAATTACTATCGCAATACTTATAACTACGTATCATTCAACATAATCAATTATAAAATAAACTAATTATTAAACTCACTTAATTATTATAAAATCTATCATACTTATTAGAATGTATCACAAAACTAATTTCCAAAACATAAGAATGTATTGTAAGAATAAACTTAAAATATGAGGTATTACATTCTACCGCCCTAAAAATAAACTTCGTCCCGAAGTTTCGGAACTACTTATTAAACTACTAACAATTAAAATATTTATATAAATGATAAGAGTCTAATCATTTCACTAACTAGTTACCCTTCTCCCCATTTCCTTGCACGGTACTGGCTGTGCCAAAAGTCTTCCCACCGTTGCTCTGATTACCCCCATTGCCCTGTCTATTGTTGTAGCTCCTATGGGTACTCCATTGTCCCGGATACCTATTGCTCCCAACACTTGGTCCTGGAGTTCGATATCCCCCTTGATTACCTCCTCTATTATCACTCATGGGTGCACTCCTACACTCAAAAGCTCGGTGACCTAACTTGTTGCAATTGTAACATCTCCACCCAAAGGCTGCACCAGAATGCTGACCCCAACTACTACCACCCAAGCTCACGCCACTCCCGTAACTAGGTCCTCCAACAGAAAATTGTTTAGGTTGAGTATAGTTTTGTTTCTTACCACCCCAGCTCCCTCACTTGGTGTCTCACTCTTCCTCTTTTCTCGCTTCACCTTCTTCTCTTCCTGCAACATATCCGCAATCCTTTCTGCGTGCCCAGCTCTCTGATAAACATCCTCCATACTACTTGGCTTACAAGCTGCAAGCCTCTTCTTAATGGTTGTTGTAAACCCCTTCTCAAACCTTAATGCTAACATCTCCTCACTGAAGTTCAAATCAGACACATATTCCACTAATTCCGTAAACCTATTGTGATAACTCTCTACTGTCATCTCTTCAGTCATTTTGAAAGAATCAAACTCAGCTCTCATCTTACTCCTAATATGTTCTGGTACAAACACGGCTCTCATAGTCTCCTTAAAACCTTTCCAAGTAATAAAAGATTCATCACTCTCTCTCCAAGCTTCCCTTATGACCTCCTTATTACGATTCCACCACAAACCAGCTTTTCCCCTCAAATAATAAGCTGCTTGATCCACTCTCAACTCCGCTGGACATCCTAAAAACTCAAAAAGATTATCAAATTCCCTATACCAATCCCCAAGTAAAGATGGTTCTCCTAATCCGCCATATTTTGTCGGGTTGTGCCTTGCAATGCTAGCACTCATATTTGCCGGATCCTGAACTGACCCCTTAGCTTTCAATGCCGCAGTTAGAGCCTCATTCATAGCTATCAAACGGTCAATCTCCTCTTGGGACATGGTAGAGGGTGTAGGTGTAGATCTCTTTGGCGGCATGGTTCTATAAAAGGTATAACAAGGCAACGCAAGTTTCTATCCGAGGTAAGATGGCTTAACATTTTAAACATTCTATACTTGCAAAGATAAGGTGTGGTCAATTCTACCCATTAGGTCCCTCATATCCACTCATATCTCTCAACTAACATAGGTTAAGATTTGATAAAACATTTACACTAAAATTTTTTTTTTAGTGAAACTTGCGTTTTCGGAAATTAAGGTCAAGCTGTAACTTTCAAAATTCACCATTAATTAACCATTACATTCCATGTTGAGTTTTAATATTTTCCAGAGAAATAAAGAGTTTTTAAAGAATGAGAAAAAGAATCAAGTCTGAATCTCGAATAATCAATTTATAAAGAGTTTTACAATTCAGTGGGTCGAAACAAAAACTGATCAGCAGAAAGTCAAAATTTTAGGTCAACTTGTAAAAATCACTATTTATTTTCAAAAATTTACCTTATAACGTGGCTTATCAATTTGAAAACATATTTGAGTTCTTTAAACAATGGAGTTGGAATTAGATAAAAATAGTAAGTACAAATTAAATGAAAAATTTTACAAAATCGTTTGTCGAAAACTTCACTGTACAGGAACTTTCTGACCACTGCCCACTAAAATATTTCTTTCTCCAAAACTGTAAAACTTTTAAATATGAGACCCACGACACTGAAAAGCTATATCACTTGGTTATCACTCATAAAAATTCCAAACTTAGACAATTATCTGAGATCAAGTGGCAACTAAATCAAATAGGGTTAAAATCTGATAAGTAAGGCCATGCTTCCTCATCCCATTTTACTAACTCCCAAATTCTTACTAACATCCTCCTATACTTGTCGTAACACAACTTGGTCACAAAACATTCATATACCACTATGAATCTATTCTAAACTATTCCTATCACAAATTCAATCATCCAATAATATTGTAAATAACATGGTTTCGGGATTCACATAACCGCATATCGCTAGACATGATACTACTATAAGCAAATAATCAATATAAATTCATCAATCACTTTCATGCTCATGATCTTTACAATTCAATATCACATCATTATTTCATCCATCCCGTCCTCCTTAAAATCAAGGTTACTTCCCGTAACATTGGTCATCAACAATACACATCCAATCAATAAAAACAATACATCTTCAAGTCAACAATGAATCTTAAGAGATACCCAATATTTATTTTAATTTTCCCCACTCTTAGTTATCTCTCGAGGTAACCGGTTCAAAACTGGAAGGGCTGGGATTCGGAGTGAGGGTACCTTCTCATCCTAAGCTTAAAGGGGCACCTAACAGTTTCTACCCGGGGATATTTTATTAGACACATCCTATATTCATTATTAGATTCATTGTTTAGGCATGAGGATCGTTTTGCTCTGATACCACTTTGTAACACCCCCATTTATTTAGAAGCCTTTAGCTAGACATTCCCAAATAAATAGGACTGTTACCATCTCGGTTTCCCGAGGTAGTGAATAACAAAGTCCAACTCACCAAAGTACTTTAAATAAAAACTTTAATGATTACATATGTTTTACAATTTTCATCAACTAAAACTTAATATAAAAATAAATACAACTCGCAACGGAAAATAAATAAGTGATATAACTATATATGTGATCTAGACTTCATCTAAGGTTCCAAGTTTGGCTCTCATCTCAATGCTCCCAAGTCAGCTAATCTTTGGTACCTGTCAAATCTGCTCCCCATAACGGTTCACCGCAGGTGTTCACGAATACACAGTTAACCGCGAGGTTGAGTAGGAATAAAACTAAACAACAAGAACATACAATTATCAATCCAATTCAATTCACTTTCATTGCACAACCCCCTGACAACGTGCTCCTTTCCTTTACTTAGCACAACTCCCTTAACAACGTGCTCACATTACTTTAGTACCCCTCCCTTAACAACGTACCACAATATGTAATATTACCCCTCCCTCACAACGTACATATTACTATCTCCCAGTGTACAAACTCCCTCAACAACGTACACTGACTGTCGCACAGCTTTACACATTAGTCACAATCACAACCAACATAATTCATCCTGTCAACATTATCAATATAAACAATTCCAATTCCAATTCCATCCACCTTGTCAATATTATTAAATACAACCAACACAATACAATTTAATTCTCCCATTTCAACATATGAACAATTCCACTTTAACGTAAGTAATTCACCATATCAAACATAGATAATTAAAAGTCGAGTTGAGTAGTATTATCCCTACCTGGCAAGCGATTCCAATTATGCAGCTTAAGCAATCCAAATAATTAAAGCAATCCGACCCGATTATAATTTCTTCACGAATCAACCTAATCAAAATATCATAATTCAATTTAATTAATTTATTTATTTATTTATTTATTTACTTATTTAAAATAATTAATTATTATATTTATTAAAGGTCACGATATTAAAACCCGACCCAATTACAAACCCGAGTCACCCAAATGAAAACCCATCTTAAAACTAAATAAGTCAACCCATAAACAAAACCCAAACCCCAAGTATTCCCGTGAAAAACCCACGACACAAACCACACACAACCCGTCGATACCGTGTACAACACCCCCACCAAAACCCGTCCTTCACGACTTCCCTAACCACCATCAGCCCCGACCAATCTCACCACCACCTAGTCCACACCACGAGGAACACCAGCAACTAAAACCACCAGCCAACCCGCCACCAGTAGCCCCCAAACACACGTCCTAACCACCCTCTCTACTCGCCATTACCAACCCTCCACCGTGTATAAAACCAACCACCACGACCACTACAACCACTACCACACCCAACGGCCACCACCATTGTCACCCTTGGTCTACGACGATTCTAATGGTACCCCCCATCCTCACTCACGGTCAGAAACGCGGCCACGACGCTCGTCTTAAAACAGCTGCGTCAAAACCCCCTGTTCTTGCGATTTCCGGCCACCACCTGCCGCCACGTCAACACCACCAACACGGTCGACTAACTACCCCCGTCACAACCCCACCTTACCCAGGTCAAGTCTTGGCCATTAGAGGGTTCAATTACCCATCCCAAACCCCACGACCAACTCGCAACACCTCCCTGACCAGCCACCTTTAGCCGCCTGCCACCGCCACCCTAGGCCATCCAAGACACCACCACTACACCCATTCCAACCCTTGCAACCCCACGAACCACTTTCCGAACTTTGGTCTGATTCCGTCAAGGTTTGGGTCATTTTCTAAGTGTCTTAAGATCGTCTCACATTCAGCTGTATAAGAAAATGAAACGAGATTAAAAGTTGTTACCTATTAATTACCGCTTTCTAATTCCGTCTCCAAAAGCTCCTCCTCTTAATTGTGATTTAATTCTCAGATTTAAGGTGGTATTTATAGTGTAAGATTTAGAGAATACGAGGTCAATTAGGAAACTATTGTGACTTACCTTATTCTATTTAGTATAGGAATTGCTATTACAATTATATTATTATTATTATTATTATTATTATTATTATTATTATTATTATTATTATTATTATTATTATTATTATTATTATTATTATTATTATTATTATTATTATTATTATTATTATTATTATTATTATTATTATTATTATTATTATTATTATTATTATTATTATTATTATTATTATTATTATTATTATTATTATTATTATTATTATTATTATTACTACTACTACTATTACCATAAGTAGGATTCCCTTATTTTATCTTTACTAATTTATTATCGCCATAAATTATTATTAGTATCAATATAATTATTATCTTTATATATTTATTATTTCCATATTATATTATAAATTCCCGATAAAAATCCCGATCACAGTCCTACCCTATTTATTAAATTTCGGCCCACTACTTAATGACACGTGGTCCAAAACTGGATTATTAGCTAAGCCCAATTCCCGACTTGCTTTACTTAATTTATTATTCAACCAACGTTTTATTTGTAATTATTATTAGAAATGCTTTTAATTAATTATTAAATTACATAAATTATTAATAAAAAATACGGGGTATTACACAATCTACCCAATTAGGGTTTTAAAAAAAAAATCAACGAAACAATATAAAAACTATACAAGGATCTTACCCTCGACACGACGAACTCAACGGCGTAAAGAACATGACGATCCGACAATCTTAGCCTTTGGGATTTGATAGCAACGCGACGAGTGAAAGCAACGTAACTTGTTTTCTCTTTGAAAGGTTTTAGAGAAGGTGAAAGTGATTAAGAAAGTGACGGAAAGCTTTAAATACCAATCACGCGTTACTAACAAAACCCGGCTAAAACAACCTGCAGAAGTAACTTACTCGATCGAGTAAGTAACTTACTCGATCGAGTGACCCTTACTCGATCGAGTCCCCAACTTACTCGATGGAGTACCCTTCAGCAGAACACTGTTTCGTAAACCAAACATAATTACTCGACAGAGTAAGCCCCACTCGATAGAGTACCCAAAGATATAGAAAATCGTAGTATTACAGTCTTCCCTCCTTAAAAAGAACTTCGTCCGCGAAGTTCAACCCAACCTATAAAACATGAACTCTTAACACCAACTCCACCAACTATGCCTACCTCCACAACATGGCTCACGATATTGTATCCACCACATTATAGTCTGTCGACACTAACTCCATACACTTCCAAATACCATCCACCAACGCCGCCAGCTTCGTCTCACTAACATATTATACACTAGAAAAATCCAATATCAAGACACTCATAAACATCAAACGGGATGTTACATTCTGTCACCCTTAAAAAGAACTTCGTCCTTGAAGTTTACTCACACTCATAAACATTATCATCCAACTGTCAACACTATCGAACTCATAAACATCATCATCCAACTGTCAACACTATCGAAGTATTCTCCCATTCCTAAACATCGCGCTACTACAAGCACGGCTATGGCCTTTTAACAATATCAACCACAGTACAAATCCTTTCTTTATTCTCCACCAAGACTCAAACTTCTAAATCTACTACAACATGTACAACCATCAAACTCTCTTTGTCGCATCCTTCTCCTGTTAAGATAAATGTTAGGTCCTCGTAACTCACTAATACTAGATCCTTAGCCATACTTCCCAAAATCCTCATCACCACCGCATGTCAACGATAACCGACTATAACCTCAACACCTACAACCATTCCTATATCCAGGTCTCTCTTCCTCCAACAGTCCACATTCCTCAATTCATTCTACACTCCATCTAATCTATACCATAAAATCCTCAGCAAAATCACCATACCAACTCTTCAACATTACCGCAAAACGACATACCCCTCTATACATGCGCTTATCTCCATAATCATAATTAATGATCCACAATTGTTACACACACTCTCACTAGATCCTCAAGCTCTCCCTTTTATTACCAGAAATTATCCACAACTTAACATGATACTAATTTCCAACACCCTATACTCACTGTCCCAATAAAAGATTATGAACCACCTGCAGTTTCCAGATCAGTACAACACATGTTTCACAAATCACTTGTCATTACTATGTCAACCAATGCCCCCTCTAACATAAGATCACAAGTACTCCAACAACCTCTCGCAACTGTGTCCCATTAACAGGATATCACTATACCATGACAACAACGGAAACATATACAACTCTCTTCCATATCATACTCTACCCTCACTCCCAAGCTGAAACTAGTAAGAAACATCAATAAACAAAACAACCGTCTATCTGTCCGAACCGAAACTCGCAGGAAACAGCAGTAAACAAAGCAACAATCTATGTATAACTGGTATGTACTTTCGAAAACTCGTATCGTAATCATCCCTCCTACTCTACCACAACCGATGACGGCATCGCAACACCGCCGCCAACAACCGCACCGCAGCGCGAAAATACCCGCATCACAACACGAAGTACTGTGCCCGGATCACCACCCGAGGCACAACAGCCACATCGATAGTCATCGCAACTTACACAATTCCGATAAACACTGACTCAGTATAACTTCCCGGACAAGAAAACTTACTCAAAACCGATTTACTAGATCACAACGCAACATATTACACGGAATAAACAGATAAGAACCTCATGAATATCATCCATACCGTTTTTTACGGAATAACATATATTATGAATACACATACAAGTATAACTAGCCATGCCGGATCACTATAATTATTACTTTTTGGATATCATCCCACTAGGTTACCGTACCCAACATATATTACAGAACATTTAGATAACAACTTTATAACTATCACACCATACCACTTCTCGTGAGGTCAGAACCTCACACAAAAATTTATACACATCATAGACCCGTAATCACATCCAACTAGTCAATCCTGATCACGTAAGTTACCACTTGATAAAGGTTACCTCTCGCTCGAGCTTAACTCGTATGCCCCTCATAACACATTCTCCCATTCGCATAACCATCACCTCCTGACAAATGTAACCATACCACTAATACTCAACTACTAGCAACCGCCTCCTATAACCACAACTTATACTTCCTTACAACCGTACATATCAATATGGTCTCTAAAAAATCAACCTCTTTAGAACGGCTATCTTTCCTGCTTATCATCACCCTTAACCACTAGTGACAACACCTCAATACTACCATCGTTCGTATATCAAACCTCTTACACTCATCTCTAAATATTACGGTTTCTTTCCCATCTTTGGTTAGCATCCCAAATGACGAACATCAAACCCATCAACAAAATTTACCTGAACATTCATCCCAATTCTACCTTTAATTGTATCGCCACCTAACTCACCACCAAAATCTCATGTCGTGCAAATACTCTATCAACTTTTACTCCCCTTAATTCCTCGAAACCCATGGCTAACATGTTGTCATGAAACTCCTATATAACCATTAACTCATATCCTCTCATGATGCAATCACACATTTCCATAATTCCTTACTTTCATATTCCCTAACTCTGGTCGACGTTTTCTCAGCTTACTTTTGTCCTTCTCGCCCTTTTACACTCAACAATATTAATTATTAGTTCATCTCCTTACTCTTTGTACCTAACTCTCTGGTAATCCGGTTACCTTTTCGTTGCTCCACAACTCAAATTCCATTACTTCATATCGGTACCTTCTCACTCTTTTTTACCATGGGTCCTCTCTCATCATTCAACTCACTCACACTTGCCACTAATCAATCCACAAAATCAACGTTTACTGTTTGCCTCCAGAACCAAAACTCATTTCATACCGTTAATTGCGCAAGGAAATTACACACTAGGCTCACCTCTTGATAAGCTAAATTCCCAAACTAAATCTCTATCTACAAATCCACATCGCTGCATAACTCAATCTAAGCTCTTTATACATCATTCTTTTCCATCTATCTACAACGACCTTTCCATTACATATATTCTTAACCAACCCAGTTATAACTATCTCCCTTTATAATCCTTAAACATCTCAAGCTACCACCACTCGCATCCCTCATTTCAATCTTTTCATTCTCACGTTCCATAAACTTACATCACCCCCTTACTCAAATTCACTTACTTTTACATTACTCAACACGCGGCTATATCACTCACCACATCTCACAAAACATACTCCCTGCCTCGATAAGCCCATCAATCCCGCTTTCCTTTTTCCACTATCCATCACAACCACATATAACTCATGTCCTCCCCACCGAACTCACGTCCGTCACAAGGTGTTACTCATTAAATCATAAGATTTGGTAGCTTACGCATCAGAACCAACACATACATAAACCAATGCATAAAGAAGCAAAAGAACACCTTTGATTTAAACATGATATGCGATGAGGTAAAAAGATAAGCATATAACCCAAAACAAGGGTCACTAGATCGAGTACAGCCTACTCGATCGAGTAGGTGAAGGTCAGAAGTACTTACAACAAATTACCAGCGCTACTCATTCGAGTAAGGAGTAATCTATCGATTAAGGGGTACTCGATCGAGTAACAAGAGGTGCACTCGATCGAGTACCCTACGCATTTTTCAGCACTGTCTAATTTTCGTAAAACGATCATATTTCACTCGTTTCTTGGTCATTTTAGGCGTGTGACCTATCGTTAGAATCGTAAAAGAACAAGCTATCACCTCCAAGTAAAATCACATCAAAATCATATATGAATCTTAAGTTATAACAGTTTAAAGACAACTTAGCTGTAATCGGACCACATAACTATTTGATTTTTACTTCCAAACAACTTAAATAACAACAAAGTAAACAAAAACAACTCAATGCTCATAAAACCAGTATCCCTAACCACATGTTAATATCTTCAAAAGTCAAGCAACAACATCCATCATGCACATATATTATTCAACTTACCAATCACAATCTGCCCGCACGCTTTTATTCTATAACTTTTCGCAATAAAATATATATGTATGTATACATCAAACGCAAACATTATATTTACATGTTACGAACAACATTATAAAAATTCACTTCCGTCATATAAGCTTGCTTAAATCATGAAATCATATTCTTATGCAACATTAATTCACCTTTTCCACCAAATCATCCCATACATTTTATCCAACATATGCATATGAAATAACAGTAAACAAGTAGCTTAACCACTAATCATATTACCATAGATGATTACTTTCATCCTTTCCACTACACCCTCCATTCAACCACATACCATTCATCGAATAAATTCATATATATACATATTCATCCAACATATGCAATAGAACAGTAGTAAACACATAGCGATCCCATGACACCCCATAGTGACCGGTTTAAAGTTGTAGGGCGAGTTCGCGACTTTAGGACGTCTACCAAGCCTTTGCATTAGCTCCTAACAACTCCTACCCGGGTTCATTTTATTTTGACTCCCTAGATTCATTAGGTTCATTAGTTACAGGTTCCGAAATCGTTGCTCTGATACCACTTTGTAACACCCACATACACCAAGTGCCTTACCAGGACCACCTAATGCATGTATACTACCATCTCGGTCACCTGAGGCAATGTATATAAAATAGTCAATAAAAAAACGTACTTTAATAAATAAATTTAAAGCGATACATGTCCAAACATAAACTGTCAAATGAAAATACAACAGTTCCAAAAAGCTAAACCAACTAAAGCAAACAACTGTTAAAGACACAGCGGAGACTTCTAGACATCTCGTGACGACTCAACCCAGCTATCCCATGCACATCCATCTCATACTTGCTCAATAACTGCTCACCATCCTCGAATGGATCACCACAGTTTTCAAAGCATTTAAACAGGGTCAGTTACTGGTTACACAAAAACAATACAACAGATACAATACACAAATTACCCAATCTCCATCACAACTCCACAGACCTGACTACACACTAAAGTGTGTAGTCCTGCCAGAATACCCATCGCAAAAGATATTCCTCGCCGCCAGTGGGGCGGCAACCATTCCCACCTAAGGCCCGCTCATATCATCCGAGGGATAACCCATGTTCCTTAATGTGCACATCCCCTCCTATGGCGAGTTTTACAGAAAGCGAATCAAGGGCGTGAAGCCACTCCCGTAAGTGACTCCACTCAGCCGAGGGCGCACCTCGAGAACCACAGACAAACAACAACAATTATGCCACAACAACTCCAACACAACAATCAACATGTTATAGACCAACAATAAACACAATCACCATCAACACTTATGTAACCAATAACCGGGTAGGGAAACCCTACCTGGAATAAGAAATCACGAAACCGTCACAAGCAGCTAATCAATATCGCTCCTCAACGAAACCTCCTCCTATAAACATATAATCATACAATTACCATCTAATGAAATATGATACCCCCAAAACCCCCAATCTACCCAATTAGGGTTTTATACAAAATCAACGAAACAATATAAAAACTATACAAGGATCTTACCCTCGACATGACGAACTCAACGGCGTAAAGAACATGACGATCCGACAACCTTAGCCTTTGGGATTTGATAGCAACGCGACGAGTGAAAGCAACGTAACTTGTTTTCTATTTGAAAGGTTTTAGAAAAGTTGAAAGTGATTAAGAAAGTGACGGAAAGCTTTAAATACCAATCACGCGTTACTAACAAACCCCGGCTAAAAAAACCCGCAGAAGTAACTTACTCGATCGAGTAAGTAACTTACTCGATCGAGTGGCCCTTACTCGATCGAGTCCCCAACTTACTCGATGGAGTACCCTTCAGCAGAACACTGTTTTGTAAACCAAATATACTTACTCGACAGAGTAAGCGCCACTCGATAGAATACCCAAAGATATAGAAAATCGTAGTATTACACATAATCCTCTCAATATGGAGGAAGAAGCAAAGGAAGTATATGGTCTATAGGATGACGAGTTTGACGGATTAGTTAATCCTTACATTGGAAATGCGATGACCCTAGATCAAGGCTTTGTAGATCCTTGTCACCACTTTGACTCGAGTTCCTACACTAATGAAGACAACTATGTACCAAGATCTACACAAGACTTCTACCATGAAAATGAGCAAGCCTTTGATTACTTCTACAAGGCGTTGAGCAACATCAACAATGCCCTTACTTTATCCCCTTGACATCTCTCAAATGAAGGAGAGTTTGGTGGAGTCCTCCCTAAACCACCATTTGTAAATATGCTAACCTCTTAACTTGCATTTCATTTAATTTGTACATTATATCGTATGTGCTTTGTTATAGGATTTTTGTGACATGAGAGCAAGTGAGGGAGGGTTTCTATTGTGTTTGAAATGTGTAGTGTATAATGATCAAGTGTGGGGAAGTAATTGCCTAGGCTAACCATGCCTTTGTAGTGCAACCCAAAGACGGAAAAATAGGAAATGAAGGATCAAAGTAGCGGGAAATGGATCCCCATGAGTGGACCTGAGCTCGTGGGGATTAGAGAAAAAAAAAAGAAAGTTGCATTGCAATTCGGGCGAGCTGGAAGCAGAACGAGCATCCCAGTGCTCAGCCCGCTCGACCCCAAGGCAGGATGGGCGTCCCCAAAGAACAAGCAAAATTCCTAAAGCAGAATCCGCCCGTCCCCATAATAGCTCGCGCGTGCCTACCTGCTTTTAGACTTAAAACACGGGACTTACCTTCTTCAATTCTCAATTCTATCTTCTTCACTCACAAACACAAAGACATTTCCCTCACTACAACACTCAACCAAATCATTAAAAACCCACAATACTCAACCAAATTCATCAAAAATCATTGCAAACTTGCTCAAATTCAATTCAAATCAATCCTTTGTCAACATTTAAACCTTCAAACATCAAAATATTCCCAAAATCAATCAAAACTTTCTAGGGTTAGGACCAATTCGAAAACCCCCAAATTGATAGAGAAATTGATTGAAGTTGGAAGAAAGGAAGAGCATTCAAGCATATCAAAGGTTTGTTGACATCAATTACAAGAAGGAATCATCATGGCAAGAACAAAAGGAAATACTCAAGCATCAAATCCCAAAATCTATATAAAAAGGCAAAAATTTCTAGCATCAAAGGGTTTGGTGATGGTGGAACAAGCTAGAGAGAAAACATGTAATACTACGGATTTTCTTTGGTGACTACTCGACCGAGTAGAGCCTACTCGGCCGAGTAGTGCTGTTGTTGTAGTCTGTTTTGGTTCTGCCGAGGAATACTCGGCCGAGTATAGTGAATACTCGACCGAGTAGAGGATACTCGGCCGAGTATACACTTTACTCGACCGAGTATCCTGGCCCGCGGCGTATTTTGACGGTTTGATTAGGGAATATTTAGGGTTATTTTATATCCCGCGTCAGTTTCTAAAACCTTATTTCAAACTTCATCATTTCTACGATTACCCTAATCACTCCCTAATCACTTCCTAATCATTCCCTAGCATCGTTGTGTGTGCGATCTTCGTGGTTCTTGTGTATAATTCCTCATTCTACCGTTGGTAAGTTCTATTTCTATGTTGTTTGTATTCTTTTGGGTTACTATATACATATATGGAATTGGGAATATGGGGGATTGTGCAATGTGTAATTGTGTTATGTGATCATTGTATAGGAGAAGACTTCGTAGAGGAGCCTTTCTGATTGTCCGAGTTTCGTTCTACTGTTGATTGCTAAGGTAGGGTTTCCCTACTCAGTTTACTGTTCATTGTTAAGACATGTTTGTTTTGTAAATATTGTTATCTGCTGATCATCGGAGTACGGGTGTTGTGGTGACGGTGTTGATGTGGAGATGTTGTGACGGCTGTGATGTTGTGACGGCTGTGATGTTTTGTGATTGTGATTGTGGTGGAGTCACTTGCGGGAGTGGCTTCACACCCTAGTTCGCCCTCCGTGGAACCCGCCACGGGAAGGGATGTGCACATTAAGGGACAGGGTATGTTAGTCGCTCGTCAATCAGCTGGACTAGGTGGGAGCAGCTGCGGTCACCCACTGGCGGCGAGGATTACCTGTTACGATGGGTAATCTGGCAGGGCTACACACTTTGGTGTGTAGTCGGTTACTGTGTGAGATCGGGAGACTGGGGTTGGAGGATGATCAGCTGATTACCTCGTTTGTTTGTCTTATATTGATTGAGTAATACTGACCCCGTTGTTGTTTTTAGAATCTGCGGTGATCCATTCGGGAATGGTGAGCAGGCTTGACAGGTATTTCTAGTGGTGAGCTTGGGGCAGTCATGGGAGCGTTGTCATCACCAGTCATAGCATCACCGTCCGAGTCTTAGTTTTGATATCATTAGTTGATAGACATTGGAGTTGTATTGTTGATTCAGTTTTTGGATTTTGGTTTGATGTAAACTTCAACCCTTTATGGCATTTTAATAAATGTGCTCAGTTCAGACGCTTTTGATATGTACTAACCTCGGGTAACCGAGATGGTAACACACTTTCATGGTAGGGTGGTCCTGGTAAGGCACCTTGGTATGAGGGGGTGTTACAAAGTGGTATCAGAGCCGAAAATTCCGGCACCTAAACAAATGAATCTATTGAACTTAGGGAGTCTAAATAAAATGAACTCGGGGAGAGTTGTTTGGAGCTACCACAAAGACTCGGAAGATGTCCCGAAGTCGCAATTTTGCCCTCATTAACTCGAGCCGGTCACATGGGGAAGTGTGATGAGAGTTGTGTCTTGTATGTGCATGTTTGGGAAGGTTCCTGTTGATGATAATTGATGGTTGGAAACATATATATGGAATTTGTAGTTTAGTGATTTGAGAAATAGTGGAGGGGACGGGTTTGTGAACTTTTGGTTCATCGGATTTAGCATGTGCATGATTTGTATGATTATATGTTTATAACGTGGCAATCCGTTCCTGTTGATATATGTTTGTTGGGGAAACAAAAATCATGATAGGGGACTTTTACTGTTTTAACCCGTCTATAGTATGGCTCGGCCGAGCAGGGCAGGTACTCGACCGAGTAGGGAGTACTCGGCCGAGTAACCAAGCACTCGACCGAGTGTTGTTTGGCAGTGAGTAGCAATGGCTACTGTATGTGCTAACTCGACCGAGTAAGTAGGTATACTCGACCGAGTAGTGACTACTCGGCCGAGTATTGTTTTTACTCGACCGAGTGTTGTTTCTGAGTTTTTGACGTTAGCTACTGGAGTCGAATAAAAGACCGAGTATCTGGGATACTCGACCGAGTATTGTATTATACTCGGCCGAGTGCTCCTTTGTCGGAAGGTCGTTACATTTTGAGCCGTAGGCTTTTGTGCTTACGTTTCCTAGTTTCTTATCATCTCAAAATGCCGCCCAAAAGAACCCCTGCACAGATCCAAGCTTCTGAGATGACTCTTGATGAGGTTGCTCGCATGATTGAGAAACAAGAGGCTCTCCTTGAAGCTCTCAAAAATGTGGGAAAGGGGAATGAGAAGTCGATGGATGCTACTCATCTCAGCATCATCATTGCTCGCTTCAACCCTCCCACATATGAAGGGGTAGGTGAACCAAAGCTGCTCGAGAAGTGGCACCGTGAGATTGAAGCTCTCATGGAAATGGTTAAGTGCCCCGAGGACATGATCGTTGAACATGTAGTATACTACCTGAGAGGTGAAGCTGCAGTTTGGTGGCAAAATGTCAAGGAGGATGCTAGAGCTTATTACCAGGGTGAGGGTCTGGGAGCTATTCCTTGGTCCGGGTTGAAGAGCGCTATGAGAGAGCAGTTTGTGCCGGAGCATATCTGACACAAGATGAGATCCGAGTTTGATTCCTTCACCATGACTGAGGAGATGACACTCACTGACTACTATCATCAGTTCATGGAGCTATCTCGTTATGTTGACGACATGCAGCTAGGACCGAGGGGTTTAGCTCTCCGTTTTGAGAGGGGTTTATCTGCCAAGATCGTGAGTCGTATGCCAGCTGGGGTTGCTACTGATCTCAAGGAAGTGTACCTGAGAGTGGGTCAAGCTGAGAGAATGGTGGATATCTCAAGAGAGACTGATGAGAGGACTGCTGATGAAAAGAGGAAGGCTGACAGTGGAAGCAACAGTCAGTCGAACAACAAGAAAGGGAACTTCAATCATGCAAAGGCTTTTTCTGGTGGAGCTGGTTTCTCGGGAGGATCTCGTGTCTAGGGAAAGAATGGAGGTCGGAGTCTGAGTGACAACTCTAACCTTACATCCTTCAACTGTGGTGGTGTAGGCCACAGGAGACGGGAATGCACGAGTTACAGGCCCGACACTGGTTCGGGAGCTCGCGAAGGAATTTCTCTCAGGGGCCAACTCAGAGCTTTGCTAGTAACCGACCGGGAGGATCATGGGGCAACCGAAGTGGACAGGGCTATCAGGGCAGTTATAACCGCAGTGGTGGTGGGTCATATCAGCGCCAGAACAACAGCACCACCCAAGATTCCGCAGCCAAGCCAAGTACCTCCAATGCTTCAGTTCAGGGTGGAGGACAGAAAAACAGTGGGAAGCTTTTCATGATGGACAAACAGTAAGCATAGGATGATGCTTATGTAGTTACCGGTACCTTTCTTGTTCATAATGTACCATCCTTTGTTTTGTGTGATTCGGGGGCTACACACTCTTTTGTGTCTAAGAATCCTGCCATATCTATGGGTTTGGGTAAGTTCGAGGTTGTAAAAGATGATGTGTTCATACCTTCAGGAGAGTCTGTGTCGTGTCTCAAGTTGTATAAGGGAGTGTCTATGGTGGTTGGAGGGGTAGATTTACCGGTAGACCTATTAGAGTTTCCTATGGATGGGTTTGAGGTGATTGTCGGGATGGATTGGCTGGGTAAGTATGATGCCAGGATAGATTGTCGGCAGAAGAGAGTATCTTTAAAGGGTCCTAAGGGTATTAGGGTGTCTTATAGAGGGTTTGTGGTAAAACCTAAGTGTAAGTTCATAGCTGTGATGACTTTAAAGTCATGTTTGAGGAAGAAGTGCCCCTTGATTCTCTGTCATGTGAGGGATCACCGAGTAGAGCCGCCGACAGCTTCTGAGATATCTGTGGTGAGAGAGTTCGAAGATGTCTTTCCTGAGGATATACCGAGTTTGCCTCCTAAGAGGGATGTTGATTTCAGCGTGGAGCTTAAACCGGGAACAGGTCCGATATCCAAAGCACCTTACCGTATGGCACCTAAAGAGTTAGCAGAGTTGAAAAAGGAGATACATGAGTTGCTAAGCAAGGGTTATATCAGGCCTAGTGTGTCACCGTGGGGAGGTCCAGTTCTTTTTGTAAAGAAGAAAGATGGGAGTATGAGACTGTGCATTGATTACCGAGAGCTGAATTGTGTCACAGTGAAGAACAAGTATCCTTTGCCTAGGATTGATGACCTATTTGATCAGCTAAGTGGAGCAGGTGTGTTTTCCAAGATTGATCTGAGGTCAGGCTATCACCAGCTGAGGATAGCAGATGAGGATATTCCTAAAACCGCGTTCAGATCTCGATATGGTCACTATGAGTACGTGGTGATGCCTTTTGGGTTGTCCAATGCACCAGCAGCTTTCATGGATTTGATGAACAGAATCTTTACACCGTTCTTGGATAGGTTTGTGGTTGTTTTCATCGATGACATCTTAGTCTATTCTAAGACTAAGGAAGAGCATGAGGAGCACTTGAGGATAGTCTTGCAGACTCTGAGAGAGAATCAACTTTATGCCAAGCTATCTAAGTGCGAGTTCTGGTTGGAGGAGGTGGCTTTTCTGGGCCATGTGATATCTAAGAAGGGGGTATCTGTGGATCCTAGTAAGATTGAGGTCAGAATGTGAAGTGGGAATCACCGAAGAATGTTGCTGAGATTCAGAGTTTCTTAGGCCTTGCTGGCTACTACAGGAGATTTGTGAAAGATTTCTCTACCATAGCACGGCCTATGACATCTTTGATGAGGAAAGAGACCAGATTTGTTTGGGACGAGAGTTGTGAGAAGGCGTTTCAGACCTTAAAGGAACACTTGACCACAGCTCCTATCCTAGCTTTGCCAGAAGGATGTGAGAACTTTGAGGTATATACCGATTCTTCAAAGAATGGTCTTGGTTGTGTTTTGATGCAAGCAGGGAAAGTCATCGCTTATGCTTCGAGGCAGCTGAAGCCATATGAGGAGAACTACCCTACTCATGACCTGGAGCTGGGTGCAGTTGTTTTAGCTCTTAAGATTTAGAGGCACTACGTTTATGGAGCGACCTTTAAGGTGTTTTCTGATTATAAGAGCTTAAAATATATCTACACTCAGAAGGAGCTTAACATGCGACAGAGACGGTGGATGGAGCTTATCGGAGATTATGATATGGAGATCATCTATCACGAGGGTAAGGCTAATGTTGTTGTAGATGCTCTGAGTAGGAAGAGCGTTCATTCGCTATGTACAGCCATGTCCTTGCTAAAGCTGAGGGATGAGGTGTCCAGGATGGGGATCTTTATGTTAAGGAAGGGAGATACCATCGGGGATTTGACGATCGAGCCAGAGTTGTACAAGAACATCAAGAGTAAGCAGGAGCTTGATCCTAAGATTCAGGAATGGAAGTCAAGAGTAGAGAGTGGGACGGTTTCCAGGTTTTCTATCCATACAGATGGGAGTGTTCGTTTTGATGGGAGATGGTGTGTCCCTGAGGATGCAGAGTTGAGGAGAGTGATCTTGACGGAGGCTCATTGCACTCCTTATTCAGTTCACCCGGGTGGCGACAAGCTTTACAAAGATCTTAAGAAGAATTTTTAGTGGCCAAACATGAAGAAAGATGTAGCTGAGTTTGTAGCCAGATGTTTGACTTGTCAGAGGGTCAAGGGTGAACAAAGGAGACCACAAGGTAAGATACAGTCTTTGGAAGTACCTGAGTGGAAGTGGGAGTCAATCTCTATGGACTTTATTATGGGGCTGCCCAGGTCACAACAAGATAACAACATGATCTGGGTGATTGTTGATCGGTTAACCAAGTCAGCTCACTTTGTTCCCATGAAAGATACTTGGTCTAAGATGCAGTTGGCACTGAGTTACAGGAGGCATGTGGTTCGGTTACATGGTATACCTAAAGATATCGTTTCTGATCGTGATGCGAGGTTTATATCCAAGTTTTGGCAAGAACTGCAGGAGTTGATGGGTACAACTTTGAAGATGAGTACAGCCTTTCATCCGGCAACCGATGGTCAGACAGAATGAACCATCAAGACCTTAGAGGACATGTTGAGGGCATGTGTTATGGAGTTTGGGAGCAGCTGGGAAGACAGGCTTGATCTGATCGAGTTTTCATACAACAACAGTTATCATACGAGCATCGGGACGACACCTTTTGAGGCTTTGTATGGCCGGAAGTGCCGAAGTCCAGTTTGTTGGGATGATAGTTCTGAGACAGTGGTTTTAGGGCCACAGCTGGTACAGGATATGGTGGAGCAAGTTCAGTTAATTCGACAAAAGATGAGAGCAGCTCAAGATCGTCAGAAGAGCTATGCCGGTTTACACCGTAGAGACATTGAGTTCGCAGTAGGTGACAAGGTCCTTTTGAAAGTATCACCTATGCGAGGTGTGATGAGATTTGGGAAGAGGGGTTAGCTAAGTCAAAAGTTTATAGGTCCTTATGAGATTTTGGACCGTATAGGCGAGGTAGCCTACAGATTAGCTTTGCCACCAGCTTTGGATAGAGTTCACAACGTTTTCCATGTTTCTCAGCTTCGGAAGTATGTGAGTGATCCATCGCATATCCTTGAGATGGAGAACATCGAGCTTGATGAATCCTTGTCCTACGCCGAGATTCCTAAAGAGATTCTTGATCGCAAGGTTCGTAAGACAAGAAATGGTGAGACGGTCTTACTCAAGGTCCTTTGGTCTAATCATAATGTGGAAGAGGCCACATGGGAACCCGAGGAAGCCATGCGAGAACGTTTTCCTAGTCTTTTTGTTCAGGTATGTTTGGTTATGGGGACGTAACCGTTGTCTTTTTAAGGGGGTAGGAGATGGTCGCGGTTGTGTTTTCTCTTATTTTGAGTCGGGTTGATGAGTTTTGTGGTGTTTTGTGTGGTTCTTTGGCGTTGATAGATGTTGTTAGTGTTGTCCTTTTGTGTTGTGTAGTGTCTTGTTTAAGGGTGGAGTGTGAACTTCAGGACGAAGTTCTTTTTAAGGGGGGAAGACTGTAATACTCTGGATTTTCTTTGGTGACTACTCGACCGAGTAGAGCCTACTCGGCCGAGTAGTGCTGTTGTTGTAGTCTGTTTTGGTTCTGCCGAGGAATACTCGGCCGAGTATAGTGAATACTCGATCGAGTAGATGATACTGTTGGAACTTGTGTCCTCCATAAATTAGTGTGATAACATTTGTAAATCTCTTACAGGTTCACAAGGGTATACTTCGTATATTTAATCAGTTGATTAACGTTTACCTAATAACGGTTGGCTTGCTAGAAAGTTTGACGTTATTATCATACAGATGGCGGTGATCAACTGGTCCCTAAAGGTCACACCTATAGGATGTGTTTGAGAGATGTGGTTATAGAAATATGATCACATTGATGCCTAATATGACTAAACAGTTAGTCAATGTGTTGATGAGACAATTATTTAATGAAGATTAAATAATATTAGTTGAGACGAATTAACTGTCAATTCGTAAATTGAATATAATAAGTTATATTTAATTAAATGTATGTAATGTTAGCTTGGACGAATTAATCTGTCAATTCGTAATTAAATGTAATCTGTTATATTTAATATCAACAAGTTGAATGTGTCATAGTGGTAATAGTGGGAGTACACAAACCAAGAGGTCATGGGTTCGATCCTCACTAGATGACAATTTAACACATTTTATACATTTTTGGAATAACCAAAAATAAGGAAATAATACTCCTTATTTCGTAAATGGGCCGAGAAAAATGAAAAAAAAAAAAATCCTACCCTAATCAATCCCTCATACACGGTTTATAGGGGAGTGAGGGAGAGGATTTTCTGACCTAATTCATTTTTCATTTTTGCCTCCTCTCTCATCGGAAAAACACAAAGAAAAACCTAAAAATTATTTTAATATTTGGATCGATTCTAGCAAAATCAAGGGCATTTCTCGGAGCATCTTGGGTGCAACTGATAGGAGAATATCATTGCGATATTGTTCATAGGCCAAATTTGCTAGGACCGAAGGTTGATTCTTCATCTCTTTATCTTTTTGTATATGCAATTTATTTTATGACTAGTTATCATCATTGTTAATTCGTTATCGTCCTTAAAATCAAAGGGATGCATACAGATAAATCCCACAAGTGGTATCAGAGCTAGGGCGACGAATTTTAATTTTGATGATTTTCATAAAAATTGTATGTAAACTTTTAGGGTTTCCGGAAAAAAAAAAAATTAGGGCACGACTGTTTTTTTTGTTAATGCCGATTGAAAAAAAAAATGTTTGCAGCCGGTGTTTGTTCTTTTTGATGAGAGATTTCCATTTTTATTTTTCATAATGTTGTTTTAATCAGTTAAAATTATCATATGAAGAATTGGTAAATGTTTGATTTGATGTAGATTAAGTTAAAACATAAATGGAATCGTCATGTTTGATTTAATGCAGATTAAGTTGAAATTAAAAAGGCATTAGGGTCCTAATTTAAAAACCATAAAATTTTTTTTTGCTGTTTCTGTACTGTTCACGGATGAACAGTATTTAAAAAAAAAAATTTGCTGTTAGAAAAACCGATTAAAGTTTTTTGCGGTTGTTTTGTTTATGCCGTTTTGGAAAAGCATCCGAATTTTTTTTTTGTTGTTACTGTTCACGTGCTACTGTTCACAGGGGACAGAATTTAAAAAAAAAATTGAGTTTTTCTATATAGTACCCCTATGTTTTTACGTTTTCTATATGGTACCCTTATACTTTTAAAAATCTCAATAATACCCCTAACATTTCCTATTAATGATCTAACATAACCTTATTAGTGATTTCCGTCAAATTTTAAGCAACTCCTCCGTTAAATGTTGATTTGGTTACCCACAAGTAGTGATATGGCAAATACGTGGCCATGAGTTGGACTAATCCCATTTTCAAACCTCTTCCTTTACAGTATGATCATTTTTTCTCAAACACCCCTTCATCTTCATCTTCTTCTTTCTCGTTCCCTTTCCTTCCTTTATGCTCATCATTTATTAACGATGAATATGCCCATCATTAATACTTGAACTAACCTTCTTTCTCCAATTTCGTTCAATAATTTTGCTTCTTCATTATCTGTACTCGAGAACCAAAAAGGTATGCTCATCGATACAAGTTCAAATCTCATGTTTATTTCCTATACAATCATTTCTTTTCTTTAATCTCCACCTTTTCTTTTTATTTTGTTATTAGATTTTGCAGAACTTGATTTAAAAAGTTTGGGGTTAGTTGTTGATTGATATGTTGGGACAATTTTTAAAGTTTTGATCTAGTAGATTTTCTAATTTTCTGGTTTTAAAGTTTCAATATTTGAGTTTATACAGTGTATTTAAGTTGAAACACTTTTTGGGTACTTCGATTGGTAATCTGCAAACAATGTAATTGCATTTATGCTATTTTGCCATTTGTAATAAAACCAATACATTTAAGTTGTTTCATTGATGATAAAAGTTAAGGTAATTCGAGAGGGACTGGTGAATTCACAAAACAAAGGAGAGAGATAAATTTGCAGGAGAAAGAGGGGGAAAGAGAGAGTATAAATAAACAATAATTATAAAAATATTGGTAAGGTTAAAGTATACATACAGGTAACTGACAAAGACCAAAGAATTACAGATAAACAGGCTATTAGGCACATAACGGAAGTAATTGACAGAAGGCTAAAGTAAGGTCACGAAGATTAGTTAACAATGAACATTAGGGGTACCGTTGAAGTTTCTAAAAGTAAAGGGATACCATGTAGAAAACTTAAAAATATAGGGGTACTATATAGAAAAACCCAAAAAATTTTGTTGTTTCGGTTTTTACAGATAAAACCGTGTATAAAATAAGAAACATGCTTGTTTTGTTTTTCTTTGTTTATGTCGAGACCAAATAAAAAAAGGATTTTGTTTTTGTTTTGATTTTGGCCAATTAGTTATTGTGAAACGGTTCACAATTAATAGATACCGAATTATTTTAAAGCAGTTTAAAATTTTGACGGATTTAATTCATATTACAAGTTTAATATGGATTAAGATTGAAATTAATGTGATTAATTGAGGAATTGTCACTTAATTTGATTTAAATAGGTGGTTTGGATAAATTAATCAACATAATTAAGGAATTGTGTCATGTATGTTTAATTTATTTTAGTTGATGCATTATATTTTATTTTTGTTGAATGAATCGATTGAATGAATTTAATTTACGTATTTTTTCAATCAGTTGTAATACTTAGTGTGGCCTTAGTCAAATTATGTTTTCGTAATGAAGGAAACATAACTTTTAATGTAATTATGAGATCTCGAATCTCCTTTATTTTTTCTTTAGTTTTTGGGTTTTGAAATTAGAATGTAATAAATAGGTTTATTATGTAAATTTTATTTATTGTAATTTTCAAAAGAAGACTAAAGATGGAGATTGGAGCTCACTCCCGCTACATGGATCAAGATGGAACATCAAGACAAACTTCTCGGGTCCAAGGAGGATTCCAAACTTGTATTTATTGTTCATTTTGATAGGATAGGCCACACTCGGACATTTACTGTTTTTACGTTTTTCATTCTTTTTGCTTTTCATTCACATGTTAGTTTATGCATCATATTCCGCCTAAAACCAAAGCACCTACTAATAAAATGCATGAAAATTGACTCATATATGTTGTATGTTAGTTTTCATGGACATGCAGATGTCACAGTCTTTAAGCCATCACCTTAGTTTATTCATTCTCGCATGTTAGATATTAGTTCACTTAAAATGAATTAAAATAAAGTTTATGGGATCTTCCTCTAAACCGGAAATTGAGATTAGTCTTTATAAGGGCAAACAACTATGAATCCCTTCTTCGTCGGTAGGCATAATATGACCCCTTCTACGTTGGGTAAGTAGTTGTGTTGACTTAGTTTATCTCAACATCATAGTCCGAAGAGTTTCTCGTGATTATGATGGACTAAAGATAGAATTTACAGAAATTTATCGACCAAGAATTCTAACGGTAGAATTAGCTAAAAGGTTAGCTTATCAATTTACAGAGAATTGAGTCTTGGAATCATTTATATAATTCTTGAGGGAGGTCAATTGTATAAATGTTTTGAGTCTTCGCGTTATGACAATAGTTCATTAGACTTAAAAATAAAAACGATGCGCATGCTTATTATTTTTATTCTTCTTCTCGCAGTGTAGAACACGTTTATTTTCATAATACTGTTACAACGAAATGGCTGGAAATAACGCAATCCCAATGCCTAGTGCCACACTTGATCGCGCGTCCTGGCTTAAAATTTTTATGGGCTAGATGAATCAGTTCACATGTCTGAAAAACGACGGGTCCAACTTTGCAGACTAGGAGGCGCCACTACGGAATGCTGCCATTGCTGACGGTATGCTCAAGTACTTAACTGAGCTAATACCGGTCAACCCAGGCCCCAATGCAGGAGTCAACGAGACACTCGCTTATAGTGATTTCGTTATGGAAGCGGGTGCGATAAAGAACGTACTCATCTTTGCAATGGAAATCAATTTGTAGAGACGCTTCATTGCCCAAAGTGCAAACAAGATTTTCACTACGCTCACTAACGAGTTCTCAAAAGCACCGATAATCGTTACATATGAGCATACCTGTCGCTTCTTTGATGTGAAACTCCAGAAGGGCCAATCGGTTAGCCCACACATTCTTCACATGATTGAGAATGTCGAGAAGCTGGAGGCACTGAATTTTAAAATCAGTGAGAGCATTGTCATTGACCGAATGCTTCATTCTCTTCACGATGGTTTTGCCCTTTTCAGGGCCAACTATTACATGAATGACTTGAAAAAGAGTCCTCATGAGCTACACTCCCTTCTCGTACAGACAGAGAAGGATATGAAATTGAGTGGGAGCATGAAGCAGGATGTTCTCACAATTCACAACAAGGGTAAAGGTAAGGGCAAGGCTCATGGCGACCTAGCTGTAGATAAGCCAAAGTTCAAGAAGCCAGGAAACGGTAAGAGTGCGCCTGGTGAGACTAGTGGGTCACAAGGCAAGGCAAAGAGCAAGGGCGGTGACATAGAGTGCCACCATTGTTACAAGACTGGACATTGGAGGAGGTACTGTCCCGTCTACCGTGAGGACATCAAAGCAGGCCGCGTCGTTCCTGTTGGTATGTCATCTTATATTCATATGATTGAGATTAACCATGCAAGTTTCGGAACTTGGGTACTTGATACTGGTTGTGGTTCTCATCTGTGTAATCATTTGCAGGGCCTAAAGAACATCATACCTCTCGAAAAGGGTGATGTGGACCTGCGAGTCGGGAATGGAGCACGAGTTGCTTTGCTTGTCTCGAAGGGAACATATGTAATCCAACTCCCTAGTGGTTTTGAGTTATTTTTAAATAACTGTTACTATGTACCCAGTTTGTCTAAGAACATTATTTCTGTTTCCGTACTTGCTAAAGACGGTTTTGCATTTTCAGTAAAGGATAATAGCTGTATTTTCTCTTTTAATGAAATGATTTATGGCAAAGCAGTTTCCATGAATGGAATTTATATCTTAGATCAAACCACAGAAATATTACACATGAATAATAAGAAATTAAAGGTTGGTGACAAAGATCAAACCTATCTATGGCATTGTCGAATGGGACACATAAATAAGAAACGCGTGAAGAAACTCGTCGATGATGGGGCTATTCCCGCATTCGATTTTTCTACATATGGCACGTGTGAATCATGTCTCATTGGCAAAATGACTCTAATTTCCTTCAAAGGTGTTGGAATGCGTGCTAGTGACCTATTAGGACTCATACATACTGATGTTTGTGGACCTATGTTAATTACCGCTAGAGATGGCTATAGATATTTTATCACTTTCACGGACGATTTGAGTAGATACGGATATGTCTACTTAATGAAGCATAAAAGTGAGTCCTTTGAGAAATTTAAGGAATACCAGAACAGGGTATAGAACCAACTGGGAAGAAAGGTTAAAGCACTCCGTTCAGATCGGGGTGGCGAATATCTTTCAAATGAGTTTGATCAACACCTTAAAGATTGTGGAATCGTTCTACAGTTAACTCCACCTGGAACATCTCAATTAAATGGTGTGTCCGAATGGAGAAATCGAACCTTACTTGATATGGTTAGATCCATGATGAGTCACACGGTAGTGCCTAATTCATTATGGGGTTTTGCTCTTTTGTCAGCTGCTCTTTTACTTAACCGAAGTCCGTCTAAAGCTATCGACAAGACTCCATATGAAATGTGGAAGGGAACGGTCCCTAACTTGTCCTTTATTCGGGTTTGGGGCTGTGAGGCTTATGTCAAGTGGATACACGAGGATAAGCTTGGTCCGCGATCGGTCAAGACATACTTTATAGGTTATCCAAAAGGAACATTTGGTCATTACTTATATTCGCCTACCGAACATCGAGTTTTTGTTACGGCTAGTGCAACGTTCTTAGAGAAATAATTTCTCGAGAACAAGACGAGTAATAGAACCTTCGAGCTGTCGGAGATTCCAGAACCAACAACCGAGGAACGGATGGAGGAAGTTGTTCCTCCAACTGATGATACGGTTAATATTCCTGAGAAAGTTAGGAGGCCGGGTAGAGTCTCTCATCCTCCGGACAGATACATTGGTATGGTCGAGGAGAATGACGTTTTACTCCTAGAGAGTAATGAACCCGTTACCTATAAAGATGCTATGACCTGTTCCGACTCAAAGCTATGGCTCAAAGCCATGCAATCCGAGATGGACTCCATGTATGAGAATGACGTATGGGATCTAGTTGATTTACCTTATAAGGTAAAACCTCTACAGTGCAAATGGCTTTACAAAATAAAGCGTTCTGTAGACGCGCAACCAGATACCTATAAGGCACGACTTGTGGCAAAAGGTTTCACTCAAGTGCACGGATTTCATTATGATGAGATTTTTGCACCTGTAGTCATGCTACGTTCCATTCGGATAATATTAGCGATAGCCGCATTTCATGATTATGAAATTTGGCAAATGGATGTGAAAACCGCCTTCTTAAACGGTTATTTGGAGGAAGAGTTGTACATGGTGCAACCCGAAGGTTTCATAGATCCTGAACATCCTAAGAAAGTATGCAAGCTTAAGCGTTCCATTTATGGACTTAAGCAAGCTTCTCGGAGTTGGAATCATCGTTTCGACCAGGTGATAAAAGAGTATGGTTTCACTCGATCGGTCGAAGAACCATGCTTATATATCAAGTCGAGTGGGAGCAAGATTGTATTCTTGATATTGTATGTCGATGACATACTCTTGATTGGGAATGACATTCCTCTCCTATCTTCGGTTAAAGAATGGTTGAAGAACCATTTCCAGATGAAAGATCTGGGTGAGGCACATCGCATTTTGGGAATCCGTATCTACCGAGATAGATCACGACGGACGTTATCACTTAGTCATGATTCTTATTTGGATAAGATTCTTGAGAAGTTCAGCATGACCAACTCCAAGAAGGGGAACCTTCCAATGACGATCGGGATGCGGTTGAGCAAGTCTCGATCACCTACGACGCTGAAGGGATTGAGCGCATGAGTCGTGTTCCTTATGCATCTGCAATAGGATCGATCATGTATGCCATGATATGCACACGTCCCGGGGCGTGGCATATGCATTGAGTATGACGAGTCGGTACCAAAAGACTCCAGGTGAAGCACACGGATAGGCTGTTAAAAACATCCTCAAGTACCTACGGAGGACTAAGGATTGGGTATTGACTTATGGAGGCGATTCTAAGCTATGCGCAATCGGTTACGCAGATGCTAGCTTCCAAACGGATCGAGATGATTCAAAATCTCAGTTCGGGTTCGTCTTCACTCTTAATGGTGTTGCGGTCAGCTGGAAGAGTTCCAAACAGAGTGTTGTAGCAAATTCTACTACTGAATCCGAGTACTATGCCGCTTCGGAGGCAGCAAAGGAAGCGATATGGATGCGTCAATTCTTACAAGGACTTACGGTAGTTCCTAGTTCGAATGACCCGATCACCATCTATTGTGACAATAGAGGTGCCATCTTCCAGGCTAAGGAGCCAAAGTCTAGCAACAAATATAGACATGTACATCGAAAGCTCACCGATCCGTGATTATGTGGAGCAAGAGGAGATAGTGATAGACAAGATTGCGACGGATGATAACATCGCGGATCCTCTCACTAAACCGTTGAATTATGATAAGCATGTAGGGCACGTTAATTCCATGGGAATTAAATGCGTTCCTGAGTTGTAGTACTTGATTATGGATTTGATACATTATCTTTTTCATACATACTATTTATAACTTCATCGTTTTATATATAATATTTTGTTTTTCATGTGGATTGTACTGACAACATTGAACGCCACAAAGTGAACTGAATTACATTATATTTGTTTTGGTCCGTAATCGCCAATGTGAGCTGATAACTCCAGCTATTATATTGTGCAGTCGATTGATGGTGGGTTCAACGAGCCATAAGTCAAACGGTTGACTGATCGATCACAGATGCGAGATTATAACGATACCTCGTAGGACAATTTTTTGTGACAACGTAATGAAGTCCTAAATGTTTAAAAACATTCGGTGCCAGGTCGTGGATAGGACATCCATTGTGTTCATAGAGTCGATTCTTTTGACTATCGACTATCTCTTGAGATTAAGGCAGTTTTTGGGTGACTTTGGTTTCTTTCTCACGGTCTGCCGTGAATCGGAGGCTAAGTAGATTTTTTCTGGGTCATTTCATACTGTGCTTACATCTGCAGGATTCGAGTTGAGGAAAATATCCAACCCTTATCAAGTATAGTTATTTATCAGGGCCACTCGAGGAGTTGTAACTGAAATGCATGGTCATGCTCGAATGTTGATTCGTTTATCAGTTAAGTTACTCTCTAGTCGGGGAAACCACTCTTGATAATGATCGCTTGTAAAATACGACCTTTGTGAATGCGCATTTGCAAATTGTTTTACATTGAGTGGGAGAAATTTTAGGATATGAGAATCGGTTATCGCACATACACTTGTGAGGACAAGTGGGAGTTTGTTGGAGCTTGTGTCCTCAACAAATTAGTGTGATAACATTTGTAAATCTCTTACAGGTTCACAAGGGTATACTTCGTATATTTAATCAGTTGATTAACGTTTACCTAATAACGGTTGGGTTGCTAGAAAGTTTAACGTTATTATCATACAGATGGCGGTGATCAACTGGTCCCTAAAGGTCACACCTATAGGATGTGTTTGAGAGATGTGGTTATAGAAATATGATCACATTGATGCCTAATATGACTAAACAGTTAGTCAATGTGTTGATGAGACAATTATTTAATGAAGATTAAATAATATTAGTTGAGACAATTAATCACAATTCGTAAATTGAATATAATAAGTTATATTTAATTAAATGTATGTAATGTTAGCTTGGACGAATTAATCTGTTAATTCGTAATTAAATGTAATCGGTTATATTTAATATCAACAAGTTGAATGTGTCATAGTGGTAATAGTGAGGGTACACAAACCAAGAGGTCATGGGTTCAATCCTCACTAGATGACAATTAGCACATTTTATACATTTTTGGAATAACCAAAAATAAGGAAATAATACTCCTTATTTCGTAAATGGGCCGAGAAAAGTGAAAAAAAAAATCCTACCCTAATCAATCCCTCATACACGGTTTATAGGGGAGTGAGGGAGAGGATTTTCCGACCTAATTCATTTTTCATTTTTGCCTCCTCTCTCATCGGAAAAACACAAAGAAAAACCTAAAAATTATTTTAATTTTTGGATTGATTCTAGCAAAATCAAGGGCATTTCTCGGAGCATCTTGGGTGCAACTGATAGGAGAATATCATTGCGATATTGTTCATAGGCTAAATTTGCTAGGACCGAAGGTTGATTCTTCATCTCTTTATCTTTTTGTATATGCAATTTATTTTATGACTAGTTATCATCATTGTTAATTCGTTATAGTCCTTAAAATCAAAGGGATGCATACAGATAAATCCCACAGATACTCGGCCGAGTATACACTTTACTCGACCGAGTATCCGGTCTGGCGAAGCGTATTTTGACGGTTTGATTAGGGAATGTTTAGGGTTATTTTTATATCCCGCGTCAGTTTCTAAAACCTTATTTCAAACTTCATCATTTCTACGATTACCCTAACCACTCCCTAATCACTTCCTAATCATGGCCTAGCATCGTGGTGTGTGCGATCTTCGTGGTTCTTGTGTATAATTCCTCATTCTACTGTTGGTAAGTTCTATTTCTATGTTGTTTGTATTCTTTGGGGTTATTGTATATATATATGGAATTGGGAATATGGGGGATTGTGCAATGTGTAATTGTGTTATGTGATCATTGTATAGGAGAAGACTTCGTACAGAAGCCTTTATGATTATCCGAGTTTCGTTCTACTGTTGATTGCTAAGGTAGGGTTTCCCTACTCAGTTTACTGTTCATTGTTAAGACATGTTTGTTTTGTAAATATTGTTATCTGCTGATCATCGGAGTACGGGTGTTGTGGTGACGGTGTTGGTGTGGAGATGTTGTGACGGCTGTGATGTTGTGTGATTGTGATTGTGGTGGAGTCACTTGCGGGAGTGGCTTCACACCCTAGTTCGCCCTCCGTGGAACTCGCCACGGGAGGGGATGTGCACATTAAGGGACAGGGCTTGTTAGTCGCTCGTTGATGAGCTGGACTAGGTGGGAGCGGTTGTGGTCACCCACTGGCGGCAAGGATTACCTGTTGCGATGGGTAATCTGGGAGGGCTACACACTTTGGTGTGTAGTCGGTTACTGTGTGAGATCGAGAGACTGGGGTTGGAGGATGATCAGCTGGTTGCCTCGTTTGTTTGTCTTATTTTGATTGAGTAATACTGACCCCGTTTTTGTTTGTGGATTCTGCGGTGATCTATTCGGGGATGGTGAGCAGGCTTGACAGGTATTGCTAGTGGTGAGCTTGGGGCAGTCATGGGAGCATTGTCATCACCAGTCATAGAATCACCATCCGAGTCTTAGTTTTGATTTCATTAGTTGACAGACATTGGAGTTGTATTGTTGATTCAGTTTTTGGATTTTGGTTTGATGTAAACTTCAACACTTTATGGCATTTTAATAAATGTGCTCAGTTCAGACGCTTTTGATATGTACTAACCTCGGGTAACCGAGATGGTAACACACTTTCATGGTAGGGTGGTCCTGGTAAAGCACCTTGGTATGAGGGGGTGTTACAAAACAAGGGAGCCTATTGAGGCCATTAAGGAGGTTGCTACTACACTACCAGAGGTCGAACAACTCAAGAACTATCCGGAGGTAACTTTTCTATCTAATGAGCATAGAATTGCGTTCGAATCCCCCGCCAAAAAGAAAGTCATTGCCACTAAGTTTGTTTGCCAAGATACTTTGGAAAAATTGGGAGTGCTTGATCAAACAAAAGCATTCTTCGAGTCTATGGGGTTATCTAGCCTATTTGAGGTGAATGAATTGACTTACCCCTCTATTACTTTGGAAATTATTAGTTGTTTGAGGGAGTATAAAATAGAGACTCGAAGATATGTTGAATTTCGGCTTGAAAACCAAATTAGGAAAATGATTAAGGATCATTTCGGTAAGGTATTTGGACTTCATGACCATTGGGATTTCTTCAAGAAACCTCTCAATTTTGATGCCACACCCCTATGAAAGGCAATTGTCGGGCGAAAATTGACCACATTTAGGGAATGCAATGCCTTTTATATCCACCATCCGGGTATCCGGTATTGGCATAGGTCCATATCCATCACCTTGATCGCGAGAAAAGAAGCGAACCACATGACCGAACTTGACCTTGCCTACTTGGAGTCTAAAATGAATGTCCATGGAAAGTCCAAGAATGATTACAGTATTCTCCAATTGTTGTTGGAGAGGTGGATGGATAACAAAGAAGGGAAAGAAAAGATGGCTTTTATCGTTAATGGTGGCTTGATAACAAGGTTGGCCAAACAATTTAACCCGAAATTCAATGAAAACAAAGCTTACAAGTCGGTTAAAGGTGGTAATCACCTTGATATGAACACATTGATACACAAATTCCATTGGGTGAGACATGACAACTCCACCCCGGAATATGAATGGATTATCAAGGGAGTCGAATCTATTGTCTTGCCAAGGAAAGTTTTCCGCATTTCCACTCGCCGAAACAACTATCTTATCCCCGTCTCCAAGCTTTCCAAGACCATCATCAACCAACAATAAAATCCAATTGAAAAGCCCTCCTTCATTTTTATACCGCCTTATCCCTTTGCCTTTGAAGAATTCACAACAAATGACCCAAATGTTGTGGAAGACAATGATTATTTGACCAAGTTAATGAAGCATATCCATAGAGAAGCTTACAAGGATCGGGTCAATGCCTACTACGCCCAATACCCACCACTCTGTCAACTTGCTACGCAAGGATGATGCGTGCATTTTATATGGACTTTTTGTATCATATTTGCACGCATTTCTATGCATATTTAGTAGTGTTTAGCTACGAATGTCCCCCGAATAGTCTACTTTGGTTTGTCTTGTATTATTTGTAGATATGAACCAGAAAGGAGCATAATCAAGCTTAATACATGTCCCTATGCATTCATTTAGGAGATGAGTTGAGTCGGAGCTTGAAAACTACTATTTTGAGATGCGCAAAGAAGTAAGACAGCTAGGCGAGCAAAGGAAGAACTTCAAATTATTAGTGCCTACTTTAAAGAGCCATATCTCAAGTTATACAACTGATTTTCAGGTTATTTAAATTGGAGATGAAATCTTTTCCTCTTAGCTTTCCAACGCTACTGGAAACACTCTGTTTTCCTAAGTAACGAAGAAATGGCAACCATTTGAAGTTCAGTGCGCAAAGCAGGAATTGTGCGCTGGAAAGTACTCGATCGAGTACTATAGTGTTCGATCGACTCCTTTTTCTACTCGATCGAATGTGCTTTTTTGATAAGTGTTCGATCGAGTACCTAAAGTACTCGATCGAGGGGTTTTCGCTTGGATTTGTTCGATCGAGTGATATAAAGTTGCTCGATCGAGTGACTAGCATATATACTCGAGATTTTTATCCCGTGTTAGGTTTATTTTTATGTTATATAAAGGAAGTCGTCATTAGGTCATAATCATCTCTACACACTCTTAATTACTCTTAATCTCTGGAACTTTGCTCTTAATCACTACTACTTACTCTTTACGCCGGATTTGCTTTATTTTAATCTTTCTCTTCTTTTAATCTTAATCTAATACTTTATTTCTCTTAATCCTTGTTCTATTATTCTCTTGTTATTGATTTGTTTAGTTTATACTTAATCTTATTTTCTCTATTATGTCTTTTCTTGGTATGCTTATGTTTATTGTTATTGATTTCAAGAACATGAGTAGCTAATCTCCTTATGTTAGGATTAGGGAATCCATGGTAGGATTGTGACGATGTAGCGAATAGACTAGACGACTTTCGTGTGAGAATCTGTCCCCATATAAATATAACTGTAACACCAATTTAGTTGAATGCATGCTTCTAAATTACATTAATCTGGTTAACTTTGCTCCTGGATCGGAAGATTGGAATAAATAGACCTGCTATGAACAGTGGACTACCCTAATGAGGACGGAAGTTAAGTTAGTGGAAATCTAGGATAGAAAGTGGACCGGAAGGACCTTTCCTTTATCCATCTCACAGTAGATTGTCTAGGCTATTTGCAACTGAGTCGATTAACTACCATGGTGAACCGAAATCCTGGCATACTCTTTTTATCTTATCACTTTTATCTCATTTTCTCACTTTACTGCTCTTACTTTATTTCTCTTGCCATTAAACCTTTAGTAGTATAGGAAACCAAACTAAAACCCCCATCAATGACTTAGATAGACGGACTTTCAGATAGATATCTTGCCTCCCTGTGGAGATCGACCCTACTTATCACTAGCTTCTGTTAGTATATTTAGGTATTTATTTTTGGTACATAATGACCGTATCAAAGTACTTCTTGACCCTAAGAGTCCTTTGCCGGATTGGGTGGATAAGAAGGCATTATTTCCTCAAGCTTCTCAAGATGAAGAAAGGGATGTCCGGGTTGCTAGGAGTGAGGAGAATGTTGATGATAAGGATGGGGAAAGTAGTGAATCAAGGCATGATGACAATGAGCAAAGTTCAAGTGAAAATGATGATGATGATGCCTCCGGATCATTGGAGGATGATGATGATGATATCACAATGATTGATAGTTGATTGTTGAACAAGCATGAACGAGGACGACGCAAGTAAAGGGTTGATGGCTTCCATAGCATCTCAACCTTACCATTGTGAGTCTCCTACCCTTCTTTTTGCTTTGTTTTTTATCTCATGATTACATAACTTGTATAACATGTAGTATAGAGCATTTAGAGAGTCATTTTGGACTCTTTGATGGCTAAGAGTTTTTGAGTCCTAGCAACATCAAAGGACTCACACCTCGGCAACATTGAGGTGACTATTTTTTTTTTTGTTCCCACCATAAAAGAATTCAAAAATGACAAGTCACTTTTCATGCATTACATTGCATACCTTGTGAATAAACTTCCCAATTTTTGCACTAGAAATAGTGTTTTGTTTGTTTTGGGGAAGTTCCTTCATAGGCAACCCGAGTTAATTTAAATTAGCTCTCCAACCTACTCGAAAGCATGCATCATATAGTATAGTCTAGTTTGCATCATATGTAAATATTTATCATGTAGTATGCATTTAGTATAGAATTCATGCATTTCATATAGCTTCATGCATTTGCATTTGCATAATTTCCTATCATTTTGTTCATTGAGTAAAATGTCCATACTATTGTGGGGATGAGAAATTCTAACCTTTATTTCAAAAAAATGAAAAAATTTAAAAATTCCAAAAACATGTTCTTCCTTTGTAGCATAGAATTGTATATATTTGTTTGTTTGTCACTCTTATCACATTGGGACGACTACGCCACATTCGAAGCATAAGGGATAAAGAAGACCGCATGTTATGATCTTTCCAAATCTCCTTCTCCCTTCTTATATGTTAATGACAATGTGGCTAATTTTTGATTGATCCGGTATGAAACTATGTGTTGTTAGGAGTTGCATTTAGTTTATATGGCACTTTAGTTGGTAGAAGCATATGCATTAGAGTTGTATATATGTTAGTTGCATCATGGCATGTAGTTGCATGATAGAAAATTTTGTGAAAATGCCTATTTGGGAAGCTTGACAAGTGTATATAAGGCCCTTGTAGATAATTTTTCTCCTTGAGACTGTAACACCCCCCATTTATTCAGGAGCCTTTAGCTAGGCCTCCCAAGTAAATGAGAGCGTTACCATCTCGGTTTCCCGAGGTAGTAAATAACAAAGTACAACAAACCAAAGTACTTTAGATAAAATTTAGCTTTTTCATGTTTATTACAACTTAACTAAACTAAAACTTAATATAAAATAAAATACAACTCGCGGCGGAAATAATTACAAGTGATTAGTAAAACTAAATGGTCTAGACTTCTAGGTAGACTGGCCAAGTCCTCACACATCCCCATAAGTTCCCACGTCAGCTAATCTTAAGCACCTGCAAGTCTGCTCCCCATTTATGGTTCATCACAGGTGTTCACGAATACACTGTCAACCACGAGGTTGAGTAGGATAACAATCTCAAGACAGATAATATAAATAGTATAAAGATTCAAACACAAATGCCAAACCAACTGTTCTCATAATTCAGCCCTCAACCTCCCGTTGAGTCACAATTCAGTCCTCAACCTCCAGTTCAGTAGACACACCAGAGACAGGTCTACAGAACCAGCCTGGGGCCTTACACCACCACGAAGGTATTAAACGGTGTCTGCCAGTAAGTTTATAATACATCACTCGAAGGCTCTTACCATGATGTCTACCTCAGCCAGTAAGTTTATATCACATCACCCGAAGGCTCTTACCACGATGTCAGCCAGGCTAAACCTGATATCCAACCCATTATCAAACCAACAGTAGCAACAATAATGGCTACCTACCACACCGTCTCAGAAGTAACCAATACAACCGCTTGTAATCACAATATGCAATATATGCAATAATCCAATAATCCAAACAATTCAATCTACAACATCCAATTAAAAGACAAGATACACAAATAATAAGTCTAGTAGAATCGTTATCCCACCTGGCAAGCAATACTCCAATTTAAGCAATCCAAGTAAAAACGATTAGAAGCACTCCTCAACAAAATCGTCACCTAAGATAAGCAATTATAATAATTACAATTACTAATTAAATAATTTACGAAATAATTAAACTAATTATAAAATAATTTAAACTAATTATAAACAATACATAATTATTATAATTAATCCCGTCTTAACCCTTCAACCTCAAACACCCAACCAAAACAACATGTGTTTCTCTAAACCCGACAGCCCCCAACTCCTACCACCAACACCAACCTGCCACCAGCCACATCACCAAACCACAACCACCCATCACGCCCAAGCACAACACACGAACCCGACGCAACCATACACGACACACAACTACACACATAACCACTAGCCACCATACTGCCACCAGGCCACCACCGTGGTCTCTTCCTGGCCCACGGTGGGCTCCCAGCAGCACCACCATACCCGAATGCCAAGGCCGAGCTTTGGCAACAACATACCCGATACCCACAACAACACACCACACGACACACCCCACCAAACACAACCACAACACCACCACACACCACCATTGACCGCCTTTACTCATCCTAACACCACCTTAGACACCGACAACTTCACCTAAACCCTAGCCACCACTATATACGACCACAACCACGACAATAAAAACTATAAACACGACACACACGACCCGTGCACCTCCCTTTGAACCTGATTTCCGACCACCAACCACCACCCATTCCACCAGCCATGGCCACCATCATGATCCCCTCACTGCCTACAACACTAAACACCCATAGTCCCCTAAGTAGGCCACGATAACAAGGTTATTAATCTGTCTTAAGACGGCCTCATCACACCACCAACAATTCCCCTGTTTTCCCCTGTTTTATGCGGATTCCGGCCACCCACCGCACGAACCACCGCCTATCGCCACCCTAACACCACCACCATGGTCGACCCAGCCACCACGACCCATCTTACCCAAGCTAGGTCAGTCATGCCTCGAGTATGGGTTCATAAATCATAAAAACATGTATAACGACCACCCACAACAACCCCCTTCAAACACCCCTTTCCCGCCGGTTTTTCGTTGTCAACGGAGGTCAAATAAGGTCCCTGGTGGTCCATGGTCACGGTTCGTCCTACGGTGGCCTAGTTTACGAGTTATGGCAAGTCAAAGTGTATACATAAGACGGTTTAAAGTATTACCTTGAGGCGATAATAAAAGTTAATCCCTTTGCTTTTATCTTCCTTAATTCTCTTCTTCTTTCTTTTAGATCTCTTCCTTCTTCTTTTATGAATTATTTTTTAGATTTTTTTATATTTATAGGCTAGGTTTAGATGTCTAGGACACTAATTAGGAAACTTATTACCTTATTACTTTTATTAGTATAAAATACAATTGCTATCACCAACTATTATTACTATTATTATTAATATTAGTATTACTATTATTATATACGGCCCAAATCATATACACGACCCAACTATCTAGTCCCGTCTCATACATTATTTTATTATATTATTCCGTCTTATTCTCAATTATAAATTATAATTAATTATTTAAAATGGGTTAATTAATATAAATTCTTATCAAATTACGGGGTATTACAGAGACTTTGTTTGCTAGAATATCCTCAAGACACCCTAGGATGTGTCATACTAGTATCTTTTGTCCCATGGTCTAAGGCCTAGTAAAGGGTTTGCATGTGTGTCACCTATCCAACCTTATGATGTGATATGGACTTGATCAACTTATCTAGGGGACCTTGATTGACTTGGTGGTTTGGCAACCCAACAATATTTTTCATTAATAAGTTTGAAGTGCTCATTTCAAAAATTTTGTGATGTGGAATCGTTTTAATTGCCAGGAAACCTCAAAATGTTTTGAATTGTTGAATTGCCGAGAAATTTGATGGAGGTGTACCACGTTAATGTGCTTTGTGCTTTGGTGAGGGATCCATTGAATTGGGCCCCTACACGGTTGTGAATTCGACCGCTCAAAGACAAAGTGACTATCACCCCAAGAGCTATTGTCTAGAGGTTGCCTAATAAGCGATTGGCGAAAGCAAAGGACACTAGAAAATGAGGGACAACCCCCATCTCAAAGTTTTGAAATGTGAAATGCGGAAGTTGAAATGAGGTCAAATTTTGAATGTTAGTCAAACCCAATACTTTTGTTTTAATTGACTTGAGTACTTCATTCCCAAAAGTCATTTTTGCTATGCCACCTTGTTGAGCTTGGGATGATCTTTGGCCTTTACACTTGTAGATAATCCGAGATTTGTCATGTCATATGCCACTAACATCATAAGGATCATCCTTCCACCCCATCAGATCACCCTTGATGAAAGCATTTAGCAATTGTGGACGAAACTAACCTAGTTTAACACAACTTGGAGGTGACTTGTTTGTATCCTCTTGGACTTAGTAACTTGGAGAACTAATATCTATGGTGGAATGTGTACCCTTAAATTGCTTCCCTTTTAGATTATTTCCGCCATTTAGATGAGAAAAGTAGCTATTCTTTTGTAGATACATCCTTTGATTTGTTTTTGTGCTTAATGTTTGGATGTATCGCCATTTTGGCAAGCCCCGCCTTGCCTTGCAAGAAGGCATCTTACCTCATAGATGTCTTGTTGTGAGTTGAAGGGGCGGAGTGAGACCCACTAATTGTCACACATCAGCTATGTTATTAGAGTACTATAAATAAAGATCATAGTTTTAGTCACCTCTTTACTCGGGACGAGCAAATGTTCGGTTTAGGGATATTTGATGTGACTCGTATTTACGCACATTTAGTCTCCAAACTAGCCTCGTTCCTATACTTTCTAGCATGTATTAGGGTCTTTTCTTATCTTTAGCTTCCTATTATGCATATTCTATGAGGTTTTGTGCCCTTGGTAGGAGAGGAGTGCTAGCCTTGCTTATATGGAGCAAAACGGAGCTAAATTGATCGCATCTAACGACCAAGGAACAAAGAGGAGACCAATATTAAAGGCCTAAGTCAATAAAACAAGTATATGGGCAATGATGAAGGACCCCCACGACCCTTGAAGGATCCCCACGAGTTAGGGGATAGCCAAATGAAGAAGAAGCAAATATGCCCTTCAGGACGGGCGTCCCACTGAGAAGGACGGGCGTATCCAAGCTCAGCCCGAGCGTCCCCAAAGCAGGATGTGCATTTTTCAATACATGATGGGCGTCCATCAAGAGGAGGTCGTGCGTCCCAAGCTAGGACTTTCAAGGCGTTAGACTTCATTTACGGGGCTTAATCGTCATTTAAGCCCTTAGTTAACCTAATACTTGTACTTAGTATAAATACTCCCTTGTATTACCAAGTGATTATCAAGTTATCTTATATTAAACCAAGTTACTTTAGATTAAAAACCAAGTTATTTTGATTAATTACAACTTAATCTTTCCTTAATTATTGTTCAAGTATTCTTAGATCTAGTTGGGAAATTGAAGATTATTTGGAATTATTGGAGAATTGACAACTCTTCATCATCAATCAAGTTTTCTTCTATTATTCTTTGCTTTCTATTTGATCATCCTAAGTTGGTACGATTTCTTTACTCTTTACTTAATCCTTGTTTATTATTTTACTCTTTCATCATGTTTAGACTTGTTAAGATGATTGACACCATTGTTAGCATGTTCACCATGATAATGAGTGAGCAGTTTCCTAGCTAGGGTTAGTGGGGGATTAGGGGAGTTAATCATGGGGTAGATCTTTACTTAATATGTTCATATGAATGCTTGCTTGTTGTAATTTCAACTTATGCACATGTTATGCTTAATGAAATGCTTGATTAGCAACCTAGCATGATTCTCTAATCCTTTCAACAAGGCTTGTAAGACATAAACCAACTCAAGGCTTGTTAGACCATGCATATAGTTGAATAGGGAGGACTAAGTCGATGTAGGTGTTGTAAAGTCTTGATCGACTCGGCTGCGAGACCTAAAACTCTCTAGGAATTGTAAGATATAAACTAACTCGATTCCATTACAACAATAAATTGCTTGCATCTATCAAACTTATTTATGTGATCTCATTATGTTTCCCTATGAACCCATGACACCCTAGTGCTTTAATCAATTGTTTACAAACTCTATTTGCTTACTTTGCTTTACTTTCATTTATTTACTTTGCATTTGTTAATTAGTTTAGATTACAAATCTTAACCTCAACCCAAAGTGTAACACTAAAGACATAGCTATTTATAACCGATAAGTCAATACAATACCCGTCCCTTGGGATCCGACTTTTACTTACCGCAATACTAAGAGTATTTTGTTGAGATTATAAATATTGTGTGATTGGGAGTATAGACGACATATCGACCGAATCACCAATGTCGCTTCATCTCCGCCAACATGAGAAACTAGTTATCTCCTAATATCAGCTGGACATAAACACTGGATTAGAAGCTGTAGCCTTTATTTGTTTACAAATTCTTTTCCTAAAATTAGAAGCTCGTCTAAAACTTATCAATAAATAAACTAAACTTCTCAATCGAGGAGTTCAACGAACAAAATAGCATAAAATTGCTGCATAAATTAATTAGGTTTAATAGCACCGTATTTGCCTCGAAATAATCGAAATAAAAACCTAAATTCAAAATTAGTAAACAAGTAATGAAATTGAGCAGTAAAATTAAGGGAGTAGAAAGAGGAGAAGTAAGTAAACCTCGCGAGAAGAAGTGAGGGGAGCTTTAGCGGGATCTTTTGGATCCCCATGACTGAAGGGAACTGAGATTGAATCCTTCTCTTCGGCGACGACAGCTATTCGGGAAATGAAATCGCTGCTACTAATAGGTTCCATTCATCCTCTGACACTCCCGCATTCAATTTAGCGCACCAAGCTCACCAGTAAGTTTGCTTCTTTTTAAATTACTCGAGTCGACATCTGACGGAATTTCAGATAACGAAATCAAGCACCGGATTGGTGAAATTGAGATGATATCAATGTTACGGCATCGCAATCAAGCACGAAATTGGTGAAATTGAGACAATATTAATGTTACGGTATTTTTTTCGGGAATTTCTAGGTTTTAATCGTATTTTTCCAGTGATTTTTGGAGTTTTTGAGTTTAGTGAGAGGCTAAAGGGCATTATAATTGATTTTGGTATGATATAAACGATGTTGTGCAGTTCTCTGTGTTTTTTTTTTGTTAGTAATAGTTTTAATCTTAACAGTCTATTTATTCTCTTCTAATGACTGAGATTTGTGAGCACAAACTTACCATAAGAACCAAACTCACGAGATCCCGCCTATATACATACATACATACATATATATATATGTGTGTGTGTGTGTGTGTGTGTGTGTGTGTGTGTGTAGAGATAGAGAGAGGGAGAGAGCAGTTCTAGTAAGTCCACCAAAGAAATTGAGTCCATAAGTCCTCATCCAAGCCATTGGATCTTGGAGATGCATGGTTGAGATTGAAACACAAAAAGACACTTAACACTAATTAATTGCATTTTCTCTCTCTAGGATTAATTATACATGCACTAATCTATTATCCCACCCACTTAAAACTAATCTTTTGTCTTCTTATGCTTTTAACTTTTTACAAAATTTATGACACTTTTACAAGTATAACTTTAATGCTAATTAGTGTAACTTTAATATTTTACGAGTATAACTTTAATCCAAAATAGTGCAACTTTGTACTAAAAAGTGATTTTAATGTATTTTTTTGACTTTTTGTAATTTTAAGACAAGTTTACGACATTTCAGTATGTTTTAGAGTATAACTTCTGTGCTATATGAGTATAACTTTAATACAAAATAGTGCAACTTTATAGTAAAAAGTGATTTTGACGGATATTTTTTTATTTTTTTGTAATTTTAAGACAAGTTTACGATATTTCAGTATTTTTTAGAGTATAACTTCAGTGTTTTACGAGTATAACTTTAATCCAAAATAGTGTAACTTTATATTAAAAAGTGATTTTGACGTGTTTTTTTTTTTTTACTTTTTGTAATTTTAAGACAAGTTTACGACATTTCACTATTCTTTAGAGTATAACTTTTGCGTTATAGGAGTATAACTTTAATACAAAATATTGCAACTTTATAATAAAAAGTGATTTTGACAGATAAGTTTTTTTTTTTTTTTTTTTTTTTTTGTTATTTTAAGACAAGTTTACGACATTTCAGTATTTTTTAGAGTATAACTTCAGTGTTTTACAAGTATAACTTTAATACAAAATAGTGCAACTTTATACTAAAAAATGATTTTAATGGATATTTTTTTGACTTTTTGTATTTTTACGACAAGTTTACGACATTTCAGTATTTTTTAGAGTGTAACTTCTGTGTTTTACGAGTAAAATCTTAGCCAAATTTATGTAACTTTAGTCCTTTTTGATAAATTAATGGAATTTATTTAATTTTAGGTCAAGTTTTTATAATTTAGTCCTATTATATTTTTAGTCAATTTTGTATAACTTTTTTTTCAAAATTGTATAACTTTAATCCAAATTTTTGTAACTTTAGTCAAAACTACTTGAAATTTATTTAATTTTAAGACAAGTTTATATAATTTGTCCTACTGTAATTTTAGTGTTTTTTGTATAACTTTAGTCAGAAATTATGTAACTTTAGTCCAAAATTGTGTAATTTTAGTCCAAACTCTTGTAACTTTAGTCCAAAATTGCATAACAAGTTTATATAAGTTGCACATAATGCCACTGAAGTTGCGCATAATGGTCATTGAAGTTGCACACTTGCACATAATGGTCATTGAAGTTGCACATAATGTCATTCGAGTTGCGCATAATAGGCATTGAAATTGCACATAATGCTACTAAAGTTGCGCATATTGGGCATTAGAGTTGCACATTATGTCATTGGAGTTGCGCATAATAAGCATTGAAGTTGCACATAATGCTATTAAAGTTGCGCATATTGGGCATTAAAGTTACACAAAATGTGTAATAAAGTTACACATAATGCCATTGAAGTAGCATAATGTGCAAATTTTGTAGATCTAAGAAAACTAGATCTAAAAATATATACAAGACGAATTTAAACAATACGAGATTTGAAAAACTATAAAACAAACGATATTTGAAATACAAAACAAAGGAAATCTAAAAAAAATTAACAAAAAAATCTTAAACAACTGTACTTTGTCAATAAATACGATATTTGAGAAAATAAATACTAAGACAAGAAAATAAATACTAAAACAATAAAATAAAATAAAAATAAACAAATTGAGTTATATAAAATAGACCTATAACTTTTGTATTTTATGAGTGTAACTTCAGTCCATAATGGTATAACTTTTGTCCTAAATAGTGCAACTTCATATTAATAACACCAAATCTATTTGATAGATCTAACATTTATTAAATCAAAGGTCTAAACAAATATATAACAAGACGAGATTTGAGAAAATAAATAATAAGACGAGATTTAAAATACAAAATCGGAAGTTACACATAATGTCACTGAAGTTATAAGTTTAAATACTAAATCTGAAAAAAAAACTATATAACAAAATTTATTTTAACAAGACGATATTAGAAAAAATATAAAATAGACGATACTTGAGAAACAAAAAAAACAAAGAGGAGGAAGTAGATCTGAAAACAAAACATATATTAAGACATGATTTTAAATAAACAAATCTTTAAAAAAAATTCAAAAGAAGAACAGATCTCGACAACCTCGACGAACCCTCGCCAGACCCACCTAACCCGACACATCCACCTCACCAAACCACCTCGACATACCCCTAACCGCAACAACCCGACACACCCCTAACCTCGACACACCTCTAACCCACCAAACCCGACAAACCTCTAACCTCGACAGCCTCACGCAACAACCCCGACCTCGACAACCTCCCCAAACACCTCACCACCACCAGATCTCGTGTCCTCCTTCCCCGACAATCGCACGCAACCCAACACGCAACAACTCCGACACCAGAACAACCCCGACACACGCCGCCAACACCGACCTTCCACCAGCCGTCGACCACCATACCTAGTTTTCGTTTTTTTAGTTTCTTTTTAATTATTTCAGATCTCCCTTTGTAGTGGTGTGTTTTATGGTTGTTGTTGATGAAGGTGTTAGTCGGGGTTATCTTTTTTTTTTCTAGATTTGGTGGTTATTTTTTATTGGTTGTGGTGGCGACAGATCTAAGGCATGGTGTTAATGTCGGATTTCAGGCTAGGCAGGCGATGGCGGCGAGGAGGGAGCTATGAGGAAGGTTGTGATGTCGGTTAGTGTATGGGGTTGTAAGAATGGTGGGTAGGAGTTTATCGGTGTTGATGGTGGAAGGAGGGAGGCGACGTCGAGTGGTGGCACTGCTGATGGTGGTGGCGGATAGGTTGTGGGCAGTGGCGTGGTTGTGGTGATGGTGTCGTGGGTGGTGGTGAGTGAGGGAGAGAGGGTGGTGGTAAGGTTGGTAGTCGGGTGAGATTATTGAGAGAAGAGATGAGAGTTTTTTTTTTGTTTCTTTGGATGGGAGAGAAGTGAGTTGAGGGAGAAATGAGTTAAAGAGTGAGGGAGAAGGGTATATGTAGTGTGTTTAGTGGTTTAATTAGGTTGTGGATGAGAGAGATTGTTAAACACCTCCTTAATCATCATATTTGGCTTCCCTTCTCAACCATTCATTTTCAAGATCCAAGGGCTTCTAAAGGGACTTTTGAACTCATATATCCTAAGAGGACTCACATGATCTTTACTATATATATATATATATATATATATATATATATATATATATATATATATATATATATATATAGATTTAGGATCCGGTGAGAACGATCATTCGGTGAGAACGCACTATATTCATGAGAATATATACATATATACAAGGTACACTTTCTTTTTTTTTTTTTTTTTTACCAAATCTTAGATACACTTTTGACTATCGTAGGTACACTTTTTACCAGAATTCTATATACACTTTTTAATGATGTAGATACACCTTTTTTTTTTAATAAAATCTCAGATACCCTTTTGACTATCGTAGGTATACTTTTTACCAGAATTCTATATACACTTTTTAATGATGTAGATACACTTTTTTTTTTTTTACCAAATCTCAGATACACTTTTGACTATCGTAGGTACACTTTTTACCAGAATTTAATATACACATTGAAATGTATCGTAGATATAGTTTTTTTTTACCAAATTTCAGATACACTTTAAATTATAATAGACACGTTTTTTTTGCATAAATTTTAGATACACTTTACAATAATACATATACACTTTTTTTCCATTGTAGGTACAATTTTTCCCACATATAATAATATATCTAATATTGCAAAAATCATGGATCAATTAAATTGCACAGTTGCGTCACCTTACTTTCAAGATAGTGTATACATGTATACGAGACAATATTATAATAAGACACAATAAATATTATGCACTGGAATCACAATGAACACTGTAATGTTGCAACTCACAATGAATCACACTCATTTTCTAGCTTTTCTTGAACTTTTCAATAAAGTTATCAAGCACTAATTTGACTATCACGGCTCTACCTATCATCAGATCAAGTTACATGCTTTAACCAGAATGAGCAACAACTCACCATCCCCACCACCACTCTTCACATGTCATCTTACCAAGCTTCCCATCAATGGCGATTTCACCGTCCAACTTCATCTTCTTCATCCTTCTCTCTCCTTCTCCTTTCTCTCTTCACCTCCACCGAACCAACTCCCCAAACCTTCGAAGGATTCGGCGACGATGGATTCAAATCCGTCGTTAACTCGACGACTCACCGATCATCCTACCACAACCATCGTTCGATACTTCCGACGGTTACCTATCACCGAATGAAATACTATAAAATTTCACTTCTGAATCATCACCCTCGTCCATATGACTTCGACGCCAACGAAGGTTAAACGTGGCTGACGACATTTATCGGATGTCTCTAGTAGTGGAGGTGGCGAATGTGCTAGATTTATCGGATGTCGACGATTTCTGTTTCTTATCATTTCCTCGAACCATTTCTCTCTCTGCCACCGTCACAACCACCACAACAACCGGTAAGTTGTGCTGCTCTTGGTCGTGCCGGCGTGGTGCCGTCCTCTGGGTGCTGCCGGTGGTGGTCAGAGTGGCTGGGGGTGAAGCAGTTGAATGATAAATAAATAAGGTAATGATGATGGTGGGGATGACGAGGTACGGGGAGACGATCGTTGAGATGTGCCGCTGTGAATGGCGCCGGCGCCGGCGGAGTGCTAACTTGTGGGTGGTGACGGTGGTGCGTCAGGTAGCCGGCGGTGAAGTAGATGATGGATGTGTCAGGTGTGCCGAGAGGGGTGAATGTGGTGGACGAGGGATGAGTGGACTTGGGGTTTTAATAACAAGGGATAAGAGGGAATATATTTGTTCTCAACGTTCTCACCGAGTGTTCGTTCTCACCAGATCCCACCTCTATGTATATATATATATATGGGGCGGGTTCAGGTACGAACTGAGTTATCGTACGAACCGTACGAACTAGCTCAAATAGACAGTTTTTTTTTTTTTTTTTTTTTTTTTCGTATACATTTTGTCTTCTTACCAGATACACCTCTTATTCAGATACATTTTATAACATATGTAGATACACTTTTTCCACACCAAAATTTTAGATTCATTTTACACTTTTTTTTTTTGGAGTTTTAAGACTAATTCCGAGATACATTTTATACTATTTGCGGATACATTTTATATTATTAGCGGATACACTTTGTGGAAATTGTTACAAATTTTCACACTAACTCTCGAATAACTTTTATATTTTTTGCGGATACATTTTTTTTTTTTGCGGATACACATGACATTAAAGCCAGATACACGTTATAATACTTCTGGATACACAAGTTCATACTTCCAAATACACATCGTATTAATACCAGATACACATGGTTATACTGCCGGATACACATGTATCCAGTATTAATACCAAGTGTATCCCGTATCAATACCATGTGTATCTCGGGTTGTATTTTGTGTATCCACTTCCCCGCCACCACCACCAATGCCCTCACCACCGCTAACACCACCGCTGCCCACCACCACTACCGCCACCAGCATTACCAAGCTGACCCAACTAACACCATCACACCACCACCACCACCACCACCCCACAAAACAACACCGGCTACATCACCCCCACCACGAACGCCACAACCACCACCACTGCCCCCCACCACCATCCCCGCTGCCATAACAGCCACCACAACCACCACCAGCCCTACTCAAACACTACCACGACCCCACCTACTTAATCTCAGGCGACATAAAATGACATCACCAATAATGTCATACGAACACCCGACGCCCGACCACAAACCCATCACTAACCTCATGCTTACCCAGATATCCCGTCGGACAACAACACCGACCACCACCAGAAGAAATGTCAGAAATCGCACTTCCTTCACACCACCACGAATCTGCTTCCTCGCCACTCAGCTCCGGCATATCATCACCGTTATCAAAACTATAACTCGATTCATAACGGCAAAGGAGGAGCTTTTCTGATTATAAATCTTTCGAATAGGCTATTAACACCATTATTTTTTCGAAATTCAATTCGGTTTTTGTTAGATCTAAAAAAACGACGATGAACACGGTGGTTCTTCGTCGATGGACTCGGCGCTGTTGGATCTAGCCGGAGGCGTCAACAGGTAAAGGGAGATGACATGTTTTAGGATTTGAGGCATCAAAGTGGCGGACGGTCGTTGGAGAGAAGGAGCTACTGGCGCCATAATCTGCCGGCGGCGACATTCATCGACCGAAGGTGGAGTGTCGGGCTGAGTGTTGAGGGGAATGGGTTGAAGTGAGAAGATGAGAGAGTGGGAGGAGATAGGCTGTCAACACACTTGTCGGCGCACTAACCGGCGTATCGCCGGAGTTAAGGTGGTTGGGGAGGGTGCCGACGTATGTTGGTGGAGGTGGAACGGTGGCTGCCACTGGACATTTTATCCTACAAATTCTGATTAAATCATCAAAGCTATTATATTTTTGAAATTATACTTAATTTTTGTTAGATCCATATATCTCGACATTTTTTTTAAAAAACTGAGTAAAATTCATAAAAATTTCTCGAGCTCGCAAATTTACGGCCTCAAATGCACCACACACAAGTTGTTCTTCGTCTTCCGCTTCTTTTTTCCGACATCTACATCAATCGCCGTTATAACTTCCGTCTTCTCGGATCCGTCGCCGGAAAGGGCTACATGGAGTGCAAGTTGATCGAAAAAGTCGACAAAAGAGAAGGAATGTTGGTCACGTGCTACGGATGGTCGGCAATCGAAGTGCGCCGTCATCGTCTACGTCGGAAGTGCGACGACGTTGAGACGTGATGGCTGGTGAAGATTGAAGGAAATTAATGGGTTGGTGGAGTTTGTTAGAATAAGATAAGGGAAGGGTGTGAGAATATGTGAGTGGTGCACGTGTAAAGTGTAGTGACCACATATATTTGATTAATCTAAATATCTAATGGTTTGTGAGTGGTGCACGTGTAAAGTGTAGTTAAATGCAGTTTCACGCACCGTAATTTAGTTCGCACAGATCCCGATTCATATATATATATATATATATATATATATATATATATATATATATATATATATATATATATATATATATATATATATATATATATATATATATATATATATATATATATATATATATATATATATATAAGTGAAAGCATCCCATGAGTCTAGCATATCAATAAGAACCGTTGGATCTTTTGATCCAACCGTCCTGATTATGACACGTGTCTTAATTTAAAAAAAAAAAAAGTAGGCGTGCTGATATAATAAGAATGACACATTAATTATTCCTCATAAATCTTTACTTCCTTTTCTCTCTCTAAAACTCCTGCCTCTCCCTCTAAAAACCGATTCACTTTCTTTTTCTTTGGCAGTTAATTCACTAAACCATAAATTTTTTCCGGAAATTTTATTACATCAAGCAAAATCGCACTAATCAAGTGAAGATCATTATTATATTTACTCAGAACAATCATTTCGAAGATGACGAAGAGGTATAAAATCGCTCTATTTCATTATATTGTTTTTCAACTTATTTCGCCACTGCATGTTGTTGCTGTTGCTATTATTGTTGTTATTGTTGTTGTTTTTAGTGTTGATTATACTCTTTTTTCTTCAAATAATCATCGACTTAGGGTTTTTATTTTGCTCAAAGCAGGAAATTGATTTTTCCGCGAAAAATTAGGTTATTATTGATGTTGTTGTTATTGTTGTTGTTGTTGTTAGTCTTGATTATAGTGATTTGAAGCGTTTATTAATTGATCGAAGAAAGAAATTGAGTTTTCAGTAAAAAAATTAGGTTATTACTGTTGTTGTTGTTGTTGTTGTTAGTCTCGATTATAGTGATTTGAAGCGTTTATTAATTGATCGAAGAAAGAAATTGAGTTTTCAGTAAAAAAAATTAGGTTATTACAGTTCTTGTTGTTAATGTTGCTGTTGTAATTGATTTAGGCTAACTGTTTTGCTCGAAGTGAGTAACTGATTTTCTGCGTTCTAGTTTTTCACTTCAAAATTAGGGTTAATGATTTGTAATAAATGAGCAATTAATGTGTGTTACCGTTCTGCTTTCGATTGATTTATTTGTTCGTCGTGTTGAGTTATTTGTGATTTGCAGGGAATGTTCATTTTCCTGAAGTTAATAATATTTCGAACAAATCTACTGATAATAATATTATCAGAAAACTGTCATAGTAAAAGTGTATCCCTATCATTTTAAAGAGCAAGAATTGCTTTTGTAACAACAGATGTTCGTAGTTTTATATCAAAACAATTGTTTGACAATACTGTAACACTGTTGTCTCATTCTCGTGAGGATACTATCATTCTTATTCCATTCCACATTCTTTCTCGAGACTTGTCCACCATCATTCCTCTTCAATTTAATAGCTGTAATTGTTTTAGTTTTAATGTTATTCTGTTTTGGTTTTTTGATAAACAATCTCGGAAACCAGAGGTAGTATCTGAAAAATCTGCCGTCAGTAAGAAGGCTAAAGTGGAAGCATCGGAAAACATTGCGAGAAAAAAAGCGCCGACACAGAAGCCTTCCAAACCGTCAGCACACAAAAATGTCGAAGCATCTCATGCCGATCAGTATGTCCCTATAACTCTTTGTCGTGTTGAGCTGATTTACATGAAATGTCCCTTTTCCTGAAATTAATAATATTTCTCAACAGATCTACATTAACAATGTTATTTGTAACACTATCGAGTAAAAGTCTATCCCCTATCCTTTTCAAGAGCAAACAATTGCTTCAGAATAGTGATGTTACTTGTAGTTTTATATCAAAACATTGTTTGACAATCTTTGTAACACTGTCTCATTCTCCGAGGATACTATCATTCTTGTTCCATTCCACATTCTTTGTCGGACTCGTCCACCATCATTCTCGTCATTTAATAGCCGTAATTGTTTTATTTTTAATGTTATTCTGTTTTGGTTTTTTGATAAACAATGTCGGAAAGCGGATGTAGTAACCGAGAAATCTGCATCGTCGATAAGAAGGCTAAAGTGGAAGCATCGGAAAAGACAAAGAGCAAAAAAGCGGCCGACACGAAGCCTTCCAAAATGCCAAAGACCGAAAAACGTTGAAGCATCTCATGCGGATCAGTATGTCCCTATGACTCTTCGTTGTGTTGAGTTGTTAGTGATTTGCTTGAAATCTCCCTTTTCCCCGAAGTTTATAATATTTCTCAACGAGATATACACTAACAATGTTCTTGTAACAACGATCGATAACAGATACTATCCCCTATCCTTTTAAAGAGCAACATCATTACCTATCGATTAGTAGTTTGTAATTGATTTACTTTTAATCTTATTCGATTTTGATTTTTGGAAAAACAATGTCGGAAAGCGGAGGTGCCCGAAATCACCTGCGAAGAAGAAGGCAAAAGTAGCGAAGATCGGAGAAGACACCTAGCAAAAAGGTGCGGATACGTAATCCATCAAAACCAACAAAGACGAAGGAAGTCGAAGCATCTCATGCATCAGAGTATGTGTCTAAAAATCTTTGCTCGACCGCAAGTCACTACTATTAGGGTTTATGATATATTGTCTCATTGTTACGATAAAAATGAATCAATTGATCTTTAAAAAATTATTCGACCGCCATTATTCGTATTCCATTTGTCATTTCTTCAACGACTTGACTACCATCATTGCTTTTCAATTTAATAGTTATCATTATATTGTTATTGTAAACATCGATTTTAATTTTTGAAAATAACAATGTCGGGAAAGAAGAGGTACACGAAAATCAGGCTCCCACTAAGAAGGCTAAAGTGGCCGCATCAGAGAAGACACGAAGCAAAAAGGTGCCGACAGAGAACGTGCCAAAGCCGACTAAGAAGATGCGGACCGAAAAGTCAAATCCTACAAAAAAAGGCGACGAAAGTGCCTACAGAGAGTCTACGCTGTGCAACACCGCTCCTTCAAAAAAGGTGCCGGTGAAGGAAAGTAAGGTGCCCTCTTTGAAAAGGTGCTTAAGCCACCAGCAAAGATTACCAAAGGAGGAGGTCTGCGAAGGTTACGATCCAAAGAAAGTAAAAAAGAAACTAATGTGCCGAGGAAGAAGGCAGCAGAAAAGCCGTCACATGATGTGCCAGTGTTGTCGAAGGAGCAATCGGTGCCCATTGAGAAGCAAGCAAGTACACCTCCTCAAAAGGCAAGAATCGTGCCAACGTCAAAGGCAGTGACTAAGCAATCAAAATCGGTTGCAAAGGAGACAAAAGAAGAGGTGCCCAAAAAAGTTCTCAGTAACAAATGGTCGACCCCGAAGGCAAAGAATGGCCAAATCTGCAGAGTTGGTGACAGAAGAGGTGGCAAAGAAGGTGCCCAAACAAAAGACGACGGAGAAGGTTGTAGCAAAAAAAGAAAGTTTCAATGCGGCAAAAAGAGCCAACACCAGAAAAGGTAGTAAGCAAGAAAGAGAGCGTGAAGGTGTATGTAAAAAAGAAACCGATAAACGCAGTGCAAAAAAGGTGGCGAAACAAAGAAACCAAGATACGAGTAACAAAAAAGAGACCTAGAGATAAGCCTATGTCATCATCCTAAGAAAAAAGTGATAGAGATTATGAGGTTTCGGATGACTCAAGCGTCGGCTCAAAATGTCGAAGAGGGCTAAAACAGAGAAGAGACCAGCCAAGACGGTGGTGAAGGCTGAAAAAGAAGAAGTCTTTAAAAAGTATGTGTCTTTCTAGTGGCCAAAACTTGTATGTTTAAAGTTTCGATTTCGATTTGATGTTAAATAACACCTATCTTTGTAACATTTTTATGTTGTTTGATGCTACTAATGATGTCTTTATAACATTATCGATTCTACTTGTTTGTTAATTGATCGTAGAAGGAAATTAATTTTCTATTAAAAAATTAGGTTGTTGCTGTTCTTGTTGTTATTGTTGTTGTTTGTGTCGATTATACTGATTCGTAATAAATTTAGCCTAACTGTTTTGCTCGAAGTGAGTAATTGATTTTCTGCATTCTAGTTTTTCGCTTCAAAATTAGGGTTAATAATTTGTAATAAATGAGCAATTAAAGTGTGTTCTTGTTCTCCTTTCTACCGATTTATTTGTTCGTCGTGTTGAGTTGTTTAAAGTTTCGATGTTACGAAGAATACCTTTCTCGTATCCTTGTTTTGTTGCTTTTTTACTTTGCTGGTTTGTTGGCATAAAATAGTGTCACACTTTGTTTAAGCAAAGGTGGTGCTAATTTACACTTCCTTATTACAGGCCGGATAAATACCCAACTAAGTGCGGGGCCCATCGTTGGTCGATGTTATGAGCAAGTTTTCCGTAAAGCAAAAGAAAGCCATTAAAGAAATTGGTTTTGGAGGACTATTGAAGATGAATATATCAATAGTCCCTTCCTGCTAATGAGACTTGCTTGTTGAGGCTTTTGATTACGACAGTTTCAAGGTTCATGTTAGTGAAACAGAGGAGTTTGTGCTATCATCACGATGATGTTCATGACCTATTTTTACCGCCGGGTGAAGGGTAATAATATGGTCTTTGGCCGCGATCGGGTCGCGCATCCCAGTCCGAGGACACCGATTTAAAAACAAATGGAGAAGGAAGTTCAACATCTCTACAAAGATCAACATCAAGCTAGATTTGGTGACTAGTTGGTTTAAGAATAACAAGGGCGCTGCGGTGATGAGTTCAAGCGGTGTTCGTTCTTTATGCGCTCTCCACTTTTTAGCGCCGACTCCAAATTATTCTGTTGATTTCAGATTGTTGAAGGTCAGACGATGTTGAAAAAATAAAAGGTTTTAATTAGTCAAAGTATGTCTTTGAGAAGGTAGCTGAGGGTGTCAAGGGGTTGAAGACAGGAACGGTTAAGTGTCTTTGTGGGTGTATTGTGGTGCTACTGTTCGCCTACATTCACCGGTTTTAGTTCCATGGCGAGGTACAACCAACTGACTTACCTCTGATACAGCATTGGACAGATGAAAGTCTTTCAAAAAGAGTCAAAGACGAAGGAAAGATTGGCTGTCTAGGAGCTGATGAGATGTCAGAAACTGTCTATCCTATTTGTCTTGGCAAGGGATCCCCATCTGAAGGTAATGTGGCACTGTTAGTGTAATGTCGTCACTGTAATATGGTCACTGTAATATCATTACTGTAATGGCTTTACTGTAATAACATTACTGTTACCTTAATTTATTGTTAATTATTAATATTAATTACTAATTACTAATATGTTTCTGTAAATAGGATGGGCAAAATCTGATGAGGGTGAGGAAGGCGAGGCAGTTTTTCTTAAGAGTAGTGAGGGAAGGGAGTACATCTTGATGGAGAAGCTTCATGGCATTAAAACAGATGCCGAGTTGAAGGAAAAAGCTGTTGATGTGAGTTGTTTTTATAAATTTAATTGTGTGCAATTGTTACAACTCCCAAATCTGGTATCTAATTCGTTTCTTTCTGTCTGGTTTATTGACTTAGGAGACCGACCTGATGTTGCTAATGTATAGAAGGGATTCCAACCTTGTTCACGAGACTGAAGGTTTTCGAACCGAAGCAGAAACAGAAATCACCACTAAAGCCTGAATGCCTTAAATATGCCGAAGATGTTGTGCGAAAGGCTGAATCGTTGAAGAGGAGGGCGAATGACTACCCGATATATACAAGGTCCAAAGTCAGTAGGAAGTTGGAACCATTTCCAACAGAGAAAAGTCCTAGGACAGTTAAGTCAGAATCCCTGGTAAAGGAGGTATTGAGCAGTTTAAGTGAGCAACATCATGAAAAAGATGATGAAGAGGATGAGGAGGTTCATGACGAGGACAGGCAAGATGAGATGGAGGGTGGAGTGGAAAGTGATGATGAGGACGGGACTGATGATGGCAACGATGATGACGGGACTGATGATGGGGAGGATGATGATGAGGACGGGGATGACGATGCCGGCGATGTTGAGAGTCGTCTTAAAAACAAGAGGCTTCAAGAGGGTGGCACGGACATAGATAACGATGAAGAAAGTGCCGATGAGGAGGAAGACGATGAACAGGATGAAAAGGAAAAGGAGGATGAAGAGGAAGAAGACAAAGAGGACAAAGAGGACAAAGAGGAGGATGTAGAGGATGTTGAAAGCCAATCTGGTGAAGGTAATAGATCGAGTAACAGTGTTACTGTTATTACTTTTAGTTATAGTTTTACAATAACATCATTCTCGTAATATGTTATATATATTAATAGTTAGTAATATAATATTCAATTACTTACTTCTGATGCAGATGAAGAGGATGATGCAGAGGAACAGGATGATGCAGATGAAGACGATGATGCAGATGAAGAGGATGAATCTGGCAAAGGTCAAGAGGATGACGGAGATGAAGAGGAGGAGGATGATAAAGACAAAGAAAATGAAGACGACAAAGAGGGGAGTGGCGAGGATGATAAAGATGCATCTGATGAAGGTAATATAGTAACACTACTACAATAATCTAATCACTTGCACTAACACTGTTACATCATCGCTGTTATAGAGTTTTCATTTTACAAATAATTACTAATATTCAATTACTTTCCTTTTAGATGAAAACGATGATGCTGATGAATATGATGCATCAGGGCAGGGTGACAAAACAACTAGCGAGCCAGAAGATGGATCTGGTGAAGGTAATAGTGTAATGTTGTTATAGGCTTTCTGTTACTGGGTGCTTTTTTAATAAACAATTTAGTAATATATATTCATTATCTGCTACACAGATGACAAGGAAGAGGCCGAAGGTAATGCATCAGGCCAGCCTGAAGATAACCCAACTAGTGAGGCATGTGAAGAGGCATCTCCTGAAGGTAATTGAGGAATCTATTTAAACTCGTTGTGTCAGAGGATGTAACTGTAACAATGTTACTGTGACGTAATTTTAATAGAAATTTACAGTGTATCTATTGTGCCTTTTTTGGTTCAATGAAAAATTGTTAATATATATTGAATCCAATTACATGTGACAAAGATGACGAGGAAGAGGCGGAAGTTGATGAATCAGGCCAGCCTGACGACAACCCAGCCAATGAGGCAGCTGAAGAAGGATCTTCCGAAGGTAATAGAGAAATTTATTTGCACTCGTTGTATTAGCTGATGTAACACTGTTAACATTGTTATTGTAACACTGTTACAGTAACGCTGTTACTGTGTCGTAGTTTTATCAGAAGTTTACAGTGATATATATATTCAATTATCTGCTACACAAATGACAAGGAAGAGGTCGAAGATGATCCATCGGGCCAAGCTGAAGAGAACCCAACGACTGAGGCAGCTGAAGAAGGATCTTCTGAAGGTAATTGAAGTAGCAAATTTACAGTAACACTGTTAGTAAAACTATGAGGCATTGTTGGTCCGAAAAACATTAGTAATTTATATTCAATTCAATTACATGTGCCACAGATAACAAGGAAGAGGCCGATGATGATGCATCAGGCCAGGATGATGACCAACCAACCAGTGAGGGAAATAAAAAGGAAGATGACGATAAAGATGAAGAAGAGGATGATGGCAATGAAAAACCAGATGAAGAGAACGATGATGATAAAGATGAAGACAATGTTGGCGATAAAAACGAATATAACAGTAAGGAGGATGAAGCAACTGGTAATGAAGACGCCGATAGGAATGATGAAAAAGGCGAGGAAGGAGAAAAACCCAGTGAGGCTGGTGATGAGACAGTTGGCGACGAAGAACCAATAACTACTCAAAGGTCAAAATCGTAGCGAGAAGATGACGACGATGATGAAGTTGATATTGTCGATGATTGCGGTGATGAGATCCCGTATGACGATTACGACGAAGATACTGGCGACCACTATTTGTTACATGTCGAAACAACTGAAGACTGGATGCGCGTGACGGATCCTCGCTACGGCTGCACAATCGAATGTGGCCTACCAGATTCGGATCTAACACTTGTGTCCAAGACTATGATAAAACACAAGGAGATAATGGCGCCTATTCTTGAAGTTAGGAAAGAAACAATTGACTATTGTTTTATCGACGATGACGAGAACCTCTCAGATACGTGAGTACTTTATTTACTCTTGCACTGTGATAAACAAAACGTTTTACTTTGCAAGTGAATACTGTTTCAACTGAATAGTTGTTACTGTTAAACTGTTACTCTCTTAAAAGGTGTTCTGACTATTACATCTCATTGTCCAACAGGGAAAGGCTTGTCTCGTATGGGAAGTATCACTTCATTCCAAGGGAAGATTTTATTTCATTTGCTCCTGGTGAGGATATTTATATAATGGTGACTTAGTGTTGGTCAATGTTGCTCAATGACATCATCTTCAGAAAGGTAGCAAGTGGTACACCATTGAGGATCTTCATGGGTTGGGTCAATCTGTATGTTACTGTAATAAATAAATTTTTATTCTTATTGATTTTGTGTTTCTATAATGTTTATTGACTTTGTATTTATATTCATTTTTGTAGGACGTATTAGCAACAATGGATCTTGGAAAACCCATTCAAAACAGACATTTAGAAGGTAAGTTTTGCTGTCCTTCAGACATTGGATCAAATACAACCCGAGTCCACTGAATTTCAACTGTGATATGGTAAACCACATTACTGTTAATTTTTTTTATTCTTATATAAGTAGAGTGTATAGAAGTTCTGTTTAAAAATGATATATATCTGCTTAATTGCAGATATTCATTCCACTCATTCTGGAGGACCACTTTTTCTGTGCTTGCATACATTTCATGTCGCAAACCGTTGACTACCTAGACAACAAACCCTTATATGCCAGATCCCGAAAAGCAAAAATGGCAAGAACTGCGGTAAGTTTCTCTACTTACAGTAACATTGTTATACTTTTAAATTTCCATTAAAAAATTTGGAAATCATTGTTCTGATAACATAGAATATAGATACAAAGAATATTACTTTTTTGTGACAAATATCATGGGGAAAATGTTGTCAGAAATGCAAATTGCAAAAGGCTCCAAAGTGGAAAGTTTCCCACTGCAGAATGTGAAATTTAAATGGCAGAGCATTGCAAAAAATGTGGATTGTGGAGTTTTCATGATGATGCACATGGCTTTCTACACGGGGAATGGCTTTGACTCTAAGCTGGGGGATGAACTGAAAAGAATGTTGTACCGTGCTGAAATATGTGCAATACTTGTTCTTAGCGACTTGAATCAAGTACGAAAAGAGGTGCAAGGGAGGATATCAAAATTCAGGAATGAAAGAGAACAACCAAGAAAAGTCACTGCCAAAAAGAAGGCTGGAAGAGAAGAAGGAAAAAAAGGAAGAGGAAAAAACAAAGGAGCCACAGGAAAAACAAAAGGAGGAAGAGCCCAAACAGCCGAGGGTGAAGTCGGTTGCTTACAAGCGTTCTCCTAGAGCAATTGGTGAAGATGAGGAGATAATATTTAAATTTCATAAGGATGATGCTACGGGATGTTCTCTAGGTCGCGGTGAAATTGACGGTGAAATATTCCAAGTCTCTGAATTTATGAGAGAAAATCAGAAACTGTTGTCCAGTACAACTAATCTGAGAAGGCACGTTCTTGATTCTGCGTTTATGGATGATATCGACTTCCACAAAAGGTAAAATACTTGTTGTTCTTTGTAAAAGTGTTATTGTTACACTTTGTTTTTCGTAAAAGTGTTTTTAAACACTCGTTTATGTTACACAAGTTTCGCGAAAACTCTTGAGTAATCTAACTCTTATGGTTCTGTAACAGTGAGATCCTGGCTGCGTTTGGAGACAACATGAGGTTGACAAGAGCTGATATACTCTCACTATGTCCTAGGAGTCACACAAATTGGATGGTGTTTGAATGCTGGTCACTACTCTTGAATTATGTCGAGAACAGCAAAAGATGCACAAGGGCAGTAGGGCCAACCATACTTTACTTAGGACTAGGTCACATGGTAAGTTGCATCGGTGTTAAATGTCTGCTTCTGTTCAATAACATATGATTCTTTTACAAGGGAAATCTAACCCTTACATTTTTTTTTTATTATTTTTTTTAAAAACTACAAAGATGCTCTACGGCCGTGATGCAAGAGGATAGTGAATGCGATCGATATAAAGAACGAGTTGTTTGAAATTTGGGATAATTTCATCAACGCGAGCAAGGCAAATTACAGACTGGATGCCAAACTTATTTTTATACCTTGTTTGGCTGGCTATCACTACTTCTGTGTGTGTATTAATTTCCTCAACAAAAAGATTAGTGTGATCGACAGTCAATCGTATGCTAACTGGGAGTCTTCATTCACTTACGACATCGCCACGACAATGAAGTCCCCCGAGTTGTCAAATTGTATGTTTACGATTTGATTTGATTTCGATGTTACAAGAATACCTATCTTTGTAAAATTTTTATGTTGTTTCAAAGTATTCTTTGTTATACCTATCTTTGTAACATTGTTGATTACTCGATTTCTTAATTGATAGTAAAAGGAAATTAATGTTCTGCTTTCGACAGGCCGATTGCATGAGTGACTCACCTGGACACAAAGGGCGACGTGAGGGTAACTGAAATGATCCGCTATCCTGTGGTAAATGTGAAGTTTAAATGGTAGAAACGGGCTTCCGTATTTGAAGAGTCAGCCTGTATCACTATGACAGCCGTCTCCAATTTTTTGGGATATGCAAACAAGTCTTCTTTGCTCAACAACACATTTTATTGGCGGGCATGTGCTTCCCAAATTGCTGCACGTTTGCTCATGGCTGACATCAACAAAATACGGGCTGAATTGTTGGACGATGTTGAAATCTTCAAAAATTCAAAGAAAACAATCTGGCCTGATATAGCTGCAAGGAGGGAAGCCGCTAGAATGCTCAAAGGGAAGGCAATGGAACATGAATTGTCAGACGAACAACCACCGATTGAGAATGAACCGAAGCCACTCAACACCGAAATGACTGTACTTCGTTTTAAAGTGAAAATCAAGTGATGTACTCTAAAACAATGTTACTTTAACAACGTAATAGTGGCTGTCATAGACAGTGGAACATATTTTGGATTATATTACTAATAAGTTTGTTATTGTAACAGTAACTAATTATATGCAGAATTCATTAACAATGTTACTGTAACAGTGTGACAGTTGCAAAAGTGAAAAAAGAAAACATAATTTGACGTTTTGAATTATTCACTCTTGCATTTGTTATACTGCACTTCATAAGGAAAACGAAACATGGGTTCGATAAATTTCATGTCTTATTCTGTCTTTTCGAATTCAAAAATTAACTGTTTTTTAAAGCATTTAATTTTGAAAACAGTTTTTAAAATGTTAGTGTTTTTTTTTAACAAAAAAAGTCGAGACAAAATGAAAATAATGTTACTGTAACACTGTGATAGTAATAAATGAAAATTATAATAAAAGATTTTTCTGCTTTGAATTCTCCACTCTGTGCAGCATTTATAACTGGACTTAATTATGGGGAACAGGCACGTGGTTAACATCAATCATCATTTAAAAACAGTTTTCAAAGCAGTTAATAAAAGTGGGTTTTAAAGGAGTTAATTTTTTTTTTTTAAAAAAAAATAACTGTTTTGTTTTTCTCAATTATCAATAAATAATCTCATTTTAAAAAAAAAACAATTATGTTACTGTAACACACGTTTTTGACGCTTTGAATTCTACAATCTGCAGCAGTTATCTTTCTAAAACAGTTTTTCACTTTCTTCAAAATGACATTTTTCAAGGCAGTTATTTTTTTTATTTTTTTAAAAAAACTGTTTTGTTTTTTTCAATTATCTATAAATAATCTCATTTTCATTCAACATTTACACTTCATTTTCTAAACAAAAAGTTAAGCCAAGACAAATTCAAAGGTTTTTCATGTCTAATTTTTTTTTTAATCTTTTGTAATATTAAATATCTATAAAGATTATGGATGGTTTAATATTACAACTATTGCTAAAATTTCATTTATTATATGACTACCTTGCTCTAATTTAGGGAAAACAGTTTATGTTTGTTTATAAATAGATTTTGTTTTCTCTAATTTAGGGAAAACAATTTATTTTTCTGTTTAAATAGGTATTTTTTTTTTTTTTTTTTGCAACAGCAAGAGAAAAATGGAACGAATTCAAAGGAAACTGGAAGACACCAAGTTTGAACTGGAAGAAATGACAAGGCATAGAGATTCATTACTTGAGCAGGTTATATCATCTGATAGTAAGGTAATAGAAATGCTAGAAAGAGTACAAGTGCTTGAAAATGACTTGAACAATGCTGAAGCTCATCTCAAGTTTCTGATGGCGGAAAACAAGTGTATTGGGAAACTGCTAGAAGAAAATAAGGTGAAGAAATACACTGAAACTGATTTAGACCGTCAGTTTCTCCTTGGTGTTACAGCTCTTAGGGAGTCATATGCTAAAGTCAACCCTTCGATTAACATGAAGTGGCCTGCTCTTGTTGTCAAAGCTATTGAAGAGATGGAAGGTTACAGGAATAATCTGAAAAAGGAGTTGCTAGAGGGCGAAAGCAGCGTTCATTCTCCTCCTGTGAACAAACGACTAAGAAGGGAGTAAAAGATTTAATATTTCCTTAATCATTACGATTTATGCTTCTCTGATGACTTATATTTAAGTTAACTCATTATTCTTGTTTGGAAGTATTTCGTTTTTGATACCCGTCGTTGTGAGTACCAAAAATAAGATTTATAATTTCCTATTAAGACTAACCTAGGCTAGTGGTAACAGGGTCGAACCACAAGGAGGCAGATGTAATTTCTAGCTGTCTAATTCTAGTCTAAGGTAACGAGTGTATGGGTTGAGTTGAATTGGTCTATAGCTAAGAGTAAATAAAGACAATAAACTAAAAAGACGGATTAAACAGATAAAGAAGGGGTACTAGGATGGTCGGTTCATTACGGCTTCCAAGGCAAAAAGATACTAAATCGGTCTGAATCAAACACAAGTGAGGCGGGAAAACAAGAGGTCCTCTCGGTCCACTCTTAACTGATAGCATCTTTCGATCTCGCTATAAGTCCCTAATATCACCAATACTGACTCTCGTCCTGAAAAGTGACTAACGGTCTAAACTATACCTATCTTTCGAACTCAGCATAGTCTAGTCATTTTAATTGGTGGTCTAACAACTGTCCCTATCTTTCGATCTAATGGGTCAGTTTTAAATTAAGCATCTAACTGGTCGCATGCATTCGATTCGTTAAATACAACATTAAAATCAATTAAAACGAAAGGTAACCTCACGTGGTCAGTCGATCGACCAGGTATGGCGGTCGATCGACTGACACGCGAATTCAGTCCAAAACAATACTACGCCGCCTACCCTATAATTCGTCAACATCCTAGCACAATTGATTTAGCTACTCATACTAACGTTGATAACAACAATGAAATTAACGAAATAGGCAGAAAGTTTCATGCTTAAAACGAATGAACAAACAATTAACAATAAAGATAAATCGGTTTCGGGAGACTAACTAGCAATTCCTATACTAACAATGCAATAAAGATGAACTGAAAATAGAGCAAGTGAATACCGAAATTGCAGAAGGATCGTAACGGAATGATTGAAGTCATAACGAAAATCCAATGCGAAATAGTTTCCCAAACCCTAATTATTTCTAAAGAATCGTATGTAAAACTTAATGTAAAAACTTGATGTCCAAACTGATGTTTCTAGGTTACGTTATATAGCAACTAACGTAACTTTATTTCCTAAACCTAACATAACTTTGGGCTTCAAGATTCACGGTCTTTTAATTCTCGTCTGGAATAGCAGTTTGGTCGATCGATCTAGACTGGTCGATCGATCAATAGCAATGAACAAGTAGCTTCGAACCCGATGGTTGGTCGATCGACTGATGGTAGTGGTCGATCGACTGCTTGAGCTGCTACTTGACTTCTATAATCTCGTGGATTTGTCTTTTGGGCCTTGAATTGCGCACCAAGCTCGTTCCTTAAGCGAATACTTCACGTCAAATGAAATGCAAGATACTCGGGGATGGATTTAGCTCGATTTACGCTGGATTCTTCACATTTCTGCAATAATGTACAAAAATACGGAAGTAGACGGAAATAGGGAGAAATGTAGCATAAACTACATGAATGAGCTCTGAAATGCGTGTAAAATGGGATGTAAAACATCATATAAAAGACACGCATCAAACTTCCCCAAACCAAACCCTTGCTTGTCCCCAAGAAAGAACTAGACTCGATCTAATGACCTAATGGAACGAGTTCAATCTTAGAGCGAATTACAACATGTAAAGCCTAAACCAATTTAATGCACAACCAACAATCAATTAGCAAATGAATCATGCAAACGAGTTATGGAGCCGTTAAAACTACTGAACCGTCAACTGTAGAGACTCATCAAATTGGACTCTCACGGGTCGCTCATATCACTCAAACAAGCACAGGCGAATAACGTAAAGATAGAAAGAATTGGTTTTGTAAAGACTCTCACCTAACTACGACCTATAAGAACATGCCTGCAGTCTAATATGAAAGCAATCTCTACAACCGTACATATGCATTCCAACCAACAAGAGACCATGACATATGCCGAGGTATATATGTGGATATGTGAGGTATGGGTAAGAAGAGGCAAAACGTTTATGGAAAAGTGGAGGTACAGGTGATCAAGCTAGTACCGAAACGGAACCATATGGCAACATCCAACTTCTTGCTCAAAAACAAATGGAACGGTGCTATAGCAAGCACAAATCTCACAATCTCCAGGTATAAAAGTAATCAACTACCTCCCCACAAAATATGAATAATACATGGGAGCAAAAATCGCCAAAAGATAAGGATTTTGAATTATGCGAATTGATTCTCTCTCTTTTTCTCGAACCTCAGTCGATCGACCAAAAGGGGTAGTCGATCGACCGCATGAACAGTACAAAACTCTTTTTTTTCTTTTCGAATCATTTTTTTTCATCTTTTTTTTTTCTTTTCTATTTCTTTCTTTCCTCCTTTTCATCTTTCCAACAATATCTCAAACATGAGCATATGCTACCAAAAACTAAGTAACAATCCCAAGAACACAGACTACTAGCTTGACAAGGGCAGGCTAAATGTAGGATGTAGTAATGGGACAAAAAGGTCATCTTTGGCGGTGTGGGGTTCATGGGTGAAACGAGAAAAGGGAAACCTCTACCACATGTGTCAACTAACCACAGACCGAATGCGTACAGGTATTAAGCAGATTAAGTTCATATTTATGCACATTTATGTGACATGCCTCATAAGGAGTACTACTCACATTCCTAAATAAACTGATCATAGATGTCACCAGTTATAGGCTCTAAATCTCAGAAATATGATGTAGATTGCTAATTTTCAAAGTCAAGTGTTAAGTCCAGCAAATAATTAATGAAAACTTGTAGATATGCATTTACGATTCTACTAATAACATGTTAATCAAGCAAGGCTCAGGCAAAACAGGTGCAAAATGCAATATCATCCTTGAAATACTACCGTTCCGACTCGACCTATATGCTAAAATAAACGTGCATTTTATGGAAATTTTTGAAATTTTTCAATTTTTTTGAATTTCGTATAAAATGAAATGAACAATGCAAAACAGAATGTAAATGTGAATGCAAGCAAATGATATGCGACGCAAAACCCTTCCCCAAACCAAATCGCACAATGTCCCCATTGTGCAAAATCATGTAATGAAGAAAAGAGAAATGGGAATTTGCGGGAAAATAAATAAAAATGACATGAAGTGGAAATCGGGAACTTACAAGACTTTAAGCGCAGCAAAAGGAAACCTCCCAAACCAGCGTGAGCTAGGAGGTTTCAAAGCAGCATGCTACTAATAAGTACCTGAAAGACAAATAAAACCCACGCATAAAATCGAGAAGACAATTTTGAAGCGGTAAATATTTGCACAAATGAGAAAATTAGAAGAAATAAATAATTGGACGGAAAATAAAGTGGAGTAGAAAACTCCCGTAACTCCGCATATCGACCAAACACAGCAGGGGAGAGGTCGTGAATAGGGACAGCAGCGTCCTTGGTCGATCGACTAAGAACGGCAGTCGATCGACCAATGTGTCAGGAACAGTAGCTCCTGGAAAGTGCAACTCAGTCGATCAACCAATGTAGCCAGTCGATCGACTGAAAATACTGCTGTACTCCTTATTTCTTCATATTTGCTCAATTACGGGAGCTAAAGAGGTCTAAAAAACCTGCAAATGCATAATAATACGCGCCTAAAATTGCCCAAGAACCCAAAGCAAAGTCTCAAACGCATAAAATCCTAAGCAAGCAAAATAAAATTCGAAGTTTCGCGCACACAAAAGCAATAAAAAGTGTCTAACAAAAGCAAATAAAATATTTGGAAAACATGTGATCAACTAGTAGTTGATCAAGAACGGCCACGGATTGGCCCACTTTGTCGGCTTCTGGCTACTAGAGGTAGCCTCAACGGTGCTTATCTTAGCAGCTGCACCCTTCTTAGCTTCCACGTCCGTATGGCTCAACGGATCAATACTTTCATCGTCTCCCCAGTCAATGACCTCTTCTTGCTTATCAAAGTCCAAGTCGGACTTCCGTGTCTTGACCGGTTCGTCATCAACTTCTTCATCAATGCCATAGCTAAGGCAACCAAGACCTCCTCTTTGAATGATCGGCCTCTTTACAGTTGGAGCAACTTGCTGTTCTTCCTTCCCCAAACATCAGAAATAGACAAATCTTCCTCCAATTTGCTCCCAATCTGGGGCGGAGGGGTTACAACAGGAATAGAGATAGGTAAATCAGGAAGCACAAAGTACAATTTCTTGTCAGAAACCGTATTACAAGTCACAGGCCACATGGGGTCCTTTTTCTTAGATGGCTGAGCAAAAACAATAGAATGCTTGCCCATTTTAAAAGTCAGGGTTCCTAGACCGACATCTATGACTGCACCAGCAGTGTGCAGAAATGGCCTACCCAAAATAATGGGAATATGAGCATTCTCAGGCATGTCAAGTACCACGAAGTCGATGGGGAAGAAGAACTTCCCTATTTGGACAGGGATGTCCTCCAAGACTCCTACTGGCTTGACCACAGATCGGTCAGCCATCTGTACTATCATATCTGTCACCGTGAACCTAGTCAATTTGAGCTTCCTAGCTAGACTCAAAGGCATGACGCTTATACTAGCTCCTAAGTCACATAATGCCTTCTCAATAGAGAAGGTACCTATATTGCAAGGAACAGAAAAGCTACCCGGGTCCTCTAGCTTATGGGGTGCGGTATGAGACAAATAAGAGCATGACTCTTTGGTTAACGTGACAGTATGCACATTTTCAAGTGACTTTTTCTTAGACTGGAATTGTTTCATGAATTTAGTGTAGGCAGGCACTTGATTGACCAACTCAAGGAAAGGAACTTGTACATTCAAACTACGAATAACCTTTTCAAATTTATTGAAAGATACCTATTCCTTTGTCGGCACTAGTCGCTCTGGATATGGGGCTGAGAGAAGTACCTTAGCCCTCTCCTCTAAATCGCGCGTGCCGGTATCCGTGGACTTAGGCTGAAAGTCCACCACCTTCTCCTTAATGAAGCTCGAACCCTCCTCGGACCATCTCAAATGTGAGCCATTAACCGTCATCGGATCGAACTTCGGAATCGGGACGGACCCATCAAAGACTCGGTCTTTCCCAATACTTTCGGAGTTGTCGAACCCCGGAACAAATGGTCTCTCAAATTATCGGGCATTGAAGGACGAAATTTCTCAATATCGCAGGGTCTCGGTCGATCGACCACCTTGCTCGGTCGATCGACCGAGATGTACAGATTCGAAGCTCATGTAACCCGCATATCGATCGATCGATCGGGTATATCGATCGATCGACCGATATACCCAGTAGACGCCTTTTTCTTTGAATTATTCATTCTGACTTTGTTTTGACTCGGTTCCGCCTTATTCTTTTCCGGGGTATCCTCGACCATAGCAGGCCCCTCCAGGGTAGACCCACTCCTCAAAGTAATGGCGTTTAGGGTCTCTTTCTGGTCAGTTTGAGTCGGTAAGTGTCCGGGAGCTCGAGTGGTACTCTTACTAGCCAACTGAGCAATTTGGCTCTCTAGTAGCTTCATCCCGGCCTCTCTAGCTTGGGACTCCTTCAGCAACAAGTTCTTAAACTCAGCAAAATCAGAACCATGGGATTGTTGTTGCTGTTGCGGCACATAAGGGGGTTTTTGGTATTGTTGTTGCTTATGATGAGGGAGCACATAAGCTTGCTGCTGCTGCTGTTGTGGAGGTTGAGTCGGATTTAGGACATTCTGGCTACTCCACCTCAAGTTGGGGTGAACATTCAGCTCATAGTACGTGTTTGTCTGCCTATAGTGTTGAAAGGCAGCACAAGACTCGAAAGGACTGGGACAATTCTCTGAGACATGTCCCTCAGCTCCACATCATCTACAGACGAAAGGAGCGTCTGAAACAACATTTACTTGGTACATCCCACCTTTAGAAGCTCCTCCTAATTCATATTTGTCAAACCTTACAGTGAGGGCTTCTAGTGCAGCAACAGAGGAAGATTCAGCAGCTCTCCTCTGGTTTCCTCTCGAATTCCCATATTCGGCCTTATGAGTGGCCAAATCATCGATAATCTTCCACCCCTTAGTCTCTCCCATATTCTCAGCAAATCGGCCATTGGCTGCAGCATCCAATATGGCCCTTTGATCGTCATACAGTCCATTATTTAACTGATTGCACAAGGTCCATTTTTCGAACCCATGGTGCGGTATGGTTCGCACCAGTTTCTTGAAACGGACCCATGCTTCATGGAAGTTCTCATCTGGCCCTTGTTTAAAGCTCGTGATCTGAGCTCTAATGGCATTCGTCTTCGAGGCAGAGAAGTACTTTTTGTAGAATGCCAGGGCTAAGGAATTCCAGTCGGTGATCCCATGTGCGGCTCGGTCCAGATCTCTATACCACTCTCTTGCAAAAGATCACGAAGAGAGAAAATGAACATGGTCTCCTTGATCGATCTTGGGTCACACCGGTGGCGGGGTATAGAGCAAAGAATAATCAATAAAAATCTCCATGTGCTTGGTCGCATCTTCATTTGCGGCTCCCCGAACTAGTTTCTCTCAACCAGGTTAATATAGGAAGGCTTTGGCTCGAATTTTCTCGCCTCCCCAGGTAGTTCGAATCCTTTGTAGAGATTCGCAGCTGTTGGCTCTGAGTGACTAGCAATGGTTGCTTCTTCAGCCATAACTGGGATTTCTGGAGAAGTAACTGTCTCGGCTGAAGAAGTAGAGGTAGGAGATGTAGGTGGATCTCCTTCGAACAGATTGTTCTCGTAGTGGCTTGACAGAGTACTTAGCTCTTCCTCTGTCGGTAATACCCTTTGTGATCGTCTCAACTCGCGCAAGGATTTCTCGATCTCAGGATTTAATGGTACTAGTTCGCCACCCTGTGACCTGCGCATAAGAAAAACTACAAAAAGAATATAAGAAAAGTTTAAGGAACGGATGTCCCTTAAACTAAGAAAGAATAAAACAACTAAAAATTAGAACTATTGCCTCCCCGGCAACGGCGCCAAAATTTGATACCCGTCGTTGTGAGTACCAAAATAAGATTTATAATTTCCTATTAAGACTAACCTAGGCTAGTGGTAACAGGGCCGAACCACAAGGAGGCAGACGTAATTTCTAGCTGTCTAATTCTAGTCTAAGGTAACGAGTGTATGGGTTGAGTTGAATTGGTCTATACCTAAGAGTAAATAAAGACAATAAACTAAGAAGACGGATTAAATAGATAAAGAAGGGGTACTAGGATGGTCGGTTCATTACAGCTTCGGCGGCAGCATACTAAATCGGTCTGAATCAAACACAAGTAAGGCGGGAAAACAAGAGGTCCTCTCGGTCCACTCTTAACAGATAGCATCTTTCGATCTCGCTATATGTCCCTAATATCACCAATACTGACTCTCGTCCTGAAAAGTGATTAATGGTCTAAACTATACCTATCTTTCGATCTCAGCATAGTCTAGTCATTTTAATTGGTGGTCTAACAACTGTCCCTATATTTCGATCTAATGGGTCAGTTATAAATTAAGCATCTAACTGGTCGCATGCATTCGATTCGTTAAATACAACATTAAAATCAATTAAAACGAAAGGTAACCTCACGTGGTCAGTCGATCGACCAGCTATGGCGGTCGATCGACTGACACGCGAATTCAATCCAAAACAATACTACGCCGCCTACGCTATAATTCGCCTACATCCTAGAACAATTGATTTAGCTACTCATAGTAACGTTGATAACAACAATGAAATTAACGAAATAGGCAGAAAGTTTCATGCTTAAAACGAATGAACAAACAATTAACAATAAAGATAAATCGGTTTCGGGAGACTAACTAACAATTCCTATACTAACAATGCAATAAAGATGAACTGAAAATAGAGCAAGTGAATACCGAAATTGAAGAATGATCGTAACGGAATGATTGAAGTCACAACGAAAATCCAATGCGAAATAGTTTCCCAAACCCTAATTATTTCTAAAGAATCGTATGTAAAACTTAATGTAAAAACTTGATGTCCAAACTGATGTTTCTAGGTTACGTTATATAGCAACTAACGTAACTTTATTTCCTAAACCTAACATAACTTTGGGCTTCAAGATTCACGGTCTTTTAATTCTCGTCTGGAATAGCAGTTTGGTCGATCGATCGCTAGATCGGTCGATCGATCGGCCCGAATAGCAATGAACAACGACTTCGAACCCGATGGTTGGTCGATCGACTGATGGTAGTGGTCGATCGACTGCTTGAGCTGCTACTTGACTTCTATAATCTCGTGGATTTGTCTTTTGGGCCTTGAATTGCGCACCAAGCTCGTTCCTTAAACGAATACTTCACGTCAAATGAAATGCAAGATACTCGGGGATGGATTTAGCTCGATTTCCGCTGGATTCTTCACATTTCTGCAAAAATGTACAAAAATACGGAAGTAGACGGAAATAGGTAGAAATGTAGCATAAACTACATGAATGAGCTCTGAAATGCGTGTAAAATGGGATGTAAAACATCATATAAAAGACACGCATCAGTTTTTAATCAGTGTTTGTAACACTTGTTTTTAATGAATGACATCTTAATTCGGTTAATTGTCCAATTTACTATTAGAATTGTGGTATATTAAATTTAACAACGATTATATAACTATGTTTAAAATTGTCAAAAAACGCTCCTAAAATGGGACGGAAAAGGGTTTAGGGTTGGATTAGGCGGCACCGCTTCGCAGAGCCGCCTAATCAAACCCTAAACCCTTTTCCTTAAACAAAGGTTGTTCGTAGTACAACACTGTTATAGTAAAACCAAACTAAACCCTAAGGAAGGACGGGTGATACCCTATCATGGAAGGGATTTAAATTTGGGAAAAAACGCTCCTAAAACGGGACGGAAAAGGGTTTAGGGTTGGATTAGGCGGCACCGCTTCGCGGAGCCGCCTAATCTAACCCTAAACCCTTTTCCTTAACAAATCGTGGTGCAAAAAAAACCAAAAGTAAACCCTAGGGAAGGACGGGTGATACCCTGTCGTGGACGGGATTTAAATTTGGGGAAAAACGCTCCTAAAACGGGACGGAAAAGGGTTTAGGGTTGGATTAGGCGCAACGGCTTCGCGGAGCCGCCTAATCCAACCCTAAACCTTTTTCTTAAACAAAGGTTGTTCGTAGTACAACAAGAAATTTACATAAAACCAAAACTAAACCCTAGGGAAGGACGGGTGATACCCTGTCGTGGACGGGATTTAAATTTGGGGAAAAACGCTCCTAAAACGGGACGGAAAAGGGTTTAGGGTTGGATTAGGCGGCACCGCTTCGCGGAGCCGCCTAATCCAACCCTAAACCCTTTTCCTTTAAAAATCGTGGTGCAAAAAAATCAAAACTAAACCCTAGGGAAGGACGGGTGATACCCTGTCATGGACGGGATTTAAATTTGGGGAAAACGCTCCTAAAACAGGACGGAAAAGGGTTTAGGGTTGGATTAGGCGGAACCGCTTCGCGGAGCCACCTAATCCAACCCTAAACCCTTTTACTTAAAAAATCGTGGTGCAAAAAAACCAAAACTAAACCCTAGGTAATGACGGGTGATACCCTGTCATGGACCGGATTTAAATTTGGGGAAAAACACTCCTAAAACGGGACGGAAAAAGGTTTAGGGTTGGATTAGGCGGCAATGCTTCGCGGAGCCGCCTAATCCAACCCTAAACCCTTTTCCTTAAAAAATCGTGGTGCAAAAAACCAAAACTAAACTCTAGGGAAGGACGGGTGATACCCTGTCATGGACGGGATTTAAATTTGGGGAAAAACGATCCTAAAACGTACGAAAGGATTTAAATTTGGGGAAAAACGCTCCTAAAACGGGACGGAAAAGTGTTTAGGGTTGGATTAGGCGGCACCGCTTCGCGGAGCCGCCTAATCCAACCCTAAACCCTTTTCCTTAAACAAAACAAATCGTATAACACTGTTACTGTAAAACTTAGGAAATATGCTCCTAAAACGGGACGGAAAATGGTCCTAAAACAATATTTATTCTTTGTATAAAATGTTGTAAGTCTTTGTATAAAATGTTAACTATGATGTAGGAAAATTGAATGACTTTTTTTGTGACATGTTATAGTCACAAAGAACACACAATTCTACTTTTTATTTTTACTTTGTGACATATTATTGTCACAAAGAACACAAAATCCTACTAATTATTGCTAAGGTCACAATGTTACTGTAACATCATAACAGTATCAAACTTTTTTCTTTTTAGCTGCTTTCTCAGCAGCTTCATCAGCTATGCGAAGATGGCATGTTCTCCTGTCGTGGGTAACTCTTTCTTTGCAATATGCATATAGCCTCTTTGGCTTGGCTGCTTTTTCAATGGCCTGTTGTTTAGCTGACTTCAATCTTGTTCCGCTGCCCTTGTTGCGTGCTTGTTCCGGAGGGTGGATAGTGACTTCAAACGACGAGCTGCAGCCTAAAAGAATCTCCATCTCTTGGTCTTTTGTAACCGGTTCAATACATAACTTCTGCCGGAACTCAACTAGGAGGGATGCTAACTCTTCCGTGTGTTCAGCAGGTAAAGTTTGGAGAACACCAACTATCTGACGGAACTCTGACCATACGTTGCACAAATGACTAATATCAAATGTAGCCATATATGAATCCTCAATGACATTCCCATTCGAATCAAGCCTGGAAGTAAAACAGCAGGTTACTGTTTATCATGGTGACAATGTTACTATAAGAAATTATGGTTACAATGTTACTGTAAAACAATTACTGTAACAAGTCAAAACTGTCACTGGAATAATGTTTTTGAATCAAACCTGTTCGCTGCGTGTGTGTTATTTAGCCAACGATCTACAATGTACTTGCTTGGTATTCGCCCAATTCCTTTGCCCTTGTACACCCACACAATATGCATGCAGAGTAATCCAATTCTTTCGTACAGTTTACACTCGCATACTGCATCTGTGCTTCTATGGTCGAACCCCACCTTGAAAATTCTATCTATCTCAGCATCGATTACGTGAATTATGCGCACATGCTCCTCCTTCTCAAAGTCACCAACACCACATGAATCGGCAGCCATTACTTCTTCTTCAAACACCTTGAACACAACATGTGTGTATATAATAGCGCCATGCTTTTCTATAGGTAATTCTGTCTTAAGCTCAGGGAATGAGTGGTCGCTGTTATAATCATCGCACCTTCGTGTATAGCGCTGCTGGTCCATAGCAGTTTGGAACCTGGTTTTAAAGCAACAAGGATTTGGCAACAAATTATTTATGTAACAATGAAATAATGGTACTGTAACATACACTGTTCCCGGGTACTGTAAGGAATGAAAAAGAGTTGTTTACCTCATCCAAAATCGAATAGTGTACCAAAGTGATTCTCAAAGCGCTTGAAAAATTCGATCAGTGTACTGTAACATACACTGTTCCCATGTCTCTGCAGAGTGCTGAACCAACTTTGTCCGTGATCTTTTGTGTAATATACCACATACAATAACGATACCTAGCCGTCTTGAAAACAGAAGGGAAAGCCTGTTGTATGCCATTCATAATGAAACAGCAAGTCAGAACGTGATATTGACCAGTGATAGGGAAAGAGCAAGTGAGTAAATTATATGTTAGTACTTTAGTTACAGTGACATTGTTATTGAAAAACGCTCCTAAAACGGGACGGAAAAGGGTTTAGGGTTGGATTAGGCGGCACTGCTTCGCGGAGCCGCCTAATCCAACCCAAAACCCTTTTCCTCAAAAAATCGTGGTGCAAAAAAACCAAAACTAAACCCTAGGTAAGGACGGGTGATACCCTGTCGTGGACGGGATTTAAATTTGGGGAAAAACACTCCTAAAATGGGACGGAAAAGGGTTTAGGGTTGGATTAGGCGGCACCGCTTCGCGGAGCCGCCTAATCCAACCCTAAACCCTTTTCCTTAAAAAATCGTGGTGCAAAAAAACCAAAACTAAACCCTAGGGAAGGACGGGTGATACCCTGTCATGGATGGGATTTAAATTTGGGGAAAAACGCTCCTAAAACGTACGACAGGATTTAAATTTGGGGGAAAATGCTCCTAGAACGGGATGGAAAAGGGTATAGGGTTGGATTAGGCGGCACCGCTTCGCGGAGCCGCCTAATCCAACCCTAAACCCTTTTCCTTAAACAAAACAAATCGTATAACACTGTTACTGTAAAACTTAGGAAATATGCTCCTAAAACGGTACGGAAAATGGTCATAAAACAATATTTATTGCTGTATAAAATGTTGTAAGTGCTGTATAAAATGTTAACTATGATGTTGAAAAATCGAATGACTTTTTACTGTGACATGTTATTGTCACAGCAACACACAATTCTACTTTTTATTTTTACTGTGAGATATTATTGTCACGGCAACACAAAATCCTACTAATTATTGCTAAGGTCACAATGATACTGTAACATCATAACAAAGATCATCAAACTTTTTTTTTAAAAATCGCTTTCTCAGACTTCATCAAATATGCGAAGAGGGCATGTTCTCCTGTTGTGGGTAACTCTTTCTTTGCAGTATGCAGATAGCCTCTTTGGCTTGGCTGCTTTTTCAATGGCCTGTTGTTTAGCTGACTTCAATCTTTTTCCACTGCCCTTGTTGCGTGCTTGTTCCGGAGGGTGGATAGTGACTTCAGACGACGAGCTGCAGCCCAACAGAATCCATCTCTTGGTCTTTTGTAACCGGTTCAATACATAACTTCTGCCGGAACTCAATTAGGAGGGATGCTAACTCTTCCGTGTGTTCAGCAGGTAAAGTTTTGAGAACACCAACTATCTCGACGGAACTCGACCATACGTTGCACAAATGATCATTATCGAGGCGTAGCCATATATGAATCCTCAATGACATTCCCATTCGAATCAAGCCTGGAAGTAAAACAGCAGGTTACTGTTTATCATGGTGACAATGTTACTATAAGAAATTATGGTTACAATGTTCTCAGAAAACAATCTTGTAACAAGTCAAAATCATCATCGTAATAATGTTTTCGAATCAAACCTGTTCGCTGCGTGTGTGTTATTTAGCCAATGATCTACAATGTACTTGCTTGGTATTCACCCAATTCCTTTGCCCTTGTACACCCACACAATATGCCTGCAGAGTAGTCCAATTCTTTCGAACAGTTTACACTCGCATACTGCATCTGTGCTTCTAGGGTCGAACCCCACCTTGAAAATTTTGTCTATCTCAGCATCGATTACATGAATTATGCGCACATGCTCCTCTTTCCCAAAGTCATCAACACCACATGAATCGGCAGCCATTACTTCTTCTTGAAACACCTTGAACACAGCATGTGTGTATATAATAGCGTCATGCTTTTCTATAGGTAATTCTGTCTTAAGCTCAGGGAATGAGTGGTCGCTGTTATAATCATCGCACCTTCGTGTATAGCGCTGCTGGTCCATAGCAGTTTGGAACCTGGTTTTAATGCAACAAGGATTCGGCAACAAATTATTTATGTAACAATGAAACAATGGTACTGTAACATACACTGTTCCCGGGTACTGTAAGGAATGAAAAAGAGTTGTTTACCTCATCCAAAATTCGACCAGTGTACCAAAGTGATTCTCATAGCGCTTGAAAAATTCGACCAGTGTACTGTAACATACACTGTTCCCGTGTCTTTGCAGAGTACTGAACCAACTTTTTCCGTGATCTTTTGTGTAATATGCCACATACAATAACGATGCCTTGCTTTCTTGAAAACAGAAGGGAAAGCCTGTTGTATGCCAGTCATAATGAAACAAAGAAGTCGAACGTGATATTGACCGGTGATAGGAAAGAGCAAGTGAGTAAATTATATGTTAGTAATTTAGTTACTGATGACATTGTTATTGAATAACCTTGTAAAAGAGGAAGAGATGGAACAGTGGTAGTTGGAGTCGAAAGTTGTGGTACAATAAATTTAAGTAAGTCTGTTACAGTAACATTGTCACACTATTACCTTCTTTATGCCAGGGCATTGATCCGTGATCATGAACTGTGGCTTTTTTTGTCCCATGGCAGTCAATAAATGCTGAAAGGTCCATTGGAAGGAGATGTCATCCTCGTGTAACAGGAGACAACCGACAAACAACACCGACTTTCTGTGGTGATTAACACCTGTGAATGGTGTAAAAACCATATCATACTTGTTGGTTCCGTAAGTAGGGTCGAAGCTCACAACATCCCCAAAGAATGAGTAGTTTCTAATACATGTAGCATCAGCCCAAAAGAACTTTGTTAGATGGTTTTGCGGATCAACATCATAGGCGAAGTAGAACTGGGGTTGGGTTGCTTTGAGTTTCTCGAGTCGATCGATGAAAAGGTCAGCATCTCGTAACCCAATATAGCACTTGATATCTCTTTGAAAGTTCTTAAAATCTATCAATGTAGCACCGATATTTTCATACCCATTGACAAGTTCCTTAACCTGTCTAAAGGTCAATCCAGCGCCAATATTCAACTTGGAGTTGTCCAAGATAAGCGTCTTTCGGAACATATCAAGGATCGTGAAATCTTATCGAGATCTCTCGTTCTGAGAGTAGGTAAGACGATGATTGTGGACTTCAGAAAACTCGTCAATCATAGCTGGGCCATCAAGGACATGTAGAAGGGCAAATCGACGTCACGCTCGGCATCCGGTTCTTGTGATTTTAACTCGCCGTAAATCGTACTAGCCGTGGACGAACCATCACCCATATTCTCATCATCCTTGGTTACGGGGACGCTTTTTTGGTTTAGATTCCCTGAACCCTTGATGGTTGCAGACTACGAATTTTTGGTGTGCAACACCACCTCGTAGTGTTTTCGTACTGTGCTTCCGAGGGGTAAATCCACATGCCCAAGCATAAACCTCGTAGAACTTGATTCCAGCCTCAAGGGAGGCGAAAACTGCACTAATGGTAGGTCTAAACTTGTGCTTAACCACACGCGTCCAGCGCTCACCTCCATTAGGCGTGTGAGACAGAACAAGCTGATTATTTGGTTGAGGATTGGGTTGCTCTTGGACAATTGGCGTAAAATGGGGTTGAGTGACATGACGAGTCTCGTAATACAAAAAGGAAAATACGAGTATTAGTGACCAAATACAACGGTGGTATTACAAAGAGTAACATTGTTCTGATAATACTAGTACTATGACAATGTAGTGACATAAGGATGGACGGGAGAACAGGAATATGCGAAGAGGCTGGACTACAATTTAGAACAAGAAACTAAAGTACATTGAAGTAACAACAGAACAAGAGGACGTCCAGAAGTGGTACAACATATGTTATATGTGCAATGGAAAATGAATATATGTGATTGTGTTACAGTAACATTGATATTGTAACAAAATTTGAGCCTAAGCTTGACAAGAGAACAAAATATACGAGACAGGGAACATGAATATACAAGACAGGAAAAGAGGTCAAATATAATGAAATTTGACCGAATTTGAACGAGAAAATCAACAAATACAAGGATATTTGACCTAATATTTAAGACAAAAGCAAATACGAGAATAATCAAAGGAAAGGACACCGTAAAATTGAAGTAGAAGTGAACGGATGGCATTAAAATTAAAGCAAACATAAAATCGATTAACCTAAAAAACTGAAAAGCAACAGAATAAAGACAAATATAATCAAAATTGGCGGAATGTGACGATAAAGCAACTGCGATTGTAAGCAGAAGCAGAGGAGAACGCAAATATGAAAATTCGATAGGAAAAATAACAAATACAAGGATATTTCACCTAATATTTAAGAGAAAAGCAAATACGAGAATAATCAAAGGAAAGGACACCGTAAAATTAAAGTAGAAGTGAACGGATGTCATTAAAATTGAAGCAAAAATAAAATCGATTAACCTAAAAAACTGAAAAGCAACGGAATAATTAAATTACAATAGCGAATGATCAACGACATAGAATCCAGATGAAATCGCGAAAAGGAAAACTGAAAACGAAAGGATTACGGAAATTACCTGTTTGCATGTTAATGTCGGTAGAATCTGCATCCATTGTAGCAACGAGAACCTGGAAAACAGACGAATTTGATTGATTTGTGAATGAATTGATAAAAGCGAGTAAGGAAAAAAGACGGAGGAGAGAGAAAGTGAAACTGAATTATGAGGGGGAGGTTTGAATTCTTAGCTTTTATAGGTTTGTTATAATTTCTGAGATGTCATCTCTGCTGTTGATTAGGAGTAGATCTAATGGATGAGATTAAAATGCTAGACTCACCTAAGATACCTAGACTCACTTGATGCAACTCTATATAGAGTGAGCATCCCATGAGTCTATCATCTTAGATGAGTCAAGCATATCAATAAGAACCGTTGGATCTTTTGATCCAACCGTCCTGATTTTGACACGTGTCTTTATTTTAAAAAAAAAAGAAAAAAAAAAGAAAAAGTAGGCACGCTGATATAATAAGAACGACACATTCATTATTCCTCATAAATTTTCACTTCCTTTTCTCTCTCTAAAACGCATGTCTCTCCCTCTAAAAACCGCTTCACTTTCTTTTTCTTTGGCAGTTAATTCACTAAACCATAAATTTTTTCCGTAAATTTTATTACATCAAGCAAATTTGCACTAATCAAGTGAAGATCATTATTATATTTACTCAGAACAATCGTTTCGAAGATGACGAAGAGGTATAAAATCGCTCTATTTCATTATATTGTTTATAAACTTATTTCGCCACTGCATGTTGTTGTTGTTTCTATTATTGTTGTTATTGTTGTTGTTTTTAGTGTTGATTATACTCTTTTTTCTTCAAATAATCATCGACTTAGGGTTTCTATTTTGCTCAAAGCAAGAAATTGATTTTTCCGCGAAAAATTAGGTTATTATTGTTGTTGTTGTTGTTGTTGTTATTGTTGTTGTTGTTAGTCTTGATATAGTGATTTGAAGCGTTTATTAATTGATCGAAGAAAGAAATTGATTTTTCAGTAAAAAATTAGGTTATTACTGTTGTTGTTGTTATTGTTGTTGTTATTGTTGTTGTTGTTAGTCTCGATTATAGTGATTTGAAGCGTTTATTAATTGATCGAAGAAAGAAATTGAGTTTTCAGTAAAAAAAAATTAGGTTATTATAGTTCTTGTTGTTAATGTTGCTGTTGTAATTGATTTAGGCTAACTGTTTTGCTCGAAGTGAGTAACTGATTTTCTGCGTTCTAGTTTTTCGCTTCAAAATTAGGGTTAATGATTTGTAATAAATGAGTAATTAATGTGTGTTACCGTTCTTCTTTCGATTGATTTATTTGTTCGTCGTGTTGAGTTATTTGTGATTTGCAGGGAATGTTCATTTTCCTGAAGTTAATAATATTTCTGAACAAATCTACAGTAACAATATTACTGTAAAACTGTCATAGTAAAAGTGTATCCCCTATCGTTTTAAAGTGCAGCAATTGCTTCTGTAACAGTGTTACTGTAGTTTTATATCAAAATAATTGTTTGACAATACTGTAACACTGTCTCATTCTGTGAGGATACTATCATTCTTATTCCATTCCACATTCTTTCTCAGACTCGTCCACCATCATTCCTCTTCAGTTAAATAACTGTAATTGTTTTAGTTTTAATGTTATTCTGTTTTGGTTTTTTGATAAACAATCTCAGGAAAGCAGAGGTAGTACCTGAAAAATATGCCGTCAGTAAGAAGGCCAAAGTAGAAGCATCGGAAAAGACAGCGAGCAAAAAAGCGCCGACACAGAAGCCTTCCAAACCGTCAGCACAGAAAAACGTAGTAGCATCTCATGCTGATCAGTATGTCCCTATAACTCTTCGTCGTGTTGAGCTGATTTGCATGAAATGTCTCTTTTCCTGAAATTAATAATATTTCTCAAAAGATCTACATTAACAATGTTACTGTAACACTATCAGAGTAAAAGTGTATCCCCTATCCTTTTCAAGAGCAGCAATTGCTTCTGTAACAGTGTTACTGTAGTTTTATATCAAAACAATGTTTGACAATACTGTAACAGTGTCTCATTCTCTGAGGATACTATCATTCTTGTTCCATTCCACATTCTTTGTCAAACTCGTCCACCATCATTCTGCTTCAGTTTAATAGCTGTAATTGTTTTAGTTTTAATGTTATTCTGTTTTTGTTTTTTGAAAAACAATGTCAGGAAAGCAGACGTAGTAACTGAGAAATCTGTCGTCAGTAAGAAGGCTAAAGTGGAAGCTTCAGAAAAGACAGCGAGCAAAAAAGCGCTGACACAGAAGCCTTCCAAAATGCCAGCACCGAAAAACGTTGAAACATCTCATGCGGATCAGTATGTCCCTATGACTCTTCGTTGTGTGGAGTTGTTAGTGATTTGCATGAAATCTCCCTTTTCCTGAAGTTTATAATATTTCTCAACAGATATACATTAACAATGTTACTATAACACTGATACAGTAACAGTGTATACTATCCCCTATCCTTTTAAAGAGCAGCATCATTACCTATCAGTGTAGTAGCTGTAATTGATTTACTTTTAATCTTATTCTGATTTTGATTTTTGGAAAAACAATGTCAAGAAAGCGGAGATGCCCGAGAAATCAGCTGCGACGAAGAAGGCAAAAGTAGCAGCATTTGAGAAGACACCTAGCAAAAAGATGCCGACACAGAAGCCATCAAAACCAACAGCACAGAAGGAAGTCGAAGCATCTCATGCATCTGAGTATGTGTCTAAAAATCTTTGCTCGACCGCAAGTCACTACTATTAGGGTTTATGATATATTGTCTCATTGTTACAGTAAAACAGAATCAATTGATCTTTAAAAAATTATTCGACCGCCATTATTTGTATTCCATTTGTCATTTCTTCAACGACTTGACTACCATCATTCCTTTTCAATTTAATAGTTGTCTGTTATATTGTTATTGTAAAATTCTGATTTTAATTTTTGAAAATAACAATGTCAGGAAAAAAGAGGTACCGAGAAATCGGCTCCCACTAAGAAGGCTAAAGTGGCCACATCGGAGAAGACACGAGCAAAAAGGTGCCGACAGAGAACGTGCCAAAGCCGACTAAGAAGATGCGGCCGAAAAGTCACAAATCCTACAAATGAAAAGGCAACGAAGGTGCCTACCGAGAGTGTACGTCAGGCAACACCTGCTCCTTCAAAAAAGGTGCCAGTGAAGGAAAGTAAGGTGCCTACTGAAAAGGTGCTTAAGCCACCAACAGTAGTACCAAAGGAGCAGGCTGCGAAGGTTCCGATCCAGCAAAGTAAAAGAGAAACCAATGTGCCGAGGAAGAAGGCAGCAGAAAAGTCGTCGCATGATGTGCCAGTGTTGTCGAAGGAGCAATCGGTGCCCATTGAGAAGCAAGCAAGTGCACCTCCTCAAAAGGCGAAGAATCGTACCAACGTCAAAGGCAACGACTAAGCAATCAAAATCGGTTGCAAAGGAGACAAAAGAAGAGGTGCCCAAAAAGTTATCAGAACAAAGGGTCGGACCGAAGGCGGAATGGCCAAATCTGCGAGTTGGTGACGAAGAGGTGGCAAAGAAGGTGCCCAAACAAAAGACGACGGAGAAGGTTATAGCAAAAAAGAAAGTTTCAGCGGCAAAAGAGCCAACACCAGAAAAGGTAGTAAGCAAGAAAGAGAGCGTGAAGGTGTGTAAAAAAGAAACACAAACGCGATGCCAAAAAAGGTGGCGAAACAAAGAAACCAAAGATCGAGTAACAAAAAAGAGACCTAGAGATAAGCCCATGTCATCTGAAGAAGAAAGTGATAGAGATTATGAGGTTTCGGATGACTCGAGCGTCGCTCAAAAATGTCGAAGAGGGCTAAAATGAGAGAAGAGACCACCAAGACGGTGGTGAAGGTGAAAAAGAACAGTCTTTAAAAAGTATGTATCTTTCTAGTGGCCAAAACTTGTATGTTTAAAGTTTCATTTCGATTTCGATGTTACGAAACACCTATCTTTGTAACATTTTTATCTTTGTTTGATTACTCTTTGTAATAGATGTACCGTAACATTGTCGATTATACTTGTTTGTTAATTGATCTTAGAAGGAAATTAATTTTCCATTAAAAAATTAGGTTGTTGCTGTTCTTGTTGTTATTGTTGTTGTTTGTGTCGATTATACTGATTCGTAATAAATTTAGCCTAACTGTTTTGCTCGAAGTGAGTAATTGATTTTCTGCGTTCTAGTTTTTCGCTTTAAAATTAGGGTTGATAATTTGTAATATATGAGCAATTAATATGTGTTACCGTTCTCCTTTCTACTGATTTATTTGTTCGTCGTGTTGAGTTGTTTAAAGTTTCAGTGTTATAGTAACACATTTACTGTATCCTTGTTTTGTTGCTTTCTTACTGCTGGTTTGTTGGCATAAAATAGTGTCACACTGTTTAAGCAGTGGTGCTAATTTACACTTCCTTATTACAGGCCGGATAAATACCCAACTAAGTGCAGGGCCCAGTCGTTAGTCGATGTTATGAGCAAGTTTTCCGTAAAGCAAAAGAAAGCCATTAAAGAAATTGGTTTTGGAGGACTATTGAAGATGAATATATCAGTAGTCCCTTCCGGGCTAACAGACTTGATTGTTGAGACTTTTGATTACGACAGTTTTAAGGTTCATGTTACTGAAACAGAGGAGTTTGTGCTGTCACAGTATGATGTTCATGACCTATTTTTACTACCGGTGAAGGGTAATAATGTGGTGCTGACCGCGACTGGTCGTGGATCCCAGGCTGAGGACACTGAGTTAAAAAACAAATGGAGAAGGAAGTTCAACATCTCTACAGCATAGAACATCAAGCTTGATTTGGTGACTAGTTGGTTTAAGAATAACAAGGGCGCCTGCGGTGATGAGTTCAAGCAGGTGTTCGTTCTTTATGCGCTCTCCACTTTTTTAGCGTCGACTCCAAATTATTCTGATTTTAGGTCATTTAAGGTTTGTGGACGATGTTGAAAAAATAAAAGGTTTTAATTGGTCAAAGTATATCTTTGAGAAGGTAGCTGAGGGTGTCAAGGGGTTGAAGACAGGAACGGTTAAATGTCTTTGTGGGTGTATTGTGGTGCTACTGTTGGCTTACATTCACCGGTTTGAGTTCCATGGCGAGGTACAACCAACCGACTTACCTCGATACGATTGACAGATGAAAGTCTTTCAAAAGATTCAAAGACGAAGGAAAGATTGGTGTCTAGGAGTGATGAGATGTCGAAACTGTCTATCCTATTTATCTTGGCAAGGGATCCCCAAATCAAGGTAATGTGGCACTTTGTCGGTGTAATATAAATCAACGTAATATGGTCACTTTGTAATATCGTTCTTGTAATGGATTTACTTTGTAATAACATTATTGTTACCTTACTATATTGTTAATTATTAATATTAATTACTAATTACTAATATGTTTAATAAATAGGATGGGCGGAGACTCGATGAGGGTGAGGATGACGAGCGATTTTCTTAAGAGTAGTGAGGGAAGGGAGTACATCTTGATGGAAAAGCTTCCTGGCATTGAAACAGATCTTGAGTTGAAGGAAAAATCTGTTGATGTGAGTTGTTTTTATAAATTTAATTGTGTGCAATTGTTACAACTCCCAAATCGGTATCTAATTCGTTTCTTTAAATCCTGGTTTATTGACTTAGGAGACCGGCCTGATGTTGCTGATGTATATAAGGATTCCAACCTTTTTCACGAGAGATTTGCTCGGCGATCAAAGGTTTTCGAATCGAAGCGAAATGCAAAATCACCACTAAAGCCCGAATGCCTTAAATATCTTTGAAGATGTTGTGCGAAAGGCTCAATCGTTGAAGAGGAGGGCGAATGACTTCCCGGTATATACAAGGTCCAAAGTCAGTAGGAAGTTGGAACCATTTCCAACAGAGAAAAGTCCTAGGACAGTTAAGTCAGAATCCCTGGTAAAGAAGGTATTAAGCAGTTTAAGTGAGCAACATCATGAAAAAGATGATGAAGAGGATGAGGAGGTTCATGACGAGGACAGGCAAGATGAGATGGAGGGTGGAGTGGAAAGTGATGATGAGGACGGGACTGATGATGGCAACGATGATGACGAGACTGATGATGAGGAGGATGATGATGAGGACGGGGATGACGATGGCGGCGATGTTGAGAGTCGTCTTAAAAACAAGAGGCTTCAAGAGGATGGCACGGACATAGATAACGATGAAGAAAGTGCCGATGAGGAGGAAGACGATGAACAAGATGAAAAGGAAAAGGAGGATGAAGAGGAAGAAGACAAAGAGGACAAAGAGGAGGATGTAGAGGATGTTGAAAGCCAATCTGGTGAAGGTAATAGATCGAGTAACAGTGTTACTGTTATTACTTTTAGTTATAGTTTTACAATAACACTGTTACTGTAATATGTTATATATATATATTAATAGTTAGTAATATAATATTCAATTACTTACTTCTGATGCAGATGAAGAGGATGATACAGAGGAATAGGATGATGCAGATGAAGACGATGATGCAGATGAAGAGGATGAATCTGGCAAAGGTCAAGAGGATGACGGAGATGAAGAGGAGGAGGATGATAAAGACGAAGAAAATAAAGACGACAAAGAGGGGAGTGGCGAGGATGATAAATATGCATTTGATGAAGGTAATATAGTAACACTACTACAATAATCTAATCACTTGCACTAACACTGTTACATCATCGCTGTTATAGAGTTTTCATTTTACAAATAATTACTAATATTCAATTACTTTCCTTTTAGATGAAAACGATGATGTTGATGAATATGATGCATCAGGGCAGGGTGACAAAACAACTAGCGAGCGTGAAGATGGATCTGGTGAAGGTAATAGTGTAATACTGTTATAGGCTTTCTGTTACTGGGTGCTTTTTTAACAAATAATTTAGTAATATATTTTCATTATCTGGTACACAGATGACAAGGAAGAAGCCGAAGGTGATGCATCAGGCCAGCCTGAAGATAACCCAACTAGTGAGGCAGGTGAAGACGCATCTCCTGAAGGTAATTGATGAATCTATTTAAACTCGTTGTGTCAGAGGATGTAATCGAACAATGTTATCATGTGACGTAATTTTAACCGAAATTTACAGTGTATCTATTGTGCCTTTTTTGGTTCAAAGAAAAATTGTTAATATATATTGAATCCAATTACCTGTGACACGATGACGAGGAAGAGGCGGAAGGCGATGAATCGAGGCAAGCCTGAAGACAACCCAATGAGATGAGGCAATCAAGAAGGATCTCCCGAAGGTAATAGAAAATCTATTTGCACTCGTTGTGTTAGGCGATTTAACACTGCTTAGCAATCATTCTTTAACAACTTTATAGTAACGCTTATTTTTATTCTTGTCGTAGTTTTATCAGAAGTTTACAGTGATATATATATATTCAATTATCTACTACACAGATGATAAGGAAGAGGCCGAAGATGATGCATCGGGCCAAGCTGAAGAGAACCCAACGACTGAGGCAGCTGAAGAAGGATCTTCCAAAGGTAATTGAAGTAGCAAATTTACAGTAACACTGTTAGTATAACTATGAGGCATTGTTGGTCCGAAAAACATTATTAATTTATATTCAATTCAATTACTTATGCCACAGATAACAAGGAAGAGGCCGATGATGATGCATCAGGCCAGGTTGATGACCAACCAACCAGTGAGGGAAATGAAAAAGAAGATGACGATAAAGATGAAGAAGAAGATGATGGGAATGAAAAACTAGATGAAGAGACCGATGATGATAAAGATGAAGACAGTGCTGGCGATAAAAACGAAGATAACAGTAAGGAGGATGAAGCAACTGGTAATGAAGACGCCGATGGGAATGATGAAAAAGGCGAGAAAGGAGAAAAACCCCGTGAGGCTGATGATTAGACAGTTGGCGACGAAGAACCAATAACTACTCAGTGCAGTCAGGTAGCAGAAGATGACGACGATGATGAAGTTGATATTGTCGATGATTGTAGTGATGAGATCCTGTATGACGATTACGACGAACATACTGGCGACCACTATTTCTTACATGTCGAAACAACTGAAGACTTGATGCGCGTGACGGATCCTCGCTACGGCTGCACAATCGAATGTGGCCTACCAACTCCGGATCTAACACTTGTGTCCAAGACTATGATAAAACACAAGGAGATAATGGCGCCTATTCTTGAAGTTAGGAAAGAAACAATTGACTATTGTTTTATCGGCGATGACGAGAACCTATAAGATACGTGAGTACTTTATTTACTCTTGCACTGTGATAAACAAAACGTTTTACTTTGCAAGTGAATACTGTTTTAACTGAATAGTTGTTACTGTTAAACTGTTACTCTATTAAAAGGTGTTCTGACTATTACATCTCATTGTCCAACAGGGAAAGGCTTGTCTCGTATGGGAAGTATCACTTCATTCCAAGGGAAGATTTAATTTCATTGGCTCGTGGTGAGCTCATTTATATAATGGTGACTGAATGTTGGTCAATGTTGCTTAATGACCTCATCTTCAGAAAGGTAGCAAGTGATACACCATTGAGGATCTTCATGGGCTTGGGTCAATCTGTATATTACTGCAATAAATAAATTTTTATTCTTATTGATTTTGTGTTTCTATAATGTTTATTGACTTTGTATTTATATTTATTTTTGTAGGACGCATTAGCAACTATGTCTGTTGGAAAACTCGTTCAAAACAGACATTTAGAAGGTGAAGTTTTGCTGTCCTTCAGACAGTGGATCAAATACAACCCAAGTATACTGAATTTCAACTGTGATATGGTAAACCACATTACTGTTAATTTTTTTTTATTCTTATATAAGTAGAGTGTATAGAAGTTCTGTTTAGCAATGATATATATCTGCTTAATTGCAGATATTCATTCCACTCATTCTGGAGGACCACTTTTTCTGTGCTTGCATAAATTTCATGTCGAAAACCGTTGACTACCTAGACAACAAACCCTTATATGCCAGATCTCGAAAAGCAAAAATGCAAGAAGTGTGGTAAGTTTCTCTACTTACAGTAACAATGTTATACTTTTAAATTTCCATTAAAAAATTTGGAAATCATTGTTACAAAGAATATAGATACGATAATGATATTACTTTTTGTGCAGGCAAATATCATGGGGAAAATGTTGTCAGAAATGCAAATTGCAAAAGGCTCCAAAGTGGAAAGTTTCCCACTGCAGAATGTGAAATTTAAATGGCAGAGCATTGCAAAAAATGTAGATTGTGGGGTTTTCATGATGATGCACATGGCTTTCTACACGGGGAATGTTTTTGACTCTGAGCTGGGGGATGAATGGAAAAGAATGTTGTACCGTGCTGAAATATGTGCAATACTTGTTCTTAGCGACTTGAATCAAGTACGAAAAGAGGTGCAAGGGAGGATATCTAAATTCAGGAATAAAAGGGAACAGCTGAAGGAAAAGCTGCTGCAAAAAAGAAGGCTGGAAGAGAAGAAGAAAAAAGGAAGAGTAAAAAAAGGAAGAGGAAAAAACAAAGAAGCAACAGGAAAAACAAAAGGAGGAAGAGCCCAAACAGCCGAGGGTGAAGTCGGTTGCTTACAAGCGTTCTCCTAGACCAATTGGTGAAGATGAGGAGATAATATTTAAATTTCATAAAGATGATGCTATGGGATGTTCTCTAGGTCACGGTGAAATTGACGGTGATATATTCCTAGTCTCGAATTTATGAGAGCAAATCGAAACTCCGAACAAACTAATCTGAGAAGACACGTTCTTGATTATGCGTTTATGGATGATATCGACTTCCAAAAAAGGTAAAATAGTTGTTGATACTGTAAAAGTGTTCTTTATTACACTTTTTTTACGTAAAAGTGTTTTTTAAACACTGTTTATGTTACAATGCTGTTTCTGCGAAAACTCTTGAGTAATCGACTCTTATGGTTACGAATGTGAGATCCTGGCTGCGTTTGGAGACAACAAGAGGTTGACAAGAGCTGATATACTCTCACTACGTCCTAGGAGTCACACAAATTGGATGGTGTTTGAATGCCGGTCTCTACTCTTGAATTATGTCGAGAACAGCAAAAGAGGCACAAGGGCAGGAGGGCCAACCATACTTTACTTAGGACTAGGTCACATGGTAAGTTGCATCGGTGTTAAATGTCTGCTTCTGTTCAATAACATATGATTCTTTTACAAGGGAAATCTAACCCTAACATTTTTTTTATTATTTTTTATTTTAAAAATTACAGCATGCTCTACTGGCTGTGATGCAAGAGGATAGTGAACAGTCTGATATAAAGAACGAGTTGTTTGAAATTTGGGATAATTTCATCAACGCGATCAAGGCAAATTACAGACTTGATGCCGAACTTATTTTTACCTTGTTTGGCTGGCTATCACTACTTCTGTGTGTGTATTAATTTCCTCAACAAAGAGATTAGTGTGATCGACAGTCAATCGTATGCTAACCGGGAGTCTTCATTCACTTACGACATCGCAACGACAACGACAGATAAAGTCCCCCGAGTTGTCAAATTGTATGTTTAAAGTTTCGATTGTTACGATAATACCTATCTTTAACATTTTTATGTTGTTTCAAATTCTTGGTACACCTATCTTTGTAACATTGTTGATTACTCGATTTCTTAATTGATACTAAAAGGAAATTAATGTTACATTTCGACGGCCGGTTGCATGAGTGACTACCTGGACACAAAGGGCGACGTGAGGGTAACTGAAATGCTCCGCTATCCTGTGGTAAATGTGAAGTTTAAATGGCGAAACGGGCTTCCGTATTTGAAGAGTCACTGTATCACTATGACAAATTGTCTCCAATTTTTTGGGATATGCAAACAAGTCTTCTTTGCTCAACAACACATTTTATCGGCGGGCATGTGCTTCCCAAATTGATGCATGTTTGCTCATGGCTGACATCAACAAAACACGGGCTGAATTGTTGGACGCTGTTGAAATCTTCAAAAAATCAAAGAAAACAATCTGGCCTGATATAGCTGCAAGGAGGGAAGCCGCTAGAATGCTCAAAGGGAAGGAAATGGAAGATGAATTGTCAGACAAACAACCACCGATTGAGAATGAACCGAAGCCACTCAACACCGAAATGCCTGTACTTCATTTTAAAGTGAAAATCAAGTGATGTAATCTAAAACAATGTTACTTTAACAACGTAATAGTGGCTGTCATAGACAGTGGAACATATTTTGGAATATATTACTAATAAGTTTATTCTTTAATGTGATAACTAATTATATGCGAAATTCATTAACAATGTTATCAGAATAAAGATGTGACGATTGCAAAAGTGGAAAAAGAAAACATAATTTGACGTTTTGAATTCTTCACTCTTGCAGCTGTTATAACTGCACTTCATAGGGAAAATGAAACATGGGTTCGATAAATTTCATGTCTTATTTTGTCTTTTCGAATTCAAAAATTAACTGTTTTTTAAAGCATTTAATTTTGAAAACAGTTTTTAAAATATTAGTTTTTTTTTTTAACAAAAAAAGTCGAGACAAAATGAAAATAATGTTACTGTAACACTGTGATAGTAATAAATGAAAATTATAATAAAAGATTTTGACGCTTTGAATTCTCCACTCTGTGCAGCATTTATAACTGGACTTAATTATGGGGAACAGGCACGTGGTTAACATCAATCATCATTTAAAAACAGTTTTCAAAGCAGTTAATAAAAGTGGGTTTTAAAGCAGTTAATTTTTTTTTTTAAAAAAAATAACAGTTTTGTTTTTCTCAATTATCTATAAATAATCTCATTTTAAAAAAACACAATTATGTTACTGTAACACACGTTTTTGACGCTTTGAATTCTACAATCTGCAGCAGTTATCTTTCTAAAACAGTTTTTCACTTTGTTCAAAGTGACATTTTCCAAGGCAGTTATTTTTTTTGTTTTTTTTTAAAAACTGATTTGTTTTTTTCAATTATCTATAAATAATCTCATTTTCATTCAACATTTACACTTCATTTTCTAAACAAAAAAATAAGCCAAGACAAATTCAAAGGTTTTTCATGTCTAATTTTTTTTTAATCTTTTGTAATATTAAGTATCTATAAAGATCATGGATGGTTTAATATTACAACTGTTGCTAAAATTTCATTTATTACATGACTACCTTGCTCAAATTTAGGGAAAACAATTTATGTTTGTTTATAAATAGATTTTGTTTTCTCTAATTTAGGGAAAAAAGTTTATTTTTCTGTTTTAATAGGTTTTTTTTTTTGTTTCAGCAAGAGAAAAATGGAACGAATTCAAAGGAAACTGGAAGACACCAAGTTTGAACTGGATGAAATGACAAGGCATAGAGATTCATTACTTGACCAGGTTATATCATTTGATAGTAAGGTAATAGAAATGCTAGAACGAGTACAAGTGCTTGAAAATGACTTGAACAATGCTGAAGCTCATCTCAAGTTTCTGATGGCGGAAAACAAGTGTATTGGGAAACAGCTAGAAGAAAAAAAAGGTGAAGAAATACACTGAAACTGATTTAGACAGTCAATTTCTCCTTGGTGTTACAGCTCTTAGGGAGTCATATGCTAAAGTCAACCCTTCGATTAACATGAAGTGGCCTCTTGTTGTCAAAGCTATTGAAGAGATGGAAGGTTACAGGAATAATCTGAAAAAGGAGTTGCTAGAGGGCGAAAGCAGCGTTCATTCTCCTCCTGTGAACAAACGACTAAGAAAGGAGTAAAAGATTTAATATTTCCTTTATCTTATTACGATTTATGCTTCTTTGTGACACGTATATTTAAGTTAACTCATCATTCTTTTTGGAAGTATTTCGTTTTTAATCAGTGTTTGTAACACTTGTTTTTAATGACTGACATCTTAATTCGGTTAATTGTCCAATTTACTATTAGATTGTGGTATATTAAATTGAACAACGATTATGTAACTATGTTTAAAATTATCAAAAAACGCTCCTAAAACGGGACGAAAAAGGGTTTAGGGTTGGATTAGGCGGCACCGCTTCGCGGAGCCGCCTAATCCAACCCTAAACCCTTTTCCTTAAACAAAGGTTGTTCATAGTACAACACTATTACAGAAAAACCAAACTAAACCCTAGGGAAGGATGGGAGATACCCTGTCGTGGACGGGATTTAAATTTGGGAAAAACACTCCTAAAACGTACGACAGGATTTAAATTTGGGGAAAAACGCTCCTCAAACGGGACGGAAAAGTGTTTAGAGTTGGATTAGGCGGCACCGCTTCATGGAGCCGCCTAATCCAACCCTAAACCCTTTTCCTTAAACAAAGGTTGTTCGTAGTACAACACTGTTACAGTAAAACCAAAACTAAACACTAGGGAAGGACGGGTGATACCCTGTCGTGGAAGGGATTTAAATTTGGGGGAAAACGCTCCTAAAACGGGACGGAAATGGGTTTTGGGTTGGATTAGGCGGCACCGCTTCACGGAGCCACCTAATCCAACCCTGAACCCTTTTCCTTAAAAAATCGTGGTGCAAAAAACCAAAACTAAACCCTAGGGAAGGACGAGTGATACCCTGTCGTGGACGGGATTTAAATTTGGGGAAAAACGCTCCTAAAACGTACGACAGGATTTAAATTTGGGGAAAATCGCTCCTAAATCGGGACGGAAAAGGGTTTAGGGTTAGATTAGACGGCACCGCTTCGCGGAGCCGCCTAATCTAACCCTAAACCCTTTTCCTTAAACAAAGGTTGTTCGTAGTACAACACTGTTACAGTAAAACGAAAACTAAACACTAGGGAAGGACGGGTGATACCCTGTCAAGGACGGGATTTAAATTTGGGGAAAAACGCTCCTAAAACTGGACGGAAAAAGGTTTAGGGTTGGATTAGGCGGCACCGCTTCACGGAGCCGCCTAATCCAACCCTAAACCCTTTTCCTTAAAAAATCGTGGTGCAAAAAACAAAAACTAAACCCTAGGGAAGGACGAGTGATACCCTGTCGTGGACGGGATTTAAATTTGGGGAAAAACGCTCCTAAAACGTACGACAGGATTTAAATTTGGGGAAAAACGCTTCTAAAACAGGACGGAAAAGGGTTTAGGGTTGGATTAGGCGGCAAAGCTTTGCGGAGCCGCCTAATACAACCCTAAACCTTTTTCCTTAAAAAATCGTGGTGCAAAAAACCAAAACTAAACCCTAGGGAAGGACGGGTGATACCCTGTCGTGGACGGGATTTAAATTTGGGGAAAAACGCTCCTAAAATGGGACGGAAAAGGGTTTAGGGTTGGATTTGGCGGCACCGCTTCGCGGAGCCGCCTAATCCAACCCTAAACCCTTTTCCTTAAAAAAAAAAATCATCTTTGCAAAAAACCAAAACTAAACCCTAGGGAAGGACGAGTGATACCACATCGTGGACGGGATTTAAATTTGGGGAAAAACGCTCCTAAAACGTACGACGGGATTTAAATTTGGGGAAAAACGCTCCTCAAACGGGACGGAAAAGGGTTTAGGGTTGGATTAGGCGGCACCGCTTCATGGAGCCGCCTAATCCAACCCTAAACCCTTTTCCTTAAACAAAGGTTGTTCGTAGTATAACACCATTACAGAAAAACCAAAACTAAAGACTAGGGAAGGACGGGTGATACCCTGTCGTGGACGGGATTTAAATTTGGGGGAAAACACTCCTAAAACGGGACGGAAATGGGTTTAGGGTTGGATTAGGCGGCACCCCTTCGTGGAGCCGCCTAATCCAACCCTAAACCCTTTTCCTTAAACAAAGGTTGTTCGTAGTACAAAACTCACATTAGAAAAACCAAAACTAAACACTAGGGAAGGACGGATGATACCCTGTCATGGACGGGATTTAAATTTGGGAAAAAACGCTCCTAAAATGGGACGGAAATGGGTTTTGGGTTGGATTAGGCGGCACCGCTTCACGGAGCTGCCTAATCCAACCCTAAACCCTTTTCCTTAAAAAATCGTGGTGCAAAAAACCAAAACTAAACCCTAGGGAAGGACGAGTGATACCCTGTCGTGGACGTGATTTAAATTTGGGGAAAAACGCTCCTAAAACGTACGACATGATTTAAATTTGGGGAAAAACGCTTCTAAAACAGGACGGAAAAGGGTTTAGGGTTGGATTAGGCGGCAAAGCTTCGCGGAGCCGCCTAATCCAACCCTAAACCTTTTCCTTAAAAAAAAAAAAATGGTGCAAAAAACAAAACTAAACCCTAGGGAAGGACGGGTGATACCCTGTCGTGGACGGGATTTAAATTTGGGGAAAAATGCTCCTAAAACGGAACGGAAAAGGGTTTAGGGTTGGATTAGGCGGCACCGCTTCGAGGAGCCGCCTAATCCAACCCTAAACCCTTTTCCTTAAAAAATCGTGGTGCAAAAAAACCAAAACTAAACCCTAGGGAAGCACGGGTGATACCCATCGTGGAAGGGATTTAAATTTGGGGAAAAACACTACTAAAACGGGACGGAAAAGGGTTTAGGGTCGGATTAGGCGGCACCGCTTCGCGAAGCCGCCTAATCCAACCCTAAACCCTTTTCCTTAAAAAATCGTGGTGCAAAAAAACAAAAACTAAACCCTAGGGAAGGACGGGTGATACCCTGTCGTGGACGGGATTTACATTTGGGGAAAAACGCTCCAAAAATGGGACGGAAAAGGGTTTAGGGTTGGATTAGGCGGCACCGCTTCGCGGAGCCGCCTAATCCAACCCTAAACCCTTTTCCTTAAAAAAATCGTGCTGCAAAAAACCAAAACTAAACCCTAGGGAAGGACGAGTGATACCCTGTCGTGGACGGGATTTAAATTTGGGGAAAAACGCTCCTAAAACGTACGACAGGATTTAAATTTGGGGAAAAACGCTCCTCAAACGGGACGGAAAAGGGTTTAGGGTTGGATTAGGCGGCACCGCTTCATGGAGCCGCCTAATCCAACCCTAAACCCTTTTCCTTAATCAAAGGTTGTTCGTAGTACAACACTGTTACAATAAAACCAAAACTAAAGACTAGGGAAGGACGGGCGATACCCTGTCGTGGCGGGATTTAAATTTGGGGGAAAACGCTCCTAAAACGGGACGGAAATGGGTTTAGGATTGGATTAGGCGGCACCCCTTCGTGGAGCCGCCTAATCCAACCCTAAACCCTTTTCCTTAAACAAAGGTTGTTCGTAGTACAAAACTGTTATAAAAAACCAAAACTAAACACTAGGGAAGGACGGATGATACCCTGTCATGGACGGGATTTAAATTTGGGGAAAAACGCTCCTAAAATGGGACGAAAATGGGTTTTGGGTTGGATTAGGCGGCACCGCTTCACGGAGCTGCCTAATCCAACCCTAAACCCTTTTCCTTAAAAAATCGTGGTGCAAAAAACCAAAACTAAACCCTAGGGAAGGACGAGTGATACCCTGTCGTGGACGGGATTTAAATTTGGGGGAAAACGCTCCTAAAACGTACGACAGGATTTAAATTTGGGGAAAAACGCTCCTAAAACGGGACGGAAAAGGGTTTAGGGTTGGATTAGGCGGCACCGCTTCACGGAGCCGCCTAATCCAACCCTAAACCCTTTTCCTTAAAAAATCGTGGTGCAAAAAACCAAAACTAAACCCTAGGGACGGACGAGTGATACCCTGTCGTGGACGGGATTTAAATTTGGGGGAAAACGCTCCTAAAACGTACGACAAGATTTAAATTTTGGGAAAAACGCTCCTAAAACAGGACGGAAAAGGGTTTAGGGTTGGATTAGGCGGCAAAGCTTCGCGGAGCCGGCTAATCCAACCCTAAACCTTTTTCCTTAAAAAATCGTGGTGCAAAAAACCAAAACTAAACCCTAGGGAAGGACGGGTGATACCCTGTCGTGGACGGGATTTAAATTTGGGGAAAAATGCTCCTAAAACGGGACGGAAAAGGGTTTAGGGTTGGATTAGGCGGCACCGCTTCGAGGAGACGCCTAATCCAACCCTAAACCCTTTTCCTTAAAAAATCGTGGTGCAAAAAAACCAAAACTAAACCCTAGGGAAGGACGGGTGATACCCTGTCGTGGACGGGATTTAAATTTGGGGAAAAATGCTCCTAAAACGAGACGGAAAAGGGTTTAGGGTTGGATTAGGCGGCACCGCTTCGAGGAGCCGCCTAATCCAACCCTAAACCCTTTTCCTTAAAAAATCGTGGTGCAAAAAAACCAAAACTAAACCCTAGGGAAGCACGGGTGATACCCTGTCGTGGAAGGGATTTAAATTTGGGGAAAAACACTACTAAAACGGGACGGAAAAGGGTTTAGGGTCGGATTAGGCGGCACCGCTTCGCGAAGCCGCCTAATCCAACCCTAAACCCTTTTCCTTAAAAAATCGTGGTGCAAAAAAACAAAAACTAAACCCTAGGGAAGGACGGGTGATACCCATCGTGGACGGGATTTACATTTGGGGAAAAACGCTCCAAAAATGGGACGGAAAAGGGTTTAGGGTTGGATTAGGCGGCACCGCCGCGAGCCGCCTAATCCAACCCTAAACCCTTTTCCTTAAAAAAAATCGTCTGCAAAAAACCAAAACTAAACCCTAGGGAAGGACGAGTGATACCACTGTCGTGGGACGGGATTTAAATTTGGGGAAAAACGCTCCTAAAACGCATACGACGGATTTAAATTTGGGGAAAAACGCTCCTCAAACGGGACGGAAAAGGGTTTAGGGTTGGATTAGGCGGCACCGCTTCATGGAGCCGCCTAATCCAACCCTAAACCCTTTTCCTTAAACAAAGGTTGTTCGTAGTACAACACTGTTACAATAAAACCAAAACTAAAGACTAGGGAAGGACGGGTGATACCCTGTCGTGGACGGGATTTAAATTTGGGGGAAAACGCTCCTAAAACGGGACGGAAATGGGTTTAGGATTGGATTAGGCGGCACCCCTTCGTGGAGCCGCCTAATCCAACCCTAAACCCTTTTCCTTAAACAAAGGTTGTTCGTAGTACAAAACTGTTCTGATAAAAACCAAAACTAAACACTAGGGAAGGACGGATGATACCCTGTTATGGACGGGATTTAAATTTGGGGAAAAACGCTCCTAAAATGGGACGAAAATGGGTTTTGGGTTGGATTAGGTGGCACCGCTTCACGGAGCTGCCTAATCAAACCCTAAACCCTTTTCCTTAAAAAATCGTGGTGGAAAAAACCAAAACTAAACCCTAGGGAAGGACGAGTGATACCCTGTCGTGGACGGGATTTAAATTTGGGGGAAAACGCTCCTAAAACGTACGACAGGATTTAAATTTGGGGAAAAACGCTCCTAAAACGGGACGGAAAAGGGTTTAGGGTTGGATTAGGCGGCACCGCTTCACGGAGCCGCCTAATCCAACCCTAAACCCTTTTCCTTAAAAAATCGTGGTGCAAAAAACCAAAACTAAACCCTAGGGAAGGACGAGTGATACCCTGTCGTGGACGGGATTTAAATTTGGGGAAAAACGCTGCTAAAACGTACGAAAAGATTTAAATTTGGGGAAAAACGCTCCTAAAACAGGACGGAAAAGGGTTTAAGGTTGGATTAGGCGGCAAAGCTTCGCGGAGCCGGCTAATCCAACCCTAAACCTTTTTCAGTAAAAAATCGTGGTGAAATAAACCAAAACTAAACCCTAGGGAAGGACGGGTGATACCCTGTCGTGGACGGGATTTAAATTTGCGGAAAAATGCTCCTAAAACGGGACGGAAAAGGGTTTAGGGTTGGATTAGGCGGCACCGCTTCGAGGAGCCGCCTAATCCAACCCTAAACCCTTTTCCTTAAAAAATCGTGGTGCAAAAAAACAAAAACTAAACCCTAGGGAAGCACGGGTGATACCCTGTCGTGGAAGGGATTTAAATTTGGGGAAAAACACTACTAAAACGGGACGGAAAAGGGTTTAGGGTTGGATTAGGCGGCACCGCTTCGCGAAGCCGCCTAATCCAACCCTAAACCCTTTTCCTTAAAAAATCGTGGTGCAAAAAAACAAAAACTAAACCCTAGGGAAGGACGGGTGATACCTTGTCGTGGACGGGATTTAAATTTGGGGAAAAACGCTCCAAAAATGGGACGGAAAAGGGTTTAGGGTTGGATTAGGCGGCACCGCTTCGCGGAGCCGCCTAATCCAACCCTAAACCCTTTTCCTTAAAAAAATCATGCTGCAAAAAACCAAAACTAAACCCTAGGGAAGGACGAGTGATACCCTGTCGTGGACGGGATTTAAATTTGGGGAAAAACGCTCCTAAAACGTACGACAGGATTTAAATTTGGGGAAAAAAGCTCCTCAAACGGGACGGAAAAGGGTTTAGGGTTGGATTAGGCGGCACCGCTTCATGGAGCCGCCTAATCCAACCCTAAACCCTTTTCCTTAAGCAAAGGTTGTTCGTAGTACAACACTGTTACAGTAAAACCAAAACTAAAGACTAGGGAAGGACGGGTGATACCCTGTCGTGGACGGGATTTAAATTTGGGGGAAAACGCTTCTAAAACGGGACGGAAATGGGTTTAGGGTTGGATAAGGCGGCACCCCTTCGTGGAGCCGCCTAATCCAACCCTAAACCCTTTTCCTTAAACAAAGGTTGTTCGTAGTACAAAACTGTTACAGTAAAACCAAAACTAAACACTAGGGAAGGACGGATGATACCCTGTCATGGACGGGATTTAAATTTGGGGAAAAACGCTCCTAAAATGGGACGAAAATGGGTTTTGGGTTGGATTAGGCGGCACCGCTTCACGGAGCTGCCTAATCCAACCCTAAACCCTTTTCCTTAAAAAATCGTGGTGCAAAAAACCAAAACTAAACCCTAGGGAAGGACGAGTGATACCCTGTCGTGGACGGGATTTAAATTTGGGGGAAAACGCTCCTAAAACGTACGACAGGATTTAAATTTGGGGAAAAACGCTCCTAAAACGGGACGGAAAAGGGTTTAGGGTTGGATTAGGTGGCACCGCTTCACGGAGCCGCCTAATCCAACCCTAAACCCTTTTCCTTAAAAAATCGTGGTGCAAAAAACCAAAACTAAACCCTAGGGAAGGACGAGTGATACCCTGTCGTGGACGGGATTTAAATTTGGGGAAAAACGCTCCTAAAACGTACGACAGGATTTAAATTTGGGGAAAAACGCTTCTAAAACAGGACGGAAAAGGGTTTAGGGTTGGATTAGGCGGCAAAGCTTCGCGGAGCCGCCTAATCCAACCCTAAACCTTTTTCCTTAAAAAATCGTGGTGCAAAAAACCAAAACTAAACCCTAGGGAAGGACGGGTGATACCCTGTCGTGGACGGGATTTAAATTTGGGGAAAAATGCTCCTAAAACGGGACGGAAAAGGGTTTAGGGTTGGATTAGGCGGCACCGGAGCCGCCTAATCCAACCCTAAACCCTTTTCCTTAAAAAAGTCGTGGTGCAAAAAACCAAAACTAAACCCTAGGGAAGCACGGGTGATACCCTGTCGTGGAAGGGATTTAAATTTGGGGAAAAACACTACTAAAACGGGACGGAAAAGGGTTTAGGGTCGGATTAGGCGGCACCGCTTCGCGAAGCCGCCTAATCCAACCCTAAACCCTTTTCCTTAAAAAATCGTGGTGCAAAAAAACAAAAACTAAACCCTAGGGAAGGACGGGTGATACCCTGTCGTGGACGGGATTTACATTTGGGGAAAAACGCTCCAAAAATGGGACGGAAAAGGGTTTAGGGTTGGATTAGGCGGCACCGCTTCGCGGAGCCGCCTAATCCAACCCTAAACCCTTTTCCTTAAAAAAATCGTGCTGCAAAAAACCAAAACTAAACCCTAGGGAAGGACGAGTGATACCCTGTCGTGGACGGGATTTAAATTTGGGGAAAAACGCTCCTAAAACGTTTACAAGATTTAAATTTGGGGAAAAACGCTCCTCAAACGGGACGGAAAAGGGTTTAGGGTTGGATTAGGCGGCACCGCTTCATGGAGCCGCCTAATCCAACCCTAAACCCTTTTCCTAAAACAAAGGTTGTTCGTAGTACAACACTGTTACAATAAAACCAAAACTAAAGACTAGGGAAGGACGGGTGATACCCTGTCGTGGACGGGATTTAAATTTGGGGGAAAACGCTCCTAAAACGGGACGGAAATGGGTTTAGGATTGGATTAGGCGGCACCCCTTCGTGGAGCCGCCTAATCCAACCCTAAACCCTTTTCCTTAAACAAAGGTTGTTCGTAGTACAAAACTATTCTGATAAAACCAAAACTAAACACTAGGGAAGGACGGATGATACCCTGTCATGGACGGGATTTAAATTTGGGGAAAAACGCTCCTAAAATGGGAAGAAAATGGGTTTTGGGTTGGATTAGGCGGCACCGCTTCACGGAGCTGCCTAATCCAACCCTAAACCCTTTTCCTTAAAAAATCGTGGTGCAAAAAACCAAAACAAAACCCTAGGGAAGGACGAGTGATACCACATCGTGGACGGGATTTAAATTTGGGGGAAAACGCTCCTAAAATGTACGACAGGATTTAAATTTGGGGAAAAACGCTCCTAAAACGGGACGGAAAAGGGTTTAGGGTTGGATTAGGCGGCACCGCTTCACGGAGCCGCCTAATCCAACCCTAAACCCTTTTCCTTAAAAAATCGTGGTGCAAAAAACCAAAACTAAACCCTAGGGAAGGACGAGTGATACCCTGTCGTGGACGGGATTTAAATTTGGGGGAAAAACGTTCCTAAAACGTACGACAGGATTTAAATTTGGGGAAAAACGCTCCTAAGACAGGACGGAAAAGGGTTTAGGGTTGGATTAGGCGGCAAAGCTTCATGAGCCGGCTAATCCAACCCTAAACCTTTTTCCTTAAAAAATCCTGGTGCAAAAAACCAAAACTAAACCCTAGGGAAGGACGGGTGATACCCTGTCGTGGACGGGATTTAAATTTGGGGAAAAATGCTCCTAAAACGGGACGGAAAAGGGTTTAGGGTTGGATTAGGCGGCACCGCTTCGAGGAGCCGCCTAATCCAACCCTAAACCCTTTTCCTTAAAAAATCGTGGTGCAAAAAAACCAAAACTAAACCCTAGGGAAGCACGGGTGATACCCTGTCGTGGAAGGGATTTAAATTTGGGGAAAAACACTACTAAAACGGGACGGAAAAGGGTTTAGGGTTGGATTAGGCGGCACCGCTTCGCGAAGCCGCCTAATCCAACCTTAAACCCTTTTCCTTAAAAAATCGTGGTGCAAAAAAACAAAAACTAAACCCTAGGGAAGGACGGGTGATACGCTGTCGTGGACGGGATTTAAATTTGGGGAAAAACGCTCCAAAAATGGGACGGAAAAGGGTTTAGGGTTGGATTAGACGGCACCGCCAGCGGAGCCGCCTAATCCAACCCTAAACCCTTTTCCTTAAAAAAATCATGCTGCAAAAAACCAAAACTAAACCCTAGGGAAGGACGAGTGATACCCTGTCGTGGACGGGATTTAAATTTGGGGAAAAACGCTCCTAAAACGTACGACAGGATTTAAATTTGGGGAAAAACACTCCTCAAACGGGACGGAAAAGGGTTTAGGGTTGGATTAGGCGGCACCGCTTCATGGAGCCGCCTAATCCAACCCTAAACCCTTTTCCTTAAACAAAGGTTGTTCGTAGTACAACACTTTTTCATAAAACAAAAAAACTAAAGACTAGGGAAGGACGGGTGATACCCTGTCGTGGACGGGATTTAAATTTGGGGGAAAACGCTCCTAAAACGGGACGGAAATGGGTTTAGGATTGGATTAGGCGGCACCCCTTCGTGGAGCCGCCTAATCCAACCCTAAACCCTTTTCCTTAAACAAAGGTTGTTCGTAGTACAAAACTGTTACAGTAAAACCAAAACTAAACACTAGGGAAGGACGGATGATACCCTGTCATGGACGGGATTTAAATTTGGGGAAAAACGCTCCTAAAATGGGAAGAAAATGGGTTTTGGGTTGGATTAGGCGGCACCGCTTCACGGAGCTGCCTAATCCAACCCTAAACCCTTTTCCTTAAAAAATCGTGGTGCAAAAAACCAAAACTAAACCCTAGGGAAGGACGAGTGATACCCTGTCGTGGACGGGATTTAAATTTGGGGGAAAACGCTCCTAAAATGTACGACAGGATTTAAATTTGGGGAAAAACGCTCCTAAAACGGGACGGAAAAGGGTTTAGGGTTGGATTAGGCGGCACCGCTTCACGGAGCCGCCTAATCCAACCCTAAACCCTTTTCCTTAAAAAATCGTGGTGCAAAAAACCAAAACTAAACCCTAGGGAAGGACGAGTGATACCCTGTCGTGGACGGGATTTAAATTTGGGGGAAAAACGCTCCTAAAACGTACGACAGGATTTAAATTTGGGGAAAAACGCTCCTAAAATAGGACGGAAAAGGGTTTAGGGTTGGATTAGGCGGCAAAGCTTCGCGGAGCCGGCTAATCCAACCCTAAACCTTTTTCCTTAAAAAATCCTGGTGCAAAAAACCAAAACTAAACCCTAGGGAAGGACGGGTGATACCCTGTCGTGGACGGGATTTAAATTTGGGGAAAAATGCTCCTAAAACGGGACGGAAAAGGGTTTAGGGTTGGATTAGGCGGCACCGCTTCGAGGAGCCGCCTAATCCAACCCTAAACCCTTTTCCTTAAAAAATCGTGGTGCAAAAAAACCAAAACTAAACCCTAGGGAAGCACGGGTGATACCCTGTCGTGGAAGGGATTTAAATTTGGGGAAAAACACTACTAAAACGGGACGGAAAAGGGTTTAGGGTTGGATTAGGCGGCACCGCTTCGCGAAGCCGCCTAATCCAACCTTAAACCCTTTTCCTTAAAAAATCGTGGTGCAAAAAAACAAAAACTAAACCCTAGGGAAGGACGGGTGATACCATGTCGTGGACGGGATTTAAATTTGGGGAAAAACGCTCCAAAAATGGGACGGAAAAGGGTTTAGGGTTGGATTAGACGGCACCGCTTCGCGGAGCCGCCTAATCCAACCCTAAACCCTTTTCCTTAAAAAAATCATGCTGCAAAAAACCAAAACTAAACCCTAGGGAAGGACGAGTGATACCCTGTCGTGGACGGGATTTAAATTTGGGGAAAACGCTCCTAAAACGTACGACGGGATTTAAATTTGGGGAAAAACGCTCCTCAAACGGGACGGAAAAGGGTTTAGGGTTGGATTAGGCGGCACCGCTTCATGGAGCCGCCTAATCCAACCCTAAACCCTTTTCCTTAAACAAAGGTTGTTCGTAGTACAACACTGTTACAATAAAACCAAAACTAAAGACTAGGGAAGGACGGGTGATACCCTGTCGTGGACGGGATTTAAATTTGGGGGAAAACGCTCCTAAAACGGGACGGAAATGGGTTTAGGATTGGATTAGGCGGCACCCCTTCGTGGAGCCGCCTAATCCAACCCTAAACCCTTTTCCTTAAACAAAGGTTGTTCGTAGTACAAAACTGTTACAGTAAAACCAAAACTAAACACTAGGGAAGGACGGATGATACCCTGTTATGGACGGGATTTAAATTTGGGGAAAAACGCTCCTAAAATGGGACGAAAATGGGTTTTGGGTTGGATTAGGCGGCACCGCTTCACGGAGCTGCCTAATCAAACCCTAAACCCTTTTCCTTAAAAAATCGTGGTGGAAAAAACCAAAACTAAACCCTAGGGAAGGACGAGTGATACCACATCGTGGGACGGGATTTAAATTTGGGGGAAAACGCTCCTAAAAACGTACGACGGATTTAAATTTGGGGAAAACGCTCCTAAAACGGGACGGAAAAGGGTTTAGGGTTGGATTAGGCGGCACCGCTTCACGGAGCCGCCTAATCCAACCCTAAACCCTTTTCCTTAAAAAATCGTGGTGCAAAAAACCAAAACTAAACCCTAGGGAAGGACGAGTGATACCCTGTCGTGGACGGGATTTAAATTTGGGGAAAAACGCTGCTAAAACGTACGAAAAGATTTAAATTTGGGGAAAAACGCTCCTAAAACAGGACGGAAAAGGGTTTAAGGTTGGATTAGGCGGCAAAGCTTCGCGGAGCCGGCTAATCCAACCCTAAACCTTTTTCCTTAAAAAATCGTGGTGAAATAAACCAAAACTAAACCCTAGGGAAGGACGGGTGATACCCTGTCGTGGACGGGATTTAAATTTGCGGAAAAATGCTCCTAAAACGGGACGGAAAAGGGTTTAGGGTTGGATTAGGCGGCACCGCTTCGAGGAGCCGCCTAATCCAACCCTAAACCCTTTTCCTTAAAAAAAAAAAATGGTGCAAAAAAAAAAAAAACTAAACCCTAGGGAAGCACGGGTGATACCCTGTCGTGGAAGGGATTTAAATTTGGGGAAAAACACTACTAAAACGGACGGAAAAGGGTTTAGGGTTGGATTAGGCGGCACCGCTCGCGCAAGCCGCCTAATCCAACCCTAAACCCTTTTCCTTAAAAATCGTGGTGCAAAAAAACAAAAACTAAACCCTAGGGAAGGACGGGTGATACCTTGTCGTGGACGGGATTTAAATTTGGGGAAAAACGCTCCAAAAATGGGACGGAAAAGGGTTTAGGGTTGGATTAGGCGGCACGCTCGCGAGCCGCCTAATCCAACCCTAAACCCTTTTCCTTAAAAAAATCATGCTGCAAAAAACCAAAACTAAACCCTAGGGAAGGACGAGTGATACCCTGTCGTGGACGGGATTTAAATTTGGGGAAAAACGCTCCTAAAACGTACGACAGGATTTAAATTTGGGGAAAAAAGCTCCTCAAACGGGACGGAAAAGGGTTTAGGGTTGGATTAGGCGGCACCGCTTCATGGAGCCGCCTAATCCAACCCTAAACCCTTTTCCTTAAGCAAAGGTTGTTCGTAGTACAACACTTTATTCTGATAAAACCAAAACTAAAGACTAGGGAAGGACGGGTGATACCCTGTCGTGGACGGGATTTAAATTTGGGGGAAAACGCTTCTAAAACGGGACGGAAATGGGTTTAGGGTTGGATAAGGCGGCACCCCTTCGTGGAGCCGCCTAATCCAACCCTAAACCCTTTTCCTTAAACAAAGGTTGTTCGTAGTACAAAATCTATTCAGATAAAAACCAAAACTAAACACTAGGGAAGGACGGATGATACCCTGTCATGGACGGGATTTAAATTTGGGGAAAAACGCTCCTAAAATGGGACGAAAATGGGTTTTGGGTTGGATTAGGCGGCACCGCTTCACGGAGCTGCCTAATCCAACCCTAAACCCTTTTCCTTAAAAAATCGTGGTGCAAAAAACCAAAACTAAACCCTAGGGAAGGACGAGTGATACCACAGTCGTGGACGGGATTTAAATTTGGGGAAAAACGCTCCTAAAACGTACGACAGGATTTAAATTTGGGGAAAAACGCTCCTAAAACGGGACGGAAAAGGGTTTAGGGTTGGATTAGGTGGCACCGCTTCACGGAGCCGCCTAATCCAACCCTAAACCCTTTTCCTTAAAAAAGCGTGGTGCAAAAAACCAAAACTAAACCCTAGGGAAGCACGGGTGATACCCTGTCGTGGAAGGGATTTAAATTTGGGGAAAAACACTACTAAAACGGGACGGAAAAGGGTTTAGGGTCGGATTAGGCGGCACCGCTTCGCGAAGCCGCCTAATCCAACCCTAAACCCTTTTCCTTAAAAAATCGTGGTGCAAAAAAACAAAAACTAAACCCTAGGGAAGGACGGGTGATACCCTGTCGTGGACGGGATTTACATTTGGGGAAAAACGCTCCAAAAATGGGACGGAAAAGGGTTTAGGGTTGGATTAGGCGGCACCGCTTCGCGGAGCCCTCTAATCCAACCCTAAACCCTTTTCCTTAAAAAAAAAATCGTCTTTGCAAAAAACCAAAACTAAACCCTAGGGAAGGACGAGTGATACCACATCGTGGACGGATTTAAATTTGGGGAAAAACGCTCCTAAAACGTACGACAAGATTTAAATTTGGGGAAAAACGCTCCTCAAACGGGACGGAAAAGGGTTTAGGGTTGGATTAGGCGGCACCGCTTCATGGAGCCGCCTAATCCAACCCTAAACCCTTTTCCTAAAACAAAGGTTGTTCGTAGTACAACACTGTTACAATAAAACCAAAACTAAAGACTAGGGAAGGACGGGCGATACCCTGTCGTGGCGGGATTTAAATTTGGGGGAAAACGCTCCTAAAACGGGACGGAAATGGGTTTAGGATTGGATTAGGCGGCACCCCTTCGTGGAGCCGCCTAATCCAACCCTAAACCCTTTTCCTTAAACAAAGGTTGTTCGTAGTACAAAACTGTTACAGTAAAACCAAAACTAAACACTAGGGAAGGACGGATGATACCTGTCATGGACGGATTTAAATTTGGGGAAAAACGCTCCTAAAATGGGAAGAAAATGGGTTTTGGGTTGGATTAGGCGGCACCGCTTCACGGAGCCGCCTAATCCAACCCTAAACCCTTTTCCTTAAAAAATCGTGGTGCAAAAAACCAAAACTAAACCCTAGGGAAGGACGAGTGATACCCTGTCGTGGACGGGATTTAAATTTGGGGGAAAACGCTCCTAAAATGTACGACAGGATTTAAATTTGGGGAAAAACGCTCCTAAAACGGGACGGAAAAGGGTTTAGGGTTGGATTAGGCGGCACCGCTCACGGAGCCGCCTAATCCAACCCTAAACCCTTTTCCTTAAAAAATCGTGGTGCAAAAAACCAAAACTAAACCCTAGGGAAGGACGAGTGATACCCTGTCGTGGACGGGATTTAAATTTGGGGGAAAACGCTCCTAAAACGTACGACAGGATTTAAATTTGGGGAAAAACGCTCCTAAGACAGGACGGAAAAGGGTTTAGGGTTGGATTAGGCGGCAAAGCTTCGCGGAGCCGGCTAATCCAACCCTAAACCTTTTTCCTTAAAAAATCCTGGTGCAAAAAACCAAAACTAAACCCTAGGGAAGGACGGGTGATACCCTGTCGTGGACGGGATTTAAATTTGGGGAAAAATGCTCCTAAAACGGGACGGAAAAGGGTTTAGGGTTGGATTAGGCGGCACCGCTTCGAGGAGCCGCCTAATCCAACCCTAAACCCTTTTCCTTAAAAAATCGTGGTGAAAAAAAACCAAAACTAAACCCTAGGGAAGCACGGGTGATACCCTGTCGTGGAAGGGATTTAAATTTGGGGAAAAACACTACTAAAACGGGACGGAAAAGGGTTTAGGGTTGGATTAGGCGGCACCGCTTCGCGAAGCCGCCTAATCCAACCTTAAACCCTTTTCCTTAAAAAATCGTGGTGCAAAAAAACAAAAACTAAACCCTAGGGAAGGACGGGTGATACCCTGTCGTGGACGGGATTTAAATTTGGGGAAAAACGCTCCAAAAATGGGACGGAAAAGGGTTTAGGGTTGGATTAGACGGCACCGCTTCGCGGAGCCGCCTAATCCAACCCTAAACCCTTTTCCTTAAAAAAATCATGCTGCAAAAAACCAAAACTAAACCCTAGGGAAGGACGAGTGATACCCTGTCGTGGACGGGATTTAAATTTGGGGAAAAACGCTCCTAAAACGTACGACAGGATTTAAATTTGGGGAAAAACGCTCCTCAAACGGGACGGAAAAGGGTTTAGGGTTGGATTAGGCGGCACCGCTTCATGGAGCCGCCTAATCCAACCCTAAACCCTTTTCCTTAAACAAAGGTTGTTCGTAGTACAACACTTTATTCTGATAAAACAAAAACTAAAGACTAGGGAAGGACGGGTTTGATACCTGTCGTGGACGGGATTTAAATTTGGGGGAAAACGCTCCTAAAACGGGACGGAAATGGGTTTAGGATTGGATTAGGCGGCACCCCTTCGTGGAGCCGCCTAATCCAACCCTAAACCCTTTTCCTTAAACAAAGGTTGTTCGTAGTACAAAACTGTTACATGATAAAAACCAAAACTAAACACTAGGGAAGGACGGATGATACCCTGTCATGGACGGGATTTAAATTTGGGGAAAAACGCTCCTAAAATGGGAAGAAAATGGGTTTTGGGTTGGATTAGGCGGCACCGCTTCACGGAGCTGCCTAATCCAACCCTAAACCCTTTTCCTTAAAAAATCGTGGTGCAAAAAACCAAAACTAAACCCTAGGGAAGGACGAGTGATACCACATCGTGGACGGGATTTAAATTTGGGGGAAAACGCTCCTAAAATGTACGACAGGATTTAAATTTGGGGAAAAACGCTCCTAAAACGGGACGGAAAAGGGTTTAGGGTTGGATTAGGCGGCACCGCTTCACGGAGCCGCCTAATCCAACCCTAAACCCTTTTCCTTAAAAAATCGTGGTGCAAAAAACCAAAACTAAACCCTAGGGAAGGACGAGTGATACCCTGTCGTGGACGGGATTTAAATTTGGGGAAAAACGCTCCTAAAACGTACGACAGGATTTAAATTTGGGGAAAAACGCTCCTAAAACAGGACGGAAAAGGGTTTAGGGTTGGATTAGGCGGCAAAGCTTCGCGGAGCCGGCTAATCCAACCCTAAACCTTTTTCCTTAAAAAATCCTGGTGCAAAAAACCAAAACTAAACCCTAGGGAAGGACGGGTGATACCCTGTCGTGGACGGGATTTAAATTTGGGGAAAAATGCTCCTAAAACGGGACGGAAAAGGGTTTAGGGTTGGATTAGGCGGCACCGCTTCGAGGAGCCGCCTAATCCAACCCTAAACCCTTTTCCTTAAAAAATCGTGGTGCAAAAAAACCAAAACTAAACCCTAGGGAAGCACGGGTGATACCCTGTCGTGGAAGGGATTTAAATTTGGGGAAAAACACTACTAAAACGGGACGGAAAAGGGTTTAGGGTTGGATTAGGCGGCACCGCTTCGCGAAGCCGCCTAATCCAACCTTAAACCCTTTTCCTTAAAAAATCGTGGTGCAAAAAAACAAAAACTAAACCCTAGGGAAGGACGGGTGATACCCTGTCGTGGACGGGATTTAAATTTGGGGAAAAACGCTCCAAAAATGGGACGGAAAAGGGTTTAGGGTTGGATTAGACGGCACCGCTTCGCGGAGCCGCCTAATCCAACCCTAAACCCTTTTCCTTAAAAAAATCGTGCTGCAAAAAAAAACCAAAACTAAACCCTAGGGAAGGACGAGTGATACCACTCGTGGGACGGGATTTAAATTTGGGGAAAAACGCTCCTAAAACGTACGACAGGATTTAAATTTGGGGAAAAACGCTCCTCAAACGGGACGGAAAAGGGTTTAGGGTTGGATTAGGCGGCACCGCTTCATGGAGCCGCCTAATCCAACCCTAAACCCTTTTCCTTAAACAAAGGTTGTTCGTAGTACAACACCATTCATAAAGAAAAACAAAAACTAAAGACTAGGGAAGGACGGGTGATACCCTGTCGTGGACGGGATTTAAATTTGGGGGAAAACGCTTCTAAAACGGGACGGAAATGGGTTTAGGGTTGGATTAGGCGGCACCCCTTCGTGGAGCCGCCTAATCCAACCCTAAACCCTTTTCCTTAAACAAAGGTTGTTCGTAGTACAAAACTGTTACAGTAAAACCAAAACTAAACCTTAGGGAAGGACGGGTGATACCCTGTCGTGGAAGTGATTTAAATTTGGGGAAAAACACTACTAAAACGGGACGGAAAAGGGTTTAGGGTTGGATTAGGCGGCACCGCTTCGCGAAGCCGCCTAATCCAACCCTAAACCCTTTTCCTTAAAAAATCATGGTGCAAAAAACCAAAACTAAACCCTAGGGAAGGACGATTGATACCCTGTCGTGGACGTGATTTAAATTTGGGGGAAAACGCTCCTAAAACGTACGACATGATTTAAATTTGGGGAAAAACGCTCCTAAAAGGGGACGGAAAAGGGTTTAGGGTTGGATTAGGCGGCACCGCTTCACGGAGCCGCCTAATCCAACCCTAAACCCTTTTCCTTAAAAATCGTGGTGCAAAAAAAACCAAAACTAAACCTTAGGGAAGCACGGGTGATACCCTGTCGTGGAAGGGATTTAAATTTGGGGAAAAACACTACTAAAACGGGACGGAAAAGGGTTTAGAGTTGGATTAGGCGGCACCGCTTCACGGAGCCGCCTAATCCAACCCTAAACCCTTTTCCTTAAAAATCGTGGTGCAAAAAACCAAAACTAAACCCTAGGGAAGGACGAGTGATATCCTGTCGTGGACGGGATTTAAATTTGGGGAAAAACGCTCCTAAAACGTACGACGGATTTAAATTTGGGGAAAAACGCTCTTAAAGCGGGACGGATTTAAAGGGTTTAGGGTTGGATTAGGCGCAAAGCTTCGCGAGCCGCCTAATCCAACCCTAAACCCTTTTCCTTAAAAAATCGTGGTGCAAAAAACCAAAACTAAACCCTAGGGAAGGACGGGTGATACCCTGTCGTGGACGGGATTTAAATTTGGGGAAAAACACTACTAAAACGGGACGGAAAAGGGTTTAGGGTTGGATTAGGCGGCACCGCTTCGCGGTGCCGCCTAATCCAACCCTAAACCCTTTTCCTTAAAAAATCGTGGTGTAAAAAACCAAAACTAAACCCTAGGGAAGGACGAGTGATACCCTGTCGTGGACGTGATTTAAATTTGGGGAAAAACGCTCCTAAAACGTACGACATGATTTAAATTTGGGGAAAACGCTCCTAAAACGGGACGGAAAAGGGTTTAGGGTTGGATTAGGCGGCACCGCTTCACGGAGCCGCCTAATCCAACCCTAAACCCTTTTCCTTAAAAAATCGTGGTGAAAAAAAACCAAAACTAAACCCTAGGGAAGCACGGGTGATACCCTGTCGTGGAAGGGATTTAAATTTGGGGAAAAACACTACTAAAACGGGACGGAAAAGGGTTTAGGGTTGGATTAGGCGGCACCGCCGCGGCCGCCTAATCCAACCCTAAACCCTTTTCCTTAAAAAATCGTGGTGCAAAAAAACCAAAACTAAACCCTAGGGAAGCACGGGTGATACCCTGTCGTGGAAGGGATTTAAATTTGGGGAAAAACACTACTAAAACGGGACGGAAAAGGGTTTAGGGATGGATTAGGCGGCACGCCGCGGCCGCCTAATCCAACCCTAAACCCTTTTCCTTAAAAAAAAAAAAAAAATCGTGGTGCAAAAAAACAAAAACTAAACCCTAGGGAAGGACGGGTGATACCCTGTCGTGGACGGGATTTAAATTTGGGGAAAAACGCTCCAAAAGTGGGACGGAAAAGGGTTTAGGGTTGGATTAGGCGGCAGCCGCGCGGAGCCGCCTAATCAAACCCTAAACCCTTTTCCTTAAAAAAATCATGCTGCAAAAAACCAAAACTAAACCCTAGGGAAGGACGAGTGATACCCTGTCGTGGACGGGATTTAAATTTGGGGAAAAACGCTCCTAAAACGTTTACGACGGATTTAAATTTGGGGAAAAACGCTCCTCAAACGGGACGGAAAAGGGTTTAGGGTTGGATTAGGCGGCACCGCTTCATGGAGCCGCCTAATCCAACCCTAAACCCTTTTCCTTAAACAAAGGTTGTTCGTAGTACAACACTGTTACAGTAAAACCAAAACTAAACACTAGGGAAGGACGGGTGATACCCTGTCGTGGACGGGATTTAAATTTGGGGGAAAACGCTCCTAAAACGGGACGGAAATGGGTTTAGGGTTGGATTAGGCGGCACCCCTTCGTGGAGCCGCCTAATCCAACCCTAAACCCTTTTCCTTAAACAAAGGTTGTTCGTAGTACAAAACTCATTACAAAGAAAAACCAAAACTAAACCCTAGGGAAGGACGGGTGATACCAATGTCGTGGAAGTGATTTAAATTTGGGGAAAAACACTACTAAAACGGGACGGAAAAGGGTTTAGGGTTGGATTAGGCGGCACCGCTTCGCGAAGCCGCCTAATCCAACCCTAAACCCTTTTCCTTAAAAAATCGTGGTGCAAAAAACCAAAACTAAACCCTAGGGAAGGACGATTGATACCCTGTCGTGGACGTGATTTAAATTTGGGGGAAAACGCTCCTAAAACGTACGACATGATTTAAATTTGGGGAAAAACGCTCCTAAAAGGGGACGGAAAAGGGTTTAGGGTTGGATTAGGCGGCACCGCTTCACGGAGCCGCCTAATCCAACCCTAAACCCTTTTCCTTAAAAAATCGTGGTGCAAAAAAACCAAAACTAAACCCTAGGGAAGCACGGGTGATACCCTGTCGTGGAAGGGATTTAAATTTGGGGAAAAACGCTCCTAAAACGTACGACAGGATTTAAATTTGGGGAAAAACGCTCTTAAAACGGGACGGAAAAGGGTTTAGGGTTGGATTAGGCGGCAAAGCTTCGCGGAGCCGCCTAATCCAACCCTAAACCCTTTTCCTTAAAAAATCGTGGTGCAAAAAACCAAAACTAAACCCTAGGGAAGGACGGGTGATACCCTGTCGTGGACGGGATTTAAATTTGGGGAAAAACACTACTAAAACGGGACGGAAAAGGGTTTAGGGTTGGATTAGGCGGCACCGCTTCGCGAAGCCGCCTAATCCAACCCTAAACCCTTTTCCTTAAAAAATCGTGGTGCAAAAAACCAAAACTAAACCCTAGGGAAGGACGAGTGATACCCTGTCGTGGACGTGATTTAAATTTGGGGGAAAACGCTCCTAAAACGTACGACATGATTTAAATTTGGGGAAAAACGCTCCTAAAACGGGACGGAAAAGGGTTTAGGGTTGGATTAGGCGGCACCCCTTCGTGGAGCCGCCTAATCCAACCCTAAACCCTTTTCCTTAAACAAAGGTTGTTCGTAGTACAAAACTGTTACAGTAAAACCAAAACTAAACCCTAGGGAAGGACGGGTGATACCCTGTCGTGGAAGTGATTTAAATTTGGGGAAAAACACTACTAAAACGGGACGGAAAAGGGTTTAGGGTTGGATTAGGCGGCACCGCTTCGCGAAGCCGCCTAATCCAACCCTAAACCCTTTTCCTTAAAAAATCGTGGTGCAAAAAACCAAAACTAAACCCTAGGGAAGGACGAGTGATACCCTGTCGTGGACGTGATTTAAATTTGGGGAAAACGCTCCTAAAACGTACGACATGATTTAAATTTGGGGAAAAACGCTCCTAAAACGGGACGGAAAAGGGTTTAGAGTTGGATTAGGCGGCACCGCTTCACGGAGCCGCCTAATCCAACCCTAAACCCTTTTCCTTAAAAAATCGTGGTGCAAAAAACCAAAACTAAACCCTAGGGAAGGACGAGTGATACCACGTGGACGGGATTTAAATTTGGGGAAAAACGCTCCTAAAACGCACGACGGATTTAAATTTGGGGAAAAACGCTCTTAAAACGGGACGGAAAAGGGTTTAGGGTTGGATTAGGCGGCAAAGCTTCGCGGAGCCGCCTAATCCAACCCTAAACCCTTTTCCTTAAAAAATCGTGGTGCAAAAAACCAAAACTAAACCCTAGGGAAGGACGGGTGATACCCTGTCGTGGACGGGATTTAAATTTGGGGAAAAACACTACTAAAACGGGACGGAAAAGGGTTTAGGGTTGGATTAGGCGGCACCGCTTCGCGAAGCCGCCTAATCCAACCCTAAACCCTTTTCCTTAAAAAATCGTGGTGCAAAAAACCAAAACTAAACCCTAGGGAAGGACGAGTGATACCACATCGTGGACGTGATTTAAATTTGGGGGAAAACGCTCCTAAAACGTACGACATGATTTAAATTTGGGGAAAAACGCTCCTAAAACGGGACGGAAAAGGGTTTAGGGTTGGATTAGGCGGCACCGCTTCACGGAGCCGCCTAATCCAACCCTAAACCCTTTTCCTTAAAAAATCGTGGTGGAAAAAAACCAAAACTAAACCCTAGGGAAGCACGGGTGATACCCTGTCGTGGAAGGGATTTAAATTTGGGGAAAAACACTACTAAAACGGGACGGAAAAGGGTTTAGGGTTGGATTAGGCGGCACCGCTTCGCGAAGCCGCCTAATCCAACCCTAAACCCTTTTCCTTAAAAAATCGTGGTGCAGAAAAACCAAAACTAAACCCTAGGGAAGCACGGGTGATACCCTGTCGTGGAAGGGATTTAAATTTGGGGAAAAACACTACTAAAACGGGACGGAAAAGGGTTTAGGGATGGATTAGGCGGCACCGCTTCGCGAAGCCGCCTAATCCAACCCTAAACCCTTTTCCTTAAAAAATCGTGGTGCAAAAAAAAAAAACTAAACCCTAGGGAAGGACGGGTGATACCCTGTCGTGGACGGGATTTAAATTTGGGGAAAAACGCTCCAAAAGGGGGACGGAAAAGGGTTTAGGGTTGGATTAGGCGGCACCTTCGCGAGCCGCCTAATCAAACCCTAAACCCTTTTCCTTAAAAAAAAATGCTGCAAAAAACCAAAACTAAACCCTAGGGAAGGACGAGTGATACCCTGTCGTGGACGGGATTTAAATTTGGGGAAAAACACTACTAAAACGGGACGGAAAAGGGTTTAGGGTTGGATTAGGCGGCACCGCTTCGCGAAGCCGCCTAATCCAACCCTAAACCCTTTTCCTTAAAAAATCGTGGTGCAAAAAACCAAAACTAAACCCTAGGGAAGGACGAGTGATACCCTGTCGTGGACGGGATTTAAATTTGGGGAAAACGCTCCTAAAACGTACGACATGATTTAAATTTGGGGAAAAACGCTCCTAAAACGGGACGGAAAAGGGTTTAGGGTTGGATTAGGCGGCACCCCTTCGTGGAGCCGCCTAATCCAACCCTAAACCCTTTTCCTTAAACAAAGGTTGTTCGTAGTACAAAACTGTTACAGTAAAACCAAAACTAAACCCTAGGGAAGGACGGGTGATACCCTGTCGTGGAAGTGATTTAAATTTGGGGAAAAACACTACTAAAACGGGACGGAAAAGGGTTTAGGGTTGGATTAGGCGGCACCGCTTGTGGGCCGCCTAATCCAACCCTAAACCCTTTTCCTTAAAAAATCGTGGTGCAAAAAACCAAAACTAAACCCTAGGGAAGGACGAGTGATACCCTGTCGTGGACGTGATTTAAATTTGGGGGAAAACGCTCCTAAAACGTACGACATGATTTAAATTTGGGGAAAAACGCTCCTAAAACGGGACGGAAAAGGGTTTAGAGTTGGATTAGGCGGCACCGCTTCACGGAGCCGCCTAATCCAACCCTAAACCCTTTTCCTTAAAAAATCGTGGTGCAAAAAACCAAAACTAAACCCTAGGGAAGGACGAGTGATACCCTGTCGTGGACGGGATTTAAATTTGGGGAAAAACGCTCCTAAAACGTACGACAGGATTTAAATTTGGGGAAAAACGCTCTTAAAACGGGACGGAAAAGGGTTTAGGGTTGGATTAGGCGGCAAAGCTTCGCGGAGCCGCCTAATCCAACCCTAAACCCTTTTCCTTAAAAAATCGTGGTGCAAAAAACCAAAACTAAACCCTAGGGAAGGACGGGTGATACCCTGTCGTGGACGGGATTTAAATTTGGGGAAAAACACTACTAAAACGGGACGGAAAAGGGTTTAGGGTTGGATTAGGCGCACCGCTCGCGAAGCCGCCTAATCCAACCCTAAACCCTTTTCCTTAAAAAATCGTGGTGCAAAAAACCAAAACTAAACCCTAGGGAAGGACGAGTGATACCCTGTCGTGGACGTGATTTAAATTTGGGGGAAAACGCTCCTAAAACGTACGACATGATTTAAATTTGGGGAAAAACGCTCCTAAAACGGGACGGAAAAGGGTTTAGGGTTGGATTAGGCGGCACCGCTTCACGGAGCCGCCTAATCCAACCCTAAACCCTTTTCCTTAAAAAATCGTGGTGGAAAAAAACCAAAACTAAACCCTAGGGAAGCACGGGTGATACCCTGTCGTGGAAGGGATTTAAATTTGGGGAAAAACACTACTAAAACGGGACGGAAAAGGGTTTAGGGTTGGATTAGGCGGCACCGCTTCGCGAAGCCGCCTAATCCAACCCTAAACCCTTTTCCTTAAAAAATCGTGGTGCAAAAAAACCAAAACTAAACCCTAGGGAAGCACGGGTGATACCCTGTCGTGGAAGGGATTTAAATTTGGGGAAAAACACTACTAAAACGGGACGGAAAAGGGTTTAGGGATGGATTAGGCGGCACCGCTTCGCGAAGCCGCCTAATCCAACCCTAAACCCTTTTCCTTAAAAAATCGTGGTGCAAAAAAACAAAAACTAAACCCTAGGGAAGGACGGGTGATACCCTGTCGTGGACGGGATTTAAATTTGGGGAAAAACGCTCCAAAAGTGGGACGGAAAAGGGTTTAGGGTTGGATTAGGCGGCACCGCTTCGCGGAGCCGCCTAATCAAACCCTAAACCCTTTTCCTTAAAAAAATCATGCTGCAAAAAACCAAAACTAAACCCTAGGGAAGGACGAGTGATACCCTGTCGTGGACGGGATTTAAATTTGGGGAAAAACGCTCCTAAAACGTACGACAAGATTTAAATTTGGGGAAAAACGCTCCTCAAACGGGACGGAAAAGGGTTTAGGGTTGGATTAGGCAGCACCGCTTCATGGAGCCGCCTAATCCAACCCTAAACCCTTTTCCTTAAACAAAGGTTGTTCGTAGTACAACACTGTTACAGTAAAACCAAAACTAAATACTAGGGAAGGACGGGTGATACCCTGTCGTGGACGGGATTTAAATTTGGGGGAAAACGCTTCTAAAACGGGACGGAAATGGGTTTAGGGTTGGATTAGGCGGCACCCCTTCGTGGAGCCGCCTAATCCAACCCTAAACCCTTTTCCTTAAACAAAGGTTGTTCGTAGTACAAAACTGTTACAGTAAAACCAAAACTAAACCCTAGGGAAGGACGGGTGATACCCTGTCGTGGAAGTGATTTAAATTTGGGGAAAAACACTACTAAAACGGGACGGAAAAGGGTTTAGGGTTGGATTAGGCGGCACCGCTTCGCGAAGCCGCCTAATCCAACCCTAAACCCTTTTCCTTAAAAAATCGTGGTGCAAAAAACCAAAACTAAACCCTAGGGAAGGACGATTGATACCACGTCGTGGACGTGATTTAAATTTGGGGAAAACGCTCCTAAAACGTTTGCGACATGATTTAAATTTGGGGAAAAACGCTCCTAAAAGGGGACGGAAAAGGGTTTAGGGTTGGATTAGGCGGCACCGCTTCACGGAGCCGCCTAATCCAACCCTAAACCCTTTTCCTTAAAAAATCGTGGTGCAAAAAAACCAAAACTAAACCCTAGGGAAGCACGGGTGATACCCTGTCGTGGAAGGGATTTAAATTTGGGGAAAAACGCTCCTAAAACGTACGACAGGATTTAAATTTGGGGAAAAACGCTCTTAAAACGGGACGGAAAAGGGTTTAGGGTTGGATTAGGCGGCAAAGCTTCGCGGAGCCGCCTAATCCAACCCTAAACCCTTTTCCTTAAAAAATCGTGGTGCAAAAAACCAAAACTAAACCCTAGGGAAGGACGGGTGATACCCTGTCGTGGACGGGATTTAAATTTGGGGAAAAACACTACTAAAACGGGACGGAAAAGGGTTTAGGGTTGGATTAGGCGGCACCGCTTCGCGAAGCCGCCTAATCCAACCCTAAACCCTTTTCCTTAAAAAATCGTGGTGCAAAAAACCAAAACTAAACCCTAGGGAAGGACGAGTGATACCCTGTCGTGGACGTGATTTAAATTTGGGGGAAAACGCTCCTAAAACGTACGACATGATTTAAATTTGGGGAAAAACGCTCCTAAAACGGGACGGAAAAGGGTTTAGAGTTGGATTAGGCGGCACCGCTTCACGGAGCCGCCTAATCCAACCCTAAACCCTTTTCCTTAAAAATCGTGGTGCAAAAAACCAAAACTAAACCCTAGGGAAGGACGAGTGATACCCTGTCGTGGATGGGATTTAAATTTGGGGAAAAACGCTCCTAAAACGTACGACGGGATTTAAATTTGGGGAAAAACGCTCTTAAAACGGGACGGAAAAGGGTTTAGGGTTGGATTAGGCGGCAAAGCTTGGCATGAGCCGCCTAATCCAACCCTAAACCCTTTTCCTTAAAAAATCGTGGTGCAAAAAACCAAAACTAAACCCTAGGGAAGGACGGGTGATACCTGTCGTGGACGGGATTTAAATTTGGGGAAAAACACTACTAAAGCGGGACGGAAAAGGGTTTAGGGTTGGATTAGGCGGCACCGCTCGCGAAAGCCGCCTAATCCAACCCTAAACCCTTTTCCTTAAAAAATCGTGGTGCAAAAAACCAAAACTAAACCCTAGGGAAGGACGAGTGATACCCTGTCGTGGACGTGATTTAAATTTGGGGGAAAACGCTCCTAAAACGCATTTGACATGATTTAAATTTGGGGAAAAACGCTCCTAAAGCGGGATTTTAAAAAAGGGTTTAGGGTTGGATTAGGCGGCACCGCTTCACGGAGCCGCCTAATCCAACCCTAAACCCTTTTCCTTAAAAAATCGTGGTGGAAAAAAACCAAAACTAAACCCTAGGGAAGCACGGGTGATACCACCGTCGTGGAAGGGATTTAAATTTGGGGAAAAACACTACTAAAACGGGACGGAAAAGGGTTTAGGGTTGGATTAGGCGGCACCGCTTCGCGAAGCCGCCTAATCCAACCCTAAACCCTTTTCCTTAAAAAATCGTGGTGCAAAAAACCAAAACTAAACCCTAGGGAAGCACGGGTGATACCCTGTCGTGGAAGGGATTTAAATTTGGGGAAAAACACTACTAAAACGGGACGGAAAAGGGTTTAGGGATGGATTAGGCGGCACCGCTTCGCGAAGCCGCCTAATCCAACCCTAAACCCTTTTCCTTAAAAAATCGTGGTGCAAAAAAACAAAAACTAAACCCTAGGGAAGGACGGGTGATACCCTGTCGTGGACGGGATTTAAATTTGGGGAAAAACGCTCCAAAAGTGGGACGGAAAAGGGTTTAGGGTTGGATTAGGCGGCACCTGTCGCGGAGCCGCCTAATCAAACCCTAAACCCTTTTCCTTAAAAAAATCATGCTGCAAAAAACCAAAACTAAACCCTAGGGAAGGACGAGTGATACATCGTCGTGGACGGGATTTAAATTTGGGGAAAAACGCTCCTAAAACGTACGACAGGATTTAAATTTGGGGAAAAACGCTCCTCAAACGGGACGGAAAAGGGTTTAGGGTTGGATTAGGCGGCACCGCTTCATGGAGCCGCCTAATCCAACCCTAAACCCTTTTCCTTAAACAAAGGTTGTTCGTAGTACAACACTCGTTACAAAAGAAACCAAAACTAAATACTAGGGAAGGACGGGTGATACCCTGTCGTGGACGGGATTTAAATTTGGGGGAAAACGCTCCTAAAACGGGACGGAAATGGGTTTAGGGTTGGATTAGGCGGCACCCCTTCGTGGAGCCGCCTAATCCAACCCTAAACCCTTTTCCTTAAACAAAGGTTGTTCGTAGTACAAAACTGTTACAGTAAAACCAAAACTAAACCCTAGGGAAGGACGGGTGATACCCTGTCGTGGAAGTGATTTAAATTTGGGGAAAAACACTACTAAAACGGGACGGAAAAGGGTTTAGGGTTGGATTAGGCGGCACCGCTTCGCGAAGCCGCCTAATCCAACCCTAAACCCTTTTCCTTAAAAAATCGTGGTGCAAAAAACCAAAACTAAACCCTAGGGAAGGACGATTGATACCCTGTCGTGGACGTGATTTAAATTTGGGGGAAAACGCTCCTAAAACGTACGACATGATTTAAATTTGGGGAAAAACGCTCCTAAAAGGGGACGGAAAAGGGTTTAGGGTTGGATTAGGCGGCACCGCTTCACGGAGCCGCCTAATCCAACCCTAAACCCTTTTCCTTAAAAAATCGTGGTGCAAAAAAACCAAAACTAAACCCTAGGGAAGCACGGGTGATACCCTGTCGTGGAAGGGATTTAAATTTGGGGAAAAACACTACTAAAACGGGATTTTAAGGGTTTAGGGTTGGATTAGGCGCACCGCCGCGAAGCCGCCTAATCCAACCCTAAACCCTTTTCCTTAAAAAAATCATGCTGCAAAAAACCAAAACTAAACCCTAGGGAAGGACGAGTGATACCCTGTCGTGGACGGGATTTAAATTTGGGGAAAAACGCTCCTAAAACGTACGACAAGATTTAAATTTGGGGAAAAACGCTCCTCAAACGGGACGGAAAAGGGTTTAGGGTTGGATTAGGCAGCACCGCTTCATGGAGCCGCCTAATCCAACCCTAAACCCTTTTCCTTAAACAAAGGTTGTTCGTAGTACAACACCGTATTCTGAAAAACCAAAACTAAAGACTAGGGAAGGACGGGTGATACCCTGTCGTGGACGGGATTTAAATTTGGGGGAAAACGCTTCTAAAACGGGACGGAAATGGGTTTAGGGTTGGATTAGGCGGCACCCCTTCGTGGAGCCGCCTAATCCAACCCTAAACCCTTTTCCTTAAACAAAGGTTGTTCGTAGTACAAAATCACATAAGAAACCAAAACTAAACCCTAGGGAAGGACGGGTGATACCCTGTCGTGGAAGTGATTTAAATTTGGGGAAAAACACTACTAAAACGGGACGGAAAAGGGTTTAGGGTTGGATTAGGCGGCACCGCTTCGCGAAGCCGCCTAATCCAACCCTAAACCCTTTTCCTTAAAAAATCGTGGTGCAAAAAACCAAAACTAAACCCTAGGGAAGGACGAGTGATACCCTGTCGTGGACGGGATTTAAATTTGGGGAAAAACGCTCCTAAAACGTACGACAGGATTTAAATTTGGGGAAAAACGCTCCTAAAACGGGACGGAAAAGGGTTTAGGGTTGGATTAGGCGGCACCGCTTCACGGAGCCGCCTAATCCAACCCTAAACCCTTTTCCTTTAAAAATCGTGGTGCAAAAAACCAAAACTAAACCCTAGGGAAGGACGAGTGATACCCTGTCGTGGACGGGATTTAAATTTGGGGAAAAACGCTCCTAAAACGTACGACGGATTTAAATTTGGGGAAAAACGCTCCTAAACGGGGGGAAAAGGGTTTAGGGTTGGATTAGGCGGCAAAGCTTCGCGGAGCCGCCTAATCCAACCCTGAACCCTTTTCCTTAAAAAATCGTGGTGCAAAAAACCAAAACTAAACCCTAGGGAAGGATGGGTGATACCCTGTCGTGGACGGGATTTAAATTTGGGGAAAAACACTACTAAAACGGGACGGAAAAGGGTTTAGGGTTGGATTAGGCGGCACCGCTTGCGAAGCCGCCTAATCCAACCCTAAACCCTTTTCCTTTAAAAATCGTGGTGCAAAAAACCAAAACTAAACCCTAGGGAAGGACGGGTGATACCCTGTCGTGGACGGGATTTAAATTTGGGGAAAACGCTCCTAAAACGTACGACAGGATTTAAATTTGGGGAAAAACGCTCCTAAAACGGGACGGAAAAGGGTTTAGGGTTGGATTAGGCGGCACCGCTTCACGGAGCCGCCTAATCCAACCCTAAACCCTTTTCCTTAAAAAATCGTGGTGGAAAAAACCAAAACTAAACCCTAGGGAAGCACGGGTGATACCTCGTCGTGGAAGGGATTTAAATTTGGGGAAAAACACTACTAAAACGGGACGGAAAAGGGTTTAGGGTTGGATTAGGCGGCACCGCTTCGCGAAGCCGCCTAATCCAACCCTAAACCCTTTTCCTTAAAAAAAAATCGTGGTGCAAAAAAAAAAACCAAAACTAAACCCTAGGGAAGCACGGGTGATACCCTGTCGTGGAAGGGATTTAAATTTGGGGAAAAACACTACTAAAACGGGACGGAAAAGGGTTTAGGGATGGATTAGGCGGCACCGCTTCGCGAAGCCGCCTAATCCAACCCTAAACCCTTTTCCTTAAAAATCGTGGTGCAAAAAAACAAAAACTAAACCCTAGGGAAGGACGGGTGATACCCTGTCGTGGACGGGATTTAAATTTGGGGAAAAACGCTCCAAAAGTGGGACGGAAAAGGGTTTAGGGTTGGATTAGGCGGCACCGCTTCGCGGAGCCGCCTAATCAAACCCTAAACCCTTTTCCTTAAAAAAATCATGCTGCAAAAAACCAAAACTAAACCCTAGGGAAGGACGAGTGATACCCTGTCGTGGACGGGATTTAAATTTGGGGAAAAACGCTCCTAAAACGTACGACAGGATTTAAATTTGGGGAAAAACGCTCCTCAAACGGGACGGAAAAGGGTTTAGGGTTGGATTAGGCGGCACCGCTTCATGGAGCCGCCTAATCCAACCCTAAACCCTTTTCCTTAAACAAAGGTTGTTCGTAGTACAACACTGTTATTCTGAAAAACCAAAACTAAATACTAGGGAAGGACGGGTGATACCACAGTCGTGGACGGGATTTAAATTTGGGGGAAAACGCTCCTAAAACGGGACGGAAATGGGTTTAGGGTTGGATTAGGCGCACCCCTTCGTGGAGCCGCCTAATCCAACCCTAAACTCTTTTCCTTAAACAAAGGTTGTTCGTAGTACAAAATCGTACATTCGTGAAAAAAAACCAAAACTAAACCCTAGGGAAGGACGGGTGATACCCTGTCGTGGAAGTGATTTAAATTTGGGGAAAAACACTACTAAAACGGGACGGAAAAGGGTTTAGGGTTGGATTAGGCCGCACCGCTTCGCGGAGCCGCCTAATCCAACCCTAAACCCTTTCCTTAAAAAATCGTGGTGCAAAAAAACAAAAACTAAACCCTAGGGAAGGACGGGTGATACCTTGTCGTGGACGGGATTTAAATTTGGGGAAAAACGCTCCAAAAATGGGACGGAAAAGGGTTTAGGGTTGGATTAGGCGGCACCGCTTCGCGGAGCCGCCTAATCCAACCCTAAACCCTTTTCCTTAAAAAAAAAAAATCATCTTTGCAAAAAACCAAAACTAAACCCTAGGGAAGGACGGGTGATACCCTGTCGTGGACGGGATTTACATTTGGGGAAAAACGCTCCAAAAATGGGACGGAAAAGGGTTTAGGGTTGGATTAGGCGGCACCGCCGCGGAGCCGCCTAATCCAACCCTAAACCCTTTTCCTTAAAAAAAATCGTCTTTGCAAAAAACCAAAACTAAACCCTAGGGAAGGACGAGTGATACCCTGTCGTGGACGGGATTTAAATTTGGGGAAAAACGCTCCTAAAACGTACGACAAGATTTAAATTTGGGGAAAAACGCTCCTCAAACGGGACGGAAAAGGGTTTAGGGTTGGATTAGGCGGCACCGCTTCATGGAGCCGCCTAATCCAACCCTAAACCCTTTTCCTAAAACAAAGGTTGTTCGTAGTACAACACTGTTACAATAAAACCAAAACTAAAGACTAGGGAAGGACGGGTGATACCCTGTCGTGGACGGGATTTAAATTTGGGGGAAAACGCTCCTAAAACGGGACGGAAATGGGTTTAGGATTGGATTAGGCGGCACCCCTTCGTGGAGCCGCCTAATCCAACCCTAAACCCTTTTCCTTAAACAAAGGTTGTTCGTAGTACAAAACATTACAAGATAAAACCAAAACTAAACACTAGGGAAGGACGGATGATACCCTGTCATGGACGGGATTTAAATTTGGGGAAAAACGCTCCTAAAATGGGAAGAAAATGGGTTTTGGGTTGGATTAGGCGGCACCGCTCACGGAGTGCCTAATCCAACCCTAAACCCTTTTCCTTAAAAAATCGTGGTGCAAAAAACCAAAACTAAATCCTAGGGAAGGACGAGTGATACCCTGTCGTGGACGGGATTTAAATTTGGGGAAAACGCTCCTAAAACGCGTACGACAGATTTAAATTTGGGGAAAAACGCTCCTAAAACGGGACGGAAAAGGGTTTAGGGTTGGATTAGGCGGCACCGCTTCACGGAGCCGCCTAATCCAACCCTAAACCCTTTTCCTTAAAAAATCGTGGTGCAAAAAACCAAAACTAAACCCTAGGGAAGGACGAGTGATACCCTGTCGTGGACGGGATTTAAATTTGGGGAAAACGCTCCTAAAACGTACGACATGATTTAAATTTGGGGAAAAACGCTCCTAAAACAGGACGGAAAAGGGTTTAGGGTTGGATTAGGCGGCAAAGCTTCATGGAGCCGGCTAATCCAACCCTAAACCTTTTTCCTTAAAAAATCCTGGTGCAAAAAACCAAAACTAAACCCTAGGGAAGGACGGGTGATACCCTGTCGTGGACGAGATTTAAATTTGGGGAAAAATGCTCCTAAAACGGGACGGAAAAGGGTTTAGGGTTGGATTAGGCGGCACCGCTTCGAGGAGCCGCCTAATCCAACCCTAAACCCTTTTCCTTAAAAAAATCGTGGTGCAAAAAAACCAAAACTAAACCCTAGGGAAGCACGGGTGATACCCCCGTCGTGGAAGGGATTTAAATTTGGGGAAAAACACTACTAAAACGGGACGGAAAAGGGTTTAGGGTTGGATTAGGCGGCACCGCTTCGCGAAGCCGCCTAATCCAACCCTAAACCCTTTTCCTTAAAAAATCGTGGTGCAAAAAAACAAAAACTAAACCCTAGGGAAGGACGGGTGATACCCTGTCGTGGACGGGATTTAAATTTGGGGAAAAACGCTCCAAAAATGGGACGGAAAAGGGTTTAGGGTTGGATTAGACGACGCTCGCGGAGCCGCCTAATCCAACCCTAAACCCTTTTCCTTAAAAAAATCATGCTGCAAAAAACCAAAACTAAACCCTAGGGAAGGACGAGTGATACCCTGTCGTGGACGGGATTTAAATTTGGGGAAAAACGCTCCTAAAACGTACGACAAGATTTAAATTTGGGGAAAAACGCTCCTCAAACGGGACGGAAAAGGGTTTAGGGTTGGATTAGGCAAGACCGCTTCATGGAGCCGCCTAATCCAACCCTAAACCCTTTTCCTTAAACAAAGGTTGTTCATAGTACAACACTGTTACAAAGAAACCAAAACTAAAGACTAGGGAAGGACGGGTGATACCCTGTCGTGGACGGGATTTAAATTTGGGGGAAAACGCTTCTAAAACGGGACGGAAATGGGTTTAGGGTTGGATTAGGCGGCACCCCTTCGTGGAGCCGCCTAATCCAACCCTAAACCCTTTTCCTTAAACAAAGGTTGTTCGTAGTACAAAATCACATAAAGAAAACCAAAACTAAACCCTAGGGAAGGACGGGTGATACCCTGTCGTGGAAGTGATTTAAATTTGGGGAAAAACACTACTAAAACGGACGGAAAAGGGTTTAGGGTTGGATTAGGCGGCACCGCCGCGGCCGCCTAATCCAACCCTAAACCCTTTTCCTTAAAAAATCGTGGTGCAAAAAACCAAAACTAAACCCTAGGGAAGGACGAGTGATACCATCGTGGACGTGATTTAAATTTGGGGGAAAACGCTCCTAAAACGTACGACATGATTTAAATTTGGGGAAAAACGCTCCTAAAATGGGACGGAAAAGGGTTTAGGGTTGGATTAGGCGGCACCGCTTCACGGAGCCGCCTAATCCAACCCTAAACCCTTTTCCTTAAAAAATCGTGGTGCAAAAAACCAAAACTAAACCCTAGGGAAGGACGAGTGATACCCTGTCGTGGACGGGATTTAAATTTGGGGAAAAACGCTCCTAAAACGTACGACAAGATTTAAATTTGGGGAAAAACGCTCCTAAAACGGGACGGAAAAGGGTTTAGGGTTGGATTAGGCGGCAAAGCTTCGCGGAGCCGCCTAATCCAACCCTAAACCCTTTTCCTTAAAAAATCGTGGTGCAAAAAACCAAAACTAAACCCTAGGGAAGGACGGGTGATACCCTGTCGTGGACGGGATTTAAATTTGGGGAAAAATGCTCCTAAAACGGGACGGAAAAGTGTTTAGGGTTGGATTAGGCGGCACCGCTTCGCGGAGCCGCCTAATCTAACCCTAAACCCTTTTCCTTAAAAAATCGTGGTGGAAAAAAACCAAAACTAAACCCTAGGGAAGCACGGGTGATACCCTGTCGTGGAAGTGATTTAAATTTGGGGAAAAACACTACTAAAACGGGACGGAAAAGGGTTTAGGGTTGGATTAGGCGGCACCGCTTCGCGAAGCCGCCTAATCCAACCCTAAAACCTTTTCCTTAAAAAATCGTGGTGCAAAAAAACCAAAACTAAACCCTAGGGAAGCACGGGTGATACCCTGTCGTGGAAGGGATTTAAATTTGGGGAAAAACACTACTAAAACGGGACGGAAAAGGGTTTAGGGATGGATTAGGCGGCACCGCTTCGCGAAGCCGCCTAATCCAACCCTAAACCCTTTTCCTTAAAAAATCGTGGTGCAAAAAAACAAAAACTAAACCCTAGGGAAGGACGGGTGATACCCTGTCGTGGACGGGATTTAAATTTGGGGAAAAACGCTCCAAAAATGGGACGGAAAAGGGTTTAGGGTTGGATTAGACGGCACGCTTCGCGGAGCCGCCTAATCCAACCCTAAACCCTTTTCCTTAAAAAAATCATGCTGCAAAAAACCAAAACTAAACCCTAGGGAAGGACGAGTGATACCACATCGTGGACGGGATTTAAATTTGGGGAAAAACGCTCCTAAAACGTACGACAGGATTTAAATTTGGGGAAAAACGCTCCTCAAACGGGACGGAAAAGGGTTTAGGGTTGGATTAGGCAAAGACCGCTTCATGGAGCCGCCTAATCCAACCCTAAACCCTTTTCCTTAAACAAAGGTTGTTCATAGTACAACACTTATTCAAGAAAACCAAAACTAAAGACTAGGGAAGGACGGGTGATACCCTGTCGTGGACGGGATTTAAATTTGGGGGAAAACGCTTCTAAAACGGGACGGAAATGGGTTTAGGGTTGGATTAGGCGGCACCCCTTCGTGGAGCCGCCTAATCCAACCCTAAACCCTTTTCCTTAAACAAAGGTTGTTCGTAGTACAAAATCAACATAAGAAAAACCAAAACTAAACCCTAGGGAAGGACGGGTGATACCCTGTCGTGGAAGTGATTTAAATTTGGGGAAAAACACTACTAAAACGGGACGGAAAAGGGTTTAGGGTTGGATTAGGCGGCACCGCTTCGCGAAGCCGCCTAATCCAACCCTAAACCCTTTTCCTTAAAAAATCGTGGTGCAAAAAACCAAAACTAAACCCTAGGGAAGGACGAGTGATACCCTGTCGTGGACGTGATTTAAATTTGGGGGAAAACGCTCCTAAAACGTACGACATGATTTAAATTTGGGGAAAAACGCTCCTAAAATGGGACGGAAAAGGGTTTAGGGTTGGATTAGGCGGCACCGCTTCATGGAGCCGCCTAATCCAACCCTAAACCCTTTTCCTTAAAAAATCGTGGTGCAAAAAACCAAAACTAAACCCTAGGGAAGGACGAGTGATACCCTGTCGTGGACGGGATTTAAATTTGGGGAAAAACGCTCCTAAAACGTACGACAAGATTTAAATTTGGGGAAAAACGCTCCTAAAACGGGACGGAAAAGGGTTTAGGGTTGGATTAGGCGGCAAAGCTTCATGAGCCGCCTAATCCAACCCTAAACCCTTTTCCTTAAAAAATCGTGGTGCAAAAAACCAAAACTAAACCCTAGGGAAGGACGGGTGATACCCTGTCGTGGACGGGATTTAAATTTGGGGAAAAATGCTCCTAAAACGGGACGGAAAAGTGTTTAGGGTTGGATTAGGCGGCACGCTTCGCGAGCCGCCTAATCTAACCCTAAACCCTTTTCCTTAAAAAATCGTGGTGGAAAAAAACCAAAACTAAACCCTAGGGAAGCACGGGTGATACCCTGTCGTGGAAGTGATTTAAATTTGGGGAAAAACACTACTAAAACGGGACGGAAAAGGGTTTAGGGTTGGATTAGGCGGCACCGCTTCGCGAAGCCGCCTAATCCAACCCTAAACCCTTTTCCTTAAAAAATCGTGGTGCAAAAAACCAAAACTAAACCCTAGGGAAGCACGGGTGATACCTCGTCGTGGAAGGGATTTAAATTTGGGGAAAAACACTACTAAAACGGGACGGAAAAGGGTTTAGGGATGGATTAGGCGGCACCGCTTCGCGAAGCCGCCTAATCCAACCCTAAACCCTTTTCCTTAAAAAATCGTGGTGCAAAAAAACAAAAACTAAACCCTAGGGAAGGACGGGTGATACCACAGCCGTGGACGGGATTTAAATTTGGGGAAAAACGCTCCAAAAATGGGACGGAAAAGGGTTTAGGGTTGGATTAGGCGGCACCGCTTCGCGGAGCCGCCTAATCAAACCCTAAACCCTTTTCCTTAAAAAAATCATGCTGCAAAAAACCAAAACTAAACCCTAGGGAAGGACGAGTGATACCACATCGTGGACGGGATTTAAATTTGGGGAAAAACGCTCCTAAAACGTACGACAGGATTTAAATTTGGGGAAAAACGCTCCTCAAACGGGACGGAAAAGGGTTTAGGGTTGGATTAGGCGGCACCGCTTCATGGAGCCGCCTAATCCAACCCTAAACCCTTTTCCTTAAACAAAGGTTGTTCGTAGTACAACACTCACATTCTGAAAAACCAAAACTAAATACTAGGGAAGGACGGGTGATACCCTGTCGTGGACGGGATTTAAATTTGGGGGAAAACGCTCCTAAAACGAGACGGAAATGGGTTTAGGGTTGGATTAGGCGGCACCCCTTCGTGGAGCCGCCTAATCCAACCCTAAACCCTTTTCCTTAAACAAAGGTTGTTCGTAGTACAAAACTCATTACAAAAAACCAAAACTAAACCCTAGGGAAGGACGGGTGATACCCCAGCGTGGAAGTGATTTAAATTTGGGGAAAAACACTACTAAAAACGGGACGGAAAAGGGTTTAGGGTTGGATTAGGCGGCACCGCTTCGCGAAGCCGCATAATCCAACCCTAAACCCTTTTCCTTAAAAAATCGTGGTGCAAAAAACCAAAATTAAACCCTAGGGAAGGACGAGTGATACCCTGTCGTGGACGTGATTTAAATTTGGGGGAAAACGCTCCTAAAACGTACGACATGATTTAAATTTGGGGAAAAACGCTCCTAAAACGGGACGGAAAAGGGTTTAGGGTTGGATTAGGCGGCACCGCTTCACGGAGCCGCCTAATCCAACCCTAGACCCTTTTCCTTAAAAAATCGTGGTGCAAAAAACCAAAACTAAACCCTTGGGAAGGACGAGTGATACCCTGTCGTGGACGGGATTTAAATTTGGGGAAAAACGCTCCTAAAACGTACGACAGGATTTAAATTTGGGGAAAAACGCTTCCTAAACGGGACGGAAAAGGGTTTAGGGTTGGATTAGGCGGCAAAGCTTCGCGGAGCCGCCTAATCCAACCCTAAACCCTTTTCCTTAAAAAATCGTGGTGCAAAAAACCAAAACTAAACCCTAGGGAAGGACGGGTGATACCCTGTCGTGGACGGGATTTAAATTTGGGGAAAAATGCTCCTAAAACGGGACGGAAAAGTGTTTAGGGTTGGATTAGGCGGCACCGCTTCGCGGAGCCGCCTAATCCAACCCTAAACCCTTTTCCTTAAAAAATCGTGGTGGAAAAAACCAAAACTAAACCCTAGGGAAGCACGGGTGATACCCTGTCGTGGAAGGGATTTAAATTTGGGGAAAACACTACTAAAACGGGACGGAAAAGGGTTTAGGGTTGGATTAGGCGGCACCGCTTCGCGAAGCCGCCTAATCTAACCCTAAACCCTTTTCCTTAAAAAATCGTGGTGCAAAAAAACCAAAACTAAACCCTAGGGAAGGACGGGTGATACCCTGTCGTGGACGGGATTTAAATTTGGGGAAAAACGCTCCTAAAATGGGACGGAAAAGGGTTTAGGGTTGGATTAGGCGGCACCGCCTCGCGGAGCCGCCTAATCCAACCCTAAACCCTTTTCCTTAAAAAAATCATGCTGCAAAAAACCAAAACTAAACCCTAGGGAAGGACGAGTGATACCCTGTCGTGGACGGAATTTAAATTTGGGGAAAAACGCTCCTAAAACGTACGACAGGATTTAAATTTGGGGAAAAACGCTCCTCAAACGGGACGGAAAAGGGTTTAGGGTTGGATTAGGCGGCACCGCTTCATGGAGCCGCCTAATCCAACCCTAAACCCTTTTCCTTAAACAAAGGTTGTTCGTAGTACAACACTGTTACAGTAAAACCAAAACTAAAGACTAGGGAAGGACGGGTGATACCCTGTCGTGGACGGGATTTAAATTTGGGGGAAAACGCTCCTAAAACGAGACGGAAATGGGTTTAGGGTTGGATTAGGCGGCACCCCTTCGTGGAGCCGCCTAATCCAACCCTAAACCCTTTTCCTTAAACAAAGGTTGTTCGTAGTACAAAAAACTCAAATTACAAGAAAAACCAAAACTCAACACTAGGGAAGGACGGATGATACCCTGTCATGGATTGGATTTAAATTTGGGGAAAAACGCTCCTAAAATGGGACGGAAATGGGTTTTGGGTTGGATTAGGCGGCACCGCTTCACGGAGCTGCCTAATCCAACCCTAAACCCTTTTCCTTAAAAAATCGTGGTGCAAAAAACCAAAACTAAACCCTAGGGAAGGACGAGTGATACCCTGTCGTGGACGGGATTTAAATTTGGGGGAAAACGCTCCTAAAACGTACGACAGGATTTAAATTTGGGGAAAAACGCTCCTAAAACGGGACGGAAAAGGGTTTAGGGTTGGATTAGGCGGCACCGTTTCGCGGAGCCGCCTAATCCAACCCTAAACCCTTTTCCTTAAACAATGATTGTTCGTAGTACAACACTGTTACAGTAAAACCAAAACTAAACACTAGGGAAGGACGGGTGATACCCTGTCGTGGACGGGATTTAAATTTGGGGAAAAACGCTCCTAAAACGGGACGGAAAAGGGTTTAGGGTTGGATTAGGTGGCACCGCTTCACGGAGCCGCCTAATCCAACCCTAAACCCTTTTCCTTAAAAAATCGTGGTGCAAAAAAACCAAAACTAAACCCTAGGGAAGGACGGGTGATACCCTGTCGTGGAAGTGATTTAAATTTGGGGAAAAACACTACTAAAACGGGACGGAAAAGGGTTTAGGGTTGGATTAGGCGGCACCGCTTCGCGAAGCCGCCTAATCCAACCCTAAACCCTTTTCCTTAAAAAATCGTGGTGCAAAAAAACCAAAACTAAACCCTAGGGAAGGACAGGTAATCCCCTGTTGTGGACGGGATTTAAATTTGGGGAAAAACGCTCCTAAAATGGGACGGAAAAGGGTTTAGGGTTGGATTAGGCGGCACCGCTTCGCGGAGCCGCTTAATCCAACCCTAAACCCTTTTCCTTAAAAAAATCATGGTGCAAAAAACAAAAACTAAACCCTAGGGAAGGACGAGTGATACCCTGTCGTGGACGGGATTTAAATTTGGGGAAAAACGCTCCTCAAACGGGACGGAAAAGGGTTTAGGGTTGGATTAGGCGGCACCGCTTCGCGGAGCCGCCTAATCCAACCCTAAACCCTTTTCCTTAAACAAAGATTGTTCGTAGTACAACACTGTTACAGTAAAACCAAAACTAAACACTAGGGAAGGACGGGTGATACCCTGTCGTGGACGGGATTTAAATTTGGGGAAAAACGCTCCTAAAACGGGACGGAAAAGGGTTTAGGGTTGGATTAGGTGGCACCGCTTCACGGAGCCGCCTAATCCAACCCTAAACCCTTTTCCTTAAAAAATAGTGGTGCAAAAAAACCAAAACTAAACCTTAGGGAAGGACAGGTTATCCGTCGTCGTGGACGGGATTTAAATTTGGGGAAAAACGCTCCTAAAATGGGACGGAAAAGGGCTTAGGGTTGGATTAGGCGGCACCGCTTCGCGGAGCCGCCTAATCCAACCCTAAACCCTTTTCCTTAAAAAAATCATGGTGCAAAAAACCAAAACTAAATCCTAGGGAAGGACGAGTGATACCCTGTCGTGGACGGGATTTAAATTTGGGGAAAAACGCTCCTAAAACGGGACGGAAAAGGGTTTAGGGTTGGATTAGGTGGCACCGCTTCACGAGCGCCTAATCCAACCCTAAACCCTTTTCCTTAAAAAAAAAAATGGTGCAAAAAAAAAAACAAAACTAAACCCTAGGGAAGGACGGGTGATACCCTGTCGTGGAAGTGATTTAAATTTGGGGAAAAACACTACTAAAACGGGACGGAAAAGGGTTTAGGGTTGGATTAGGCGGCACCGCTTCGCGAAGCCGCCTAATCCAACCCTAAACCCTTTTCCTTAAAAAATTGTGGTGCAAAAAAACAAAAACTAAACCCTAGGGAAGGACAGGTGATCCCCTGTTGTGGACGGGATTTAAATTTGGGGAAAAACGCTCCTAAAATGGGACGGAAAAGGGTTTAGGGTTGGATTAGGCGGCACGCTTCGCGAGCCGCTTAATCCAACCCTAAACCCTTTTCCTTAAAAAAAAATCATGGTGTCAAAAACAAAAACTAAACCCTAGGGAAGGACGAGTGATACCCTGTCGTGGACGGGATTTAAATTTGGGGAAAAACGCTCCTCAAACGGGACGGAAAAGGGTTTAGGGTTGGATTAGGCGGCGCGGAGCCGCCTAATCCAACCCTAAACCCTTTTCCTTAAACAAAGATTGTTCGTAGTACAACACTGTTACAGTAAAACCAAAACTAAACACTAGGGAAGGACGGGTGATACCCTGTCGTGGACGGGATTTAAATTTGGGGAAAAACGCTCCTAAAACGGGACGGAAAAGGGTTTAGGGTTGGATTAGGTGGCACCGCTTCACGGAGCCGCCTAATCCAACCCTAAACCCTTTTCCTTAAAAAATTGTGGTGCAAAAAAACCAAAACTAAACCTTAGGGAAGGACAGGTGATCCCCTGTCGTGGACGGGATTTAAATTTGGGGAAAAACGCTCCTAAAATGGGACGGAAAAGGGCTTAGGGTTGGATTAGGCGGCACCGCTTCGCGGAGCCGCCTAATCCAACCCTAAACCCTTTTCCTTAAAAAAATCATGGTGCAAAAAACCAAAACTAAACCCTAGGGAAGGACGAGTGATACCCTGTCGTGGACGGGATTTAAATTTGGGGAAAAACGCTCCTAAAACGTACGACAGGATTTAAATTTGGGGAAAAACGCTCCTCAAACGGGACGGAAAAGGGTTTAGGGTTGGATTAGGTGGCACCGCTTCATGGAGCCGCCTAATCCAACCCTAAACCCTTTTCCTTAAACAAAGGTTGTTCGTAGTACAACACTGTTACAGTAAAACCAATACTAAACACTAGGGAAGGACGGGTGATACCATGTCGTGGACGGGATTTAAATTTGGGGCAAAACGCTCCTAAAACGGGACGGAAATGGGTTTAGGGATGGATTAGGCGGCACCCCTTCGCGGAGCCGCCTAATCCAACCCTAAACCCTTTTCCTTAAACAAAGGTTGTTCGTAGTACAAAACTGTTACAGTAAAACCAAAACTAAACACTAGGGAAGGACGGATGATACCCTGTCGTGGACGGGATTTAAATTTGGGGAAAAACGCTCCTAAAACGGGACGGAAATGGGTTGGATTAGGCGGCACCGCTTCACGGAGCTGCCTAATCCAACCCTAAACTCTTTTCCTTTAAAAATCGTGGTGCAAAAAACCAAAACTAAACCCTAGGGAAGGACGAGTGATACCCTGTCGTGGACGGGATTTAAATTTGGGGAAAAACGCTCCTAAAACGTCATTTGACAGATTTAAATTTGGGGAAAAACGCTCCTAAAACGGGACGGAAAAGGGTTTAGGGTTGGATTAGGCGGCACCGCTTCACGGAGCCGCCTAATCCAACCCTAAACCCTTTTCCTTAAAAAATCATGGTGCAAAAAAACCAAAACTAAACCCTAGAGAAGGACGGGTGATACCCTGTCCTGGAAGGGATTTAAATTTGGGGAAAAACACTACTAAAACGGGACGGAAAAGGGTTTAGGGTTGCATTAGGCGGCACCGCTTCGCGAAGCCGCCTAATCCAACCCTAAACCCTTTTCCTTAAAAAATCTTGGTGCAAAAAAACTAAAACTAAACCCTAGGGAAGGACAGGTGATATCCTGTCGTGGACGGGATTTAAATTTGGGGAAAAACTCTCCTAAAATGGGACGGAAAAGGGTTTAGGGTTGGATTAGGCGGCACCGCTTCGCGGAGCCGCCTAATCCAACCCTAAACCCTTTTCCTTAAAAAAATCATGGTGCAAAAAACCAAAACTAAACCCTAGGGAAGGACGAGTGATACCCTGTCGTGGACGGGATTTAAATTTGGGGAAAAAAGCTCCTAAAACGTACGACAGGATTTAAATTTGGGGAAAAACGCTCCTCAAACGGGACGGAAAAGGGTTTAGGGTTTGATTAGGCGGCACCGCTTCATGGAGCCGCCTAATCCAACCCTAAACACTTTTCCTTAAATAAAGGTTGTTCGTAGTACAACACTGTTACAGTAAAACCAAAACTATACACTAGGGAAGGACGGGTGATACCCTGTCGTGGACGGGATTTAAATTTGGGGGAAAACGCTCCTAAAACGGGACGGAAATGGGTTTAGGGTTGGATTAGGCGGAACCCCTTCGCGGAGCCGTCTAATCCAACCCTAAACCCTTTTCCTTAAACAAAGGTTGTTCTTAGTACAAAACTGTTACAGTAAAACCAAAACTAAACACTAGGGAAGGACGGATGATACCCTGTCGTGGACGGGATTTAAATTTGGGGAAAAACGCTCCTAAAACGGGACGGAAATGGGTTTTGGGTTGGATTAGGCGGCACCGCTTCACGAAGCTTCCTAATCCAACCCTAAACCCTTTTCCTTAAAAAATCGTGTTGCAAAAAACCAAAACTAAACCCTAGGGAAGGACGAGTGATACCCTGTCGTGGACGGGATTTAAATTTGAGGAAAAACGCTCCTAAAACGTACGACAGGAGTTAAATTTGGGGGAAAACGCTCCTAAAACGGGACGGAAAAGGGTTTAGGGTTGGATTAGGCGGCACCGCTTCGCGGAGCCGCCTAATCCAACCCTAAACCCTTTTCCTTAAACAAAGGTTGTTCGTAGTACAACATTGTTACAGTAAAACCAAAACTAAACACTAGGGAAAGACGGGTGATACCCTGTCGTGGACAGGATTTAAATTTGGGGAAAAACGCTCCTAAAACGGGACGGAAAAGGGTTTAGGGTTGGATTAGGCGGCACCGTTTCACAGAGCCGCCTAATCCAACCCTAAATCCTTTTCCTTAAAAAATCATGGTGCAAAAAACCAAAACTAAACCCTAGGGAAGGACGGGTGATACCCTGTCGTGGACGGGATTTAAATTTGGGGAAAAACTCTCCTAAAACGGGACGGAAAAGGGTTTAGTGTTGGATTAGGCGGCACCGCTTCGAGGAGCCGCCTAATCCAACCCTAAACCCTTTTCCTTAAAAAACCGTGGTGCAAAAAAACCAAAACTAAACCCTAGGGAAGGACGGGTGATACCCTGTCGTGGAAGGGATTTAAATTTGGGGAAAAACACTACTAAAACGGGACGTAAAAGGGTTTAGGGTTGGATTAGGCGGGACCGCTTCGCGTAGCCGCCTAATCCAACCCTAAACCCTTTTCCTTAAAAAATCGTGGTGCAAAAAAACCAAAACTAAACTCTAGGGAAGGACGGGTGATACCCTGTCGTGGACGGGATTTAAATTTGGGGAAAAACGATCCTAAAATGGGACGGAAAAGGGTTTAGGGTTGGATTAGGCGGCACCGCATCGCGGAACCGCCTAATCCAACCCTAAACCCTTTTCCTTAAAAAAATCATGGTGCAAAAAACCAAAATTAAACCCTAGGGAAGGACGAGTGATACCCTGTCATGGACGGGATTTAAATTTGGGGAAAAACGCTCCTAAAACGTACGACAGGATTTAAATTTGGGGAAAAAATGAAGGGAAATATCCGTATAAAATCCCTTAAAAATAAGGACTATAACGTAATTTATCATGTGATTAATGGTCATAAACGAAAAACAAGAGAAACGATAAAAGAATAAGAATCAACCTCGGGTCCTGTGCAAAGCCGACCTAGGAACAGAAATCAACCCAGATTTCCTCCTAATCGTTGCACCCAAGATCGTCTAAGACTATGCCCCTTGTGTTAGAAATTGCTCTCTGATTGCCTTGCAATATTGAGAGAGCTTTTTTGAGGTTTTTGATGTGAGATCTAGAATTTCAGAGAAAAAGACTCCAAAACCCTAATTTTTCTTCAACTGAGAAGGATTAGGTCAAAAGGAGAGAAGGACTCTCCTTTTGTTCTATTCGGTCGACCGACCGGTTACTTAGGGAGGGAGCGGGCTTTCCACTTTCTCCTTATTTAACTCGTGGTCCGAATCGTTTTGCTAAATGTATATGACAGGTTTTAATTATAAATCGTCATCCGTTATCGGATATTAAAATATCGACTAGTAACATGAATCAGTCGACATATTAATACTTGTCCGACAATGACAATATTGTATAATTAATTAATTCAATATACATTAATTAAATATAACCGTTTATATTCAATTTACGAATTAACCGCTTAATTCACCTTAGCCAGTATTATTTAATCCGTATTAAATAATTATCTCAACATCGCGTTTGACTAATTATTAGTCAATAACTCCGACTAACCGCTTAGTCATATTAGGCATCAACATGACTGTATTTTCATACCGTCACATCTCTCAAACGTATCCTATAGGTGTGACTTTTAGGGACCAGTTGATCACCGCCATCAGTATGACAATAACGTCAAACTTATCTAGCAAGCCAACCGTTATTGATAAACGTGGACCAACTGATAATAAAACAAAAGAATATCCTTTGATCCTTTTAGAGATTTATATGTCATTGCACTAACTGTGGAGGACACCAGCCCCAACAAGCTCCCACTTGTCCGTACAAGTGTACGTGCAATAACTTTATCCGCACTAACTAGAGGACACCGGCTCTAACAAACTCCCACTTGTCCGTACAAGTGTATGTGCGATAACCGATTCTCATATCCACTTAAAATTTCTCCCACTCAATGTAAAACAATTTGCAGATCCGTATCCGCAAAGGTCGTATTTACAATCGATCTGTATCAAGAGTGGTTTCCCCGATTAGAGAGTAACTTAATTGATCAAACGAATCCGTATTCGAGCATGGCCATGCATTTCAGTTACAGCCCCTCGAATGGCCCTGAGAAATATCGAGTACCTAATAAAGGCTGAATATTTCCTTCAACTCGACTCCTGCCGATCTAAGCACAGTATGAAATGAACCAGAAAAAAACTACTTGGCCCCATGTTACGGATGACCGTGAGAAAGAAACCAAAGTCACCCAAAATCTGCCTTAATCTAGAGAGACAGTCGATAGTCAAAAGAATCGACTCTTAGGATCACCATGGAGGTCCTATCCACGACCTGGCACCGAATGTTATAAATCATTTAGGACTCCACGTCGTTGTCACAATTGTGTCCTACGAGATATCCGTATAACTCGCCTCTGTGATTGGTCAGTCAACCGTTTGACTTATGGCTCGTTGAACCCACCATCAACCAACGTCACAAAATAATTGCCAGAGTTATCAGCTCACGTGGGCAATTAAGGACCAAAATATAATGTTTGTTCAGTTCACTTTGTGGTGTTCAAAATTGTCGTACAATCCCACATGAAAAACAAAATACATAAATATCAAAACGATGATGTCGTATAGAGTACATGAGAAAATGAATCTAATCCATAAAAGAGTACTACAACTCAGGAACACGTTTAATTCCCATGGAAATAACATGCCCTTCATCCTTATCTTGTCGTAATGGTTTAGTGAGAGGATCTGCTATATTATCATCTGTAGCAATCTTTTCTATCACTACCTCCTTTTGCTCCACGTAATCTCGGATTAGATGAGCTTTCCGTTGTACATGTCTAGACTTGTTGCTAGACTTAGGCTCCTTAGCCTGGAAGATGGCACCCCTATTGTCGCAATAGATGGTGATCGGGTCATTCGAACTAGGCACTACTGATAGTCCTTGTAAGAATTGACGCATCCATATCGCTTCCTTTGCAGCTTCGTGCGGCATAGTACTCGGACTCGATCGTAGAATTTGTTGTAACACTTTGTTTGGAACTCTTCCAAATGACTACAGCGCCATTAAGAGTAAAGACGAATCCAGATCGAGATTTCGAATCATCTCGATCCGTTTGGAAGCTAGCATCACAGAATCTTGGTTGCGCATAGCTTTTGATCGCCTCCATAAGTCAATGCCCAATCTTTAGTCCTCCGTAGGTACTTAAGAATGTTCTTGACAGCCATCCAATGTTATTCACCTGGATGCTGTTGGAATCGACTCGTCATACTCAATGCATATGCCACGTCCGGACGTGTGCATATCATGGCATACATGATTGATCCTATAGCCGAAGCATAAGGAATCCGGGTCATGCGCTCTATCTCTTCCGGTGTCTTTGGTGCCTGAGACTTGCTCAAATGCACCCCTGGAGCCATAGGAAGAAACCCCCTTTTGGAATTAGTCATGCTGAATCTCTCTAGAATCTTGTCTATATAAGACTCCTGACTGAGAGATAACATCCGACGTGATCTATCTCGATAGATACGGATGCCCAAAATTATTTGTGCCTCACCCAGATCTTTCATCTGGAAATGGTTCTTCAACCATACTTTTACCGAAGTTAAGAGAGGTATGTCATTCCCAATCAGGAGTATGTCATCAACATACAATATTAGGAAGACAATCTTGCTCCCACTCGACTTGATATATAGACATGGTTCCTCGACCGATCGAGTAAATACATTCTCTTTTATCACTTGGTCGAAACGATGATTCCAACTCCGAGAGGCTTGCTTAAGTCCATAAATGGAACGCTTAAGCTTGCACACTTTCTTAGGATGTTCAGGATCGATGAAACCTTCGGGTTGTACCATGTACAACTCTTCCTCAAAATAACCGTTTAAGAAGGCGGTTTTCACATCCATCTGCCAAATTTCATAGTCATGAAAAGCGGCAATCGCTAAGATAATCCGAATGGAATGCAGCATGACTACGGGTGCAAAAATTTCATCGTAGTGCAAACCTGGCACTTGGGTGAAACCTTTAGCAACTAGTCGTGCTTTATAGATATCTTGTTGACCTTCCACAGAATGCTTTATCTTGTAAAGCCATTTGCATTGAAGGAGACGAACCTTAGCAGGTAAGTCAACAAGATCCCATACGTTGTTCTCATACATGGAGTCCATCTCGGATTGCATGGCCTCAAGCCATAGCTTTGAGTCGGAACTAGCCATGGCACCTTTATAGGTTGCGGGTTCTCTACTCCTTAAGAGCAGAATGTCATCTATGTCATGTTCATCGACCATACCAATGTATCTGTCTGGAGGAATAGAGACTCTACCCGACCTCCTAGGTTCCTCAGGAATACTAACCGCAACCGGGATTGAAGGAACTGGTTCCTCCAATGGTTGCTCGGCATTTGGTTCTGGAATCTCCGACAGTTCGAAGGTTCTATTACTCCTCGCGTTCTCGAGAAACTCCTTCTCTAAGAATGTCGCACTAGCCGCAACAAATACACGTTGTTCGGTTGGCGAATAGAAGTAATGACCAAATGTTCCTTTAGGATAACCTATAAAGTACGTCTTGACCGATCGCGGGCCGAGCTTATCCTCATGTCTCCACTTGACATAAGCCTCGCAGCCCCAAACCCGTATAAAGGACAAGTTAGGGACCGTTCCCTTCCATAGTTCATATGGAGTCTTGTCAACAGCTTTAGACTTTAGACGGACTTGATTAAGTATTAGAGCACTCACGAAGAGCATAACCCTACATTGAATCGTGCAATACGGTGTGACTCATCATGGATCGAACCATATCAAGTAGTGTTTGATTTCTCCGTTCGGACACACCATTCAACCGAGGTGTTCCGTGGAGTTAACTGTAAGACAATCCCACAGTCCTTAAGGTGTTGATCAAACTCGTGTGAAAGATACTCGCCACCACGATCTGATCGTAGTGTTTTAATATTTCTACCCAGTTGGTTTTGTACCCGATTCTGGTATTCTTTGAATTTCTCAAAGGACTCACTTTTATGCTTCATTAAGTAGACATAGCCATATCTACTTAAATCGTCCGTGAAAGTGATGAAATACCTATAGCCTTCTCGTGCGGTGATTGACATAGTTCCACACACATCCGTATGTATGAATCCTAATAGGTCAGCAGCGCGCATTCCAACACCTTTGAAGGAAATTCGAGTCATCTTACCAATGAGACATGATTCACACGTGCCAAATGATTCAAAATCAAAGGCCGAGATAGCTCCATTGTGTATGAGCTGTTTAACGCGTTTCTCATTAATGTGTCCCATAGAGCAGTGCCATAGATAAGTTTGATCTTTGTCACCAACCTTTAACTTCTTATTCATTACGTGCAATATTTCAGTGGTCTGATCTAAAACATAAATTCCATTCATGGAGACTGCCTTGCCATAAATCATATCGTGTAACGAGAAAATGCAGCTATTATTCTCTATTACAAATGAAAAACCAAGTTTGTCAAGTGCAGAAACTGAAATAATGTTTTTAGATAAACTGGGTACATAATAGCAGTTATATAAAAATAACTCAAATCCGCTAGGAAGCTGGATCACGTATGTTCCCCTCGAGACGGCAGCCACTCGTGCTCCATTCCCGACACGCAGGTCCACCTCACCCTTTACGAGGGGTTCGATGTTTCGGAGCCCCTGCACATGATTGCATAGATGAGAACCACAACCAGTATCTAGTACCCAAGTTCCGTAACTTGCATGGTTAATCTCAATCATATGAATAAAAGAAGAAGAAGAAGACATACCAACTGGAGTGACGCGACCTGCTTTTATGTCCTCACGGTATACAGGACATGTACGCCTCCAATGCCCAGTCTTGTGGCAATGATGGCATTCCATGTTACAGTCCTTGCTCTTTGTCGCGCCTAGTGAGGTGCTTGACTCACCAGGCCCACTCTTACCTGATCTCGACTTCTTAAACTTCGGCTTACCTACTGCTAGGTCTGCCTGAGCTTTGCCTTTACCCTTGCCCTTGTTTGACACAACGAGAACATCCTGTTTTATGCTCCCACTAAACTTCATGTCCTTCTCGGTCTGTACGAGAAGGGAGTGTAGTGCATGAGGACTTTTTTTCAAATCATTCATATAGTAATTGGCTCTAAAGAGCGCAAAACCATCGTGGAGTGAATGAAGCATGCGGTCAATCACGATGTTCTCGCTGATCTTACAATCAAGTGCCTCCAGTTTCTCGACATTCTCAATCATGCTGAGAATGTGTGGGCTAACCGGTTGGCCCTTCTGGAGTTTTGCCTCAAAGAAGCGACAGGTATGCTCATAGGTCACGATTCTCGGTGCTTTCGAGAATTCCTTAGTGAGCGTGGTAAAAATCTTGTTCGCACCTTGGGCTTTGAAGCGTTTCTGCAAATTGGATTCCATTGCAAAAATGAGTACGTTCTTTATCGCACCCGCTTCCATGACGAAATCGCTATACGTGGCGATCTCGTTAGCTCCAGGCGTGGGGCATGGGTTTGGCGGGATGGGCTCTATCAGATATTTGAGCTTCCCGTCAGCAATGGCAGCATTCCGTAATGCCGCCTCCCAGTACGCGAAGTTTGATCCATCATTCTTGATGGGAGAGTAGACGATTCATCGATTCATGAAGATCCGAAGCCAGGACTCACGGTCCAATGTGGCACTTGGCATTGGGTCGTCCGTACGGCCAGCCATTTTGTTATTAGCAGTTTAAATGATCGTGTTCTACACTGAAAAAGAAAGAAAAACAAAACGAAATAAGCAACTCATCGAGGTGATTTAAGTCTATTTAAAATTCATTTTAACGTGTAGACTAATTGCACTTGTATAATCTATCTACCTCAAGAATTATACAAATGATCCCAAGACTCAATTTCCGTAAATTGATAAGCCAACTGTTTGGCTAGTTCTACCGTTAGAACTCTTGGTCGATAGATTTCCGTAAATCCTATCTTTAGTCCACCATAATCACAGGATCGTACGAGTGACCATAGTGTTGAGATAAAATAGGTCAATCAGTTCCAACTTACCCGACGTAGAAGGGGTCATATTATGCCTACCGACGAAGAAGGGATTCATTGGAGTTTGACCTATAAAGACTATTCTCAATTTTTGGTTATACGAGGAAGATCCCATCAACTTAGTTTTAATTCATTTTAAGTGAACGAAAAAACTAGCATTACGTGAATGAATTAACTTAGGTGATGGCTTATTAAGACCGTGTGACATCTGTATGTCATAGAAAACTAACGCGTAACCTCTATATGAGTCAGTTTTCATGCAAATATTAGGTGGTTTGGTTTTAGGCGGAATATGATGCAAACTATCGTTACGATGAAAAACATAAAAAAAACAAAACGTAAATAAAAGTCCTAGTGTGGCCTATCCTAGCAAAATTAACAAAATACAACTGTGGAATCCACCGTTGGACCTGAGAAGCTTATCTTGATGTTCCATCTTGGTTCATGCAGCGGGAGTGAGCATCCGATCTCCATCTTTGGTCTTCTCAAAATTACAATTTAAAATTTACAAAATATAAACCTATTTACATTCTAAATTAAAACAGTAATTACAAGGAAAAACCAAAACGGAGATGCGAGATCTCAAAATACAACCAAGACCGTGTTCCATCATTATGGTAACACGTTCTACTAAGGCCACACTAAGTTACAACCGCTTGTAAAATTAAATACGTAATAATAACATTCACGGCATTCAAAAGTAACGATAAATAAAAGATGCGTCAACTAAAAAAAAATTTATTCATGACATAATTCCGTAATTATGTTAAATTTATCCAAACCACCTTTTAACGATTAAAAATTATGTGACAAAACCGCTTTTATCAACTTAATTTTAATTCATTACAATCCGTTACTTTAAACCGCTTTAAAATAACTAAAAGGTACGTGTGTGAACCGTTTCACAATCAAGCGAGTGTACAAAATCCGTATAATGTACATTTTATGGCCAAAAGAAAAATTAAAACATAAAAAAAAAAAAATTCAGCGCTGCCAAAACACTTTCCTCGATCGAGACACGAAAGTCCTCGATCGAAGAACAAAAATGCTCGATCGACTGATACTGCCAGTCGACCGAGTGGTCTGCCAAACAGAATAGCTCTCGATCGAGTAGTATTACGCTCGACCGAGAGCAAAACAATTCTCGTGAAATCGATTTGACAAAACAAAACCAATTGCAATTTTGACGTAATCCGTATTAAATTAAATCTACAATTGACAAAACCTTAACATATTGCTATAAAAACCGTTTATAATAACAATATGCACAAACAAATCGAAAATAAAACCAATCGATCGAGACACTACACTCCTCGATCGACTGATCAGACGTGAACAACATATCACGGTTTTCAAGGCAAAAATATCGATTCAAATCGTTTTATGAAAATCACGATGAAAAATTTACGTGGCCTCGCTCTGATACCAATTGAAGGGAAATATCCGTATAAAATCCCTTAAAAATAAGGACTATAACGTAATTTATCATGTGATTAATGGTCATAAACGAAAAACTAGAGAAACGATAAAAGAATAAGAATCAACCTCGGGTCCTATGCAAAGCCGGCCTAAGAACAGAAATCAACGCAGATTTCCTCCTAATCGTTGCACCCAAGATCATCTGAGACTATGCCCCTTGTGCTAGAAATTGCTCTCTGATTGCCTTGCAATATTGAGAGAGCTTTTGTGAGGTTTTTGATGTGAGATCTAGAATTTCAGAGAAAAAGACTCCAAAACCCTAATTTTTCTTCAACTGAGAAGGATTAGGTCAAAAGGAGAGAAGGACTCTCCTTTTGTTCTATTCGGTCGACCGACCGGTTACTTAGGGAGGGAGTGGGCTTTCCACTTTCTCCTTATTTAACTCGTGGTCCGACTCGTTTTGCTAAATGTATATGACGGGTTTTAATTATAAATCGTCATCCGTTATCGGATATTAAAATATCGACTAGTAACATGAATCAGTCGACATATTAATACTTGTCCGACAATGACAATATTGTATAATTAATTAATTCAATATACATTAATTAAATATAACCGTTTATATTCAATTTACGAATTAACCGCTTAATTCACCTTAGCCAGTATTATTTAATCCGTATTAAATAATTATCTCAACATCGCGTTTGACTAATTATTAGTCAATAACTCCGACTAACCGCTTAGTCATATTAGGCATCAACATGACTGTATTTTCATACCGTCACATCTCTCAAACGTATCCTATAGGTGTGACTTTTAAGGACCAGTTGATCACCGCCATCAGTATGACAATAACGTCAAACTATCTAGCAAGCCAACCGTTATTGATAAACGTGGACCAACTGATAATAAAACAAAAGTATATCCTTTGATCCTTTTAGAGATTTATATGTCATTGCACTAACTGTGGAGGACACCAGCCCCAACAAGCTCCCACTTGTCCGTACAAGTGTACGTGCAATAACGTTATCCTCACTAACTGGAGGACACCAGCTCCAACAAAAAACGCTCCTAAAACAGGACGGAAAAGGGTTTAGGGTTGGATTAGGTGGCACCGCTTCGCGGAGCCGCCTAATCCAACCCTAAACCCTTTTCCTTAAACAAAGGTTGGTCGTAGTACAACACTGTTACAGTAAAACCAAAACTAAACCCTAAACCCTTTTGCCTTAAAAAATCGTGGTGCAAAAAAACCAAAACTAAACCCTAGGGAAGGACGGGTGATACCCTGTCGTGGATGGGATTTAAAGTTGGGGAAAAACGCTCCTAAAACGGGACGGAAAAGGGTTTAGGGTTGGATTAGGCGACACCGCGAAATCCTTAAACAAAGGGCATATTTTGAAAACAAATTGTATAACACTGTTACTGTAAAACTTAGGAAATATGCTTCTAAAACGGGACGGAAAATGGTCCTAAAACAATATTTATTGTTGTATAAAATGTTGTAAGTGCTGTATAAAATGTTAACTATGATGTAGGAAAATAAAATGACTTTTTACTGTGACATGTTATTGTCATAGCAACACACAATTCTACTTTTTATTTTTACTGTGACATATTATTGTCACAGCAACACAAAATCCTACAAATTATTGATAAGGTCACAATGTCATTGTAACATCATAACAGTATCAAACTTTTTTCTTTTTAGCTGCTTTCTCAGCAGCTTCATCAGCTATGCGAAGAGGGCATGTTCTCCTGTCGTGGGTAACTCTTTCTTTGCAGTATGCACATAGCCTCTTTGGCTTGGCTGCTTTTTCAATGGCCTGTTGTTTAGTGACTTCAATCTTTTCCTGCCCTTGTTGCGTGCTTGTTCCGGAGGGTGGCTAGTGACTTGAGACGACGAGTAGCAGCCCAGCCCAAATCTCCATCTCTTGGTCTTTTGTAAGCGATTCAATACATAACCTGCAGGAACTCAACTAGGAGGGATGCTAACTCTTCCGTGTGTTCACTAGGTAAAGTTTTGAGAACACCAACTATCCGACGGAACTCGACCATACGTTGCACAAATGATCCATTATCGAGGCGTAGCCATATATGAATCCTCAATGACATTCCCATTCGAATCAAGCACGGAAGTAAAACAAAGAGTTCTTGTTTATCATGGTGACAATGTTACTATAAGAAATTATGGTTACAATGTTCTTTGAAAACAATTCTTGTAACAAGTCAAAATCTGTCACTATAATAATGTTTTCGAATCAAACCTGTTTGCTGCGTGTGTGTTATTTAGCCAACGATCTACAATGTACTTGCTTGGTATTTGCCCAATTCCTTTGCCCTTGTACACCCATACAATATGCCTGCAGAGTAATCCAATTCTTTCGAACAGTTTACACTCGCATACTGCATCTGTGCTTCTAAGGTCCAACCTCACCTTGAAAATTCTGTCTGTCTCAGCATCGATTACATGAATTATGCGCACATGCTCCTCCTTCTCAAAGTCATCAACACCACATGAATCGGCAGCCATTACTTCTTCTTAAAACACCTTGAACACAGCATGTGTGTATATAATAGCGCCATGCTTTTCTATAGGTAATTCTGTCTTAAGCTCAGGGAATGAGTGGTCGCTGTTATAATCATTGCACCTTCGTGTATAGCGCTGCTGGTCCATAGCAGTTTGGAACCTGGTTTTAATGCAACAGGATTCGGCAACAAATTATTTATGTAACAATGAAACAATGGTACTGTAACATACACTGTTCCCAGGTACTGTAAGGAATGAAAAAAAGTTGTTTACCTCATCCAAAATTCGACCAGTGTACCAAAGTGATTCTCATAGTGCTTGAAAAATGAATTTGTACTTTATGATCGCTGTGTTGTTCTTAATATGCAGCCCAAGGCATGGTCACGATGGTAGGCAGGAATCCAATGGTGTCTGTCGTCGAACATTGTAGTCAACCAATCATTATCTTCCAGCTCGAAATCTGAAATGACCTTCTGCCACTTCTCTTCGAACTCCGACGGCTCCATATCAGGGTCCCAAACAACAGCGTTGAAGCGAGCAAGGAAGTCCGTGTCTCTGCAGAGTGCTGAACCAACTTTGTCCGTGATCTTTTGTGTAATATGCCACATAAAATAACGACGCCTAGCTGTCTTGAAAACAGAAGGGAAAGCCTGTTGTATGCGGTCATAATGAAACAAAAAGTCGAACGTGATATTGACCAAATGATAGGGAAAGAGCAAGTGAGTAAATTATATGTTAGTAATTTAGTTACAGTAACATTGTTATTGAATAACCTTGTAAAAGAGGAAGAGATGGAACAGTGGTAGTTGGAGTCAGAAAGTTGTGGTATAATAATTTTAAGTAAGTCTGTTACAGTAACATTGTCACACTATTACCTTCTTTATGCCAGGCAGTCAAGAAATGCTGAAAGGTCCATTGGAAGGAGATGTCATCTTCGTGTAACAGGAGACAACCGGCAAACAACACCGACTTTATGTGGTGATTAACACCTGTGAATGGTGTAAAAACCATATCATACTTGTTGGTTCCGTAAGTAGGGTCGAAGCTCACAGCATCCCCAAAGAATGAGTAGTTTCTAATACATGTAGCATCAGCCCAAAAGAACTTTGTTAGACGATTTTGCGAATCAACATCATAGGCGAAGTAGAACTGGGGTTGGGTCGCTTTGAGTTTCTCGAGTCGATCGATGAAAAGGTCAACATCTCTTAACCTAATGTAGCACTTGATATCTCTTTGAAAGTTCTTAAAATCTATCAATGTAGCACCGATATTTTCATGCCCATTGACAAGTTCCTTAACCTGTCTAAAGGTCAATCCAGCGCCAATATTCAACTTGGAGTTGTCCAAGATAAGCGTCTTGGAACATATCAAGGATCGTGAAATCTTATCAAGATCTCTTTACAGACGGTGAGACGATGATTGTGGACTTCAGAAAACTCGTCAATCATAGCTGGGCCATCAAGGCCATGTAGAAGGGCAAATCCGACGTACGCTCGGCATCCAATTCTTGTGATTTTAACTCGCCGTGTAACTACTAGGCGTGTGGACGAACCATCACCCATATTCTCATCATCCTTGGTTCTGGGACGCTGTTTCGGTTTAGATTCCATGAACCCTTGACGGTTGCAGACTACGAATTTTTGGTGTGCAACACCACCTCGTAGTGTTTTCGTACTGTGCTTCCGAAGGGTAAATCCACATGCCCGAGCATAAACCTCGTAGAACTTGATTCCAGCCTCAAGGGAGGCAAAAACTGCACCAATGGTAGGTCTAAACTTGTGCTCAACCACATGCATCCAGCGCTCACCTGCATTAGGCGTGTGAGACAGAACAAGCTGGTTATTTGGTTGAGGATTGGGTTGCTCTTGGACAATTGGCGTAGAATGGGGTTGAGTAACAGTACTTGAGTTTGTAATACAAAAAGGAAAATGGAAAATGAATATATGTGATTGTGTTACGATAACATTGATATTGTAACAAAGTGAGCACATAAGCATTGACAATGCAGAACAGGAATATACGAGGCAGAGGGAACAGGGAATATACAAGACAGGAAAATAGGTCAAATATAATGAAATTTGACCGAAATTGAACGAGAAAATCAACAAATACAAGGATATTTGACCTAATATTTAAGACAAAAGCAACTACGAGTATAATCAAAGGAAAGGAGACCATAAATTTGAGTAGAAGTGAACGGATTTCATTAAAATTGAAGCAAACATAAAATCGATTAACCTAAAAAACTGAAAAGCAACAGAATAAAGACAAATATAATCAAAATTGACGGAATGTGACAATAAAGCAACTGCGATTGTAAGCAGAAGCAGAGGAGAACGCAAATATGAAAATTCGATAGGAAAAACAACAAATACAAGGATATTTCACTTAATATTTAAGAGAAAAACAAATACGAGAATAATCAAAGGAAAGGACACCGTAAAATTGAAGTAGAAGTGAACGGATGTCATTAAAATTGAATCAAACATAAAATCCATTAACCTAAAAAACTGAAAAGCAACAGAATAATGAAATTACAATAGCGAATGATAAGCGACATAGAATCTAGATGAAATCGCGAAAAGGAAAACTGAAAACGAAAGGATTACGGAAATTACCTGTTTGCATGTTAATGTCGGTAGAATCTGCATCCATTGTAGCAACGAGAACCTGGAAAACAGACGAATTTGATTGATTTGTGAATGAATTGATAAAAGCGAGTAAAAAACAGGAACCTAGGGTTTGTTTGCTTGATTTAGAGGATTATTTTGACTTAGAGAGAGAGATAGAGAAAGCGAGGGAAAGAGACGGAGGAGAGAGAAAGTGAAACTGAATTATGAGGGGGAGGTTTTAATTTCTAGCTTTTATAGGTTTGTTATAATTTCTGAGATTTAATCTCAGCCGTTGATTAGGAGTAGATCTAATGATGAGATTAAAATGCTAGACTCACCTAAGATACCTAGACTCACTTGATGCAATTTCTTATATATATATATATATATATATATATATATATATATATATATATATATATATATATAGCTTCTTAGGTGAGTCCATCCCTTGAATAAAGACCATTAGATGAAAAGAACCAAGAGTCCTCGTTCAGCCACGTCATTCCAATCATTATGTCAAATAATAAAAACTAAACCTCTCCTATCTTACGTCTCTTTATTGTCAGAATTTTTCTCTCTCTACAAACATTTTCTCCCCCCTCTCGCTCTCTCTAGTTACTGCATCCACTAGTTTTTCAACTGGAAAAATCGACGCGCATCAAATCTCTCAAGCAAAATTTTCACGCAAATCTAGTCAAGATCCTATTACATCTGTTTCTCACACAAGTAAAAGGTGTAAATCGCTCTCCTTTTCGCTATATTTTTAAATAATTTTGTTGTGATTGATGTTATTTGTTGTTATTGTTTTTGTTTTTGATTGATATGAGCAAATTATTGATTAATTTTTTTGTTGTGTTTAATGTTATCACATAATTTCAAATTTAATTTGTAAGTTGTTATTGTGGATTTTGAATGATATGAAGAAAATGTTTAATTCGATTGTTGCTGTTCTAGATCTAGGGTCAATATTTTGCTCAAACTGAGTAATTGATTTTTCGCCAAAAAATTAGGTTTAATTTGATTGTTGTTGTTCTAGATCTAGAATTATATAATAAACTGTCAATTGATTGTATGTTCGCTTTTTCGAACATAGAAATTGAAAAATTAGTTCTCGTTTCATATTGTTGTTGTTGTTGTTGTTGTTGTTGTTGTTGTTGTTGTTGTTGTTGTTGTTGTTGTTGTTGTTAATGTCGATTTTATGTATTTTAACTGTTTGTGCGAAAAAATTAGGGTTAAGACATGATAAAATTTACTAATAATGTTCATTTTATTTTGTACTTGTAAAATTGCGATTTATTAAATTAACTTTCGTAACATACTCGACATCTATTACTGTAATATTATTACTGTAACATTATTACTCTTAAATTTTTGTTGTTACTGTAACATTATTACTGCATGCCATGATGTTGTTATTATTAAGGTATCTTTCGTTACCATTTAACTGAACTTGAAATATTGTTACAATATTGTATATTTGATATTGTCTGATTTAATCCAATTAAATTTGTTGGTATAACATTGTTATTAACTCACAAGAGATGTTGATCACTAATGATGAATTATCGGCTTTCACATATATTTTAATTATTAATGGTCCAATGTTTTGTTTTGAATGTCAGAAAATTTGAAGAAGAAGGTTTGAGAAATGAACCAGCATAAAACAAGTCGCGCAAAGAGATGGTGTATACAAAGAAGAGAATGACACTAATAAATCAGTTATGAAGATAGAAGTGCAAAAAAAACTTTATTGAAGTTGAAATGCTAGTAGAGACTTTGAACATTATGTGTGATTATGATGTATATTTTCTGTAATCTTTTCACATTATTGTTATGTGATATTGCAAAACATTTTAGCATATCATTGTCAGCTGGAATGTTTGTATTCACTTGCTTTTTGTTGAGGAAATAATTTAAGTTTGAACTTTAAACATTATTTTCGTGTTACTTTGATGAATCAATGTTACAATAACATAATTAGTGTATCATTGTTACTTTAATGAACAAATGATGTTACAGGAACACCGCTACTTTAAATATGTTTATAATTAATCTTCACCATTATATTTCAGAACTACATTATACAATGTCTTATATATTAAACGAAATAGTTAATTTTTATTGTAACATTAATGAATCAATGTTTATACAGTAACACTGTTAAAGTAATATTGATCTACCATTATGAATTAAATGTAACGAAGATGTTACAGTAACACTGTGTTTCCATGATGAATGACTGATCTTACTGTAACACTATTATTGTAACGTGGCAGAATAAGGTTTATATCAGAAATAGAAGAAACGCACAAAGTTCTCTAATAAACTAAAGTAACAAAGTGGTGTTCACCATACAATAAACAACATTAAACTATATGGCCTGTTTGAAATTATGACAATACAATCTTAAAGTAATGAGATAGGCTACATGAGATTCAAACCCATACCTTTGTACAAACTTTGCACACTACTCTCTCATTTGAGCTAATAGCCTTTAAACTAACAATTGAATTCTAGGGAAACTGTTACAAGAATATAATACATACAAAACAAGAATATTTGGAGAAAACATAATAAACATTGACAATGACTAATATAGGACAATGTTGTTACTATAATGAAGTACTCTTGTGTAACGTTATTACAGTAACTAAAGACATAAATCAAGATTGAATCCAGTATTGAAAACTAATATTGATGTAACACTATTACAGTAACTAAAGACATAGATCGCCCACACTTTAACTTAAGTGTGTGTGTATAACTTCTTGACATACTACACCATTACTCAATGTCATTACTGGCCAAAAATTTATTTTAAGGATTGTTTAAATAATCCCTAGCATATGTATGAACTATGAAGTTCATACTCATCAGCTTGATGAGAAATGAGAAAAAATAATCATAGATTTGCGTAGTTTCAAGTCGATCCAATGAAAATCAAGTTTGAAAATTCAATTGAAAACAATCACATAAGCAAAAAAGCAAGCAAAATCTGCAAATGAAGTTCAATTAATCAACATGTACGGGTATAATACTTAGAGAACTAAAATAATGCAGTATTACGCCATCAAGGCAGTCACAATTGTACAAGAAATCAGTGTAATCTAACGCCAACAAATTCTCCATTATTGTAACACAAGGCCAACAATTTCCCCATTACTGTAACACATTAAACTATTACTGTAATATCATTGCACAATTACCATAACAAAGTTAAACGAAGCACACAATTTTGTCAGAAAATAATCTAAATCCTTCTAAATTCATCGACCTAAGGTTCATCTGATCTGTGCAAATTAATACAAAATAAGAGACAAAATTACAAAACTGAAAAGCTCGCATAAGAAATGAATAATAATTGCAATTTATTTGTATTCCTATATCAATTCAATCCGAAAATTGCATACGAATATCAAAATACCTAAATTTTGTGAGATTGAGCGAAAAATATTCACCTCAAGTTTAAATAACAGAATTGCACACTATATCGCACGATTCTTAGTGATAATAGAAAATTAAAATATGAGGAAAAAAAATCGTCATCAGAATTGCACACTATATCGTACGATTCTTAGTGATAATCATCCATATCTGTAAATCCAGGTATGAATTTACTATGTTATAACCCTAATTTTTCGACAAGCACTAAGAATACATATAATAGACAGTAAATAATATAAAGATGGTGTTATAACATGAAACAATTCATAAAATCGCAAAAAAACACGTATATCAATTAAAAGTCAACAATAACTAGAAATAAAATCGAATCATAATAATGGCGTATAACACGTTGTTCATGAACTCTAAAACACGCGCAAATTAGGGTTCAACATTCAGGTGTGTAATTGAGATGAAAAAACGTTGATAAAATAAAAAATAAATTGGAAAATCATGAGGAAGCTAACCATGAAGAAGTACTGAAGATGATTCACATGAAAGACGAGCTAAATATTTGAGATGAGAAAATTAATTGGTGAATGAGATCAAAAATTAATGTCGTTGATTGAATTTAATTAATCTTCAACTGTTGTAAGAATTAATGTTGATGAATCATCATTGTTGTAGCGTGAATCTCCAGATTAGCAGGAAGTTTCAATTAAGAATATTTGAGAAATTATAATTAGGTTTGAATAAATTGGGTGAGATTGTGTTACTGGAGGAATACATAGAGTTGGAGAGAAAATTCATTTAGAGAGAGAGAAGGAGAGAAGAGAGAGAAAGTGAGAGTCAATTATGAGATGTTAGATTTAGTTAGTAGATTTATATACCTCATCTACAATTAAATCTCTGTAACACCCCTCATTTTTGGCTAAAATAAAAACTAACTTTTACATATAAAACACGCCGAAATACAGAGATATTATAATTAATATACAAAGTTTTTCTTACAAAATGTCTCTTAAAATAAAATATACAAAATGAACTAAAACTTTTACAAAGTCTTTAAATAAAATCTTCACTTGAAATAAAATCCTTTTGAGCTGCAACCGCCTAATCCAACCCTAAACCCTTTTCCGTCCCGTTTTAGGAGCGTTTTTCCCCAAATTTAAATCCCGTCCACGACAGGGTATCACCCGTCCTTCCCTAGGGTTTAGTTTTGGATTTTTTGTGCCACGATTTTTTAAGGAAAAGGGTTTAGGGTTGGATTAGGCGGCTCCGATATTTTCATGCCCATTGACAAGTTCCTTAACCTGTCTAAAGGTCAATCCAGCGCCAATATTCAACTTGGAGTTGTCCAAGATAAGCGTCTTCTGGAACATATCAAGGGATCGTGAAATCTTATCAAGATCTCTGTTCTGAGGAGAGGTGAGACGATGATTGTGGACTTTAGAAAACTCGTCAATCATAGCTGGGCCATCAAGGCCATGTAGAAGGGCAAATCCGACGTACGCTCGGCATCCAATTCTTGTGATTTTAACTCGCCGTGTAAGCTGTACTAGCCGTGGACGACCCATCAACCATATTCTCATCATCCTTGGTTCTGGGACGCCCTTTTGATTTAGATTCCCCAACCCTTGACGGTTGCTGACTACGAATTTTTGGTGTGCAACACCACCTCGTAGTGTTTTCGTACTGTGCTTCCGAGGGGTAAATCCACATGCCCGAGCATCAACCTCGTAGAACTTGATTCCAGCCTCAAGGGAGGCGAAAACTGCACCAATGATAGGTCTAAACTTGTGCTCAACCACACGCATCCAGCGCTCACCTCCATTAGGCGTGTGAGACAGAACAAGCTGATTATTTTGTTGAGGATTGGGTTGCTCTTGGACAATTGGCGTAGAATGGGGTTGAGTGACAATACTTGAGTCTGTAATACAAAAAGGAAAATACGAGTATTAGTGACCAAATACAACGGTGGTATTACAAAGAGTAACATTGTTACTGATAATACTAGTACTATGACAATGTAGTGACATAAGGATGGACGGGAGAACAGGAAATATGCGAAGAGGCTGGACTACAATTTAGAAAAAGAAACTAAAGTACATTGAAGTAACAGCAGAACAAGAGGACATCCAGAAGTGGTACAACATATGTTATATGTGCAATGGAAATGAATATATGTGATTGTGTTACCGTAACATTGATATTGTAACAAGCTGAGCCTGTAAGCATTGACAGCAGAACATGAATATACAGACAGGGGAACAGGAATATACAAGACAGGAAAAGAGGTCAAATATAATGAAATTTGACCGAAATTGAACGAGAAAATCAACAAATACAAGGATATTTGACCTAATATTTAAGACAAAAGCAACTACGAGTATAATCCAAGGAAAGGAGACCGTAAATTGAAGTAGAAGTGAACGGATTTCATTAAAATTGAAGCAAACAGAAAATCGATTAACCTAAAAAACTGAAAAACAACAAAATAAAGACAAATATAATCAAAATTGACGGAATGTGACGATAAAGCAGCTGCGATTGTAAGCAGAAGCAGAGGAGAACGCAAATATGAAAATTCGATGGGAAAAACAACAAATACAAGGAGATTGCACCTAATATTTAAGAGAAAAGCAAATACGAGAATAATCAAAGGAAAGGAGACCGTCAAATTGAAGTAGAAGTGAACGAATGTCATTAAAATTGAAGCAAACATAAAATCGATTAACCTAAAAAACTGAAAAGCAACGGAATAATGAAATTACAATAGCGAATAATCAGCGACATAGAATCCAGATGAAATCGCGAAAAGGAAAACTCAAAAACGAAAGGATTACGGAAATTACATTTGCATGTTAATGTCGGTATAATCTGCATCCATTGTAGCAACGAGAACCTGGAAAACACACGAATTTGATTGATTTGTGAATGAATTGATAAAAGCGAATAAAAAACAGGAACCTAGGGTTTGTTTGCTTGATTCAGAGGATTATTTTGACTTAGAGAGAGAGATAGAGAAAGCGAGGGAAAGAGACGGAGGAGAGAGAAAGTGAAACTGAATTATGAGGGGGAGGTTTGAATTACGAGCTTTTATACGTTTGTTATAATTTACGAGATTTAATCTCGGTAGTTGATTAGGAGTAGATCTAATGGATGAGATTAAAATGCTAGACTCACCTAAGATACCTGGACTCACTTGATGCAATTTCTATATATATATATATATATATATATATATATATATATAGAGAGAGAGAGAGAGAGAGAGAGAGAGAAGGGTTCTTATGAGTCCCTCATATCATATGAGTCCCTAAGTCCTTATAAGGGCCTTTGGAAGGAAGGGATGGAGGGATGAGATTACATCTCATTGAAGGGTCACAAATCTCCCTCCATAACGCTTCCTAATCCTGTATAACTCCTTGCCCATTTTAATCTTTCTACTCACTTCCTCATTATTCATTCTCCCTCACTTCTCTCATCCCATTCTCTCTCATTCTCTATAAAAAAAAACCCAAACCAAAATAAACTAAAACCAAAAAACAAAAAAAACCAAACAAAAAAACAAACACAACAACTTCATCGACAACACCAACCTTCCACCACCACCCTTCCACCACCACGAACCACCCCACAACCGCCATCACCTACCATGAACCATCCTTCACGTCGTCACCACTAGACCCACCAACACCTGCATCCACAACCGGCCTTCCCCTCGGCACCACCAAACCCGCCTGCCACCACAAACCGCGAAACCCGCCTGCACCTTCCCTTCATCACCCTCCTCTCCACGACCACCCTCCTCTCTACCACCCGCCTTCCTCCTCCCTCCACCACCGCAACAACTCCACGAATACAATAACAACAACACAGCCACGAAACCGGTTTTCGATTTGTTTTTTTGCTTGTTAATTTTTTTTGTTTCTTTTGTTTTTAGCTGATTTCGATTTGGGTGTGTGGTCTTGTAATCGTTCCTGTTAGCCGTGTATTTCAATTTTTTCTTTTTTTTTTAATTTGTAATTTTTAATTGGTGTTGTTATTGTTATTGTTGGCGCGGTTGTTGTTTTCGTTGTTATTATTTTCAGAACCGGTTTTTTACATTTTTTTTCTTTTTTAAAATATCATATTTTTAGATCTAGTATATTTTTTTCATATCTCTTATGTTAAATATCGTTTTATTTTATATTCTCTCATTATGTGTAGTTGTCATAGATTTAATATAGTTGTTGTCGTCGATTTTTGATTTTAGTCTTGCTATATATTTTTATATAAAAATATGAATTAGTGTAACTTTATTTTAGATTTTAGTCTTGCTATATACTCCCTCCAATTTCCTATTATCTTCCCTCTTTCCTTTTTCACACAAGTTTGATTATCTTCCCTCTTTCCGTTTTTGGTAAGTTTCATTCATTTTTTATTAATTTCTCTTTCCTAAAAAATCAACAACTTTTATTACTTTATCTATTCTTTATTCATCATTCATTCTTTATTATTTTCTCTCACCTATAAATTTCACAACTTACAATACTTTATTCTACTTTATTCCTTCTTTCTTCCCCTTTCTTAATTTTTGTGCCCAAAAGAAAGGGGAAGATATAAGGAAATAGGAGGGAGTATTAATTTGATAAAAAAATTTTTGTTTTAGAACTTTGTTGGAATTAAAGTTGTACTATTTCCGACTAAAGTTGTACTCTTTACGATTAAAGTTATACCATTTACGATTAAAGTTATACTATTTAAACATTAAAGTTACATTATTTACCACTAAAGTTATACTATTTAGTACTAAAGTTACACTCTTGAAAAATTAAAGTTAAGAGATTTAATATTTTAAGGGTTGAATTTTAGATCTATTTTTTTTATATTTACTTTTTTTTTTTTAAATTGTTAATTTTTGTTGACAATATGTGCAACTACAATCGCATTATGTACAATTTTGGTTGCTATTTAATTCTTTTTTGTTAGTTCTTTGTTTTTTTTTCGTTTTTTTAATTTTAAATTTTGTTTTGGACTAAAGTTTAGATAGGTTTTTTTTGCAATATTATTGTTTTTTTTTTTTTTTTGCAATTTTCAGTGTTACAAAACTTTCATTTTTATTTTTCAGTATTTCGGTTTTTTTATTTATCTTTTTTTTTTAAAGTTCCATATTTTGGACTATTATGGACTTTAATCTCATCTTCTTATTGTGTTGGTTTCAAATCTGAATTTATATTCCTAAAGTTATACAATTTTGGACTAAAGTTATACAAATTTGGACTAAAGTTATACAAAAATGACTGAAGTTATACAAAAAATGATGTTGATTGGACTATATGACTAAAACTTACACAAATTTGTCAGTGAAGTTATACGATTTTGGACAAAAAATTTCTAATTACTTGTATTTCTTTGGTATTTGTGTGTCGGTGTTGTTGGACAAATAAGGACTAAAATTATACAAAAATGGACTAAAGTTATACAAAAATGGACTAAAGTTATACTAAAATGGACTAAAATTATACAAAAATGAACTAAAGTTATACAAAAATTGACTAAAGTTATACAAATATGAACTAAAGTTATACAAAAATTGACTAAAGTTATACAAATAGTACTTATGTAAATTCAAATTTATAGAGTTGGTTTTTATTTGTTATTTTTTTTGTTATACTTATATTTTTTTTATTTGTCAACAAAGAGAATTGAAAAAACAAAAGTTATACTTTCATTGAAATTACACACATTCCTATTGGAGTTATACATTCATTGAGTAGAAGTTACTCATATCGTTACTAGAGTTATACATTTATTGAGTATAAGTTATACATTTACTGAGTGGTGTTATACATTTAGTCCATATTTGTATAACTTTAGTCCATTTTTGTATAAATTTAGTCCATTTTTGTATAACTTTAGTCAATATTTGTATAACTTTAGTCCATATTTGTATAACTTTAGTCCATTTTTGTATAACTTTAGTCCATTTTGGTATAACTTTAGTCCATTTTTTGTATAACTTTAGTCCACCAAACTACCACCACAAAACGAGATAATAAAGTTATTTTTTCAAAAGATTAAATTTAACTTATTATATGAGATTTATTTTACCCAAAATCTTAAGAAAAAAAATGTAAAAAAAAGCGAGAATTGAGAAAATAGATAAAAAGACAAGAATAAACAAAATAAAAGACAACAAAAATAACGAATGAAAAAAAACAACTCAAAACATAAAAAATAACACCAAAACGAAAAAAAAAAAAAAACAATGCTGCGGCGGCGGTGGTTGTGAGACGGTGGGTGGTGTCGGGTGGGATGGTGGTGTAGAGGAAGAGAAGTTTTTTATTTGTTTGGATTTTTGATTTTTTTGGGTGTTTTGGGTTTTTTTTTATTTATTTGGATTTTTGGGTTTTTTATTTATTTGGATTTTTTGGGTTTTTTTTTTATTTATTTGGGTTTTTTTTAGAGTTTGAGAGAAGAGAGAAGTGAAATGTGTAAGATGAGAGAGAAATAGATGAGTGGAAAACAAATATATAGTAAATTAGTGATTATTAGGGCGGATTTGTGAAGGAGGAGAGAGATGGTTAGATTAGCTATTAAACACACTTTTTTGGGGTTGATCTTGGCCATCCATTTTCACCATCCAATGACCCTTAATAGAACTTATGGACTCAATATATATACGTGGACTTAGTTGATCTCTTCTCTCTCTCTCTCTCTCTCTCTCTCTCTCTCTTTCTATATATATATATATATATATATATATATATATATATATATATATATATATATATATATATATATATATATATATATATATATATATATATATATATATATATATATATATATATATATATATATATATATAAGATCCTAGTGAGTCCACCTATATATTTGAGTCCCATGAGTCCACTTATGTATCACGCACTAAAAACAACAATATCACGTATATAATTTATTTATTTTTGATTTTTTTTTCGAATTTAATTTTTTTTTTAGTGTTATCTGTACAATATCACACATTACACGAAACAATATCACAACTTACACCATACAATATCACGAATCTTGTTTCTGATGTAGTTAAGTAAATCTACTCTTTGACTACTTCAAATAACTTAAATACTCAATTCACTTCTTTTTTAATGTAATGTACACAAAAGGCCATCACCATATTACAGTCACTCATCAGTAACATCTTTTCTTTGAAAACTTGAGTTGTTAGAAAACCTGAATCATCAAATGAAAGCCATGAGTCTAATATATGTTTTATAGTATGATTTATCTCACGGTTCTCTTTAACATTAGATGGTTTTACAATACAGACCATTTGTGATGAAATAAAAAAAGCGTAAAAGTAAGAAGTGATGGAGAACAAGGAACAATGGGGACTGTGCCATGGGCATGAACAGGTTTACCTAAGACCAACATAAAAGAGAAGAGCATATTTAGAGGCATAATGTAAAAAATCTTGAATATTGTAAACATAAAAGAGAAGAGCATATTAAGAGGCATAATGTAAATAATCTTGAATATTTATGGGTAACTATATAGATATGTGAACGTGTTAATTAGTAGCCGCAAATTTCATATCCCAAAGCACAACACCCACATGCTAATTATACCTTATAACCCCTTGTCTTATCTTCTAGTCTTGCATACAATATTCAGCACTACAACTTCCTTTTATTTTGTTATAGCCACGGACGAGCTAGTTAATATCAATCTCATATCTAAAAAACTATAATTCATGCGGCGGATATCAGATCATATAGCGACTTTTGTTCCATGTAGTTGATACAAAACAATACCACGAATTTTATAAAACAATATCACACGTTATACTATACAATATCACAGCTTACATTTAAAAAAAAAAAAAAAACATCGATTTTTTTAAAAAAAAATTAAGTTGTGATATTATTTAGTATAACGTGTGATATTGTTTCATGGACTCACGGACTCAAAAAATTAGAGTGGACTCATGTGATCCTAATTATATATATATATATATATATATATGGGGGCGGGATCCCGTGCGAACTGAGTTACGGTGCGAACCGTACTAACTACTTTACACGCCATCAGATTACTATTATGTTGTTCTTTCAAATCCTAGCCACACACCCCATTATTACCCCACGCACTAAACTTTCAAATCTCTCCTTCTACACCAAACTCCGTACAACCGCCACTACCACCGTTACCATCGGAGCACCGACATAGATATCGCCGGCGTAGCTCCGAGGCCATCATCGCCGGCGCCGTTCTTATTCATCCCTCCTTTTTCCTTCCAGCATATTCCTCATCATCGCCCGTATCGAGATAGTCAAAGGTGAAAATGTTGCTGGTTTTGTTGAGGCGGTCCGATCGATTCAACGGTGGAAAGGGAGGGTGCTTAAGGTTTATGAAGGATGAAGCATCGGTTGACATCGTTCGATAAAGGTTTCTGAAGGATGAAATCGATTGATCGGCGCCGATGGGAACTTACTAATTAGGATTTCTCATTTGAAGTTTTAAATGATTGTTAATTGAAAAACAGTAGTGATTGGTGACGGATGTATGTCGGTGCTGGTCGAAACAGTGGCGAGAGACGTAAACAATGTGAAAGTGACGAAATTTTTAGCATTTCGTCTTTGGTCACCGGAGTATTTACCGGCGACAGTGGCGTTAACGTGGTGGTTATAAGGGTGATGATGGGTTGGGCAGTGGTAGTTATGGTTAGGTCGTATTGGGTGGATACGTAAACTATTGTTTCAGATGTTTGATATGTTTGATATGTTAATGTTTATTGTTGCTCTTTGAAAAACATCATGAGCTGGGAAGTGAGATTTCCGAAGGTTCCTAAGGTTTAATATATTTTCAGGTACAAGGACAAGAGGTGGGATTAAAAACAGTTAGTTGATTCTGGTGGTATGCCATCATCACATTCTGCCACTGTCACGGCTATAGCTGCTGCAATTGGTTTCCAAGATGGTCTCGGAGGCTCTTTTTTTGCAGCTTCTCTGATCTTAGCGTGTGTGGTATACTCCACTGTCACATCCTTTCACCTCTGTTAAATCTCCCCGTGTCTTGTAATGCATATTAGGATGTTTTCTATTTTATCATTAAGGATTATTTTCAGGTTGATTAAAAATAATTGTGCTTAAAATTTTAGATGTAATTTTTAAGAGGTCTTGTGGTATATTTCCTGCTTCCCACGTTACAATGCTGGGCTCTTCTGCTTGGAAATGTGACATACCCCTACATTGAGTCCTGTGTGTGGACCCAAGTCATTCTGTATTGGTCAATCGGTTGATCAAAATGTTAGTCCGTCTCATATAAGCCGTGATATACCCCTAAATTTTTGGTTGGATGATATTTTTAGTTAACACTTTTCTTCCTTTGTAGAAGGAGCCAAATCATTAGGCCGTTTTGCGAATGAGCTGATAATTTGCTATCTAATTACTTTATGTTAATAATCTTCTGTTGTGCTATGCAGCTGGTTCTACGATGCGTCAAAACGGGATTTTTGTCCTAGTCCTAGTTGACCGTGGCATGGATTAACGCTGTAGTTCTTGCTGTTAGAAAGTTTTTGTGACAACCATCAAAATGAATCTTCGTAATAGATAGGGTAAAAAACTAGCTAAAGGACTGCTTATCGAAAACCATCAAAATGAGTCAAAATGAATCTTTTGTTTAGTGCTCCAGGGTGCTGCCCTTCTTCCTGCCTTCCACAAATAGTTTGTAGCGAGACGTGGAACTATGCACACAAACTGCTTGCAGATGTGAAATTGTCTAGTTATTTCAAGTAGTGTGAAATTATTGGCAATTTGTCATGAATATTTTTATATCGTTTTGTTAGCCTATTCACCCTATAATTAAGCAAGGATTACTAGATTAGATAAGTTTTCAAGTAATGCATGTGAGATCCTCTTATATAAGACTCATCCGTAGGAAATACGGATAAATAAAGCCTTTTTTTATGAGATGACGGATGAAGTGTATCTAACAAGCTACGGGTATATATCTTACAAGGTAAAGTAGTGTATCTAGCTATCTAAAGCTATGTATCTAGTAACTTAAAGAAGTGTATCTAGCAAGCAAAAAGTATGTATCTAGTAATTTAAAAGAGTGTATCTATCCTAAAGTAAAGACACTTTGGTTTTGGTTTGACATCTAAGTTTGCTTTGAGTATATGCTATGTAGTACTCCGTAGAACATTACCTGTACAGTCACGAAAGTATGTTTACCTTATATGTTTATCATGTGTTTAATATATAGATTGAATTGCTGCCAAAAAAAATATATAGATTGAATTGTGATTTTTGCTTTATACGAAGTATCATGAAATAATGGTAACATAATTTTTTTAATGGAGTTTTAAAGCTCACAATTACGTACGAGTGATAACAAATTACAATAGGTACAGGAATTATTGATAAAATAAGTGAAAAAAAGATTTGAAATTATAGTTTATTAATGTTTGTCGCGGTCATACATAAAAGAAACAATTGGAGTTTTAGTATTTTGGAGTACAATAGTTCTTATGACTTATGAGGCTAGTGATTTACTTACATTAACTACACACAACATGAATTTCATGACACCGTTAGAAGGATTTGGGACGGGTTTTCATGCTTATATCTAGCATGGTAAAGGAGTGCATTTAGCATGCCATAAATATGTATCTAGCAAGGTAAAAGAGTGTGTCTAGCATGCCAGAAATGTGTATCTAGCATGCTAGAGATGTGTATGTAGAAATGAGTGTATCTAGCATGCTAGAAATGTGCATCTAGCAAGGTAAAAGAGTATATCTAGCTAGCTACATGTATGTATATAGTAGCTTAAAGAAGTGTATCTAGCTAGTTAAAGGTATGTATCTAGTAACTTAAAAAAATGTATCTAGCTAGCTAAATGTATGTATCTAGTAACTTAAAGAAGTGTATCTAGCAAGTTACATTTATGTATCTAGTAACTTAAACGAGTATATCTAGAAACTTAATGAGATCAAATGAGGGGGACGAGTATTCTAAATTAGGACGAAAAAGGGTTTAGGTTTCGTAACTTAAAATAAACAAGTGTCACGAAGCTAAACATGTTAGTTTATAAACTTCGTTTCATTAAATCGATCATGAAGCTAACATTGGCGCCTTAGGGGGTTGAATGTATAGTTAAGGTGTCCAATAATTAGAGAAAAACAAGAGTTGGAAAGCATAAATAACGCATCAAAGCAACACGGGGTGTATAGGGCGCTATTTATCACGATGTAAAACGATAAGACATTGGTTTCTTCATATAATCAATCGTATTTGCGGATGGGTGATATTGCATTTGTTGTAGCACTTTGGTTGCCTTGAACTCAATCTGGTTTTCTCTTCGTCATAGTCCCTCTGCATATTTTATTTTATTTAGTATTCATTTAGATTAATTATTATCCCAGATACACTTCAATAATATCTCAGATACACAAATTAATACCCCGATACATAAATCGATTTGTGTATCCGGAAGATTAATGACGTGTATCTCGGATAATGATTCGTGTACCCGCCAACTAACCATACCTATTAATGCCCACCATGGCCCACCACCAACTAACACCACACCACCACCAAAAATCATGCCGACACTCACTGCCACCACCACATCACCACCACACCCAAACCCCATCTATGGCCAGTCGTCACACACACTACTACTCCTCTCCGTCGCTCAATTACTGCACCACCGCAACTCCTCACCCCACGGCTACCACCATCACTCACCCCACATAGCCACCAGAAAATACCACGTACCACCGCAGCTTGACCTCACCAAACCCTCAATCGACCATCAGCACGGCCTTTCTTCGCTTTACCACCATAATTAGAACTATTTTTTTTTTAAAAACTTCAAATTTAAATCATAGATCTAAGAAAAATGGAGGAGATTTTTGGACAACTAACCGAACTACTGACCATTAGCTAATTTAGAGTCAACTATTGACACGGCTGTAGCAACCTATCAAAAATAACTAACTGGTCTCTAACTAATATAGCTAGGGAAGTCGGGATCTTATCCACAGGGAGACTAAAATGTGTTCTACTTGCTAACTAAAGTCTGCCTAGGTAACTAATGAGGTTTGTTTGATTTGATTGCTAAAATACAAGTAGTGAAGGAAAGAGAAATTAAATACTAGAGAATGAGTATAAAAGTATGGAGAAACAACTAGGATTGTCGATTCACCAATGAAAGTCTAACGGTATTGTCTAGGTCGCAGATCGGACACAAATATCGGTCAAAGGGGTAGTGAAAAGGTCCTCTCGGATCGCTAATCGCCCTAGAATGCTCCTAACGGGCTCTCACAACTTATTAGGGCACTCTAATGTTTGTAGCAGGTCTAACCCTCACCAGGCTCTCGATCTTAGGTCGGGGTTTACGAAATCAATTTATCAATCATGCGCATAAATTGACTAATGGTGGTTGCTTGTCGGCTTGTGGTCGTGTGCGAAATCGCTGCGGTTTGCTAGAGGTAGGTTCTCCTACTCGGTACTGTTGGTTGTCTAGTATGTCGGTTGTAGTGCTTGATTGTATTTGGTGTTATGATTGGTAGTGTGGATTGATTGTTATTGGTTATTGTTTGTTTGTCTCTGGTTCGCGAGGCCTGTCCTTGGCTGAGTGGAGTCACTTGCGGGAGTGGCTTCACGCCCTTGATTCGCCCTCTGTGGAACTCGCCACAGGAGGGGATGTGCACATTAAGGAACATGGGTTTTCGCTCGGGATTGATGAGCGGGGATTTGGTGGGTACGGCTGCGGTCCCCTACCGGCGGCGTGGATTACTGGTTGCGATTGGTAATGTGGCAGGACTGGACCTTCGGGCAGTCATAAGAGTGTGGGTGATTGGAGAAGGTGATGTTTGTATGTTTGCTGTGTCTGGTTTTGCGTGTTCCTTCAGTTACTGACCTTGGGTGTTTTTGTTGTGTTTTCTTCTTATGTTGTGTCTGCCGTGATCCACTATGGTGAGCAGCCGATCATAACAGGTTGATATCTTGATCATAGCTGGGTGCTTGGAGGGACGAGTCTACGACGAGTCATGGCGGAGATAGTATCACGTAGTTGGTATTTGTCACAAGTTGTATCTTTACTTTTTGGTTAATCACTTGTAAATAAACATAATTGTTCTTTTATCGACATTTAATTATTACTGTTCCTCGGGCAACCGAGATGGTAACGCCCTTATCTGCTAGAGAAGGTCTTGTTAAGGCTCCTTGGTAGATGGGGGTGTTACACACCTGTTCTGTCGATCGACCAAGAAACTCCTCACAGGTCGTCCGTCTACAGCTTCCAAAACAAGGTTGAACACGGACTCATCTCCTTCCTTAATCAATGGGTTTTGGCTCATAATCGCACATTCGGACCTAAAACCTGCATAAGTCACACAACTCACCCAGTAGCGAGAAATGGGAGAAAATAATAGTGATATGGTTGTAATAAACTATGAAAATGCATGCCAAATGAAGGGAAATATCGTATGTAAAATGCACGCATCAAGTATAGTCGATTACGAACGAAAACGACTCTATTTGTGGTGGTGTGCGACCATCGGGATGGCGACGAGGTAAAGCAAAGAGGAGAAATAAAAGGAAGCAAAGGTGTGTTGCGAACCGCCGTCGACGAGATCGGTGATTAAGAAGTTCGGGTGGTGGCTCGCCGGTGGGGTTGTTGCCGGATCTCCGACGTCAACCTGGTGGTGGTGCATAAGGATGAGGGAGGTAAGTGCAGTTTGGGTTTTGGACTTGGGAGGGTGTGGACATGGGCCACCCGCGCTGCGCGCACACGCGCGTTGTGTATGTTTGAGGTGGCGGTACTTCTCGCACGAAACCTTGGATTGCCAAATCACGTCGTGGGCCGTTACCGATTTGTGAGACATTGAAACCGGTGAAAGGTTGAATAAGCCTGCATTCGTGGAGTCGCCACCAATTTTTATGGGAAATTGGAACCGTTCGAATACCCGTATCATGTCAAGACATAAAGTAGTGAAATGAACATTAAGAACTCGTTACTCTTAGCATTCTATATCTAGAATGACTCTCGTGGATGCCAATGAACACAGATGTTCACAGAGATCTGGAGTAAGGGGTGAGGGTACGTATTAGGAAGTCCTTTTAATGAACACCTAATCCCGCCCGCCTCGATAGCAGCCTCTACTAATGATTAGGGAAGTTATTTATATTTGATATGTCGTTGATTATATGCATGCAATGCAACAAACCATAGATTAATCCTAGCATGTGAATTTAACTATGTCGGTGAACAAATAATTTAGCAATTAATGATGTCGATTTGGGATTTTAGAATTGATTACATGTGAGAGATCAAGAAATAAGTCATACACAAATAAATACGATAAATAAATAACAATAATTAAAATTACAATTGAATTACAAGAGCTTAATTGATTCACGTCAAGAGTACACCTAAAACGGAATTTTGAAGATAAAAAAAAAGAGGAAAACCAAAGGGCTGGAAATTAAAGTAGTAAAATAGGTCAGATTAAGGGGGATATTACGATTATTAGTTAATTTAACACGTAATTAAAGGCTAGGTCAAAGCTAGAATGAAAGTTCAGGGACAGAAATCACCTCAGAACAAGCGCAACATCTGTTGCGTCCCTTGGAAGAGGCTCAGCTATTCCTGCGTCTGTTCATGAGTTGAGCTCTGTCTGTGAAGTCAGAACCGCGGTCTGTTAATGTTCGTTGGTGTATTTACGATCAATTATTGATATTAGACTCAAGTAAAAGTGATTTAGGAGGTTAATTACATCTGGAACTGTCATAAAAACGATAAAAAACGGATTAAAACGAGTTAAAACGAATTAGAACAAATTAGATTACGGGGCCGAAAATTACAAAAGGAACGAACTATGAACTCGGAAATTAAATAGAACTTGATAAACTGAAATCAAATAAAGGAAACTACGTACAAAAGACGAATCCCAGAAACTTGATATGGACAAATCGAGTTTCTATAATCCGGGTTTGATTTAATGACGAAAACCCGCAAATATCGAATTATAAGGGATTTAGGTCGAACTAAAACATTATAATTGAAAAGGATTATAAAAACATGGTTTATATACTGAAGAATGAAAGAAAATAGAAAACGTAAAGAAAAGAACGAAACAAAGGAAACCCGAGGAAGAAGAAGAGCAGGAGCAATAAGCAGCATCGGAAGAGGCGCAGCAGATGCTGCGACCCTTTGAAGAGGCGCAATTGATGTTGCGTTTCTTCTCGACGTCTGGTATCCGCTGTTGCGTAAAAACAGTTTTACAAAAGGGTTTTTAAAATCGGTTTTAAATATACTTTTGAGGTAAACCTTACATTAATTGGTACAAAAATAAAATACAATAAAAAAGATGGGATTTACACCCTCAGACTTAAATGTTTGACGAAACGAGATTGACTAAGTTAACGTTAGTGATTGCTCGACTCGAATGTATGTAGAAAGTGCCCTCGTTGGAGGATTTTAGATTAATTAATTGATGTGTAGTGGTCAAATTGGTCGGTCATGCCACGTGATTGGTACTCAGAATGATCTGAGCTTACATGGTCGATTGATCAAGCACGTAGGCGTCAAAATCTTAGAGCAAGGTCTAGAATGCAAAGGGAGAAGAGAAGGGCGGACACTCGCGTGAAAAATATGGAGACCGGAGGTCTCTATTTATACCAAAAAAATGTGAAGAGTTTTGGAATAACACAAACTTTGGAAAGAAATCATGGAAATATTCCGTGAATAGCCAAAACGGCGTGGAGAAGAGGCGCAGCAGCTGCTGCGGTCCTTCCAAGAGGCGCAGCATCTGCTGCGTCATTTCCCCAGAGGTTTCCTCCTCCGGAAGAAAGATTTCTGCGTTTCTATTATGGAATTGTGGTAGATCTGTACTTCCATATTCCGTAAAATATGATATATGGAAGATATTTTACCAAAAAAATATAAAATTTAATTGAGAATAAATATATAGAACATTCCAACTCGGCATTTTAAACGGCTTCTTAGAAAATGAAGCGATTTTTGACCCGGACTCCGAATGAACTCTAATTACTGTAAAAACAACCGTATCGGCATGTAGATGACGACCTAGGGGTAGACACAAGTGTTTGAGCTATCACCTGATGATAAAATTACGGACTGTCATAAATCGTTCCGCGTACCAAACATGCGGCCCAATCATCACTGGATGGTTAGCGGAAGGTCTAGAAATGAGGTATCTACAGAGCCCCCACTTTGAGTGAGGCTTGGACATGTCAAAAGTCAAAGTATAGACATCAGGTCAATCGAAGATTACAACTTGACGACTATGGCGACGCAAGGCGACTCAAGAGGTATGAACCAAGGACCTGTCATCGGGAACATTTTAGAGTCTATCAACTATCCGGGAGGGTCATTTAAAGTCCATTAGACTACATAAGGAAGCTCGCCAGCCATAAGAAGAAACCGTACCTGAGAATCTCCTGGGTGAAACGGGACTGAAAGCGTTTTGGTTAAACTCTTGGTCTGAAGATAACTTGATGTCTGAAGACTAAAGGATTACCTGAAAGGTCTGAAGGGTCATCTGAAAGATAAAAGATTATCTGAAAGAACTGAAAGATTTGATAACTTTTCTCATATTCTTTTTGTAGTTTGTTCTTATACGCAGGTCACAGGGTGGTGAACTAGTACCGTTCAATCCTGAGATTGAGAAATCCTTGCGCGAGTTGAGACGATCACAAAGGGTATTACCGATAGAGGAAGAGCTGAGTACTCTGTCAAGTTACTACGAGAACGCTCTGTCCGAGGAAGATCCACCTACATCTCCTGCTTCTATTTCTTCAGCTGAGACAGTCACTTCTCCAGAAATTCCAGTCATGGCTGAAGAAGCAACTATATTAAGTCATTCTGAGCCGACAGCCGAAAATCTTTACAAGGGATTCGAATTACCTGGAGCTGATAGGAAATTCGAACCAAAGCCTTCCTATATCAACCTAGTTGAGAGGAACCAGTTCGGGGGAGCTGCAAATGAAGATGCGACAAGCATATTGAGATATTTATCGATTCACGCCGCTCTATACCCCCGCCGACCGGTGTGACCCAGGACCAGATAAAGGAGACTATGTTTATATTCTCACTCCGTGATGCTGCAAGGGAGTGGTACAGAGATCTGGACCGAGCCGCTCATGGGATCACCGACTGGAACTCCTTAGCCCTGACATTTTACAAAAAGTACTTCTCTGCCTCAAAGATGAATGCCATTAGAGCTCAGATCACGAGCTTTAAACAAGGGCCGGATGAGAATTTTTATGAGGCATGGGTCCATTTCAAGAAGCTGGTGCGAACCATACCGCACCATGGGTTCGAAAAATGGAGTCTTTGCAATCAGTTCTATAACGAGCTGTATGACGATCAGAGGGCTATTTTGGATGCTGCAGCCAATGGCCGATTTGCTGAAAATATGGGAGAGACTAAGGGGTGGAAGATCATTGATGACTTAGCCACCCACAAGGCTGAGTATGAGAATTCCAGGGGGAATCAAAGGAGGAGTGCTGAATCTCCTTCTGTAGCTGCACTTGAAGCTCTCACTGCGAGATTTGACAAATATGAACTGGGAGGAGCTTCAAAAGGAGGTATTTACCAAGTAAATGTTGTGTCAGACGGTCCTTTCGTCTGCAGAAGGTGTGGAGCTGAGGGACATGTCTCAGAGAATTGTCCTAGTCCTTTCGAGTCTTGTGCTGCCTTTCAACACTATAGGCAGACAAACACCTACTATGAGCCTAATGTTCATCCCAACTTGAGGTGGAGTAGCCAGAATGTCCTAAATCCAACTCCACCTCCGCAGCAGCAGCAGCAGCAAGCCTATGTACCCCCTCATCATAAGCAACAACAATATCAAAAACCTCCCTATGTGCCGCAGCAGCAACAATCTCAAAATTCCGAGTTTGCTGAGTTGAAGAATATGTTGCAAAAGGAGTCCCAAGCTAGAGAGGCTGGAATGAAACTTTTAGAAAGCCAAATTTCTCAATTGGCTAGCAAGAGTACCACTCGAGCTCCGGGACACTTACCGACTCAAACTGACCAGAAAGAGACCCTAAACACCATTACTTTGAGGAGTGGGTCTACCCTGGAGGGGCCTGCTATGGTCGAGGATGCCCCTGAAAAGAATGAGGCGGAACCGAGTCAAAAGAAAGCTTTAACGAAGAATAGCAAAAACAAGGCGTCTACCAGGTATACCAGTCGATCGACTGATATACCCGGTCGATCGACTAAAGTGCGGGTTACAGGAGCTTCTGGTCCTATTCAAGTCAGTCGATCGACTGACCTCACTGGTCGATCGACTGAGGCCACTGCTGATATTGAGAAATTTCGTCCTCCAATGCCCAATAATTTGAGAGACCACTTATTTCGGGGTACGACAACTCCAAAAGTATTGGGGCAAGACCCGAGTGCTGATGGGTCCGTCCCAATTCCGAAGTTCGACCCAATGTCGGTCAATGGGTCACATTTGAGACGGACCGAAGAGGGTTCAAGCTTCAATAAGGAGAAGGTGGTGGACTTTCTGCCTAAGTCCACAGATGCCGGCATGCGTGACTTAGAGGAGAGGGCTAAACTACTTCTTACAGCCCCATATCCAGAGAGACTAGTGCCGACAAAGGAAAAGGTATCTTTCAGTAAATTTGAAAATGTTGTTCGTAGTCTTAACGTACAAGTACCTTTCCTTGAATTAGTGAATCAAGTGCCCGCTTATATGAAGTTCATGAAGCAATTACTTTCTAAAAAGAGGTCACTTGAAACCGTGCATACTGTTGCACTGACTGAGGAAACTTGTTCTTATTTATCTCATACTGCACCTCACAAACTAGAAGACCCGGGTAGCTTTTCCGTTCCTTGTAATATAGGTACCTTCTCTATTGAGAAGGCATTATGTGACCTAGGAGCTAGCATTAGCGTCATGCCCTTAAGTCTTGTTAGGAAGCTAAAATTGACTAGGTTTGCAGTCACAGACATGACCGTTCAGATGGCTGAACGATCTGCGGTCCAGCCTATAGGCGTCCTAGAAGACATCCATGTGCAAATAGGGAAGTTTTTCTTCCCCGTAGACTTTGTAGTCCTAGATATGCCTGAGGTTGCCCACATACCTATCATTCTAGGTAGGCCATTTCTGCACACTGCTGGTGCAGTTATTGATGTTGGTTCTGGGACCCTGACCTTCAAAGTGGGGAAGCATTCTATTGTCTTCGCCCAAACATCTAGGAAGAAAGACCCCATGTGGCCTGTCACCTGTAACACAGTTTCTGAAAAGAAATCATACTTTGTGCTTCCTGATATGCTTGTCTCTACTCCTATTCCTGTCATAACCCCTCCGCCCCAGATTGGGAGCAAATTGGAGGAAGATTTTTCTATTTCTGATATTGCAGGAGCTGGTTTGGGGAAGGAAGAGCCGCAAGTCGCTCCAGCTCTGAAGAAGCCGATCATTCAAAGAGGAGGTCTTGGTTGCCTTTGCTATGACACTTATGAGGAAGTTGATGATGAGCCGGTCAAAGTGAGAGAGTCTGATTTAGATTCTGATGAGTCCGAAGAGATCATTGACTGGGGAGATAAAGAAGTTGTTGATCCGTTGAGATCGGCGGATGCTGAAGCTAAGAAGGGTGCGGCTAAGAAGATAAGCACCGTTGAGCCTACCTCTAGTAGCCAGAAGCCGACGAAGTGGGCCATACCGTGGCCATTCTTGATCAACTATTAGTTGATCACATGCTATACAAACATTTTATTGCTTTTTAAACTCCTTTTTATTGCTTTTGTGTGTGCGAGACTTCGCATTTATCTCTTTTGCTTAGGATTTTATACGCTTTAGACTTTGGTTTGGGTTTTGCGCAATTTTAGGCGCGTATTATTGTGCACTTGCAGGTTTTTAGACCTCATTAGCTCAAGTAATTGAGCAAATACGAAGAAATCGAGAAATTACAAGACTTTCCCGATCGATCGACTGCCTTCCATGGTCGATCGACTGAGTTGCGCTTCTCAGGAGTTTCTGTTCCTGTTCACTTAGGTCGATCGACTGCCATTTATGGTCGATCGACCACTGCCGCTGCTCTATCTGTTCACGACCTTCCCCCTGCTGTGTTGGGTCGTTTTGCGGGATTAAGGGAGTTTTCTACTCTATTTTATTTCCCGACTCATTTCCGATTTCTTCCATTTTCGTAACTTTGCACATATTACCGCTTCTTTATTGCTTTCTCGGTTTTATGCGTGGTACTTTGTTTGTCTTTCAGGTACTTATTGGTAGCACTGCTGGCTACTGAAACCTCCTAGCTCACGCTGGTTTGGGGAGGTTTCCTTTGCTGCGCTTAAAGTCTTGTGAGTTTCTAAGTCTTTACTTCATGTTTTATTTATTTAATTTTCTCGCAAATTCCCGTTTCTCTTTTCTTCATTACATGAATTTGCACAATGGGGACATTGTGCGATTTGGTTTGGGGAAGGGTTTTGCGTCGCATATCATTTGCTTGCATTCACGTTTACATTTTGTTTGCATTGCTTTTTCATTTCATATATATATACAAAAATCCAAAAAATCGAAAAATTTCAAAAATTTCAGAAAAAATGCATGTTTATCTTAGCATTTAGGTCAGGTCGGAACGGTAGTATTTCAATGATGACATTGCATTTGCATCTGTTTTTGCCTAAGCCTTGCTTGATTAACATGTTATTAGTAGAATCGTATAAGTGCATATCTACGAGTTTTCGTTACTTATTTGCTGAACTTGAGACTTGACTTAGATTTTGGCAAGCTACATCATATTTCTGAGTTATTAGAGCCTATAACTGGTGTCATCTATGACCAGTTTATCTAGGATGTGAGTAGTACTCCTTATGAGGCATGTTACATCAATATGCATAAATATGAACTTAATCTGCTTAATACCTGTACGCATTCGGTTTGTGGTTTGTCGACACATGTGGTAGAGGTTTCCCTTTATTCATTATGCCCATAAACTCCACACTGCCAAAAATATCCTTTTTGTCCTATTTACTACATCCTACATTTAGCCTGTCCTTTGTCAAGCTAGTAGTCTATGTTCTTGGGATTGTTACTCAGTTTTTGGTAGCATTTGCTCTTATTTGAGATTTAGTTGGGAAGATGCAAAAAAAAAAAAAAATGATTTGAAAAAGAAAAGAGAGTTATGTACTGTTCATATCAGTCGATCGACTGCCAATTCTGGTCGATCGACTGAGGTTCGAAAGAAAAGAAGAAATCAATTCGCATATGTTCAAAATCCTTATCTTTTGGCGATTTTTGCTCCCATGTTGCATTAGTATCTTATGGGGAGTTAGTTGATTACTTTAATACTGGAGATTGTGAGATTTGTGCTTGCTATAGCACCGTTTCGTTTGATTTTGAGCAAGAAGAAGGATGTTGCCGTATGGTTCCGTTTTGGTACTAGCTTGATCACCTGTACCTCCACTTTTCCATAAATGTTTTGCCTCTTCTTGCCCATACCTCAGATATCCACATATATACCTCGGCATGTGTCATGGTCTTTGTTGGTTGGAATGCATATGTACGGTTGTAGAGATTACTTTCATATTATATTGCAGGCATGTTCTTATAGGTCATAGTTAGGTGAGAGTCTGTACAAAATGAATTCTTTCTATCCTCTTAAATTCACCTGTGCTTATGTGTGATACGAGCGACCCGTGAGAGTCCAACTTGATAAGTCTCTATAGTTGACAGTTCAGCAATTTTCTAACGACTTCATAACTCGTTTTCATGATTCACATTACTAATTGATTGTTGGTTATTACATTAAAATGGTTTAGGCTTTACATGTTGTAATTCGCTCTGAGATTGAACTCGTTCCATTAGGTCATTAGATCAAGTCTAGTTCTTGCTTGGGGACAAGCAAGGGTTTGGTTTGGGGAAGTTTGATGCGTGTCTTTTATATGATGTTTTATACCTCAATTTACACGCATTTCAGAGCTCATTTGTGTAGTTTAAGCTACCATTTCCCCTATTTCCGTCTACTTTCGTGTTTTTTGTACATTATTGCAGAAATGTGAAGAATTCAGCGGAAGTCGAGCTAAATCCGTCCCCGAGTACCTTGCATTGCATTTGACGTGAAGGATTCACTTAAGGAACGAACTTGGTGCGCATTTCAAGGCCCGAAAGACAAATCCACGAGTAGTTTAAAGCGGATCACCAGCTTAAGCAGTCGATCGACTGGCCCACTTAGTCGATCGACCAACCCACGGGATCCAGAAGCTACTGTTCAGCTCAGAGCAGTCGATCGACTAGGTATCATGGTCGATCGACCACATCGGTGCTTCAGACGAGAATTAAAAGATCGAGGAACTTGAAGCCCATTGTGTTTTAGGTTTTAATAATAAGTGTTACGTTGGTTTGCTATATAACGTAACCTAGTCGAGAGATACAATCATCCAGTTTTATTCAGAAATTTACCTAGTTTTACATTCAGTTTAGTTTATCGAATAATTAGGGTTCGGGATATTATTTCGCATTGGATTTTCGTTGTGCTTTCAATCATTCCGTTACAATACTTCTGCAAATTTCGGTATTTCTTCTGTTCTAATTTCCAGTTTATTACTTTATTTGCATTCATAGATATAGAATTTTTAGTTAGTTCCCGAAACCATAATTATCATTTTATGCTAGCCTTTTGTTCCGTAGTTTTAATTATGAATTCTTCTGTTTATTTCATCAATCTTATTGTTGTTATCATTCTTAGTATGAGTAGCTAAATTATTCGTGCTAGGATGTAGGGGAATTATAGTGTAGGCGGCGTAGAATAATGCGGCCTGAATCACGTGTCAGTCGATCGACTGACATACTTGGTCGATCGACTGACCTCGTGGGGTTTTACTTTCGTTTTAATTGTTTTAATTCTTTATTCGACAAATCGAGTGCACACGACTAGTTGAATGTTTAGGATTTGACTGACCCATTAGATCGAGAGATAGGGACAGTTGTTAGATCACCAATTAAAATGACTAAACTATGTTGAGATCGAAAGATAGGTAAAGTTTAGATTATTAGTCACTTTTCAGGACGAGAGTCGGTATTAGTGATATTAGGGACTTATAGCGAGATCGAAAGATGCTATCTGTTAAGAGTGGACCGAGAGGACCTCTTGTTTCCCGCCTCATGTGTTTGATTTAGACCGACTTAGTTTGCTGCCGCCGAAACTATAGTGAACCGACCTTCCTAGTACCCCTTCTTTTATCTGTTTTATCCGTTTATTTAGTTTATTGTCTTTTATTGCTATTAGTATTGACCAAATCAATTCAACCCCCACTTTCATTACCTTAGACTAAATTAGACAATTAGAAATTACATTCGCCTCTTTGTGGTTCGACCCTGTTACCACTAGCCTAGGTTAGTTTTAATAGGAAATTATAAATCTTATTTTTGGTACCTACAACGATGGGTATCAGGCATACCCACCATTCTTGCTCGTTCCTTCTACCCCGTCTGGCCTCGTGACTTACCGTACCTCCGGGGAGAGAGGTACTTGAGCCTGGATGCCATGCACTCTCAGCATTGGCTGACCACCGACTACCAGACATGGAAGATAGACGGTTCCTTGTCTGTGGACCTACCTTTTGACACTCTCCTCCGTATAGCCCCTTTGCCTACTGTCGCTAGGGGCGCCCGACTTCCACTACTGCCTGCCTACCACCTTCCACTCCGACCACCTCCCACTTTACCCGCCGCCAAGAAGCGACGTAGACTTGAGACTGGAGAGGGGTCTACACCTTCTAGGAGTGCCCAGCCTTCCACGGCTACTCCCATCCCGACCCCTACCCCTACTCCTACTCTTGCACCCACCGACCAGACACATGCACAGCCGGTCCTACCGGCTACTTTCGTACCACCTCCACCCTTTGTGGCGTCCGCGGTCATGGACCAAAGGTGCCGTGATGGTTTGTTGCTTGAGACTGCAGAGAGACAGGCTCGTATGGAGAGGGACTTAGCTCTTACCTTGCACCCTCTGTACGATTACCACTTGAGGAGACACCGTCCGATCCCAGAGGGTTGGCCACACCCTTCTTTTTACCGGTACCCAGCTGAGGGGTACCCGGAGTCTGCTGAGGAGGACGAGGAGGACGAGGACCCTGAGGTGGCAGTGGAGAGAGCTCGAGCTGAGCAGAGGAGGATGAGAGAGGTGGAGGATCCGGAGTTCACGGTGGAGGACATCCGTGACGAGGAGGCTGATGAGTAGCTACTGGTCTACTCACTTCCCCAGTTTTCTGGCTTGTTTGGGGAAGTTCGTGTTTTGTATGTCCATCTTACTCTTTTATTTTTGTCTCCTTTTTACTTTATTGTTTTTATTCTTTATTGGTTGTATATTCCCGTTCCCCTGTATATATCTGCTGGTGTATGCTGGAGGACAACGAGGGCGTTGTCCGTTTTGGTTTGGGGAGGGTATTGCATCCTTTTGAGTCTGCATTTGCATTTGTTTTGCATTCACGTTTATTTATTTCAGCTTGCATTGTTTATTTATCTGATTAAAAAAAAACGAAAATTAATAAAATATTCACGTTTATTTTTGCATATAGTTTGAGTCGGAACGGTAGATTTCCGTGATGAAACTGCACTATAGCTTGTCATTTCGCTTGAGCCTTGCACTTCTGTTGATAGTTATTAGCTTTGTCATACGCATAGTCTACGAGTTTCTGTTCAAATATAGGTGAGTGTTTAGACTTGACCTGATAAATTGGCAAACTACTCCATAATTTCTGAGTTTTAGAGCCCATAACTGGTGACATTCATGACCAGTTAATTAGGAATTGAGAGTAGTACTCCTTGTATATCATGTTCATCATTTTTGCACTTTTATGACATTCAATTTCTTGTCAAATGCACACATTCGGGTTTGTGGTTGGTGTCACATGCAGGGAGGTGCTTGCAAATTTTCCCCCTTTCCTTATATTTTTCACCCATTTAGCCCCACATAAGCCAAAATTTGCCTTTTTGACCCATTAGCTACATCTCAAACTGAGCCTGCCTTGTCAAGCTAGTTTAGTATGTCTTTTGTTGTATGATTTTCCGTCTGCAGTTTGGCTCGTATCAATTTGTATGGAGTTGGTGTAAATAGAGGAGGGAGAAAAAGTAAAAAAAAAAAGAGAATTGAAAAAGAAAGAAAAAAAAGAGTGAAAAACGTGAAGAAAGAACAAAAAAAAATGAAGAAAAAAAAATAAAAAAAGGCTGATTCACGTGAAAAAGAAGAAGAAGAAAGGAAAAAAAAGGGTTTCATTTGTTATTTTGATTCATTTAGACGGTGTTTAAAAAAGGAAAGTTTGTGACTGTCTAACTCCTCCATTCTTATTCCATATTTTTGAGGAGATTGTGTTTGAGTTTAGTGAGCTGTGTGCCAAATGAAGGGCACTTGTATTCTATTTTTCAGTCAGTTCAGATTCAGATGGTTTATTATGGTCCTGTTAGGAACTAGCTTGACGCTTTTACCTCCACATTACCATAACTTGTTTTGCCTTTTCTCACCTGAACCTCACTATTCCCATATTATTTGTAAGCCCTCGGCTGTGACGGACATTATTGGTTGGAGTGTGTGCATTAGTACTTGAATTGTCTTTCATTTTTGTTGCATGAATGCTATGTAGGTCACAGTTAGGTGAGTGACTGTCTTTCCTTCTCTCTTTTACATATAACATTCACCCTTTGCTTCATGAGAGAAGAGTGACCACGAGAGAGTCCGATTTTGTTGGTCTTGCAAGGTCGATAGGTTGGCTATATTTCTGAACAACTTATAAGTCGTTTGTGTATTGACTGCTTAGCTCTAACTGTCAGATTTTGTTGCATTAAATTGGTTCAAGTAGACAAGTTAAGCTAACTCTGAGTTTTCATTTCCGTTCCATTAGTTGCATTTTAGTTTACTCGAGGACAAGTAAAGGTTCGGTTTGGGGACATTTGATACGTGCATATTGTATAGTCTTTTTAGCCTATTTTAGCATGTATTTCTATGCATTTTTGTACTGTTTATATAGTATTATGCCCCGAATTGGCTACTTTGGTTCGTTTTGTCCGTTTTGTAGAAATGAACGCGAAAAAAGTGGAATCGTACCACTTTTCGTCCTTTTTGCATGCATTTAGAGGAGACGGGATTTTCCAGAGTGAGATACTGCATTGGAATGCGTGAAGGCACGGTTTACGAGGCAGTCGGTGACGAGATTGGCTGATTTGAAGGAAGAAGACTAGAACGAGTAGTTTTACCACTCGATCGAGTGGTTTTTATGGCCTCAGTTGATCGATCGAGTAAATATTTACTCGATCCAGAAGTGCTGAAAAGAGAGTTACTCGATCGAGTAACTATTCTAGTCGATCGAGTAGATTATCCTGAGTTTTGCTCGATCGAGTGGATTTATTCTACTCGATCGAGTGATTTAGCATGGCGTGGGCTTTAATTAGCCTGTGAGTGTGTTTTAGTTGTTGGACTTAGTTTGTTTTCTATTTAAACTTGCGTTAACTAGGTCATTAATTATCTTTTTATCTATCATTCTAGTTTTGACAGTAAAATACATTACGCTGCTTTTCCTTCTCTACTGTAACTTTATTTCTCGGATTATTTCGCTCGGATTTGATTGTTCTTTACGCCGGATTCGCACGATTGTAATATCTTCCTGCTTTATTAATAATAATCTTTATTTCGTTGCTTTGATTACTTATTTTACTTCGTTTATTCCTTTGCCCTAATTTACTTTATTGCAATTTGATTATCGTTTTAATATGTTGAATGCTGGTTATTTATTTGTTGTAAGTCTTGATAGTATTAATAGCGATATGAGTAGCTAAATCTAATTCATGTTGGGATTAGGGGATCTACGGTAGAAATGTGACGATGTAGTAAATAGTTTAGATGAGTTAATTGTGAGGCTCTGTCACCATAGCAATTTAACTGTGTTTTTTACCGACTTAGTTGAGTGCACGCTTCTAAGTCATCCCTTTAATCTGGCTAAACTTAATCCTGGATCGGAAGATTGGAGTAAATAGGCCTGCTATGAACAGTAGACTACCCTGACGAGGACGGAAGTTAAGTTAGTGGTATTTTAGGATAGAAAGTGGACCGGAAGGACCTTTCCATATCCGTCTCGCATTAATTTATCTAAGTTGTTTACAGGTGACTCACTGGACTACCGTAGTGAACCGAAATCCTGACATGACCCTTCTCTATCTGATAGTTTAATTCTATTTTCTGCCTTTACTGCTCTATCTCTGCTTTTTCCTTTAAACCTTCTAGTTTAGAAAACCAATTCAAACAACCCCCCCCCCCCATTTGTGACCAAATAGACGGACTTCTACAGATATCTTGCCTCCCTGAGGAGATCGACCTGACTTCCCTAGCTATATAGTTAGTTTAGTTAGTTTATTTTTGATAGGTATACGACAGACGTATCATCCGTTTGAAAACGTAGGTGGGTATAGACGAAAAGAATGCCCAAAATAACCAAGTATAATATATAGGATGTTGTTGAACCATATAGATATATATATGTTTATGTTTTGATGATGTCAAGAGTGCTTTATATTCTATATACTCGTTGCGCGTAATTGTTTGTTTAGTCTTTTAGATTGGACTTACTAATCGCAAGCATTAAGGAATTGTGATGTAAGTATGATGCGTTTATATTATGATCAAGCCCTCAATCAATGATCAAGATATTACAAGATATTGAAGAATTATTCAAGCATTCATGAGAATATGAAGCTCATTTAAAGATTTATCAATCTTGAATGATGAAGTAGCCTACACTTGAAGATCTCCTAAGAAGATTAGAATAGTGTAGGTAATTATCTCGTAATGGTAACGTTAGAGTGCGCTTCTTAAATTGGTAAAGTTATAGCTTTACAACCATAACATTACTTATATAAGAGTTCAATGTTATAGCTCTTCTACTATAACATTGAGATGTGAAGTTTATATTATACACGACAAAAAATGTTTTTAAATTATTTTTAGAAAACTATTTTTGTTCTTTTAAATGTTTTAGTAGAAGTATTTATTTTATAAGGGAGCTTATATTCATATTGAGTGTGGTTTTATTTTAAGCTTATAATTAGTAATTTTGTTGAATCAACTTATGAGTTGAGTCATATTACTAATTAGGGTTTCTAATGCTATCCACTCTAAAACCCTAAATCTAACCTAGTGCCATGCTAGGGTTTTCACGAAAAACAAGGCCTGTGAGCCGTGTGGTTCTCGTGTAAGCCCAATAATATAATTTGATTATTGTTAAGATTTTACTCTCTAGAATTATCTTAACATATCTTCTATATTTGGTATGATATGGTTATATATAATAAGATACTTTTGTTATGGAAAAATCTTATCATATCTCAAGATTTAAGGAAAAGATAATAGGAGAATAATTTATAAATTATCTTTTGGTTATTCTCAATTATTTTCTAAAGATTTTAAGGAAAGAAATAATAAGATATGATTTATTTACATATCTTATATTTCGGCTATCTAGGGTTTAAGGAAAATATATTAAGTATATATTTGATTAGATTATCTTATATTTATCCTATATCTTTTCTAAGAGATTGCTTAAATAAAATAAGGAAAAGTGTTATGATTTTTCCTTATTGTTTCGGCATATCTAGGGAATTAAGGAAAAAATATTAGGTGAATATATGATAAAATAATCTATTAACAACTTATATCTTTTCCTAAGATTTTAATAAGATATGATTCTATTTCCATATCTTATTATTTTCGGCCAAATTAGGGTTTCAAGGAGACCGAAACGTTGCTCCTCTTCTACTATAAATACTCTACACTTTGCAACATTGAAAGTAAGACCTATGAGCATAACTTTGATTTATTTTCAAAAAGCAAAAACCGTGTTTTAAAGCAAGAAAACCGTTTTGTTATTTTTTGAGAAAGGTTGTGTATTTTATAAACTCGTGCATTCATTCTTATTGTTATCGTTATAAGATAATAATGCTTAATTGATTTCTTACTCGTCCATTAACATGAACTTTTAGTAGAATCATTAGTGCTTTCTTATTAGCATAAGTTAGTCACTCGAGTATTTAACGGTACTCATTGATTTACAGCTAGAGTTAGTTGTACGAGTTGGGTTAGTAAATTTGTAATCTGTAGCAAGGTACTAAATTTATTAATCGAGAATAGTGGACGTAGGTTTCGACTTGTGAAACTGAACCACTTCAAAAACCGTGTGTCTCCTCTCTTTCATTCGTTCGTTTACTTTGTTTTATTTGTTCATTAGTTGATTAGTTAAAGTTTAATCAATAAACATTAAATAATCAATTATATTCATACAATCGCAAAAGCTTTCAAAAGTTTTAAATCCTCAATTCACCCCTCCTTCTTGAGTATTTGGATCTATAGACTCTTCAATTGGTATCAGAGCCTTGTGCTCTTGATTGCCTAAACGCAAAGAGGCTGATCTATCTTTTTTTTATTTATCTTATCGTTTTATATTCCGCTGCCTATCACGTGATAAATGGATTCCAAATATCTCAAGTGTCCTGTCTTTGATGGGAAGAATTATGGATTGTGGAAAAACATGATGACTCACTATGTGAAAGGTCACGATTGGGAGTGCTGGAGGATTATCCAAAACGGACCGCACAAAATTTTTGTTGCATTCGAAGAAGGCACTACCTATGAAAAGAAACAAGAGGGCTATATCGAGGCCGACTACAAGAAGGCCGAAAAGAACTCCAAAGTAATAAGTCTCCTGCAAAACGGAATGACTTCTACATATTTTGATCGGTTTTTTTCGTGCTCTACGGCCAAGGAGATATGGGATGGGCTTGAACTAGCTTATGAAGTTACTTCCATTATTAGAAATCACCGAATAGATTTGCTAATGCAAAAATATGAGCTATTCATTATGGCGCCTAATGAGTCCTTGGATAGTATGTCCGCAAGGTTTTCTAGCATTATAAACGAGCTAAAAATCCTAGGTAGGAAGTTCAGTACTGAGGACAATGCTAGAAAGGTTCTTAGGAGCATGACTAAGAAGTGGCGTGCCAAAGTCACTACAATGGAGGAATCACGAGATCTTGAAAACCTATCCTATCAAGAACTCATTGGTGCTCTAATGGCCCATGAAATTACTCTTAACAAAGATGACGCTGAACCAAGCCGAAATAAGAGTATGGACTTAAAGAGCGAAGAAGTCGACTCTGAACTAGAGGATGAAACTGTTCTGTTTGCACGCCGGTTCAAAAATAAGATCTTTCGAAACAAACAAACAAAATCATCTTACAATAACAACAAGAAGTCGTCCAACAAAAAGGTTACAGAATCAAAATCATCTTTCGCAAATAGAGGTTGCTTCAAGTGTGGAGAATATGATCACATGATCAAGGACTGCCCTACATGGGAGAAGATCAAGGACAAGACAAAACGCGAGAAGACAAAGAAAGAGTTCAAACAAGTAATGATGGCTTCGTGCTGGGGAGACCTTGGCTCAGAAGATGACGAGGGATCTGAAGATGACAAAGTAGCCAACCTTTGTCTCAGCAGCGTTAGTCTTGACCTAATCTCCGACAGCGACGATGAAAGCACAAACTCTCACTCAAACTATTGCTTTCTCGGAGAGTCAGACGAAGATGACGATGAAGAGGTAAGTTATCTTGAACTTAAAAAACGTGTTAAGAAATTGTCTAAAAGTGCTTTAATTGAATTCTTTGAACAATCTCTCGATAAGTGTCACGAACAGGACTTGGAGCTAAAAGATCTAAAGGAACAGTTTCTCGAAATTGCAGAAGAGAATCACACTCTGAAGGCTAAAGCAAAGAAGTTAAGGTCTAAGGTTATAGCTGAGAAAGCAACAACGTTAGATTCTACTATAGCTGAAAAGAAGGAATTAGAGTCCAAAGTTATAGCTAATGAAGCTATAACTTCAGACCTAAAGCTTAATGTCAAGCATCTTTAAGCCAAACTTATACCTAATGAAGCTATAACTTTAGAACTTAGAAAAGCCAAAGAACTTTTGGAAACTAAGGTCACATCTGATGAAGCAGTGATCTTAGACCAAAAGAAAGAGATAGATTCTCTCTCAAAGCAATTAAAGGAATCTAAGACCGATATGATCAATGTTAAGAAACAACATTACGATGTTGTATTTATTATTAATAAATGATTCCAAGACTTTCGTGATAACCTTAAAAAGGATAATGATGTAGATCACACGAAATGTCAAGAAGAGATTAAAACCCTAAAGGATCTACTCTTACATGCTAGGAAGGTCCATGATAAGTGGGAGGGTAGCACAAAAGTCCTAAACTTCCTAACCAAGCAATCTGACAATAATATGAAGATGGGGTTAGGACATGAGTGCTACAGTCGTAGAGATCACTCTAAATGCAAATCAACACCTTCGGATTTTGATTTCAGAAAAAGGAAGTATGCTGATCTTCCTGAATTTCTGATTTGCAATTACTGTGGTCATACAGGTCATATCCAAAACAACTGTGTCAAAAAGACTCATGATATACGAAAAAAAACCGAACATGCTAAAGCTGTTGACACAGTAGTCGAGGATGATGAAACCCCCATAAATGAATCTAACGAAGTAAGGAATAACAAATTTCGTTGGTTATTTGACATGGCCTTTGACTACACCAAGAAACCTAGCACTTCACAAAATCCCTGTCGACCTAAGCCTAGTAAACCTGTTCACAAGGGATACAGTCATGATAGACCTAGAGAAATTCCTAGACCGAGAGAAAGCCCTAAACCTAGAACTCCTCCCATGCAAAATAACCCAAGGGTTATAAAATTGGTTATTAGACAAGTTTGGGTTCAAAAGGATTTGGTATATAGAGTAACTAATCATAAGGGATCCAACTTAGATTGGGTACCTAAAAACTGTATCTAATCCCTTCTGCAGGAAGTAGTGAAAGAAAACAATCAATGGTATCTTGACAGTGGATGTTCAAGACACATGACCGGAGATAACAATCTATTTCTTTCACTCAAGCCCTTCAACGGAGGAAAAGTGATGTTCGGGGACAGCAAAAAGGGAAAAGTAATCGGCATTGGCAAAATCGGAATTTCTAAATCTCATGCGATCAGTGATGTTTATCTTGTGGACGGTTTAAAACATAACTTGCTAAGCATATCTCAACTGTGCGACAAAGGTAACAAAGTCGTTTTCTATACTGATAGTTGTCGCATTATAATCGAAGGAACTAGCAATGTTATTCTTGAAGGCCACAAGAAAACAAATGTCTATATGGTAGATTTAAATGTTGTGCCTACTAACTCTTTTTCATGCATGAAAGTTACACTTGATGATCCCTGTTTATGGCATAAACGGTTTGGTCACATTAGCTCACTAACCTTGAACAAACTAAAGAAGTGGGACTTGGTTGAAGGGTTACCTAAAATCAAGTTCGACCAAGAAAAGATGTGTGATACGTCTGCCAGATGCAAACAAGTAAGATCATCATTCAAACCTAAAAGAGTAGTAAGCACAAATCAAGCCTTGGAATTTGTACACATGGATTTATGTGGACGTATGAAGGTAAGGAGTAGAGGAGGATCAAGGTACTTCTTCGTTGTTGTAGACGATTACTCGAGGTATGTATGGCCTATCTTTCTTCATTCAAAAGATGAAACATTTGATGAATTTGATTGTCTTATGAAACGTGGTCAAAATAAATATAAGACTAATCTTGTATCTATTCGTACGGATCATGGCACCGAGTTTGACAATCAAGCTTTCATAAAATATTGTAGAGTTAATGGTGTAGGGCATAACTTCTCTGCACCAAGAACTCCTCAACAAAACGGTGTCGTTGAACGTATGAATAGAACTTTGGAAGATATGACTCGTACAATGCTTTTGTGTAGTGGTTTACCTCGTAACTTTTGGGCTGAAGCCATTAGTACTTCTTGCTACATCCATAACCGTGCTATGATCTGACCTATTCTTAAGAAAACCCCTACGAACTCCTTAGAAGTCGAAAACGTAATATCTCCCATCTTCGTTGCTTTGGGAGTAAATGTTTTGTTCACAATAACGGTAAAATCCGGTTAAGTAAGTTCGACCCTAGGAGTGATGAGGCGATTTTCATAGGATACTCAGATGATAGCAAGGCCTACAAAGTCTTCAATAAGAGAACTCTTTGTATTGAAGAAAGTGTCCACGTTATTTTTGATGAATATAACATGTTTGATAAGCCTTTACAGGATGAGGAAGAAGACTTGGATGAACCCGACTTTCGCCTTTCAAGAGACGATCCCCCGGAATTGGAATTGGAGGACAATGAGATAGAAGGAACAAGTGATGAACTTGATCATTCTTCAAAAGATAAAAAGGAGAAAACCAAAGTTATAGTTGATGATACTATAACATTGACTCAAAATAATGACTCCCAAACTAATGTTATAGGTTATGTTACTATAACATTGGATCCAAATCAAGGTGTAGAGTTCGAAGTTATAAACGGCTATAATACAACACCCGGATTGGATTCAGGGGGAAATTCCTCCAATTCCGATCCAAATGAAGTTGGGACAAGCTCAAATAACGATGAAGAACCAAGTACTTCAATCAAGTGGAAATACAAGAGCTCACACCCCATAGACAATATTCTTGGGAATATTAAGAAGGGTGTTCAAACTAGATGATCCTTGAATAACTTCTGCTCTTTCTACTCTTTTCTATCCATGATCGAACCAACAAATATCAATGAAGGTCTTGCAGAATCAGATTGGATTGTAGCTATGCAAGAAGAGCTACAGCACTTCGAATGAAACAAGGTTTGGCATTTAGTTCCTAGAACAAAGGATCGATCTGTCATTCGAACAAGGTGGGTCTTTAGGAACAAACTAGATGATGCCGGAGTCATTATCAGAAACAAAGCAAGATTGGTGGTCCAAGGTTATAATCAACAAGAAGGAATAGATTATGACGAGACATTCGCACCTGTCGCCCGTCTTGAAGCTATTAGACTTCTGATAGCATTCGCAGCACATAAAGGAATGAAGCTCTTCCAGATGGACGTCAAGACAACATTTCTGAATGGGTATTTACAGGAAGAAGTCTTCGTTGAAAAACCCCCCGGATTTAAGAATATCAAGTTTGAAGATCACGTCTTCAAGTTTGATAAAGTCCTATGCGGATTGAAACAAGCACCTAGGGCATGGTACGACAGGTTATCCAAGTTTCTACTTGACAGTGGATTCAGCAGAGGATCTGTTGATAAAACCCTATTTCTAAAATCCGAGAGTTCTGACCTTTTGTTCAAATATACGTCGATGACATTATCTTTGGATCGACCAACCGAAACTTATGCAAGTATTTTTCTAAGTTGATGACCACCGAGTTCGAGATGAGTATGATGGGAGAATTGAAATTCTTCCTAGTTCTGCAAATACAACAAACTAATGAAGGCATTAAAATTCATCAACAGAAGTATATCAAGGAATTAATTCGAAAATTCGGAATGGAAAATTCTCATGCTATGCCTACTCCAATGGTCGAGAACAAGAAATTGACATTAGATAAAGACGGTAAATCAGTTGATGAAACTACTTACCGTGGAATGATTGGGTCATTGTTATATTTGACTGCAAGTAGACCCGATATTATGTTTAGCGTATGCATTTGTGCGAGATATCAATCATCTCCTAAAGAATCGCATATGACGGCCGTAAAACAAATTTTACGATATTTCATTGGAACGGCCAAGCTGTATTTATGGTATCCAATGGAATGTAAATTCGATCTAGTCGGTTATTCCGATGCCGACTACGCAGGATGTTCTCTAGACAGAAAAAGCACGTCGGGTGTCGCCACATTTGTCGGACCGTGCATTATTACGCGGGGTTCGAAGAAACAAAATTCGGTTGCTCTCTCAACTGCTGAAGCCGAATATATTGCTGCAGGATTGGTATGTACACAATTATTATGGCTTAAGCAACAATTACGTGATTATGGTGTTGACGTAGGATGCATTCCTGTTTTATGTGATAATACTAGTGCGATAATAATTTCTAAAAATCCCGCACAACATTCACGTACCAAACATATTGAAATAAGACACCATTTTATTCGAGACCATGTTGAGAAGGGGAATATAAAACTTGAATTTTGTAGTACTGAAAAACAACGGGCAGACATTTTGACAAAGCCGTTAGCTAGAGGACGTTTTGAGACTTTACGGTTGGAAATTTGTTTAATCGGTGGCACCTAAACTATCATAATTATTTCCTAACCGTATAACTGACTAGTTAAGACGAGATTGTATATCCGTGTCTGTGTTTTCCGTTGCAAGTACACTCTTATATAGTATTTTATTATTTTATGTGAATATTCCGTTTACTAGTCTATTATATTTTGTGTTGTATACAAACCATAACTCTTGTTCATCACATATACATGCTTAATCGAAACTACTTATACATTCTAAGGTTTAGAGCTTCATAAACTAATGACATTCATGATTGGTTTCATTTAGGATGTGAGTAGTACTCCTTACATGGCATGTAACATCAAATTGCATAAGCATGAAATTTGTCTCCTATTGCCTGTATACACTCGGTTTGTGGTGGTGACACATGAGGAGAGACGACCCTTCCTTTACGTTTTACCTACTAACCTCACATTAGCCAAATTTGCCTTGTTTTGACCTATTTATTCTACTACATTCCATATGGTCTACCCTTGTCAAGCTAGTCTTGTTGGTAAGTTTGGAAGTCTTGTTGTGGTCAATTTTGTTGCTTTTGTGATGGATATTGAAAGGAAGAAGAAAAAGATGGAATGAAACAAAAAAAAAAGAGGAGAAAAATACAAAAAAGAAAAAAAGAAAAATGATACTATAAAAGATGGAAAGGCAAAAATCTCTTATTACTCCTATTCTTATTCATTACCATATTACTTGAGAAGAAGTACTTGTTGATGTAAGTAAGTTTGTGCCATACTTGGCATGGTGCATCATCTGTTATGTTGGGTTGGAAAGTGGAATATGGTTACTTTTGGTTGTGATCGGTGCTAGCTTGGCTTTTACCTCCGCATATCCAAAATATTTTGCCCCTTCTTACCCAATTACCTCACCTCACATTACTTTGTAAGTCCTCGGCGTGTGTTTTGGACCTCGATTGGTTGGAGTGTATATGTACGGTTACTAGAGATGACTATCATGTTAGATTGCATGCATGCTTCTGTAGGTCGTAGTTAGGTGAGTGACTACTTTGCTTCTCTCCTACAAAATCTATACTAAACTTGGTTTGTATTACACACTTTATATGTAGGACTTGCTTATGTTGAAATCGTTCTTATGTTATAATATATGCTTTGGTAAATATATATTTCTTGCCTCGGTTGATATCATTCTAGTCGTTTTATGTTTGTTCTCGTCTTTTCGATGATGTCAAGAGGGGGAAGAAATGACCATGATTTAGTATTTGCCTAAGCTTGCTCCTTGTCAAGACCAATTGTCTCTTAAAGTCCTTAAAGTTTCGGTCTTGTATATAATTGTTTGATCTTACGTTGATCTTTATCTATAAAGATGACGGTATTATATTGAGGGGGAACTATATACTTAGTCACAATTTTAGGAGACTTACCATCATCAAAAGGGGGGAATTTGTTGAACCATATGGATATATATGTTTTTATTTTGATGATGTCAAGAGTGCTTTATATTCTATATACTCGTTGTGCGTAATTTTTTGTTTAGTCTTTTAGATTGGACTTACTAATCGCAAGCATTAAGGAACTGTGATGGAAGTATGATGCGTTTATATTATGATCAAGCCCTCAATCAAGGATCAAGATATTACAAGATATTGAAGAATTATTCAAGCATTCATGAGAAGATGAAGCTCATTTAAAGATTGATCAAGCTTGAATGATGAAGTAGCCTACACTCGAAGATCTCCTAAGAAGATTAGAATAGTGTAGGTGATTATCTCGTAATGGTAACGTTAGAGTGCGCTTCTTAAATTGGTAAAGTTATAGCTTCACAGCCATAACATTTCTTATATAAGAGCTCAATGTTATAGGTCTTCTACTATAACATTGAGATATGAAGTTTATATTATACACGACAAAAAATGTTTTAAATTATTTTTAGAAAACTATTTTTGTTCTTTTAAATATTTTAGTAGAAGTATTTATTTTACAAGGGAACTTATATTCATATTGAGTGTGGTTTTATTTTAAGCTTATAATTAGTAATTTTGTTGAATCAACTTATGAGTTGAGTCATATTACTAATTAGGGTTTCTAATGCTATCCACTCTAAAACCCTAAATCTAACCTAGTGCCATGCTAGGGTTTTTACGAAAAACAAGGCCTATGAGCCGTGTGGTTCTCGTGTAAGCCCAATAATATAATCTGATTATTGTTAGTATTTTACTCTCTAGAATTATCTTAACATATCTTTTATACTTGGTATGATATGGTTATATATGATAAGATAATTTTGTTATGGAAAAATCTTATCATATCTTAAGATTTAAGAAAAAGATAATAGGAGAATAATTTATAAATTATCTTTTGGTTATTCTCTATTCTTTCCTAAAGATTTTAAGGAAAGAAATAATAAGATATGATTTATTTACATATCTTATATTTCGGCTATCTAGGGTTTAAGGAAAATATATTAAGTATATATTCGATTAGATTATCTTATATTTATCCTATATCTTTTCTAAAAGATTGCTTAAATAAAATAAGGAAAGTTGTTATGATTTTTCCTTATTGTTTGGGCATATATAGGGAATTAGGGAAAGAATATTAGGTGAATATATGATAAGATAATCTATTAACAACTTATATCTTTTCCTAAGATTTTATGGATAAAAATAATAAGATATGATTCTATTTCCATATCTTATTATTTTCGGCCAAATTAGGGTTTCAAGGAGACTGAACCCTTGCTCCTCTTCTACTATAAATACTCTACACTTTGCAACATTGAAAGTAAGACCTTTGAGCATAACTTTGATTTATTTTCAAAAAGCAAAAATCATGTTTTAAAGCAAGAAAACTGTTTTGTTATTTTTTGAGAAAGGTCTTGTATTTTATAAACTCGTGCATTCATTCTTATTGTTATCGTTATAAGATAATAGTGCTTTATTGTTTTCTTACTCGTTCATTAACGTGAACTTTTAGTAGAATCATTAGTGCTTTCTTATTAGCGTAAGTTAGTCACTCGTGTATTTAACGGTACTCATTGAGTTACAGCTAGAGTTAGTTGTACGAGTTGGGTTAGTAAATTTGTAATCCGTAGAAAGGTACTGAATTTATTAATCGAGAACAGTGGACGTAGGTTTCGACTTGTGAAACTGAACCACTTCAAAAACCGTGTGTCTCCTGTCTTTCATTCGTTCGTTTACTTTGTTTTATTTGTTCATTAGTTGATTAGTTAAAGTTTAATCAATAAACTTTAAATAATCAATTATATTCATACAAATGAAAAAGCTTTCAAAAGTTTTAAATCCTCAATTCACCCCCCCCCCCCCCCTTGAGTATTTTGGATCTATAGACTCTTCAGATGTCGGAGAAGAGGCGCACAAAACTTGGGCCCACAAATAATACACTTTTAACGGATTTTCAAATTTTGAGCTGGAATGTCGCTGGGGAACAGACGCAGCAGGAGCTGCGGCATTTGGAAGGGGCGCAGCTAGTGCTGCATCTTTTCTTGGTTTTGTCCCTGCCAGGGTAAAACCTCGATTAAAACCGTGTTTCATTTCATAATTACAAAACACAATTTCTCTCAATTTCTCTCAAATTCCGACCAATCTTTGCCAAAACTTGATCAATTCGTGCCATAAATCATTACCAATAGAGGTATGTATTTTATTCTTGCTTTAAATTTGTGTTTTTGCTTGAATTTGAGCCGAAAATATTAGGGCTCTTCTCCCCTTTATGTCGAAAATTTGGGGCTTTTGCCTCAAATTAAATTGCTTGATAAAATTGAAATGAAAAATGGGTAATTGGAAATGTTAGGAACATAACCATGTATTCTTATTGAATTTTCGCCAAGTATTGAGTATTTGGGCGAAAAATAAGACGGTTTCTCTGCTATTTCGAAAATCGCTTCGAAAATGACCTTAGGATTGTCCATATTTGATGAAACTTGGTATTTTGGAACCCTTGTGTAATGGGTAAACTTGCTATAATGTCAAATTTTTGATTTGTGACAACTCTTTCAGGACACTTTTTAGGGTATAATCGCTATTATAGCGAAATGTTGCCAAAATTTCGACTCAAACCCGCGACTAGGCTTGAACTTAGACTTGAGTTGTCCCAACCTTCCACAAGTGTGGTCGGGTTTTGAAAGAAATTGCCAAAGATGGCGAGAAAAGCCACTTTTAGATGCTCGAAAATGCTTGAAACGGCTTAAAAGAGGCTTGTCATGGCTTGACATGGCTTTGTTTATCTTGATTTTGCAGGTGACGTGCCTTCTACGTCGGGGAGGGACCCCATGGACGTGGACTTAGACCCTTCTCGTTCTCTCGTGGGGGGAGAGAGACAGGAGGAGATCGTGGAGGAGGTTGAGGAGGTCCCGAGGAGGGCCAACGTGGGGCGAGGTGGTCTCCAGCTTGTGGGTGCACCCGAGTGGGCCGAAAAATGGGATGGTAGACATCTCATTTGGGCAGCAGAGAGCCACCTGTCTTACAGGACGACGAGGAGTTCGGTAAGTTTCGAGCTTGTCATTTTCCATTACCTTGCCATTCCATTTCTCACTTGTCTTATGCTAAAGATAGCTTTTGCTTTGAATTGATACAGGAGGCCGGGAACATGAGGTCCTTTTCCGGTTACACGACGCTGATGGATGCCTTCGGGAGACTGTCGGAGGAGGAGAAGGCCATCATCGAGTTGGGAGCCTTCAGGGTTTTGGTGGGAGCTTGGAGGGCGATTAGGGAAAGGAAGATTCGGGCTAACCTTAGCCTGATTCGAACTTTCCTTGATCGATACTAGGACACGACCTCGACTTTCTATATGCCTTTTGGAGAGGTCAGGGTCACTTTGGAGGACTACGACATGATCTCGGGTCTGCCGTGTGGAGAGGAGCCTTTGGTGTGGCCGTTGACATCCATGAGACTGGACTCGACCGAGGCGAGGAGGCTGATCGACTGGAACCTGGTGGTAGGTGCTGCCAGCGTTCCTGGGTTGGTGCCGAGTTCTTATGCCAGAGACTACTTCACGGGTAGGACCCCGGCGATGGTGACGATGGATGGGAGGAAGGTGCCTCCTCCCCTTTGTACTGCTGAGCAGAGTGCTTGTCTGTGGCTGTGGTGGTTCTTGTCTTCGATTTACCTCCGAGACAAGGGGGAGAGGCTGTCGACGAAGCTTTTTCCTTTTCTTGCCGACTAGAGTAGCCTAGGTCGTTGGGACTGGGTTGGGACTGGGTTACTCCTGGCTTTGCGGTCCTCACTCGTTACATGAGGGCCATGGTACGTCCAGAGCTGATGGAGAAGGGGACTACTCCTGCCACTGTCGGTCCTGGACTCTTGTTGGAGGTATGAACCTTTCCTTTGCATTATGAATGATCACTATTTATTCATTTCCTCATATAAAAATAAATTATTGCTTTGTCTGCAGCCGTGGGTGTACTCCTACTTTCCTAGCTTCACGTCCAAGAGTATGGAGCCTGAGCCAATGGTGTACCATGTCATGAGGGATTGGGTGGTGTGCCGTAGGAAGAGCCAGCGCTCTTCTTACGATGTTTTTCGGAGGGGCGTGAATGCCCTGACGTTGGACAGCGCAAGTGCCTTTACTTTTCCTTTTCTGTCTATTGTTTAGAAGTGATCATAGGAATGACCCCTTTCCCGTTTAGAGCCGATCATAGGAATGACCCCTCGTTTTCTTATATTAGTGGGTGCCTAGACCTTGGGAGAGTTACCCTGAGGCTCCAGCTTTCGTGGCTAAGGTCCTTCGTCCTAGGAGCTCGAGCCGGTTGTTGCTGAGGACGCGCATGAGGCCTGTGTGGTACTTGGGCGAGCGTTTGACTCGGCAGTGCTCTCGTGACACCTTTATGGTTCCCATCGATCATCCACGGACGATGTTTAGGGAACCTTCTGAGGCTGAGAGAGAGACTGACTTGGCCGACGCGGATGGTGACGCCCTCCTTCTTCCTGGCGAGGAGTACTCTGAGTTCGTTCGTCAGAGGTTAGCGTACTGGCCGATCGTGGTAAGCATTTGACCTTTTACTCATTCTTGAATTGATTTGATGAATGATCATCAAGTAAAGAGTCATTGGAACTTTGTAGGAGATCGAGGTGACAGGTGTCGAGCCCCCAGCTCACCCCGAGGTGTTGGAGTACACTGATGCGGCGGGCATGACGACGATCTCGGAGATTCGTGACTTCGGTGAGGAGGTGACCGACGCTAGTCTGGACGAGTGGCAGCACGTCTTGAGGAGTGTAAGCCCCCAGCTTTGGCTGTCTTCATATTTTCTTTTGTTCCTTTTTGAACCTTCTTCGTTATTCGAACTCAGGTGGCACCGTCCCGGTACGTGGCGCTGTGGAGGATGGCCAATCGGCTGTGTGCTACGGCCATCGACGCATTCGTAGGTGGCCGGGGACGACAGGTATGAGCCTCCCATTCCCTTTTCTTATTTTATTTTTGGTATTTATAATTTCGTTGCAGCGAAATGTTACTTCACTTTATTGAAATGATTGAAATGAGGCATTTCTCCATTTTGTTCAGAGAGAGCGTGACCTGGAGCGCGAGCTGGCACAATCCTGGGAGGAGACGGCTGGTCTGTTGAGGGAGCTTGAGGTCAGAGACGCTGAGATCGCTGCTCTCGAGGCGACCGTAGCTGAGTTGAGGGGCCACCAGGACTAGCTGTTGTTTTTTTTTGTCTTGTATATCTTGTACATTTGGACTTTTCGGACTTTGTTTTGGGCGAGAGCCGCCCCCAGTTTGATGTGTATATCGTCCTTTGGTTGTGTATATAATGGCCTGAGTGCCTTTTGCTGCTGGGTGTTTGCTGTTCCTGTAGGTTAGCTTAAAAAAACAGGTTTGGTAGGTGACGGTTTGTGCCGCCATGCTGCTGAAATTTACATAGAATTACACGTAAAACATATAGCATATAGGTGGTTTAAATTGCGCAAAATGAAAAAAAAAAGTAAAATAGTGCCCGAAAATGAGCAAAAATGACAAAAATGTCCATAAATGACAAAAAAATGCTTAGAAATGCTTAGAAATGCCCAGAAATGAGCAAAATGACCGGGCAGTAGGGAGGGCTACCCCCTAAAAAAGAAAATTAAAAGAAATGTATAAGTGTGAAAAATGACAAAAATGCCCAGAAATGAGCAAAAATGCTTAGAAATGCGCAAAAATGCCCAGAAATGAGCAAAAAGACCGGACAGTAGGGAGGGCTACCCCCTGAGAAAAAATTTAAAGGAAATGTCTAAGTGTGAAATGTATTGAAAAAAGGAGTGAAATGATTCCCCTAAAAAAGAAAAGAAATAAAAATAAGTAAGTGTGCGCGTTTGGCGAGAATGTCGATTTTGTCTCGAAAAGCGAACCCGAAAAGGATTGGGAAACATAAAACTTGGTAATTTTGACGAAATTGCCAAATTAGGATCCTATAGGAATAGGAAATCGTAGCTAAAAGCAAAACAGGATAGAATCATGGCTGACAGCACGGAAAAGGACCTGGGGAAGAGGCGCACCAGGAGCTGCGACTCTTCGAAGAGGCGCACCTGATGCTTCGTCATTTCTCTAGGTTGTCAGTCCTCGACAGAATTTAGGAAACAACGAATAATATAAATAGAGACTTCGGGTGAGCTTTTATTCACACAATTCCTTCTTCTTTCTTCCGTCTATTATATAAAACTCACATATTCTCTCAAAAAATTTCCAAAATCATGGATGCTTTTGAAAACCATCTAAAGGAATGGACGAATGAGTTTACAAACATTGAGAAACACGACATGGGTGCTTTTAATTTAGGATCGATCTTGAGTCTCAAGTTAGTGAAAGTGGTGAAGCCTTTCTTGGATGCTTGTCTTGAGTATTGGGACTCGAATTTTCATGTATTTGCCTTTCCTGGAGGCGAAACTTGTCCTTTTCCTGAAGAAATAGCTGCTGCTGGAGGATGGGACCCAGAAAATGTACCAGCTATACCCCCAGCTCTCAAGGATATAAAAATAAATATAGGGACTTGTTTGGATTGACCAAGGCTGAGGCGGACCGTCTTGTAACCTCAAAAGGTGTCCGTATGTTTGACTTTATCGATCGATTTATAAATAGGGAGGACCCTACTATTTCTTATGTTGCAAGGCGCAGGGCCTTTACTTCATTGCTATGTCCTTCGAGGGCATGTTGACGAGGATATGAGAGGTGATCCTCGTTTTCTGAGCCTAGTGGAACAAATGGAGTTGCGCAAGAGCCCAGCATGCCTAGTCTTAGGGGAGACCATTGTTGGTTTAGATAATAGAAAGGCCAACCGCGAGCTTCCTTATTTGAGAAGTTCCGTCATTCTGCAGGTAAGAACAATTTTTTTTCGACCGTGTTTTTATTATTTTTTCTTTTACTTCGTTTTTTTTTCGTTTTTGTTGTTTTTTTAATTGCTTTTTTTTTTTCGATTTTTCGTTTTTTTTTTGTTTATTTTTTTGGTCGATACATAGGCATTAATTCCTATCCCCCTTTTTTGCAGGTTTGGTTGATGGAACGGCTGCGGCTGATCGAGCCCCTAGTTAATATGCCAGGATATCATGCTCGATCAATTGCAATGCGAACTAGGTTATACATGGTGGACTTCACTCGGGTATGCAACTACTGGAAAAATAAGTTGAAGAGTGAAGGTGGCCCCTTGATCCGATGGATTATGCCATGGTGTCATCTCAGGTCAGTCACCGGAGTCTCGTCTTTGGATCCGACACGGTCAGTTCGTGTCCCTGGCTTGGAATTCATGGTTTGCATTTTTCCGGAGAAATTGATGAGGCAAGTGGGCCTTACGCATAAAATTCCGAAGTTGGATACCGTTCCTTAAACTGCATTGGCACATACTTCGGAGGCTTATCGGGAATGGGTAATTCGGTGGGCCCAGAGGAACATGTGGTTCATACCAGTTTCTGTTGGCTCCGTATGGGTATCTGACTCATATTTGCAATGGAGAAGGGCTAGTACTCCTGAAGAACGTGAGAAACTGAGGAAGCAAGAGCCCGTGGATTACAAGATCTGTGAAGTAGCAAAGGAGAACCGAAATTATTTGACTGAGGAGGAAGAAGAGGCCGGATTCCGAGTCGCTCGTCCGCTGAAGAAACCAAAAACCGCTTCTGCCGTGGAGATGGTGATGGATTAAACTGGTAAGGCTAGACCGTGAGAACGACCATTAGTGATTAGGTCGGAGACAGCACAAAAGCGCCCAGCTCGTGGTCGAGACAAGAAATATGGTAAGGATGACAAAGGCAAAGGAAAAATGGAAGAATAGCCTTAGTCATTTATTATAGTATTATTAATTATTATTTACGTTGTAATAAATGAGGGGGGGGGGGGGGGTTAGAATCCTAGCCTAGCATTTATTTTCAACATTATTATTTTTATATGTATTTGCCATATTATTACTATTTATGGAACAATGAATAAAGGATTAGTTAGTTAAGAAACTGTTGTGATTTTCTTTTATTATTCTTGTCGAATTTCAAATGCAAATGCAAATGTCCTTCTATTTATACTAAAATAATGGGTTGTATCCTGTGAAGGATTGCCTACGTATTCATTAGAAAAAAAAGGAAATCAAACCCTGTGCGTAGTTCGAGTAAACGTAAAAGAATAATTGTCCGAAGCAAGAGCTTGTAATGAACTTTAGAAAAATAAGCATGTGCTTTACTTACTCGTAAGGGAAGTACAATTCAATTTATTTGATGATATGAGGATGTCGAAATGTCAAAATGCAAGAGCATAGTGACATAAGCGTTCTTTTCAGCGGGCCTAGGGCCATTTTTATTTCGTGTCACGTGAGCGGCGCGTGGGTTACGCGTGGCTCGTTTTCTGTCCTATGCTAAGGGTAGTATCTTTTCAGTTGGTCTAGGTTGGTTGGGTTAGCAAATTCATTCCCATCTAGGTCTATAATCCTAACCGCACCCCCGAGAGTATAGACTTGACTAAGAAAGGTCCGGTCCAGTTGGGTTTAAACTTTCCTCGTGGATCGACAGGTAGGAGAGCTCTAGCTGATTTGAGGACCAAATCTCCTTCTTTGATGTTCCTGGGCTTAACTTGTTTATTAAAGGCTCGTTTGATAGGTGCCTAATATGTTTGCACATTATGTAACATGCGCAACCTTCGTTCATCCAAGAGAATGAGTTCCTCATATCGATCCCTATTCCATTCAGCTTATGGTATTTCACTTTCGAGCAAAATGCGTAGGGATGGGATTTCTAATTCAACTGGTTGCACAACTTCCATGCCATAAGTTAAAAAGAAAGGAGTAGCCCCAGTGGGCGTCCTGGCTGATATGCGATAACCCCATAGCGCAAAAGGTATCTTGCTAGGCCAATCTCGATAATTGTCGATCATTTTCTTGAGGATCATGACGACATTTTTATTAGCTGCCTCCACCGCGCCATTACTCTTGGGTCTATAAGGCGAGGAATGGTGGTGTTTGATTTTGTATTTGGCTAGTAATTGTGCAGCTTCGGCCTGAAAATGTGACCCGTTGTCGCTGAAGATCTCATGTGGGCAACCATATCGACAAATGATATTGGTTTGTATGAACTTGGCCATATGTTTAGCTATAAGAGCAGTGTAGGATGCTGCCTCGACCCATTTAGTAAAATAGTCGATAGCTACCAAAATGAAACAGTGAACTCCTGTTCCAGCTGGAGTAATCTTCCCAATAATGTCTATTCCCCAACCAGAAAATGGCCAAGGAGATGTCATGGTGTAGAGCATTGAGCGAGGGACATGTTGCACATTCCCGTAGATCTGGCAATTGTGGCAATGTCTGATGTATTTAATACAATCTGACTCCATTGTCGTCCAGTAATATCCTAGACGCTTGATTTTCTTGCCATCATGGGTCCACTCATGTGAGGTCCGCATTCTCCATCGTGAACTTCTTCCATCACTTTTTCTGCCTATGAATGATCAAGGCAACGCAAGACGACACTAAGAGGTGTTCTTTTGTACAATTCTCCCTGTATGAGGAGGTATTGAGAGCCTAATAGGCGTATGATGCATTGTCCCCTCTTATCCATATCTAGTGGGTATGTACCATTAAGTTTAAAGTTTATCATGGCTTGGAACTAAGGTTCCTCTGGGCTTTCCTCTTCATCTGTAAGGAGGTGTACGTAGGCCGGTTCTAACTGCCATTCGATTCATAAAGGCATTTCAACCATGTTGTCTGGCATATTAATCAAAGATAAAAGTTTACAAGAGCGTCTGCAAATTGATTCTCTTCACGAGGTAGGTGTAGATAAGTGACCTGATCGAAGAATTGGGCAACTTGGTCTATCCTAGCCTAATAGGGTGCTAGACTTTCACTTCGAATTTTCCAAGATCCTGTAACTTGGTTAATGATCAAGGATGAGTCTCCGTGAACTCGAATATTTTTAATGCCTAAACTCACTGTTGCTTGTAGACCAATGAGGCAAGCTTCATACTCTGCTGCATTATTTGTCACCTCGAAGTCGAGTTTGACAGAAAGTGGTTTATGCCCGCCTTGAGGAGAAATGAGAAACACTCCTATTCCAAACCCTCTTAAATTCGATGCTCCATCAAAATAAAAATCCCAAGAGTCTACACTGGTCTGTAGGATATCCTCGTCTGGAAATGGCCATGTGTCTATTGCTTGGGTATCGTTGATAGGATTATCTGCGAAAAATTCGGCAACAGCGCGCCCCTTTATGACTTTCAAAGGTACGTACTTGAGATCAAACTCCGAGAGCATTAAGGTCCACATTGCCAAACGTTCGTTGAGAACGGGTTTCTCGAAGAGGTATTTGACGGGATCCATTTTAGAATACACCGTGACAGAGTAGCTAAGCATGTAGTGGCGTAGCTTCTTTGTTGCCCACACATGAGCGAGGCATGTCTTTTCGAGAGGTGTGTACTTACACTCATATTCTAAGAATTTCTTACTAAGGTAGTAGATATCTCTTTCTTCTTTTCCAACAGTTTGTGCGAGCATAGCCCCCATGGTTGTTTCGGTGACTGTGAGATATAAACAAAGAGGTTAATCTCGTTGGGGAGGCATTAGCACTGGTGGCTTAGCCAGTATCTCCATAATCTTGTCAAACGCCTTTTGACAGTCGTCGCCCCATATGGTATGATCTGTTTTCTTGAGCTTTTTGAAAATAGGTTCGCAGATCATAGTGAGCTTCGATATGAATCGACTTATATACTGCACTTTGCCTAGAAATCCTCTAACCTCCTTTTCTGTTTGGGGTTGTTGCATTTCGATTAAAGCTTTGATCTTGGATGGATCAATTTCTATTCCCCTCTGGCTGACGACGTATCCCAGAAGCTTGCCTGACGTTACTCCGAACAAACATTTCTGAGGATTGAGCCTCATGTTGTACTTGCGCAGTCTGAGGATGAATTTGCGAAGGTTATCGATATGCCCTTTCCTATCTTTGGATTTGACAATCATATCATCGATGTACACTTCTACTTTTTTATGCATCATGTCATGTAGCAATGTGGTCGCGGTGCGTTGGTATGAAGCTCCAGCATTGATCAGCCCAAATGGCATAACTGTATAACAATATGTCCCCCACTGCGTGACAAAAGCTGTCTTATGCATATCTTCTATGGTCATTTTGATCTGATTATACCCTGCATACCCGTCCATGAAGGATAACAACGCGTGATCTGCTGTATTATCTACCAATATGTCGATGTGTGGTAGAGGGAATTCGTCCTTGGGACTCGCTTTGTTCAAGTCTCTGAAATCAACACAAACTCGGTTTCGCACATCCTTTTTGGGTACAGGGACTATGTTAGCCACCCAGTCTGAATACTCGAAAACTTTGATGAACCCGACTTTGAATTGCTTATCGACTTCTTTTTTTATCTTAAGAGCCCACTCGGTCCTCATCCGATGAAGCTTTTGTTTTACAGGTTTGAAACCTGGTTTTATTGGAATGCGATGTTCTGCAATATCCTTGTTGATCACTGGCATGTCCTTGTAAGACCAAGCGAAAACGTCCTTAAACTCGTGTAGTATGTCGATGAAATCGGCCCTTTCAGTTGGGTTCAGGGTCGTCCCTATCCTAAGTTATTGGGGTTCTAGTTCGGTTCCTACGTTGATTGGTTCGGTGTTCTCTATAACTGGTGCCCCTTCCTCCTCTTGTAGTATCTCTTTAATTATATAGGGTGGTAATTCGACTGCGTCTGGATTAGGATCATCCTCGTTATCAACGTAAATAGAATTGCATTCAGAAAAACACAAGGAGTAAGCAGAATCTTATTTATTCATAATAAATTTTGAAAAGAGCTGAAACAAGGAAGCCATTTGTTTGGTAGTTAGTGGCGGTAAAGGGACAGCTGCTGGGACATTTTTCAAGCTGCTGTTACTATGTAATGCTATGCTCGGAGAAACAACGGTATGGGGAGTGACGATAGAAGAAGACTCTCTAGTGACTTCCCTAGACTCAGACTCTGATTCTGACTCTGACTCGAATTCATTGTCTTCGGGTTCTCCTTTGAACATCTCTTCTTCTCCAGTAATGACCTTGAAGAGCTTCCCTTGGTTGTTAGTCCATTTGATCGACTTTCTCCATCCTTTCTGCTGGTTTGAACTAGTGTTGGTAATTAGCGCTGTTGGATTGAAATGGTCATCTTGAAGTATCATGGTAATGATCTCATCCTGTGCTGCTCTGACAAACCGGTATTCTCCAAACAGAAGGCTAACGTCTTGTTCGTATAAACAAGGTGTTTGACGAGTTTTGACGGTAGGAACCGTTTCTGAAGGGATGAAGTAGCAATCGTGGAAGACCTCGATTCCAGCTAGTTCTGTTCTCTTATAATGCCAAGGTTCAAGAAATCCATGAAAGTATTCATGACTCCCTTCCCTGACGAAGTATCTATTTAGGGTAGGGAGATAGGATCACATTTGGATTCCTTTGTCTTTACGGGCTTGGAATTGAGTAAGAATTTCAAAGGCTTGTGCTTTCGTGGGCTTGTATCCCAAACTAATGGTATCCTTTGAGAATTTCCTTCGTTATAAGGTGCAAAGGTATTCTTCTTAGCAGGGTTTAATGGCATTCCTGGGAAGTATCCCTGGGACTTGAGTATATGGTTGACCACTAAGTTGGAGTATAGGTTGAAGTATAAAGGCGCCAGCTTGCTCTCTATAAGATTTATAATTTGAAATCCCCCAAGCTCGTATGCTAGGTCTGTGACTACTTGGTTGCTTGACATTTTCTCAATCACAACCTTGATAGGTGACGAAGTGATCGTCAATACTTTGTCATCTAGGGGACTCTTGATCTTCTGGTGCAAGGTGGATGTTACCGCTTTGGAAGCGTGAATCCAAAGCCTTCCCAGAAGTATATTGAAGGATTCTTCGATGTCCACTATCTGAAAATTAACCTTTCGCTCGATCGGTCCTGTGGCTATAGTAAGTTTAATTAGCCCTATTACTTTACATCATGTTCAATCGTATGCTCGAACACCTTGGTTGGTAGGAGTCCAATCTGATTCTTTCATGCCCAATTTATATGCTATATTCAATGGTATGACGTTGATTGCGGAGCCATCATCCACCAAAGTCATCGGTACGTTCTTCTTTAAGCATGTGACTGTAATATATAGAGCGAGGTTATGACTGGCGCCGAAAGGAGGAAAACCCTCATCTGAAAAAGTAACTGGGTTACTTAGCTTAACTGAGTCTTGGAAGACTAGGTTGACTAAATCGTCAGGTGTAGAATCATGCGCTACGTTCAGTTTAGCCAACGCTTGCAGTAAAGCTTGGCGATGGGGAAATGAACTTGCAACTAATTGCTGGACTGAAAAATCAGCCTTTGTCTTCTGTAGTTGTTTTAGTAAATGGTCAGCAGATGTATCTTCGCCATCATTTGGTGTGATGACATTGGTGTTAGTAACTGGACCATTAATAGTGTGACCGTTCTGAGAGACATTTTGATATGGACGTCCTGAGCGAGTAAGGTGGTCTATATATTGACGTTCGCTAGCCTTGATAATATCCACACTAACCTTGACTAGATAGTCTTCTGTGAGGTATTCGTCTTCATCGTCGTCTGCCCATATTCCATTGACGATATTGAGCTCTCTCAACCTGATGATTTCAGCTTCTAGACTGATTATTTGCTCGACTAGATTGTCAACTACTGCGATTACCTCTTGCATTATAGATTCTTGAGATAGAGTTAGATCCAACGACATGTTTCCTTTGGGTATGGTGCTTGGATTGCGTAGGGACGCCACTACAGCTTCCAGTTCTGAAACTAGCCTACTTACACTTTTTGCCCATGCGATAAAATCGGCAATGGTAGGAGAAATGGTGGAATAACTCCCTTAATCCTCTAGTCCATGAATCTCTTCCTCGACTGCAGAAATGAGGTGTGAACAATCCAAGGTGGATTCTTCATCTGTGATCATCAGAACTCCAAGAGGATTCTGAGTATTGTTAGGCTTGATTGTGGGAGGTATGGGTAGACGACCATCTTCAATCATATCCTGGATGACATGTTTCAATTTGAAGCATTTCTCCGTATCGTGTCCCTTGTCTCTATGATATTCGCAGTATGTATTCTCATCCCAGAATTTAGATTTTTTCTCTGGGTCAGGTGTAGGTCCTATGGGTTGGAGCTTACCTTGTTTCATGAGCCTTTTTAGAGCAGTGGAATGCGATTCACCAACATAGGTAAAGTTCCTCTATGTGGTATTCTTCTTAGCATATGATTTGACAAGGTTAAGCTCATCGGTCTTGCTAGTGGAGCCATAAGAACGACTCGTTGAACCCTGATATCCGCGACCTACCATGTTGGACAAGAGCCCTTTACGGATGTCGTCTTCAATTCTCGTTCCTAGTACAGTCAAGTCTTTAAAAGACTTTATGTTTTGGTGCCTCAAATGGTTTGCATAAATGGGTCTCAAATTATCCACGAACTTTTCCACAAGAGTGGCCTCGTCTAGACGTTTAACAAGTTGTGTGCTAGTCTTTCTCCACCTACTTAGGAAGTCGGTGAAGCCTTCTTTCTAATTTTGGGAAAGAACCTCTAGAGTGCGCATATTGACTTGGATTTCAGCATTATCCGCTTATTGTTTAGTGAACTCGATTGCGACATCGTCCCAAGTGGCAATTTTCTTGTGCTCCAAAGAGTAAAACCACTGCTTAGGAATAGTATCGAGAGATGAAGGAAAGATCCTTAAGAACATCTTGGGCTTGATGCCTTTGATAGACATATAATTTTTGAAGGCACAAATGTGGTTCAAAGTTTCATGCCCCTTGAACTTTGGAATGTCAGTCATATTGAAGTTGGTTGGCAACTAAGCATTTACCACCTCATACTTGCGATTATTCTCCCTGTAGATGTCATCTCCCTTAAGGTACATTAGTTGTGATACCGTCGTTTAGTACCAAAATTAAATTTATAATTCCAAACTAAAACTATAGCTAGTGATAGTAAGGGTTGAACCACAGAGAGACAAGGTTGATTTTGTTTGCTATTTTTCAGTCTATTAAAGTAACAATTAATTGGGGGTTTTAAAATTGGTTGATTAACTGGCTAATTGCAAAAATGAATATTCTCAACAAGATAAGAAAGGGATCGGGAACTTTGGTTCACCATGGCAAATATCAGGTCAGTAAGGTAGCAAAAGTCTTACAATACGGTCTCAGGGAAAATAAGCTAGCCTTTCGATCAAAGCTCAAATAACCTCACGGTCTATTAATTCCCTAGAATTTACCAACGCTTTCGCTCAAGAGAAATTCCAAATCTAGCGATAATTCAAATTACCAATCGTTCAATCTAGTAAAGAAATTTATCAAAAGATAGCAAGACCAATACGGAAGAACTCATACTACACAACAATCCTAATTTAATACCATGGCTCACCTTATTCCCAATCAAAGGAATTACCTACGCATAATCATAACTACACTAATTGCAAAATTAATGGTAAAGAACAAATTTGACATAATTAAATCAAACTAAACAAAAAGGGAAGAACTTGATTGCTGAAATTAAATTGATGAAGATAAGAAACAAATTAACAAGGAAATAAAGAAAAGAAAGAATTGCAATAAAAGCTTACTAATTGGATTCAAGAACAAAGTATTGAAATCAAGGTTTCCTTCTTCAAGCTAAATCTAAAACTGAGTTTTTCCAGAATGAAAAGCATAACCTAAAAGTTGCTGCGTTCTACTGATAAAAAGATACTGAAAGTTAATTACAAGTTGGGCTTTTAAAAGTCTAACACGAAGAAAAACGTGTCAGCTCGAAAACTGGTCGATCGACAGGCCAGAGTGGTCGATCGACTGAATATGCGGAACAGTAGCATCTGATGAGCTTCAGTGGTCGATCGACTGAACAGAATTGTCGATCGACTGAATATGCTGTGCAGTAGCTCTCTTGATCCTTCCAATCAACTCTTCACTCCTTTGCACGCATCCCAAGGTGAGTGAATACGACTCTCCTTCTTCTTGGCTTCCTTAAACTTGCCTCCGGAGGACGAATTAGGCTTGATTTATCTTACTTCCACTCGTTCCTACAATAAATCATAGAAAATGCAAAGTAAACCGTTTCGGGAGAAATAGTAGCCTTAAGCTATCAATTATGCGTGGAAATACGTGCCAAAACCGCAGATAAAGTGTATAGAATATGCACGTATCAAATCTCCCCAAATCAAACCTTTGTTGTCCCCAAGCAAGCACTATGACCCGTATAAAGACTAAATGGAAAGGAGTATATCCCAGAGCTAACTACAAGCCAATGCCAAACCGTTTAGTGCCCAAAGTCAACTGCTGCAAAGCTTAAATCAAGTGAACAAATTTATGCATATCATAGAATTAAGTCGGGCGTTCGACCTTCCAAGACTCATACAATCGGACTCTCCCGGATCACTCTTCTCTCAGCAAAGCAAATGGTAAGATTTTATGTAAAAGAGAGAGAAGAAAAATACAGTCTCTCACCTAGACTGCGACCGACAAAACATGTATGCTTGACTAGCATGAATAATGATTCTAGCTACCGTACATACGCATAACCACCGTCAAGGACTATCACATGTCGAACTATTGCAAGATTTGGGTATGTGAGGCTAAGTGGGAAAGAAGGGGAAAAACAATTATGGAAGAGTGAAGGTAAGAGCCAAGCTAGTACCTAACGAACCATTAGAAACCGAATCCCGTTCTTCCAACTCAACAAAAAGACCATGCCTTTATTGACTAGGCAACACAAAAACCCAAACAAACGCCTCCAAATCATGAGGTAAGCACATGAGGCGTGTTCTTATTTCAACCAAGACCTTATTATTTTCAAGACTCTTTTAATATTTTTTTTTCTTTTCCCTCTTTCCTGTTTCCATTTCTTTTCTTTCATTTTCTTTTTTTTTTTTTTTTTTTTTTTTTTTTGAATTTCAACCTCTGAACTGGTGGTCGATCGACCAGTGATGGTAGTCGATCGACCACCCTTACACAAAACAGAGCCTTCTGCCCAGGTAAGAAAGCTCCCTTTTTTTTTCATTTTCTGGAAATTTTTTTTTTCTTCCTGTTTCAAAAGGACACAGCTCCTTCACTTCTCAAAAGTACCCGCTCCAACATTACAAACGAACCAAAACTGCTTCTAAACTGACAAAAATTCCTCTACTACTTCCTAGCTTGGCACAATGGTAGGCTAAGTATGGGATGTAGTTAAGGGAAACTGGCAATTTTTGGCTAATGTGAAGCTAATGGGGTAAAACGAGAAAAAGGGAGGATGCAATAGTTCTCAAAACATGCAATACCGACAACAAACCAATGCGTATAGGCAATAAGCAATCAAAACTCATACACGTGCAAAACATGAAATGAAGGGAGTAACTACTCTCAATCCTAAATTAACCGGTCATGAATGTCACCAGTTATAGGCTCTATATCTCAGAAAGTATAAGTAGCTTGCCAAAAGTAATGAGTCAAGTCTAATTGCCCGAAATGGATTCCATAACAAAATTTGAGAGATCACTTTTAATTCTTGCTAAGTAGCTGTGAAAAGGCAAGGAATGACATATTTGACTAATAGAGCAAAATCATCATTAATAACTCCCATCCGACTCAACTATATGCAAAAGTAAACGTGATATTTTTGGTTTTTTTAAGAATTTTTCAATTTTTTCTTTGTTTTTTTTTTTGAATGGATGAAAATAAAAACAAATGTAAACGGAAATGCACTAAACATGTGACTGAAACGCAATAAAAAACAAATGCAGATGCAAAATAAAAGGCATATGCAAATACCCTCCCCAAACCAAAACGCACAATGTCCCCATTGCGCTCATCAGCAAATCACCAGCAGAAAAATGGGAGAATAAAAGCATAATAAAAGAAAAGGAAGCTAAAAGAGAAAGGAATATAACTCACAAAATACGACCTCCCCAAACCAGCCAAAAACAGGGAGGTCACCTGCATCTAGTCTCCACCCTCGTAGTCAGAGTCACTGTCCTCTCCGGACCCCGAGTCACTCTCCTCCTCCTCAGCAGCAGCAGCGGGAGTAGCCCTCCTGGAACCGGAGGCACCAGCAGTAGTAGTGGGAGGGGGTCTCCTGGCAGGCTGAGCGTAACCGCCCACAGGGGGGACAAAGTAAGAAGGGTGAGCCCAGTCACCCTGTGGAAGCATCCCCCCCTGAGCTAGCTCCTCGTAGACCGGGTATAGGGCAATGGCCGTATCCAACCTGTGCTGGTTGAAACTCCTACACAAGTCACCCAAAACACGTGATATTGCCCTCTGGTCCATGACCGGAGGGACGACCAAAGGAGTAGGTGGTAGAAAAGTGGATGTACCAGTAGGAGGGGTGGTAGTGGAGGTAGGGGGTGCCTGTGAAGAGGAGGCACGAGCCCTCCTCGAAGTGCTAGCAGTAGGAGTGGCCGCCACCAGAGGAAGCCTGTAACTAGGCAGGGGCGGCCGAGCTGCCCCTCAACATGGTAAGGGGCGGGACAGAGGGTAGCCGATGTGAGGATGCGGTCACAGATGAAAGAATCAATCTTCCACCGCATCTGTCTATCGATCCAATACACACCCCTCGCGTACCGGAGGTCCATGAAATGCAGCTCAGGGTCGATGGGGTCCTCCTGTCGAGGGAAAAGTAAAACAAGGCGGTTGGCGATACTTGTCACCAATCCGCCACAGGCAATGGTGGTCAAGGTGCCCTCACTTACAGTCTGAAAGTGAGCGGCAGTCAAGTAGGCAATGTTATAGATACGAGCTGTCCGACGCTCAACGTTCAGATAGCCCGCCAAAATTGAAGGCTCAATATTATTCACATTATTAGACTCTTTACGGCCAAAAATGGTATTACCCATTAGCCGTAGAAAATAACGAAGAGGGGGAAAGTGGGTGGAAGTGCCCGTCCTCCTCGACCCGTAAGTGTCGCCGATACAAGACCACATGACCCGATGACTGTCTGAGGTGTCCGAGGTTCTGCCCTCGAAGTAAAGACCCAGAAAACCCGCAAAATCAGCAAGAGTCAGAGTGTAATTGACATTGAAAAGACGAAAAGAAATGCAAGGTTTGGTCGAATCAGCCTCGAAAACTTTTGTGTCGAAAGCATAAGACGAAAAGAATTCAAGGGTCAAAACATAATATGTGAACTCAGCCATGTCCACAAGACCCATCATACCCGTCCCATTGAGCAGGGACACGACCGACTCTAGGCTAAATGACCTAGTTTCTCCAAAGTGTCTTTATGGAGAAACCGGGTAGCTGTGACCTTCGTACTCGAAACAAAGGAGGAAAATTTAGCGCGCTGAATGGGTTTAGCAAAGATAACCTGCGGATAGTCAGGTAGACTATCCGTAGTGGCTTCTATCAACAGGGGCGGTCCGTGCGGCCGCTTAGCAGGCCTTTGGCTCGATTGTCCCTCTTGCATTAGCGCCATTCCTTTTGTCATTTTGTTTTGTTTGTTACCTGCAATCAACATATTATCAGCAAGAAATCCCCAAACAATGTCAATTTCTGGAAACCCGAATCAAAATCCAAACTGGAATGCAAATTAGGGTTTCGAAAAAATTGGGGAAAACGGCTTAAAACTCATCCTAGCTGCTCATTTGCTTGAAAATTGAGGGGGAAAGTGTAGAATAAGCAATTAAAGTATAAGGATGGCAAGAAAACAGCCCCAAAAACCGATTTCCCAAATCGATTTTTCTCATCTCACAAGCATATAAGTCGAAAATTTCGCATAAAACCACAATAAACTCGAGAATAGAGCATGGAAGTGAGATTAGGGACTTACCTTGAAGAAACATTGAAGATTAAAGCAGGAAAAATCGAGTGAAAGACGGGATTGCAGGTGAAAAATCGCTAAAAGGGATGAACTTAGGGTTTGTCTACTTTCTGAGTTTGTGAGAAAGGAAGAGTAAATGAATGAATAAGGAGAGAAAACTTCCGTAATAGAACGGTTTCTGAACCCGCGAAGTGGTCGATCGAACACTGTACTCGGTCGATCGACCAAAATACCTGCACAGTAGCTTCTGGACTCTCCTCGTCAGTCGATCGACTGCAAACGCTGGCGTTTAGGCTTTAATTCGTCAAAAATTACTTTACCATCATAATTTCCCGACTTTTCCTCACAAAAATCAAGCACTCCTCCTACGCACTTTGCATAAAATCGATACCTGCAAAAAATATCAAAGGTGCGCGTATTCCCATACCAAGAAATTGCCAATTAAAGGGGATTAAAGAAAACAACAAACAAATAAAACAAAAACTCAAAATGCAAATTAATTGAAATGACAAAATAAAATTCCTAAGTTACAAAAAAATTACAACCTGGGTTGCCTCCCAGTTAGCGCTGGTTTAAGAGGTCCCGCACGACCTTGTTACCTCACTTTTCATCATCTGATAGCGGATCGAAGTACAAAACCTCGACCTTCCCAACATATGCATCTGATCCATGATAGTGCTTCACATATTTGAAAGAAATGTAGATTCATATACATACTAACATACTCATATATGTCGAAATTAATTTGTTATAAAATTAAATGTGGATTTTATGCATGTAAACAAGATAAAAATAGAGGAGAAATCATGTCCTTACATTGAAGATTTCGGTTATATTGGGCACAAGAGAGATCACCTTTCTCTCTTGTTCTTGAGCTTTCCCTTATGGAAGAACAAAGATCCAAGTGTAGGATCTCTCCCTAAGCTTTATACCCAAGGCTTTCTCTTAATTTAATTAATATTACAAGAACTAGTATAATATTAATTAGGTAGAAAATTAAACCAAAATATTTATAAAACACTTGTATGTTTCGGTTTTTGGGGAGGAAGAAGATGGGAGTTTTTATCTCTCTAAAACTCTTATTTTAGATTGTGAAAAGAATGAATGATACACACATAACATTATAGTGTATATGTAAAAATAAGAGGAAAAACCAAGTGGTTTTTCCTCTCTTAAAAACCGGCCAAGAGGAGGTGGAGAGGAGCCAATGCATGGACTCATTTGTCTTCACAATGCACCATAGGGTTGCATGGCTAGATTAATAGGTAATCATTGTGTTTACCATTAACTTAATAAAACACAATATTATCCTAATCCACCTCCTTATTTCGGCACAATGGGATAATATGGAATCCATATTATTTTTGTCAATTGTCAATATGTCACATGTCTTATGTCACATAAATTTGTTATGTAATTTTTAACATATTAAAAATCAACGTATTAATAAGAATACGTCACATACAAAAATCGACTTAGTAATTTCACAATTACTTGTGCCAAAATATTTTACCAATTTATAAATCACAACAGATTGTATTTATAATAATTCATTCAATTTTGATTGTTTCTTTAAACAATAATTTCATCCGAGTAATGATACAATTCAATTACTCAGACCGTATCTCATTTAATCACATTTCAACTTGATACGTAAATTTTTCTTCCAAAAATCGTCCGTCAATTTTCAAGTAATTTAATTAACTCGTAACATTATACCATTAATTAAATAATCAATTAAGAGTGTTGCCCTATAGGTATGACCTAGGGGTCAATCGATCACCACCGTCGCACGACAGTAATGTCAAACTCTAGTCACCAACCATTACCGATATATGTTGACCGGTTGACTGACAACAATAATATTACTTCCCAATTGTATTCTATATAATGAGACTTAAACATGTGATCATCATGATCAACAGTCGTGATCGCATTATTGTCGGAGGACACATATTCCAACAATCTCCCACTTGTCCTCGACAAGTGTGCGTCACCAATTCTCTTGTCCTATTACTATCTCCCACTCAATGCAAGGTGTCTTTCAGGTCGTACTTGCAAGTGATCATATCAAGAGTGGTTTCCTCGATCTGGAGAATAACTGATTGACCGGACTTATCTATCATAGATACTTTCCGAGCGTGGCCACGCATTTCCAGTTCATTACTCCTCGAGTGGCCCTGAGATATTGTTATAACCCTGACTTAGGATGGACAATTCCTATCGCACTCATTCCCTTCGACTAGCCACAGCCATCATAACCCAAAATATGCCCATTTGACCCCATTTACGAAGGTCGTAGTAACACAAATCAAAGTTAATCTGAAACTGTGCCATCTTAGGAGAATAGTCTTTAGTCAAAAGAATCGACTCATTTGAATACTATAGTAGCTCTCGCCACGACCAGGCTATATAAATTTGCCAGAACTCTATAAGCGGTCATTAGGCCCGACAAAATGTTCCTAACAGTCTGCCTATGTGATCGACTAGTCATCTCACATGACTTTATGGCACTTGAACTTGCCATCAATCGCATCACACTCTAGTCACTTCGAGACGTCACCTCATATAAGTAACTATGGGCAAAAACAATGTTAATCCATGTTCACTTTAACGGGGTTCAATTGTCTCTACAACCCGTTTGGATATAACAATGTACAAGGTGAGTTAATAATAACTCAAACGACAAATGTCGACATCACACTCGGGTAGTCAATATCATATTACAACCTTGTGATGTATATCATCAGTGTAAACACTTATTGATTGCAATAGAAGTTTAACATCCCATGTGTCCATGTGTTCAAACTTCTTACACTTGCAATTTCCTTCACATTCATGTTCTCTCTCATAGCATGAATCTTACCAAGTACACATCAAGGTTCCCGACCTTGGTTTCGGTTCTTTAATCTTGAAAGAACTTTCTTATCGACTATCACATAGCGAACGAATTTGTAATGAATGATATAACTTGTACTGATCAAGTACTCCATCCACACACAATGCACTAGGTATATGTTTTGTAGAATCTTGTAACAATTGACAAGATTATTTAGCTTAGCACTTCTCACAAGTCCTAGCTTGACTAGGAAAGATTGATTTTTGAATAACCTCTTATTCAACCAAGCATTTTTCCAAAAACTTCTCATTTCTCTTTCTAGGCTTGAAAGAATTTGGGATTCCCATAAATCCTCATATGTGCTCGGATTTTCTACAATATGTGCAACCTCTTAACACACAATGGAACATACCGTCAAACACTAAAATCGCTCATCGGATTCTACTTGAGAATTCATGACGTTTCTATTATAGCTCACAAATCAATCATCATGCTCTTATGCATATGATTTATAATTGGACATGTACATGATTATTCTAATGGCGGAAACATTAGTTACAAATAATCATGAGATCAACCATTCATAGATTCAATGAACGACCATGACTGCTAATGGCAATTCCATTTTCATCTACATGAATAACCTATGTTAATGTTGATACGATGTGCATCTCTTAATACTAACCCAACATCCCTTGATGTAAGTGGATTCATCATAGTCCATTTTCATCCAGAATTGAAAACTCAAAAGCTTCTTTATGAAAGAAGGTATTAGCTCGTCATTCTTTAATGAGTAATGAGTTTTATACATTCAAGGATGATAGCTCCCACTAAATTCCATGTCTTCACATGAGAATTTCCTAACTCCCACTCAATTCTACATATTTCGAAATTGACTTCTCAATCGAAACTCTTATTGAGAATTGAAATATAAATTGCATTGCCAAGTTATTAGGATAAAACCATATATGTTCCCATCATATCCTTTCAAAATACCTATTTTGAAGAGGTCTCATCTTAACCTTACGGAAAGAGATTTTAAATCTCCAACACACTCATGTCATAATGATGTGTAGTAATGTCATTATTCAAATATAAACAATATCTAGAATACGTCCTTCACAATTACGATTTTGGAAGGAGGTTTAACCATTTCATAGGGAGGTTAAGCAATGACATTTGCGTGGTTAAAACTTTGGCCATTGAAGATATCGATATATCAATCTTTGCAACTCGATCATAACTAGTATGTTACTTTGATTCATTTAGGCTCTTAAGTAAATCTCAAGGTTGAAACTATTGGTCAAATATTTTATAAACTAAGTCAAAAACTTGTTAAGACTTTACATTAGTCATTTTTCTTCCAAAACTTTCTTTTGGTCTCCTCGTGTAGTTATCTTGAGAATAATCTCTTATGATAACTGTACTTGGTCTCTTTAGTCATATCGAACTAACTTGAGACCATAGATCTCATCTATTCGGCATACTATGTAAATATATATACCTTCATTCAAATCATTTTCTCTTGCGAAGATCTTCACTTACACAAGTACACAATTTTATCTTGTCTTGTGTGTTGTGTCCTCATATTTCTCCCACTCTATCTTTAGAATAAATACACTATATATTCAAAGATAGCATATGAGACACAAATTAATGATGTTGAAGTATAAGGAAAACTATCTCATAGATAGACTAATAGTTATTGATATCATATGTGGACTTGGTGATTGACATTCCTTTATGAGAGTTCATAGACTCAAAATCGCTTTATAAATGATCATACACAAGCCTTAAGCATGTGGACATATAATGAAACCCGTCATTATAGATGATCATACACATACCCGTCATTAGATCACTTTAAGTGACTAATGTTATGTTTCAAAGTGCAAGCATTTAAAGATGAATTTTTAGAACATAAAAGGATAAATGATAAAACGGGTGACTTGGGTTGCAAACCAAGTCACCATCATCCAAAATACCTTTCCATGTCGAACACGGAAACTTAAAGTTCTAAAAATCCAAAACACAACTTAAAATAAGACAATGAAAAGTAAAGCTCCATAAAAGCTATCCTTAGCTTCTCTATGGTTTCTCATGCTTGCTTTTCCTTTCCTTTGTCTTTGCTTGGTGGAGGCCCTATTTACAATAAAAAGGGAGATACATTATCACAACTTTGCATCATATTACCATAGTTGAATTTGAAACATAAAAGAAGGATAGTCATTTACCTACTGGAGTGATCTTTCCAGCTTTGATATCACCAAGGTATTTGGAACAATTTCTTTTCCAATGTCCCATGCCATTACAATAATGGCACTTATCAAGAGGACCCTTCTTGACTTTGGAGGTGCTAGCTTCACAAGACTTAGCTTTGGTGAATGTGGGAGCTTGCTTCTTGCCCTTTCTCCCATTCTTCTTGAACTTCCCCTTACTCTTAGTGCTTATATAAAGCACATCCTTGGGAGGGTTCACATTTAACCCCATGTCCCTCTCGGCTTGCACAAGTAACTTGTGCAACTCCTCAAGAGACACGTCCTTGTCTTGCGTGTTAAAATTCACCCGGAATTGCACATATGCCTTGACTTTGGACAAGGAGTGTAGAATCCTATCTACGATGAGTTCTTTGGGGATTTCAACCTTTTGAATTTTCAAGGTCTCGACAAGCTCCATGAGTTTGAGCACATGAGGGCTAACCTTTTGGCCCTCTTTGAAGTCGAGATCAAAGAATGCCGCGGCCACCTCATATTGGACGATCCGCGGAGTTTGTGAAAACATGGTCACAAGTTTGGAGTAAATCTCATTAGCATTGCCCATTTTAAAGGCTCTCCTTTGGAGGTCCGCCTCCATCGCAAATATTAAGACATTTTTCATTGCGGCGGACTCCTTTTGGTAAGCCTCATATGCTTCCCTAGTGGCCGCGGTGGACCTAGTAGAGGGTTCGGGTGGAGAGGCCTCGGTAAGGTAACGAAGCTTGTCGTCACCTTCGGCGGCTAATTTGAGTTGGGCATCCCATTCGGAGAAATTTGACCCATTCTTTTCAAGTTTACATCGATCCATAAAGGATCGGAGCCAAGACGAACTAGCGAGTGGTGTAGCATTAGGAGTTGGTGTTGATGTTGCCATTTGTTTTGAAAAAGAAGTGGTCTACAAAACAAAAATATATAAGGAGTAAAAAAAATGTCGTTTTAATAATACTTGTAAAATGTATGATTTAACAAGTTTTATGCATTTTTCTAGTGACCTCTACCCAACTAGATAAATGATTCCAAGACCCAAATTCATATTGACTTAGGCACGGTATGGCCGATGAAACCTTTATCAATATAACTCGGTGGATTAACGTTTTAATCGATTCTACTTTTAGAACTCTTGGTCGATAAAATTACTCTAATATTTATCTATAGCCCGGAACACATACAACTACGGTCGCGAATACTTCCGTTGAGCTCAATCCAAATTTCGAATAAATGTGTCCATGATCCAAGTCCACATCAACTTGGGCACGGTATGGCCGATGAAACCCTCATTAACATGAACTCGGTAAATTAACATTCATCACCCACTTCCCCTACGTAACAAGGTTTGTACCCCGGTAGGGCCGAGTGCACTCCCTCGCGAAATAGGTTTTCATGGTTTCTATTATTTGGTAAGGCTATGTCTCAATTGTTTGTTTTAGCGAGAGGTCATGTCAATTTATTATCTATCACGTTTTAAGTGAACTAAAACGGTGAACTACGATAATTCGAATTGACACGGTCGATAAACTCAATAAAATAAGGATGCATGTTTTAGTTATGGCGATTTAGCGATGCATGCGACATAAAATAAAATGCAAGCATAAAGATAAATAAATCCTAGTATGGCCTTTCCTAAAATAGAAAAACTATTTAACTATTACATATTCGGAAACCAACTCCATTGGTCCCTTGAACTTCGGTTGTGGCACACATCTCGAGGTAACACCGTCTTTATGTATCGCCATTCTTGAAGAAATCCGTCTTTTGGAACTCCGGAATGAATAAAATTACATAACAAATTACATAATTTCCTATTATACATTTGTAACTAAAATAAAATAAATCTATTAAATTACAAAACGGTGATACGAGATCACAATAAAAATTACAACCGAATCGGTATTCCCATACATTTCGGGAAATACCAATTAAAATCTAAGGCCATACTAAGTAAAATTACATAATTCAAAATTACATAAATTAAAATTATGACAATCATAAAGAAAATGCAGCATTATAATATGTATGAACATGCTCAATTTTAATGCTAAATCGCCTTTAAATAGCCAATATCGTATATTACTCGGTTTTTACGGATTTGCGTGATTTCAACATTTTATAATCACAAAAATACATAAACTCATATTTATGCATAAGTTAATTACCCTAACCTCTTAGGACTCAAAATTTAGTCTTCACTAATAATTTGACCATAATTAACCCATATTTACAAAATTGTTCATAAATGGACCAAAAATTACAAAAATAAGCTATTAAACTTCAAATAAATCACAAAATTTCAAATAAATTCAAAATTTGAAATTTAAACTCATGAAAATTCTGGAAAAATTCCATGACACTCATAATGTTCAAAATCTTAGGTTAAAAATTTCGAAAATTTACCGGAAAAACAATGTTGCGGTTTATCGATTTTTTAATAAAATAATCATAAAAACATGGAAAAATTATTTTCATTAACTTTTCAATTTTAGATCTGAAAAAGATAATAAAATGCAACATTAGACGTTTTTCTTAAGTCATAGATTATGTTTTATTAATTTTCCACTAATAATGTCACTATTTATGCTATTTTTCTTCAAAAATCCATAAATCATGCAAAAAGACTTCTTTATAGCCAATTATTTTACACACATCTTGTAAAATTGCATGTGACAACATATTAATTTTATATGACCAGATTCGAAATTTAACTCATATTAACCTATTTTTCACCTAAATCCGAATTTAATAATGAAAAATTCATTTTTCGAGCATAACAAGTCCAAAAATATGAAAATTTACAGGTTATCTCAAAATAATATATGTGACAACATATCCAAAAACCAACTGAAAATTCGAAGTATAGCTAATTTTAGACCAAAAATGACATTTTTACTCATAAAATCACATTTAAATGCCATTATTGTAAATTATGAACAATAAAACTCCGAAAAATTAACCAAAATATCCTAAAACATTTTAGGACCAGAAATATTAACATGCATGGATTAATTTCGTGATATCTCATAATAACACAAATTTTACAAGTTTTATTTGTTATTCTTATAACTCGGAAAAACTTTTAACCGATTTGCATGCAAACAACCGTGGCTCTTGATACCGATTGAAAGAAATGTAGATTCATATACATACTAACATACTCATATATGTCGAAATTAATTTGTCATAAAATTAAATGTGGATTTTATGCTTGCAAACAAGATAAAAATAGAGGAGAAATCATGTCCTTACATTGAAGATTTCAGTTATATTGGGCACAAGAGAGATCACCTTTCTCTCTTGTTCTTGAGCTTTCCCTTATGGAAGAACAAAGATCCAAGTGTAGGATCTCTCCCTAAGCTTTATACCCAAGGCTTTCTATTAATTTAATTAATATTACAAGAACTAGTATAATATTAATTAGGTAGAAAATTGAACCAAAATATTAATAAAACACTTGTATGTTTCGGTTTTTGGGGAGGAAGAAGATGGGAGTTTTTATCTCTCTAAAATTCTTATTTTAGATTGTGAAAAGAATGAATGATACACACATAACATTATAGTGTATATGTAAAAATAAGAGGAAAAACCAAGTGGTTTTTCTCTCTCTTAAAAACCGAAGAGGAGTGGAGAGGAGCCAATGCATGGACTCATTTGTCTTCACAATGCACCATAGGGTTGCATGGCTAGATTAATAGGTAATCATTGTGTTTACCATTAACTTTATAAAACACAATATTATCCTAATCCACCTCCTTATTTCGGCACAATGGGATAATATGGAATCCATATTATTTTTGTCAATTGTCAATATGTCACATGTCTTATGTCACATAAATTTGTTATGTAATTTTTAACATATTAAAAATCAACGTATTAATAAGAATACGTCACATACAAAAATCGACTTAGTAATTTCACAATTACTTGTGCCAAAATATTTTACCAATTTATAAATCACAACAGATTGTATTTATAATAATTCATTCAATTTTGATTGTTTCTTTAAACAATAATTTCATCCGAGTAATGATACAATTCAATTACTCAGACCGTATCTCATTTAATCACATTTCAATTTGATACGTAAATTTTTCTTCCAAAAATCGTCCGTCAATTTTCAAGTAATTTAATTAACTCGTAACATTATACGATTAATTAAATAATCAATTAAGAGTGTTGCCCTATAGGTATGACCTAGGGGTCAACTCGATCACCACCGTCGCACGACGAATAATGTCAAACTCTAGTCACCCAACCATTACCGATATATGTTGACCAGTTGATGATGAATAATATTACTTCCCAATTGTATTCTATATAATGAGACTTAAACATGTGATCATCATGATCAACAGTCGTGATCGTATTATTGTCGGAGGACACATATTCCAACAATATTGGCCATTAACCTTGAACCTTTCTCCAGCAGAGGTCTCCAATTCAACTGATCCGAAATTTGTGACAGCTGTGACCGTGTAAGGGCCGGTCCACCTGGATTTCAGCTTACCAGGAAATAAACGGATACGAGCGTTAAAAAGAAGTACCTTATCGCCAATATGGAACTCGCGCTTGATGATTCTCTTGTCGTGCCAGCGCTTTGATTTCTCCTTGTAGATCCTTGCATTGTCATAGGCTAGCAGTCTAAATTCCTCTAGCTCATTCAGCTGTGTCATGCGTTTCTCACGAGAGAGGTTAGGATCCAAATTCAAATCACAAATAGCCCACCAAGACTTACGCTCTAACTCAACAGGTAAATGACATGTCTTACCATAAATCAATCGGTATGGTGACATCCCGATTGGCGTTTTAAACGCAGTTCTATAAGCCCATAAGACATCATCCAACTTAAGACTCCAATATTTCCGTGATTTAGAAACAACTTTAGCTAAGACTTCCTTCAATTCTCTGTTAGAAACCTCAACCTGACCGCTAGTTTGGGTATGATACCCCAAACCTCTACGATGTTGGACACCGAATTTAGTCAATAAAGCACTAAGTTGTTTCTCTTTAAAATGCATTCCCCCATCGCTAATGACAACCCGAGGGACACCAAAACGAGGGAAAATCATCTTTTTAAACAATTTAATCACGGCCTTTGCATCGCAATGGGGGGTAGCAATAGCTTCCACCCATTTGGATACATAATCGACAGCTACGAGGATATATTTATTACCTTGACTGCTCGGAAAAGGTCCTTGATAATCAATGCCCCAGACATCGAAAATCTCAACCTAAAGAATGCCTACCTGTGGCAACTCATGTCTCTTGGAAATATTCCCCGATCTTTGACAAGCATCGCACTCAGCAACAAAGTTGCGACAATCTGCATGCAAAGTTGGCCAATAGAAACCAGATTGGAGTACCTTAGCTACGGTCTGGGACGGACCGTGATGACCACCATAAGCAGAAGAGTGGCAAGCCTCTAGGATATCCTTCACCTCCCACTGAGGTACGCATCTCCGGATGAGACCGTCTGCGCATTCCTTGAAAACATAAGGATCATCCCAAAAATATTGTCTAGCATCATAGGCAAACCGCTTCTTCTGCTGCCATGAGAGCTCGGGTGGTATCCTACCTGTCACAGCAAAGTTAGCAAAATCAGCAAACCACGGAGGTGGATAAGACCTTGAAGTAGTAATAGCTAACAAACTCTCATCAGGAAAAGAATCATTAATAGGCAACGAATCCTCCCTTTCTGTCAGCTGTAGACGAGATAAGTGGTCAGCTACCACATTCTCTGCTCCTTTCTTATCTTTGATCTCCAAATCAAACTCTTGCAAAAGGAGTATCCACCTCAAAAGCCTCGGCTTCGCATCTTTCTTAATAAAGAGAGTCTTCAACGCTGCATGGTCAGTGTAAACAATAACCTTAGAACCTAACAAATAAGACCGAAATTTGTCTAAGGCAAAAACAACAGCTAGAAACTCTTTCTCAGTGGTAAAATAGTTGACTTGAGCCTCATCCAGTGTTCGGCTTGCATAGTATATGGCATTCAAAGCTTTATTCTTTCGCTGTCCCAGGACTGCACCGATCGCATAATCGCTGGCATCACACATGATTTCAAATGGGAGGTCCCAATCAAAGGTAATGAATGATTGGCGCAGAAACTAGGGCCTCCTTTAACTTTGTTAAAAGCGACACAAAGACTCATCGGTAAATTCAAAGACAAAGCATCCTTAAGGAGCAATTGTGTAAGTGGTTTAGCAATTTTTGAAAAATCCTTAATGAAACGCCGATAGAAACCAGCGTGACCAAGGAAACTCCTCACTCCTTTAACATTCACGGGAGGAGGTAATTGCTCAATCACCGCACCTTTGCTTTGTCAACATGTATACCTTTATCGAAATCGGATGCCCTAACACAACCCCTCATTGACCATAAACCGACACTTTTCCCGATTTAAAACAAGATTAACATCTATACAACGCTGCATGACTTTATCAAGGTTAGCTAAACAATGATCAAAGTCACTACCATAAACTGAGAAATCATCCATGAATACTTCCATAATATTTTCTATATAATCGAAAAGATCCCCATCATGCACCTCGAAAGGTAGCGGGGGCGTTTCCACGATCCGAAAGGCATTCTACGATATGCAAAAACACCCCGTGGACAGGTAAAAGTAGTCTTACTCGATCGTCCGGATGAATAGGGATCTGGAAGAACCCTGAATATCCGTCTAGAAAACAGAAAAATTTGTTAGAAGCAAGTCTTTCAGTCATTTGGTCAACAAAAGGGAGGGGGAAATGGTCTTTCTTGGTGGCGGCATTCAACTGTCTATAATCAATGCACATCCGCCACCCTGTCACTACTCGAGTTGGTATTAATTCATTTTTATCATTTTTAACCACGGTAGTCCCTCCTTTCTTCGGGACTACCTGAATCAACTAACCCACTTGGAGTTGCCAACTGTATAAATAATACCTGCATCAAGTAGTTTCATCACCTCAGCCATAACAACTTCCTGCATCTTCGGGTTCAACTTGCGTTGACCCTGTCTGTAAGGCTTGTGGCCTTCTTCCAGCTCTATCCTATGCATACAAACATCAGGGCTTATGCCCTTAATGTCATCCAAAGAATAACCCAAAGCCTTCCTGTTTTTCTTAAGTACACACATCAAAGCAGACATACCGGTCATCGTTAAGCTTAGAGCTAACAATAGCCGGGTATGCTTGCTCCGTATCATCTAGAAAAACAAACTTAAGATTAGGAGGAAGTGGCTTACGCTCTGGCACCTTTACCTCTACAGCGTAGACAGAATCAGCTTCAATGGTGTAGCAAGTGTTCACCAAATTATCGTTGGCCAGGCTCAAAAGCATCTCATCTTCTTCTTCATTGAGCTCGTAGCTCTCCATTTAGGCAACCAAAGCATCTGGTTCCTCAGCATTCTCCACTGTATTACCTGCACACTCATTTAAATGGGTTAGATCAGCTAAGGGATCCTTGGCTAAGGATTCCCTCCAATTACAAGTAACAACCCTGTCAACAATATCAATGGAATAACACGTATCCTCATCAATGAGCTCGGTTGCCTTGTGAGCAAGACTGAACTCAATGGTGTCATCCCCTACCTCTAAGGTGATGGTTCCGCGTTTGACATCTATCACAGCCCCAGCTGTATGTAAGAACGGTCTGCCTAAAATAATAGGTATCTGACTGTCCTCTGCAATGTCCAAAACAACGAAATCGACAGGAATAAAAAACTTACCCACTCGAACGGGTACATCCTCTAAAACACCTATAGGTCTCTGAGTCGATCTATTTGCCATTTGAACGGTAATATCGGTTACCTTGAGTCTACCAATGTTTAACCTTTCGCAAACAAAATACAGCATGACACTAACACTGGCCCCTAAGTCACAAACGACCTTTCCAATTACGTGGTTACCTATAGTGAAAGGAATTGAAAAACTACCCGGGTCCTTTAATTTAGGTGGCACATTAACTTGTGAAAGAGCATTACATTCCTCCACAAACGCAACATTACCATCATCACGAAAATTTCTCTTACGATTCAAAATATCTTTCATAAATTTAGCGTAAGAGGGTACAGGTTATTAAATCGAAAGGGAACCGTTACCTCGAGATTCTGACCATCTCCGAAACTTACCAAACTTACGCTCGGCTTAGTAGCCTTCGACGCTCCGGATACGGGATCGCAACACCGGCCGTAGGATCGGTAACCTTGGCTTCCGTAGGTTTAAAACCCCCGTCAAATCATCAATGAGTGAAGAATCATGCGGACCGGTTGACGGATTTGCATCCTGCTCACGAGTTCAAGTCGATCGACCGGTATGAGTGGTCGATCGACCAAGTAGCTAGCGTGAACAGTTCCTGTCCAGAATTGACTTCGTCAGGTGTCTCAGTCGATCGACTGAGGATGTTGGTCGATCGACTGGATGTGCTGGGTGTGAATAGTTTCTGACCAGAAACTATTTTATCTGACACTTCAGTCGATCGACTGGGAATGTTGGTCGATCGACCAGAAGTACTGGCATTCAGACTCGTTTTTGCACCAGAATTTAAACGAGCTTCTTCGTCATTTCCCGAGTCTTCCTTTGGCTTGTCGGGACTTTCATAAGAAAGGCCACTTCTGAGATTGATGGCATTGATCGTCTCAACCGGCCCTTCACATTTGCTTGAAGAATTAGCAGCTTGCTTAGCCTCCATATTCTCCAATTGTTTCACAAAATTCCGTGAGGACTCAATCCCGGCTGCTTCCATATTCGCCACTTGAACCAAAAGGAGTTGGACCATCTCTTTCAATTTCTCGATATCATCTGAGTTTTGAACAGGAATTTCGACTCTCTCCTTGGAAGCTTCAAAAATAGAGCTTCTCGAGACGGGTAGAAATGGAGGTTATAAGGTCACAACAGTGGTCATTTCTTCACTTTGCTTTCGTGACTTTCCACGTGAACTTCCAAACTCAGCTTTATGGACTGCCATCTCCTCGATAGTGTTCCAACCTTTACTTTGACCGGTATTGTTTTGAAACCTGCCATTAGCAGCTGCATCCAAGATGACCTTGTAATCATCATATAAAGCATTGTAAAATAGGTTGCAAAGATACCATTGCTGGAAACCATGATGAGGGACAGCTCGGACCAAACTTTTGAAACGTCCCCATGCTTCACAAAAATCTTCGTCGGCTCCTTGCTGAAAACTCGTGATTTTACCCTTCAAGGCATCAGTCTTTGAAAGTGGGAAGTACTTCTTGTAGAAGGCTAATGCTAAAGATGTCCAATCCGTGACTCCAAAAAGCTACCCTATCGAGGTAGCGGTACCAATCTCGCACCGAATCCTTCAAGGAGTACAAGAACATAAACCCCTTTACTTCATCTTGAGTTACCCCAGCCGGTATAGGTATGGAACAGCAATAGTCTGTGAAAGTTTCCATATGCTTCAAGGGGTCTTCATCTGGCAGACCCGCGAACTGATTTCGCTCCACTAAATCAATATAAGAGAAACGAAACTCAAAATTACCGGTAGTAGGGGTAGGTAACTGGCGCCCCTTTGGAAGGTGGTGCTCCTTTGGCTGAAAATTATCATATATTGTAGCCATAATTTCCGAAGTGAGAGTACTCAAGTCTTCCTCTCAAAAACCTGTCTTTTAACTGTGCAAAAGCAAAACTAGAAGCAAAGGTAAGCAACGGCCTCAAGGAACCAAAGTTCCCTGAGATAAGAAAAATAAACTAAAATAAGGCAAACAAAATTACACCGTCTCCCCGGCAACGGCGCCAAAATTTGATACCGTCGTTTAGTACCAAAATTAAATTTATAATTCCAAACTAAAACTATAGCTAGTGATAGTAAGGGTCGAACCACAGAGAGACAAGGTTGATTTTGTTTGCTATTTTTCAGTCTATAAAAGTAACAATTAATTGGGGGTTTTGAAATTGGTTGATTAACTGGCTAATAGCAAAAATGAATATTCTCAACAAGATAAGAAAGGGATCGGGAACTTCGGTTCACCATGGCAAATATCAGGTCAGTAAGGTAGCAAAAGTCTTACAATACGGTCTCAGGGAAAATAAGCTAGCCTTTCGATCAAAGCTCAAATAACCTCACGGTCTATTAATTCCCTAGAATTTACCAACGCTTTCGCTCAAGAGAAATTCCAAATCTAGCGATAATTCAAATTACCAATCTTTCAATCTAGTAAAGAAATTTATCAAAAGATAGCAAGACCAATACGGAAGAACTCATACTACACAACAATCCTAATTTAATACCATGGCTCACCTTATTCCCAATCAAAGGAATTACCTACGCATAATCATAACTACACTAATTGCAAAATTAATGGTAAAGAACAAATTTGACATAATTAAATCAAACTAAACAAAAAGGCAAGAACTTGATTGCTGAAATTAAATTGATGAAGATAAGAAACAAATTAACAAGGAAATAAAGAAAAGAAAGAATTGCAATAAAAGCTTACTAATTGGATTCAAGAACAAAGTATTGAAATCAAGGTTTCCGTCTTCAAGCTAGATCTAAAACTGAGTTTTTCCAGAATGAAAAGCATAACCTAAAAGTTGCTGCGTTCTACTGATAAAAAGATACTGAAAGTTAATTACAAGTTGTGCTTTTAAAAGTCTAACACGAAGAAAAACGTGTCAGCTCGAAAACTGGTCGATCGACAGGCCAGAGTGGTCGATCGACTGAATATGCGGAACAGTAGCATCTGATGAGCTTCAGTGGTCGATCGACTGAACAACATTGTCGATCGACTGAATATGCTGTGCAGTAGCTCTCTTGATCCTTCCAATCAACTCTTCACTCCTTTGCACGCATCCCAAGGTGAGTGAATACGACTCTCCTTCTTCTTGGCTTCCTTAAACTTGCCTCCGGAGGACGATTTAGGCTTGATTTAGCTTACTTCCACTCGTTCCTACAATAAATCATAGAAAATGCAAAGTAAACCGTTTCGGGAGAAATAGTAGCCTTAAGCTATCAATTATGCGTGGAAATACGTGCCAAAACCGCAGTTAAAGTGTATAGAATATGCACGTATCAAGTTGCTCCCCCAAATATTGGAGTCGCTTTTCAGCTTCAGTAGGACCTGGTGGAAGGTTGACTTTGGGTTGTCCAACAAAAGGTGGAACGTTATCATGCACGACCATGTCGGGAATATCGTTCTCTGAAGGAGGAAGTCTAGCTTCTACAGCGACAATCCGGTCTTCAATAGCGATGAGGCGGTTATAAGGTTGGTCTTGGCTCATTTGGAGACGGATGAGCGCAGCTAGGATTAGATCATTACCATTTCCGGGTTGTCCATTAACGCTTGCGTGACTAGTTTCGGGAATCTTGGAAACTGAGGATAAGAGATCGATGACTGATCAAAACATGATCGACCATTTTAGCACACTTACTCAAAAGGAGACATGACTCGTGAAGTGGGCGTGTGCCACTTTGTCAAGTGAGGTTCGAAAATGACAAATTTTGAAATGTTTATCCTAGGCAACTGTAGTGTACTTGTAGGAGTGCTGACTCGAAGTGAGGTTTTAAAATGGGTTTTGAGGCCCGAATTTTCACTGGACATTTGGACAGAGTTTCGACTCATTTTGCGCTATTTTAGGCCACTTTTGAAATATTTACATTTTGAAAAAGATTTTATTTTATAAAATTTTGTCATGGTTTTGTTTTACAAAATGGTGATCACATATATGATACAAACATTCATACATGTATTATAACGGTATGCTGAGTGTATTTAATGGGTTTTCGCTTAAAAAGGTGGGTTGCCATACCGAGCAATCAAACCCTGGTCTGTGGAGAGGTCCGTGCCAAACATGAGTAAGGTCGATTCCTAGTCCATTCCCTCGAGTAGGGAAAGCCCTTGATACAAACATGAGTATGTACCACAGTATGGTTGACGTCAATCGCTATCTATCCTTAGGCCTAGATAAAAATTTGGACCGTCCAGACGGGACGATTGGTCGAATGGGTTGGGTGAGCCTAGGAAGGCTGAATAAAACGACCTAAGAAGGTCGAGTAATGAAAACCGACAACTTTATCGTATAAACTTTTCCCTAACCTTGTTCAAGTTTCACCCTGGGTAACACATAAGTGTATCATCCAAAGCGGAGTCGCCAAACTGTGGACATGGGTCACCCGTGCCGCGCGTACCCGTCCTTTGTGTAGGTTTGAGGCGGCGGTACTTCTCCCACAGAACCTTGGATTGCCAAAGCACATCATGGCCGTTACCTATTTGTGAGGCATTGAAACCGGTGAAAGGTTGAATAAGTGATGCGTGCATTTTATATAGACTTTTTGTACCGCATTTGCACGCATTTCTATGCATTTTGTGTAGTGTTTAGCTACAAATATCCCCCGAATTGTCTACTTTGGTTTCTCTTGTATTATTTGCAGGTATGAACTGGATAGGAGTGTAATCAAGCTTAAAACATGTCCCTTTGCATGCATTTAGGAGATGAGTTGAGTCGGAGCTTGGAAACTACTATTTTGAGATGCGCATAGAAGTAAGGAAGCTTAGCGGACAAAGAAAGAGCTTTATATTACTAGTGCCTACTTTGAAAAGCCATATATAGATTTTTACAACCGATATTAGAGTGATCCTAATTGGAGATGAAAGCTTATCCTCTTAGATTTCCAACGCCACTGAAAACACTCTTTTTGCCCAAGTAACGAAGAAATGGTGGCCGTTTGAAGTTCAGTGCGCGAAACAGGAATTGTGCGCTGGAAAGTGCTCGATCGAGTACTATCTTGTTCGATCGAGTACCTAAACCCCTCTATCAAATGGTGCCTTTTTGATAGTGTTCTATCGAGTACCTAAAGTCCTCGATTGAGAGGTTTTTGCTAGGAGTTACTTGATCGAGGAGTTCTAAAGTCCTCGATCGAGTAGTTTGCTATCTGACGTGAGATTTTCTCGCGTAAACTTATTTTCTTGATATTTTAATTATGTTTTAGGTTAAAATAAATATTTTAATTATTTTAATTATATTTTAATTATGTTTTAATTATGCTTTTGCCTTCCTCTTGTTGGATCTTAAACTTCTGTAATTCCCTTACTCCTTTTATTTAATTTAATTCCCTTGCATATTTCTATATCATGTTTGTCCTTTTCTCTATTGTTATTGCTTTACCTATTACTATGAGTAGCTAGTCCCTTAATGCAAGGATTTGGAGAGTCATGGTAGTATAGCAATGATGCGATAGTTGGTTTAAGAGGTTTAATGTGAGAATTGTTTCATTAAGAATTTAAATATAATCGTTTAGTTGAATGCATGCAACTGAATTAGTTAATCTGGTTAAGTTCAGACCTAGATCGGAAGATTGGAATGAATAGACCTGTTATGAGAAATAGACTACAGTAGTGAGGGTGAAAGCTAAGCTAGTTGTATTTTAGGGCCGATGGCGGACCGGAAGGACCTTTTCTTTACCCTTCTCACATCAGACCGACGGACCTACCTTTAGCCGATCTGCGTAATACCATGATAACCCGATATCCTGGCATCTCTCTTTTTATTTTCTCTCTACCCTTGCTTTTATTAGTTTAGTTCAAATACTCAAACCCCCATCTTGTGACCTTAGACAGACTAGAATAACAAGTAGATAGTGACCGCCTCCATGTGGATACGATACCCAACTTTCTTCTACTGCATTAGTTAGAGCCTGTTGGTTTTATTTTTAATAGGGTTGCGACAGCCGTGTCAAATTTTGGCGCCGTTGCCGGGGAGGTGGCATAATTTTGTTGCTTTATTTTAAGTCTGTCTTTCGTCTCAAGGAATTTATTCCTCGAGACTGATCTCATATTTTTCTAGTGATTTATTAGTGTTTCAGGAAACCTATTCTAGAAGAGAACATTGTCATACCTGCCATTCTATCAACTCTACTTGCTGAGATGCCTAACATTGCCAATCACTCAGAACCTACGGTGGACTCTCTGCCTAAAGGTTTCTTGCTTCCTACTACAGATGCAGGGACCTTTGGAATTCATCCATCCTATATGCAGTTGGTTGTGAGAAATCTCTTCAAGGGTGTACCTGGCGAAGATCCATGTAAGCATATAGAGCTGTTTACGGAGTATTGTTCTACCATTCCCTTAGCTGCTGGGGTGACACATGATACGGTCAAGGGAGTTCTTTTTTCCTTTTCTTTGACTGATGACACCCGGGAATGGTTGAGAGACTTGGACAGGGAAGTTTCCGGTGTTACCGACTGGAATTCCCTTGCTTTAGCCTTTGTTGAGCCCAATTTAGCATGAACCGACCTCAATCTAGCCTGGCATAATTAGGCTGAGTGGGGAAACCAAGGTCCGGATAAAAGTGACTACTATTTGACAATTAAAGTATATTCCAGGGCAGGTAACCTATTGAACCTTGAAAAAAAAGTCTGCTGCCAGGAAAGGAAAGCATAGAACAGCTTGACAGAGCTCTTAAACAAGCCGGATTGAATTGACAGGCAACATAATGGTTACATAAAGGGAAATGCTCATGTCCTACTTTCATGGAAGACCTAGTCCAACTCGAAAAAGCATCCTATTCTCACACATTAGATCGTGCATAACACAACAGGCCAATGTTTGTTGAAGAAGAGTAAGTCAAGCGGATTAATAGGGAATGTGCCCTATTTTTTAGCAAACAGCTACCAACGGCCAAGAGAGACGTTGAGCAGCATCCAACGTTAGCATTTGAGAGATATAAATAGCATCATCACACAATTGTAAAGTATTCATTGATTATTCATGATATTTTATAGACTACTTGCTACTTTTTCTATTGTACTCAAGTTTACACACAACATTTGTATTCAGCCTAGATAAGAAATACAACAACATTACTTATTCCCCATTCTTATTTATTTCCCTTTGAAATTTCTTCTTATAATTTACAGAACTAGATATCCTGATCACATATTAAGTAGGCCGGATCTTTCCAGGAAAAATCCTGCTAAAACAATTGGCGCCCACCGTGGGGCATCTAGTTCATTAATCCTCAAAAAATTTCATCATCTTTCATTCAATATTCTCGCAAGAAAATGGTTGCACTCGACCCAGAACGACAACTAGCCGCTGCCTTGGCTAAAATCAAGGAACTAGAAATAATACAAGAAAAGGCGGCCCAGGCGGAAGCTGAGATCACTAGACTCAAAGAATCAGAATCCAGCCTGAAGAAGAAGCTGAGATCACTAGACTCTAAAACCAGATTTGAGCCTGGAACTCCATTCTCATCCATCATCAAGCAGATTGACATCTCCAGTTTTGGAACTCTGGAGAAGGATGTCTCCTCTGATCCAAACACCATCCCTGATAATGGATCGGACAAGACTGATGTAGCAATAATGAAGGCCATGCTTCAGGAAATCCAGAAACTCCATAGCAAGATAGAGAATATACCCGGAGTGCCAGATCCTATAGCGGAAGTGGAAGCTGATAGCTTTGCTGACTCACCCTTTGTGGATGAGATTGCAAATATTGACCTCCCCAAGAAATTCACCGTTCCATCTATGAAAACATATGATGGGACCTCAGATCCACAAAACCTTGTTGCCATATTCAAGCAGAAGATGCTAGCAGCCTCGGTACCCAGTGAACTCAGGCAGGTTTGCATGTGTAAAGGCTTTGGCACTACCCTTATCGGAGCAGCATTGTAGTGGTTTATCAATCTCCCAAATGGAAGCATCAAGAACTTCGCGGATCTAGTCAATGCCTTCAACCAACAGTTTGCAAGCAGCAGGGATATGGCAAAAAGACCTAGCAACCTGGTAAGAGTGAAGCAGCTCCCGGACGAGACCATCAAAGAATTCCTGGCCAGATTTGTCAAAGAAAAGGTGGCCATCCCCAGATGTGACGAGGAAACGGCGGTGGAAGCATTCAGGCAGGGAGTCTTGCTTGACAGTGAAATCTATGCAGATCTCACCAAGAAGGCCTGCCCGACCTTTGCTACCGTTCACTCTATTGTCCTATAGCATGTCAGACTGGAAGAAGATCTCAACTTCAGGATAAACTCATCCGGAGGAAAGCAAAGCTATGGCCACACCAACAGAAAAATTTCCTACCATTAAGGAAGCAACCCCAGATCAGCACCTTATTTTAGGCATGTCCGCTCCGAAGTCAATATTTCACAGGAATGCAAAGGTAACCTTTCTAGCCTACCAACTATTTCGGAATATAACTTCTTTATAAATACTACAGGGTTAATCAAACGCCTGGAGAACTTGGGAGACACAGTCAGATGGCCCAAGAAATCAGACAATCCCAGGAAGGACCCTTCAAGATGGTGTGACTTCCACCAGGACATTGGACATACCACAGAAGAATGCATTCACCTTAGGAAACAAGTGGCATTCCTCCTAAGGAAAGGCTACCTGAAAGATCTAAAACAGTAACCCAGAGGCAAAGATGAAGAATCAGGCAAAAGAGATCCAGGGAATAACAGGGATCCTCCTCCACCTCCCCCCCATCTATGAAGTCAAATTCATAAACGGAGGCTCAAAAATCTGTGGCTTGACCAGTTCAGCTGCCAAGAGAGTTGCCAGGGAGTCAAAACTTCAATCTCCTTTTAGATCTAAATCATTACCCGCTGTTACTTTTGATGACTCGGACTTGCAGGGAGTACGAGATCTGCACCATGACAGCCTAGTGATTACTATGCAAATTGGTACAGCTAAGGTGTCAAGGATCCTAATAGACAGAGGCAGCTCAATTAACTTAGTGATGCTAGACGTCCTTAAAACTATGAAAATAGATGAAGACAAAATCACCAAGAAGTCCAGTGTCCTGGCCGGGTTCATCGGAGAAACAAAGAGTACCCTGGGAGAAATCAATTTGCCAACTTATGCAGAAGGGGTAGCCTCCTATGAAAGATTCGGAGTCCTGGATTTCCTGTCCTCGTACAACGTAATCTGGGCAGACCTTGGATCCATAAAGTCAAAGCCATCCCATCAACATATCACCAGTGTGTAAAGATACCAACTGAATGGGGGATAACCACCATCAGAGGAGAACAGAAAGCAGCTCAGGAATGTTATACTCAGGCTTTGAAACCTTCAAAGTCAGGTAAGTCCCATGCATAGCAATTAAAGTCCCCTGTCAGGAGTGAATATATAGCTCAATCACAGATGGAGACAGGATAGGGCATCCTAGACCAAGAATATCCCGACAGGAAAGTACTTGTGGGATCCGATGCACCTGACTCGGTCAGGCCCAATCTGGTCAGATTTATTAAAACTAAGATGTCTTGTTTTGCTTGGTCACATTTGACATGACTGGTATAGATGCTGACATTATAACTCATAAGTTAAATATTGACAAGTTGTTTAAGCCTGTACAGCAAAAAAGAAGAAAATTTGCTGCAGAAAGAAATAAGATCATCAACCAAGAAGTCGACAAGCTACTAGACATGGGAATGATCAGGGAAGTGATGTACCCTGACTGGCTAGCCAATGTGATAGTCGTCCAGAAAAAGAATGGCAAATGGAGAGTCTGTGTGGACTACACCGACCTAAACAAAGCCTGTCCAAAGGATCCATTCCCCTTGCCACATATTGATGCAATGGTAGGTGCCACCGCACGCCACGAGATGCTAACATTCATGGATGTCTCAAGTGGATTCAATCAAATAAAAATGCACCCTCCGGACCAGGAGAGTACAACCTTCATTACCGAAAGAGGAGTGTATTGCTATACTGCCATGCCTTTTGGATTGAAAAATGCAGGGGCAACCTACCAAAGGCTAGTCAACATGATGTTTAAAGATCAAATTGGAGACACCATGGAAGTCTACATTGATGACATGGTGGTTAAATCAAAGAAAGCAGTGGACCATGTCAAAGACCTGGAAGTGGCATTCCAAATACTGGAAAAATTCAACATGAAGTTAAATCCGTCCAAGTGCCACTTTGGAGTCTCAGTAGGCAAGTTCTTGGGCTATATGGTGATAAAAAGAGGGATCGAAGCCAGTCCTGAACAGATCAAAGCTATCCTGGAGCTGGAACCACCAAAAAGTGTCAAGGATATACAAAAATTGACAAGAAGAGTAGCCGCCCTGAATAGATTCATTTCTACGTCATCGGAGAGGTGAAAGTCATTTTATAACCTGTTCAGGAAAAACAAAGACTTCCAGTGGACATCTGACCACCAGTCAGCCTTTGAAGACCTGAAAGCATATCTATCCTCACCTCCTTTGCTGGCCAAGCCAGTCAAGGATGAACCCCTGACGGTATATCTATCATTCGTAGAGACTACGGTCAGTGCAGTCCTGGTCAAAGAAATGGACGGACAACAACACCTTGTTTACTACGTAAGTAAAGTATGTTTTGGCTTTAATTATGAGTTGCACTAAATTAAGACCTTATTTTGTAAGCCACCCTATAATAGTTAGGACCAACCTACCTATTAAGTCTGTCCTTAGAAAACCTGAACTATCTGGACGAATGTGCAAATGGTCAGTCCAGCTTAGCACCTATAACATAACCTTTGAACCCAAGACAACAATTAAGTCGCAGGCATTAGCAGATTTTGTGGCTGATTTCAGTCCTATCCTTGAGCCCGACCTAATTAAAGAAGTAAATAGACTGACCAACGACCAGACAAACCTAGAATGGACCTTGTTTGTCGATGGTGTAATACTCCGTATTTATAGTCTTGGGGGTACTCTATCGAGTAGGCCTTACTCTGTCGAGTAAGGGGAAGTGGCGAAGCAAAATAGTTTCTGACCTGTTGGGCACTCGATCGAGTAGCTGGGGCACTCGATCGAGTAGGGGGGTACTCGATCGAGTACCTTGGGTACTCGATCGAGTGTCCGGTTTTACGGGGGAGTTTTCTCGGGTTTTGTTAATTACGCGATTAAGGTATTTAAACATATTCGTAATTGTTCTAAATCACTTTTTACAAAACCTAAAACCTGTTTAAGAGAGAAAGCAACTAGTCTTCTTCCTAATCGCGTTCTTGACAATTCCCGGAGTTCAGACGGTCAGTTCGTATCGTAGTTCGTGTCGTTGGATTCCTTGCGTCGAGGGTAAGCTTTTAATATAATTTCTATAATGTTTTGATAAGATTGATGAAACCCTAATTTTGGAATTGGGGGTTTTTATGAGTAGTATTTGAATAGTAGCATCTATGTGTTGTATGATAGGAGGAGAATTCGTAGAGGAGCCGTTTTGATACAGCTGTAGATACCGTCTGCGTGTTGTGCTTTCCAGGTAGGATTTCCTACTCAGTATTAGTCCCATAATGGGATATTGGTGATGTGCTGTAGTTAGTTGTTTGATATGATGATTGTGATTGTGATTGTGATTGTGGTTGTGTTTGTTGATGGTTCTCGAGATGCGTTCTCGGCTGAGTGGGGTCACTTGCGGGAGTGATCTCACGCCCTAGTTTCGCCCTTCGTGGAACCCGCCACGGAAGGGGATGTGCACATTAATGGACAGGGTTATCGCTCGTACGATGAGCGGGGCTTAGGTGGAACGGCTGCGGTCCCCCACCACAGCGAGGGTGTCCGAGTGGACGGTCGATATTGAGATGATGGGAGTTGGTGGTGTGTGTGTGTGTGACGATTCAAATGTCTGTTTGTCTTATTGTTGTTATCTATATTGATTGTGTGATTAGTATCGACCCGGTGTTGTTTTGTAAAACTGCGGTGATCCATTCGGGGATGGTGAGCGAGATATTGAACAGTATAGAGATGAGTGCTGGGATAGCTGGGATGGCCACGACATGACGATAGAGTCTTCCGTCGTAGTTTAGCATTTATTTACATTTCGATTGAGAAAGATAGTTTGGAATAATGTATCGTACTTTCAATTTGGTTTCGAGGATTGTATTTATTCATTAAACTATTTACAATAGATGTTGTTTCTGTTTTGTCTATTTGATTATCATACCTCGGGCGACCGAGATGGTGATGTCTTCATACCTGAGTGGTCCTGGTAAGGCATTCGGAGTATGGGGGTGTTACAAATGGTATCAGAGAGACGATCCTGAAACCTGTAACCAATGAACTTAATGAACATAGGGAGTCAATTAAAATGAACCCGGGGTAAAAGTTGTAGGAGCTAGTGCAAAGGCTTGGGAGACGTCCTAAAGTCGCGGGGATCGCTCTACAACTTTGAACCGGTCACATGGGGGAAATGTGTGTTGAGTCATGTGTGTGCTTAGTAACTTGCGTAACAATGTGATGGAATGTGTTGATGGTTGGATGTTCGAATTGGAAGTTGATGAGATGAAAGAAAAGTGATGTTATATATATAGACATTGTTGATGAAATGATAGCATGATGGAATGTTTTACAACGTGGCAATTAATAGCATGAATGTTATGATATAATGTGATTTATAAAGTTAGCAATGTTAGTATGTGACGTAATATGCGGGTAGCTCTTACGTATTGGTGGTACTTGATCGAGTGAGGCTGACTCGATCGGGTAGGTTTATGGCGATTGTGAGTCCAGAATCGCGTTTTGGGGCACTCGATCGAGTAACAAGGGGTACTCGATCGAGTGAAAATCACTCGATCGAGTAGCCTAGATACTCGATCGAGTGGGTTAGAGATCGAAGGTCATTTGGTTGGTTTGGGTACTCGATCGAGTACATGGGGGCACTCGATCGAGTAGCCCGTTACTCGATCAAGTGGGTTTGGATACTCGATCGAGTAGGTTAAGGGCAGCGTGTTTTCGTGTTTTGAAGTTTAGTACGTATGTTCATATCTACCCTTTTCTTATATATGTATAGTTTCAAGATGCCGCCAAAGAGAAATGCTTTGTACGCGAGAGCTGAGCTTATGACCACGGATGACATCGTTAAGATGTTGGAACACCGGACGCTCTTCTTGAGACCCTGAAGAGAGTGAATGAGGACAAGGATAAGAGTAAGGAGAAGGAGGTTGACCATGCTAAAGTCAGCCTCTATATTGCGAGGTTTAACCCGAAGGAGTACAAGGGAGTTGAGGAGCCTAACCATCTTGATAGTTGGGTGAGGGAGATGGAGAACATACTAGATTTAGTTCGTTGTCTGATGAGATGAGAGTGGATCGGCTGCATTCTATCGAGGGAGGCACTGGCAAGTGGTGGGATTCCGTGAAAGTGAGTGCCAAGGAGATATATACCAACCAAGGGTTACCTGCTATACCTTGGGAGGAGTTTCGTAGAGGGGTCATGAGGAAGGAGTTCGTACCAGAACATATGAGGAGTAAGTTGAGAGAGGAGTTCGATAAGTTTAAGATGACGGTGAGATGTCTGTGGTGAGTACTACAGGCGATTCAATAAGAAATCTAGATATCTTTGAGGATATGGGTTTGAGTGAGGAGAATCTGGCTTTGAGGTTTGAGAGAGGGCTAACCACGAAAATTATGGATAAGTTACCCGTGGGAGTCCTTACGATGTAAAGGAAGCGTATGAGAGGGGCTGGGAGAGCCGAGAGACTAGTGGAGATGGCTCAGGAGAGGTCAGGTGGAGAAAAGAGGAAGTCTGAGTGCGAGGGTGGTGGCCAATCTAATTTCAAGAAAGGCAACCACAGCTAATCTAAGGGATTTTCTTCTAGGTCTGGGTTTAGTGCTGGAACTTCCTTTGGGCGAGGCCGTGGGGGTGTGAGCAATAGCTGGGGAGTGACCTGCTTTGGTTGTGGTGGCGTAGGCCACAAGAGACATGAGTGCACGAGTGCACCGGATCTTTCGAGACCTGCACGAGCTTTGCGAGCAACAGACCAGCTGGATCATGGCCAAACCGGGGAGGTTAGAGCTACCAGAGTGGAGGCAACCGCAACGGCGGTAATTCTTATCAGAAGACACCGACGAACAACAACAACAACAATCAAGGGTCGGGTGCTAAGCGGACCGCATCAGCAAGATCTTGTCCCGGGAGGTGGGCGAGAAGACCGATGTGAAGTTGTTCATGATGGACAAGAAGGCAGCTGAGGAAGATGCGCACGTTATCACCGGTACATTCCTTGTTAATGGTATCCCTACGTTTGTTTTGTTTGATTCGGGGACTTCTCAGTCGTTTGTGTCTTCGAGTCATGTAAAACAGTTGGGTTTGAGAGTATATGAGTCTGTTAGGGAGCAAGTTTTCATACCTTCGGGTGAGTCTGTGTCGTGTGGGAGGTTGTTTAGAGATATATCTTTGATAGTTGGGCAAGTCGATTTCCCGGTAGACTTGCTAGAGTTTCCTTTTAATGGTTTTGAGATGATAGTTGGGATGGATTGGTTAGGAAAGTATAAAGCTAAGATAGACTGTCATCAAAAGAAAGTGTCCCTAAGAGGTCCTAAGGGTGTTAGTGTGTCTTACCGTGGGTTTCTAGTCAAACCCAAAGTTAAGTTGATTGCAGCGGTCACCTTGAAGTCGTATCTGAGGAAGGGATGTCCTCTGATTTTGTGCCATGTGAGAGATGACCGGATAGAGAGCCCGGCAGTTGACGAGATACCAGTGGTGGGAGAGTTTGCGAGATGTTTTTCCGAGAGGAGATTCCGGTTGCCACCGAAGAGGGAGATAGATTTCACCGTTGAGTTGAAGCCGGGGACGGGGCCAATCTCTAAGGCACCGTGCCGTATGGGTCCTAAGGAGATGGAGGAGCCGAGGAAGCGATTGGATGATTTGATAGAGAAGGGATACATTAGACCAAGTGTATCGCCTTGGGGAGCACCAGTTCTTTTCGTGAAGAAGACAGATGGGAGTTTGAGGCTGTGCATAGATTACCGGGAGCTGAACCGTGTGACGATAAAGAACAAGTATCCTTTGCCAAGGATAGATGACCTGTTTGATCAGTTGAGCGGTGCAACAGTCTTTTCTATGATTGATTTGAGGTCGGGGTACCATCAGGTGAAGATTAGAGATGTGGACATACCGAAGACAGCTTTCACGTCGAGGTATGGCCATTATAAGTATGTGGTGATGCCATTTGGGTTGTCTAATGCGCCGGCAGTGTTTATGGATTTGATGAATAGGATCTTCAGATAGTTCTTGGACCAGTTCGTGGTGGTGTTTATCGATGACATCTTAGTCTACTCTAAGACTAAGGAGGAGCATGAGGAGCATCGAGGATCGTGTTGCGGACTTTGAGAGATCATGAGTTGTATGCTAAGCTTGTCCAAGTGTGAGTTACGGTTTGGAGAAAGTTGCTTTTAAGGGCATGTAATCTCTAAAGATGGGGTAGCTGTGGATCCGGCGAAGATTGAGGCGGTGACAAAGTGGGAAGCAGAAGAATGTTCTTTGAGGTTAGGAGTTTCTTGGGTTTAGCTGGATACTACAGGCGGTTCGTGAAAGATTTCTCCAAGATAGCTAGACCGATGACAACGTTGATGAGGAAAGAGAACAGGTTTCGTTGGGATGAGAGTTGTGAGACGGCGTTCCAAACCTTAAAGGAGCGTTTGACCACGGCTTCTGTCCTCGCATTGCTGAAGGGAGCGAGAATTTTGAGGTTTATACGATGCTTCAAGAATGGGCTAGGTTGTGTGTTGATGCAGAATGGTAAAGTGATTGCCTATGCTTCTAGGCGATTGAAGCCTTATGAGGAGAACTACCCTACACATGATCCGGAGTTGGGTGCGGTGGTGTTTGCTCTCAAGATTTGGAGACATTACCTTTATGGAGCAATCTTTAAGGTATTTTCTGATCATAAGAGTCTCAAGTACAACTTCACGCAGAAGGAGTTGAACATGAGACAGAGGAGGTGGATGGAGTTGATTGGCGATTATGACATGGAAATCATCTACCATGAAGGGAAAGCCAATGTTGTAGCTGATGCTTTGAGTAGGAAGAGTGTACATTCTTCGTGTACAGCTCTATCTTTGATGAGGCTGAGAGATGAGGTAGCGAGGTTCGGGATACATATGATGCGAAAAGGAGATGCCATGGGTGATATGACAAAGATCTGACTTGAGTTTTATGATGATATTCGGGATAAGCGAGGCTTTGGATCCTAAGATAGTGGAGTGGAGAGTCAGGGTAGAGAAAGGGGCGGTGTCCGGGTTTCCATTCATACAGATGGTAGTTTGAGGTTTGATGGTAGATGGTGTGTTCCTAATGATGAGGAGTTGAAAAGGACTATCATGACAGAGGCACATTGCACACCATATTCAGTGCATCCGGGTGGAGACAAGCTTTACAAAGATTTGAAGAAAACGTTTTGGTGGCCTGGGATGAAGAAAGAGACAGCTGAGTTTGTGTCCCGTTGTTTGACATGCCAGAGAGTTAAAGGGGAACAGAGAAGACCACAAGGTAAGGTTCAGTCTTTGGAGGTGCCTGAGTGGAAGTGGGAATCCATTTCCATGGATTTCATTGTGGGTTTACCTAAGAGTCAACAAGGTAACAATATGATTTGGGTGATAGTGGATCGTCTGACCAAGTCAGCTCACTTTGTTCCAATGAAAGATACATGGACTAAGGCACAATTGGCTATGGCCTATCGAAAGAACGTGCTTAAGTTACATGGAGTCCCTAAGGACATAGTGTCTGACAGAGATGCGAGGTTTATATCGAGGTTTTGGAGGGAGTTGCGGGAATCGTTGGGGACAAATCAAGATGAGTACGATTTCATCCTGCGACGACGACGGGCGACGAGAGAACAATCAAGACTCTTGAGGATATGTTGCGAGCTTGTGTGATGGATTTTGGTGGTAGGCGGGAGCGAGAGGTTGGACTTGATAGAGTTTTCTTACAACAACAGCTATCACACCGGTATTGGTATGGCACCGTTTGAGGCTTTGTATGGGAGTTGATGTAGGAGTCCGATCTGTTGGGACGATAGTCTTTGAGGCGATGGTTTTAGGACCGAGAGATGGTACATGAGATGGTGGAACAGTTAAGATGATCGAAACGGATGAGAGCGACCCGGGATCGACGAGAAGAGTTATGCGGATCTACACCGTCGGGACATAGAGTTTCGGGTTGGGGACAAGGTTCTTCTAAAAGTGTCTCCTATGCGTGGGGTTATGAGGTTTGGGAAGAAAGGCAAGCTAAGCCAGAAGTTTATAGGGCCTTATGAGATCTTAGAGCGAGTTGGGAAGTTGCTTATCGTCTGGCTTTACCAGCTGCGTTAGAGAGAGTGCATAATGTGTTTCATATATCGCAGTTGCGGAAGTATGTGAGTGACCCGTCACATGTGTTGGAGGCAGAGAGCTTAGAGCTGGATGAGTCTTTATCATACCTTGAGGTGCCTAAGCGGATCCTAGACCGAAGGTTAGGAAGACCAGGAGTGGTGAGACAGTTTTGCTCAAGATCCTTTGGTCTAACCACGAGACCGAGGAAGCTACGTGGGAGGCAGAGGATATCATGAAAGAGCGTTACCCCTTCCTTTTTGATCAGGTATGTATGGTTACGGGGACGTAACCTTGTTTCTTTTAGGGGGGTAGGAGATGATCGCGAGCAGTTTCTAAGAGTTTTATACACCTTTTTATATGTTGCGTCGGTAGGTTGTCGGGATGAGTTGGGTAAGTAGCGTGTTTTAGATTGAGTTTTGTTTTGGTTGTTGAGTCGGGAATGTTTTGGAGAACCTTTGTTTTGGTAGTGGTTTGAACTTCGGGGACGAAGTTCCTTTTAAGGAGGGAAGACCGTAATACTCCGTATTTATGAGTCTTGGGGTACTCTATCGAGTAGGCCTTACTCTGTCGAGTAAGGGTAAGTGGCGAAGCAAAATAGTTTCGACTGTTGGGCACTCGATCGAGTAGGTGGGCACTCGATCGAGTAGAAGGTGTCGATCGAGTACCTTGGGTACTCGATCGAGTGTCCGGTTTTACGGGGAGTTTTCTCGGGTTTTGTTAATTACGCGATTAAGGTATTTAAACATATTCGTAATTGTTCTAAATCACTTTTTACAAAACCTAAAACCTGTTTAAGAGAGAAAGCAACTAGTCTTCTTCCTAATCGCGTTCTTGACAATTCTGGAGTTCGGACGGTCAGTTCGTATCGTAGTTCGTGTCGTTGGATTCCTTGCGTCGAGGGTAAGCTTTTAATATAATTTCTATAATGTTTTGATAAGATTGATGAAACCCTAATTTAGGAATTGGGGGTTTTTATGAGTAGTATTTGAATAGTAGCATCTATGTGTTGTATGATAGGAGGAGAATTCGTAGAGGAGCCGTTTTGATACAAATTGTAGATACCGTCTGCGTGTTGTGCTTTCCAGGTAGGATTTCCTACTCAGTATTAGTCCCATAATGGGATATTGGTGATGTGCTGTAGTTAGTTGTTTGATATGATGATTGTGATTGTGATTGTGATTGTGGTTGTGTTTGTTGATGGTTCTCGAGATGCGTTCTCGGCTGAGTGGGGTCACTTGCGGGAGTGATCTCACGCCCTAGTTTCGCCCTTCGTGGAACCCGCCACGGAAGGGGATGTGCACATTAATGGACAGGGTTATCGCTCGTACGATGAGCGGGGCTTAGGTGGGAACGGCTGCGGTCCCCCATCGCAGGGCGGGGGTCCAAAGGGACGGATCGGTATTGAGATGATGGGAGTTGGTGGTGTGTGTGTGTGTGACAGTTCAGCTGTCTGTTTGTCTTATTGTTGTTATCTATATTGATTGTGTGATTAGTACTGACCCCGGTGTTGTTTTGTAAAACCTGCGGTGATCCATTCGGGGATGGTGAGCAGATATTGAACAGGTATAGAGATGAGTACTGGGATAGCTGGGATGGCCACGACATGACGATAGAGTCTTCCGCTGTAGTTTAGCATTTATTTACATTTCAGTTGAGAACAGATAGTTTGGAATAATGTATTGCACTTTCAGTTTGGTTTCGAGGATTGTATTTATTCATTAAACTATTTACAATAGATGTTGTTTCTGTTTTGTCTATTTGATTATCATACCTCGGGCGACCGAGATGGTGATGTCTTCATACCTGAGTGGTCCTGGTAAGGCATTCGGAGTATGGGGGTGTTACAGATGGTGCAGCTAATATGAGGGGCACTGGCCTGGGTGTAGTACTAAAATCGCCACAGGGGGATAAGATAGTACACGCTATAAGTTGTGCATTTGAAGCTACCAATAATGAAGCTGAATATGAAGCCCTAATAGCTGGGTTAAAGGTATGTATTGACCTTGGTGTACAAAATCTAAAGGTAAATACTGATTCCCTCCTCATTTCAAATCAAGTAAATGGGACTCAAAAATGATGCTCTACCTAGAAGTTGTGCAAAATTTAAAATGTAAATTTCGCAATTTTAATATTGATCAAATACCCAGGGACTTGAATACCCAGGCCGACACCCTAGCCAGCCTAGGATCTAATTTCAGTCCCCCTGATTTTGATAAGATCCCCATTATACATTTATTGGAACCTGCAATAAATAAACAAGATGAAACCTTTCCAATATATGTTGTTAATTCATGGACAAAACCTTATTACGATTTGCTGGAGCAGGGAATTTTACCCCTGAACAAACAGGATGCCAAAGTACTTAAAATCAAAGCTGCTTCATACACCATTATTAATAATGTGCTTTTAAAGAGATCACAGGCTGGACCATACCTCAGATGCCTGGAACCACAAGAAGAAGCAGCCTTCTGGGGGGCAGGACGCTTTTTGGCTCCCATATCCTTTATTATTTAGTTTATTATGATGAATTTTATTTTATAAAGTTAGCAGAATGGAGCTCCTGGGAAATAGGGGAGAATTTTGGAGAAAATTTAGCAAAGAAAGTGGAAGAAATTTGGTGCAAAACAATCTCATCACAAATACCGTATTTATAGAAGAGGAATAACGGTGCAAAAACCCTAGAGAATGCAAAACTGTCAGCATGACATCATTAGCCGTTATAGTGTTTAATGGTAACTAGGAGTCTAAGAGTCATTGAGCAAATATAATTCTCTTTATTGTTTAGCCCGGTAAAATTGACATCTCACCCCTGGCCTGATCCAGCACGGGTAAAATGTCAAGGGGCAATTGTTAGGCCCAGTTTAGCCTGGTCTGGCTCTAACCTGGCCTGACCTTACTAGGCTGATTGAGGCAACCAGAGACCGGACAAATCTAACTACTATTTAGCTATTGAGGAATATTATAGTAAGCAGGCTACTAAATCCTGGAAGAGAAGCCTGATGGTAAGTGCAGAATAGCCGGGCAAGACATTTAAACAGGCTGGATTAAGAAGATAAACAAGAGAGGCAGTTATATGAACTAATAACCACGACCTACTCTCATGGAAGACCAAGTCCAACTACAAGGAGCACATAATCTTAGTAAATCTAAACGTGCAAGAGGAAAGGAAGGACGGTTTGTTAAAGAAGAATGAGTCAACCGAGTTAATAGGGAATGTGCCCTATTTTCCAGCTAACAGCCCCAACAATCAAGAGGAACGTTGAGGATGAATGTAACATTAGCATTTGTAGAACTATAAATAGCAGAATCTAACAATTGTAAAGAGATTCATGATTGATCGATTATTTACAATATATCTCTCATTTATTCCTGAATATTCAGCTACACACACAAGATTGTACTCAGCTTATCAAAATAATACAAACAATATTCTTTATACTTAATTCTTCCCTTGTTATTCACTCACAATATTCCAGACTTATAGAACTAGATACCCAAATTACTCTTTAATCAAGCTGGATCCATTCAGGGGAAATCCTACTAAAACAATTGGCGCCCACCGTGGGGCATCTAGTTCTTTAATCAAAAAATTCCTTTTACCATTCTCCATTTAATATTCACATACAAAAATGGTGGAACTCACCCTAGAACAACAATTAGCGGCTGCCCTGGCTAAAACCAAAGAATTGGAGGCAATTCAAGAGAAGGCAGCCCAAGCAGAAGCAGAAATCAATAGGCTGAAGGAATCTGAGTCTAGCCTGAGGAAAAAATTGGAAAATCAGGCCTCGGGCTCCAAGACCGTTCGAACCAGAACCCCATTCTCATCCATTATCAAAAACATTGACTTTTCCAATTTTGAAACTCCGGAGAAGGATACATTATCCGGTACCCAAATCATTCCCAATGATGAAACAAACAAAACTGAAGCAGCAATAATGATGACTATGCTTCAGGAAATCCAAAAACTCCACAACAAAAAAGAAAATATACCTGGAGTGCCAGACCCTGTGGCTGAATTAGAAGTTGACAGCTTTGCAGATTCACCTTTTGCAGATGAAATTGCAAAGATTGATCTCCCCAAGAAATTTACTGTCCCATCCATGAGAACTTATGATGGGACCTCTGATTCACAAAATCACGTTGCCATATTCAAACGAAGATGTTGGCTGCCTCAATACCCAAAGTGAACTCGGGCAGTCCGCATGTGTAAAGGCTTTGGTACAACCCTGACCGGAGCAACATTACAATGGTTCATTAATCTCCCAAATGGAGGTATCAAGAATTTTGCGAATCGATCAATGCCTTCAATCAACAATTCGCAAGCGGAGAGACATGGCCAAGAGACCCGGTGACTGTTCAGGGTAAAACAACTCCCCGAAGAATCTCCCGAAGAATTCCCGGCCGTTTGTCAAAGAGAAGGTGGCCATTCCCAGTGTGACGAAGAAACGAAGAAGCCTTCGAGCAAGGAGTTACCTTGACAAAGACATTTATGCGGACTTAACCAAGAAAGCTTGCCCAACCTTTGCCACTGTTCAATCCATCGCCTTAGAACATGTCAGATTCGAGGAAGATCTCAACTTCAGAACAAACTCGTCCGGAGGAAAGCAAGGCTATGGACACACTAACAGAAAAGCTCCTACCGAAAAGGAGGCAACCCCAGATCAAGACACCCTATTCCAGGCCTGAATGATCTGAAGTCAACATGGCACAAGAACACAAAGGTAACCTTTCTAGCCTTCCAACTATTCCCGAATATAACTTCTCTATTAATACTGCAGGATTAATCAAACGCCTGAAAGCCCGGGAGATACGAATGGATGGCCCTAGAAATCCGACAACCCCAGGAAAGACCCAACGAGATGGTGTGACTTCCATCGGGACATCGGGCACACCACGAGAAGAATGCATCCAACTCGAAAAAAGTGGCATATCTCCTAAACAAAGGCTATTTGAAGGACTTAATCCAAGACCAAAGAATAAAGATGAAGGACAAAACAAGAGAGATTCGGGAACGAGCAGAGATCCACCTCCTCCTCCCCCCATCTATGAAGTCAAGTTCATAAATGGAGGATCGAAATACGTGGTCGACCGGCTCGGCCGCAAAGGAAAATATCCGGGAGTCTAGACTTGACCCCTTCCAGTCCAAGTCATTGCCCGCTATTACTTTTGATGACTCGGACTGCGGGGAATATAGGATCTACACCATGACAGCTTGGTAATCACCATGCAAATTGGCACACTAAGGTATCAAGAATCACGATAGACGGAGGCGATTCGATCAATTTGGTGATGCTTGACGTCCTCAAAGCTATGAAGATAGATGAAGGAAAGATCATCAAGAAATCCAGCGTCCTGGTTGGATTCAGCGGAGAAACAAAGAACACCCTGGGAGAAATTAGCCTGCCAACCTATGTGGAAGGCGTGGCTTCGTATGAAAGATTCGGGGTAATGGATTGCCTATCCTCATATAATGTAATCTTGGGCAGACCATAGATCCACAACGTCAAAGCAATCCCATCAACATACCATCAATGTGTGAAAATACCAACCGAATGGGGATAACCACAATCGAGGGAGAACAAAGGACGGCTCGGAATGCTACACCCGGCTTTGAAACCCTCAAAGTCGGTAAGTCCCTTGCATAGCAATTAAATTCACTGTCATGGAAGAATATATTGCACAAACACGGATGGAAACAGAGAGGTCATTTTGGACCCGAGTTCCCGACAGGGAAGGTACTTGTAGGGTCGGATGCACCGGACTCGGTCGACCCGATCTGGTCGCTTTCTCAAAACTAAAATGTCTGTTTTGCTTGGTCACATTTTGATATGACTGTATAGATGCTTTGATATTATAACTCATAAGTTGAATATTGACAAATCATTTAAGCCTGTACAGCAAAAGAGAAGAAAATTTGCTGCAGAGAGGCATGAAATCATCAACCAAGAAGTTGACAAGGTACTGGACATGGGAATGATCAGGGAAGTAATGTACCCTGACTGAGTTGCAAATGTAGTAGTCGTCCAAAAGAAAAACGGCAAATGGAGAGTCTGTGTAGACTACACTAACCTAAACAAAGCCTGCCCAAAAGATCCATTTCCCCTGCCACACATCGATGCAATGGTGGATGCCACTGCAGGCCACGAGATGTTAACATTCATGGATGCCTCCAGTGATTCAATCAAATAAAGATGCACCACTGCAGATCGGAAAGCACGACTTTCATCACCGAAAGAGGAATATATTGTTATACTGCTATGCCATTTGGATTAAAGAATGCAGGTGCAACCTATCAAAGGCTAGTCAACATGATGTTCAAAGACCAAATAGGAGATACCATGGAAGCCTACATAGACGACATGGTAGTCAAGTCAAAGAAGGCAGAAGACCACGTCAAAGACCTGGAAGTAGCCTTCCAAATACTGGAGAAATTCAATATGAAGCTCAATCCACAAAAATGCCATTCTGGAGTCTCAGCAGGAAAATTCGTGGGCTATATGGTGACAAAAAGAGGAATAGAAGCCAGCCCTGAACAGATCAAAGCCATCCTGGAGCTAGAACCACCAAAGTCAGTCAAAGACATAAAAAGCTGACGGTAAGAATAGCAGCCCTGAACAGGTTCATTTCAAGATAGTCAGAAAGGTGCAAATTATTCTATAACCTACTAAGGAAAAACAAGGACTTTCAATGGACCCATGATCATCAGGCTGCCTTTGAAGATCTGAAAACATATCTATCCTCTCCTCCCTTATTGGCGAAACCAAATCAAGCGGAGAACCCCCGACAAGTATACCTCGATCCACGAAAATCTTTGTCGGTGCGGTCTCGGTCAAATATGCAGACGGACAACAACACCCTGTCTATTACGTAAGTAAAAGTCTACTGGATGCAGAGATCAGGTATGGCCTACTTTAAAAATTTGTTTTAGCTTTAATTATGAGTTGCACAAAATTAAGACCATACTTTGAAAGCCACCCTATAATAGTCAGAACCAATCTTCCTATCAAGTCTGTACTTAGGAAGCCAGAATTGTCCGGACGAATGTGCAAATGGTCAGTCCAGCTAAGCACATACAACATAACATTTGAACCAAGGACATCAATTAAGTCACAAGCACTAGCAGACTTTGTGGCTGATTTTAGTCCAACCCTAGAACCCGACCTAATAAAAGAAGTAAATAAACTAACCAGCGACCACACAGACCTAGAATGGACCCTATTTGTCGATGGTGCAGCCAACATGAGAGGCACAGGCCTGGGGGTATTACTAAAATCGCCCCAGAGGGATAAGATAGTACAAGCTATAAGCTGTGCATTTGAGGCTGCCAATAATGAGGCAGAATATGAAGCCCTAATAGCTGGATTAAAGGTATGTATTGACCTTGGTGTGCAAAATCTAAAGGTACGTACTGATTCCCTTCTTATTTCCAACCAAGTAAACGGAATATATACTGCAAAAGACTAAAAAATCATGCTTTATTTGGAAATTGTTCAAATTTTAAAATCAAAATTCCGCAATTTTAATATTGACCAAAATCCCAGGGACTTGAATACCCAGGCCGATACCTTAGCCGGCCTAGGATCCAACTTCAGTCCCCTTGACTTCGACAAAATACCCATCTTACATTTATTAGAACCTGCAATAAATAAACAAGATGAAAGTTTCCCAATTTATGTTGCCAATTCTTGGACAAAACCCTACTATGACTGGCTACAACAGGGAATCCTTCCCCTAAATAAGCAAGATGCCAGAGCACTAAAAATAAAAGCTGCTTCATATACTATTATTAACAACGTGCTTTTTAAGAAATCGTAGCCTGGGCCGTACCTCAGATGCCTGGAACCACAAGAAGCTGAACAGATATTATCAGAAATCCATGAAGGATACTGTGGAAATCATAAAGGCGGAAGAAGCCTGGCAAGCAAGGTACTCAGAACAGGTTATTATTGGCCCACCTTGAGGGCCGATTGCCTGGAACTTAGATCTAAATGCAAAGCTTGCCAGATTCATGGACCATATATCTATCAGCCATCTGAGGAACTACATTCCATATCCTTACCCTGGCCATTTATGAAGTGGGGCATGGATATAGTGGGGAAACTACCTCAAGCACCCGGACAAAAAGTTTTCATGCTAGCAATGACTGATTACTTCTCCAAGTGGATAGAAGCTGATTCATACATGCAAGTCAAGGAAAAGGATGTCATAGCATTCATAAAACACAACATCATATGTAGATATGGCATCCCCTCTGAAATAGTATGCGACAATGGCACGCAATTCGTGGGAAAAAGAACAGCAGCCTTCTGTGCTCAATGGAACATCAACCTGGTAACCTCCACACCAAGATATCCAAAAGCTAACGGTCAGGCAAAATCTAGTAACAAAGTAGTAATCAGCTGCATAAAGAAGAAGCTAGAAAGAAGGAAAGGCAGATGGGCTGAAGAGCTCCCCCTGGTCATCTGGGCTGACAGAACCACGCCTAAAACATCCACATGCCAAACCCCCTACTCCTTGGTCTATGGATGTAAAGTAGTGATCCCGGCTGAGGTCGACATTCCATCAGCCAGATGCAGCCTGAACACAATAACAAGCAATATACCTCTAATGGTGGATAACCTGGACTTAACGGAAGAGTTAAGAGATGCAGCCAGCATTAGATTGGCAGCATATCAGCAAAGAGTTGCAAAAAGCTACAACAAGACTGTCAAAGCCAGGGTATTCAGGGTCGGAGACCTTGTCCTCTGGAAAGTCTTCCAAAACACAAAAGAAAAGAATGCTGGCAAATTAGCCCCAACCTGGGAAGGTCCCTACCCGATTGACTTTATAGTCGGTCAGGGAGCTTATAGATTACAAACCCTGGACGGCGAAATGATCCCAAGAGCTTGGAATATTGCACACTTAAAACTATTTCACATATAAAATATATCTCCCAGTTCAGGTATAATTTTCACCTTAACATTTCTTGCCTGGCCTGATATGAAACTAAATGTATGATACTTGCCATTATATGAATAAATGCCGTATATGATTTCTTCAATTATGTGCCCAAATACTTGTCAATATTCTCATATTTACTTTTACCAAGTAGAATCTTCAATACTTGTTTTACATACTGCATTTTATTTAAAACAAATCTTAAAGATTGGGGGCCACCCCACCAATATCCAACTGATACCCAATTTTCAGTTGCAAAATAGGCCTTAAAATATTGAGCTCCATTTAATATACAAATCTGGAAAACCTCTTCCTTACTTGTATAACATAGATGGGTCATAAGCCCTCCAGACAGGCAGGGGACGTAAGCCCTCCAGACAGGCAATAACCCCACCCATAACACGATGAACTGGTCAGATCCAGCACAAAAAACTGGCCTGATCCAGTTAGATAACTGGCCAGATCCAGTAAAACATCAAATACTACAAAAGTACCTTATCAAAACACAAAAAGGAACCAACAAAGACCAAATATTTATTCATTCAAAATAGCCGGCCTTGCCTCATACTTAATAATTATCCATTCCAGGGACATCCCCCCTGGATGGGCCAAAAAATACTTAAATATCCATTCCAGGAACATCCCCCCTGGATGGGCCAAAACAAAGAGGAAAAACATAAATCTAAGTAGGTTTTGAGCCAGTAACCGACTCACAACCATCCACCATTTCCCGATCACCAGATTTTTCCTTGGAAGGAGGAGAATCCACTTCTTCTTCTTGACCCATGTTGGCCAAATCAGGATACTGAGCGTCCAGTGCTGTCTCATCCCGGTCCGGATCCCAATTAGCCCGGTCAGATTCCGGATCCCTCATAGCATCAACCCGGCCTTTCCCAAAGAAGTACTGAGTGGCATCAAAGAAGCCGCGCCTCCACTAATTCCTTTTCAAGACCAAGCTCTTCATTCTTCCTCACCGATCTGCATTGCCCGCTTCTCGAGACACTCTCCCTTGACAGACCTCCAACTCTTGCCGACAACCTTCTCAAGATTTTTGCAGCCACCTCACAAACTATAGCAGCCCTGGATGCCTCTCTAGCTGTCGCCAGCTGAGATTGAAGTACTACTTCGTTACCCCTGGATGTGTGCAGCTTACGGTTAACCTTATCCAGTTTTTCTTCCAAGCTAGAAACCCTGGCCTGTGCATCCCTGAGCTGACAAGCAGTAGCCAACCCGACATCCAATCCCTACAAGAAACAAAATTAATCAGCCCAATATAAAGCAACACAAAGAGCACATGAACAATTAAAACATCCCATTACAACTAACCTCCTTAGCCTGAGAAGCAAGTTCAGCAGCCTTTGTCACAAGAGAAGTCAGAATAGAAACCACTTTAGTAGACGACTCAAGGGTATTAGCAGACAAAAGCTGGCCGCCCATTTTTGCAGAAAATTCATCTATCCGTGCCCGGGCAGCATCCATATCATCAATCCTAGCAGACACTTGCCTGATACTCCTGATTGGTTGAGCCTGAATAGGCTCTTTCTCTCCCCCTTCCTCTTCAGGAATAACATCTTCCCTTCTTCTTTTAGAAGCCTGAACAACCTCCGGTGATACTAGCCTCGGCGGTTCTTGGGGAGGCTGGACATCAGAAACCAAAATATTAAGCGTCTTGTCACTCCCACTAACCTCCTGGCTCTTGGACTGTTCAGCAATTCTAGCTACCCCAGCCTTGAAGTCTTTTTGCAGTAAAGCTGGGCAACCTAGCAGAAGACCTGAATACTGAATATACAAAGGATATACATAAATATCAGATGAGAAGTAATAATAAGACAACAATTGACATAAAGACATATAGAAGACTTACAGGAAAGAGCAGTGGAGCTAGGCTTGCCTTTGGGTACTTTGACCACACTCAGCTTGGTCTTCATATACCGGGGCAATAAATCCCTGCCCAGACTAGCAGCCCAAGCCCTCTCTTCCTCAGGAATAGCAAGGAAAGCCTCTATCCTGGAAATAGCTTCCTCGTCAAGAGGATCAGAGTTCCAATCAGGAGCTGCAAAAATCATCAAAAATACACAGGTGAAACTCAAAACATCCTAATTTCATATAATATATATTTGCAAACTAAGAGTACAGGAAACCTACCACTTTCCAGAGGGGGATATCTCACGTAATCAAAGCCTGACCCCAGGCTCTCAGTCCGGATAAACAGGAAAGTCTTTGCCCAGCTTTTATCATCTCCAGAGTCCAGGTTAGTGATTAATGGAGACATTTTCGACTTGATTCTCAAATTAAAACGACCATTAACAGGATTTTTCATATGATATATTGCCTTGATATCATTAATAGTAATTGCAAGATTGTGTTTAGCACATAAATTTTCAATGGAATGAACAAGTTTCCAAACCATTGGCATAATCTGAAAAGGTGATACTTCCATAGCACGAATGGTATCAATCATTAAAGGAGTAAAAGGTAACTTACAACCCGCTTTGAACGCCCATTCGAAAATACAAAACCAACCAGGTGACACCCGATTAGCTCCGATGGACAAGACTCGTGAATCCATACCTCGGTCCGAATCGAATTAATTTCTTCTCCCTTAAAACGCTATCATAGTTTGTTTTCAATAGGTTTTCTTCAGGAAAGTAAGGATCCAGAGATTGAAGAGCAGAAAAAATAGAATCCTGATATTTAAAAGCTATAGCATGAGCAGGAGGATCAACTTCAATCACCTCCTCCTCCTCGACGTCTTTGGGTTCGATTCAAAGACGACCTTCCTCAAAGGGATCATTGGGAAATGTGTCCTCAACAATAATGCGATCACATGATTTAAATATCATTATTAAATCTCATTTTAAAGAATACAATTGGGAAGTAATTTTGTTCTCACAATCGGTCAACATATATCGGTAATGATTGGTCGACTAGAGTTTGACATTATGTCGAGTGACGGTGGTGATCGATTGACCCCTAGGTCATACCTAAAGGGCAACACTCTTAATTGATTATTTAATTGATCGTATAACGTTGCGAGTTAATTAAATTACTTGAAAATAGACGGACGATTTTGGAAGTAAAATTTACGTATCAAATTGAAATGTGATTAAATGAGATACTGATCGAGTAATTAAATTGTATAATTACTCTGATGAAATAAATTGTTTAATGTAACAATTAAAATGAATGAATTATTATAAATTCAATCAGTTGAAATTTATAAATGGTAAACTATTTTGGCACAAGTAATTATGAAATTACTAAGTCGATTTTTGTATGTGACGTATTTTTTATTAATACGTTGTTTTTAATATGTTAAAAATACATAACATATTTATGTCACATATGACATGTGACACATTGACAATTGACAAAAATAATATGGGATCCATATTATGTAAAGTGCCGAAAAATTGGGGAGCATTAAGCTAGTTAATTGTTTTATTTAGTTGATAAAACATAATGATGAAAAAGCAAGTCTAGTCATGCAAGCCTATTGTTCCTTGTGAAGAACAATTTTTCCATGCATTGGCTCCCCAATAGCTCTCCTCTTACACGGTTTTGGGGAAGAAAAACTATCATTGTTTTTCTATAATTTTTACCTAATAATATACTAAGTGTAGTGTATTATTTTCATTCTAACATCATCATCCAAAATCAAGTTCTAGTGAGAAGAAAAATCCTCCTCATCTTCTCTCATAAAACCGAAATAATATAAGTGTTTTATAAATTTTTGGTTCAATTTTCTACCTAGATTAATATTATACTAGCTCAAATAATATTAATTAGATTAAGAGAAAGCCTTGGGTATAATTCATAGGGAGAGATCTTACACTTAGATCTTTATTCTTCCATAAGGAAAGCTCAAGAACAAAAGAAAAGGAGATTTATTTTGTGCCCTTTAAATCCGAAATACCCATTGTAAGAACATGATTTCTTCTCTTTGTTATTTTGTTTGCATGCATAAAATCCGTAATTAATTTTATGACAAATTATTTAGACATATAAGAGTATGTTAACATGTATATGAATCTACATTTCCTTCAATCGGTATCAAGAGCCACGGTTGTTTGCATGCAAATTGGTTAAAAGTTTTTCCGAGTTATATGAATAACAAATAAAACTTGTAAAATTTGTGTTATTATGATATATCACGAAATTATTACATGCATGTTAATATTTCTGGTCCTAAAGTGTTTTAGGATATTTTGGTTAGTTTTTCGGATTTTTATTGTTCATAATTTACAATAATGGCATTTAAATGTGATTTTATGAGTAAAAATGTCATTTTTGGTCTAAAAATAGCTATACTTCGAATTTTCACTTGGTTTTTGGATATGTTGTTACATATATTATTTTGAGATAACCTGTAAATGTTCATAATTTTTGGACTTGTTATGCTCGAAAAATGAATTTTTCATTATTAAATTTGGATTTAAGAGAAAAATAGGTTAATATGAGTTAAATTTCGAATCTGGTCATAGAAAATTAATATGTTGTCACATGCAATTTTACAAGATGTGTGTAAAATAATTGGCTATAAAGAAGTCTTTTAGCATGATTTATGAATTTTTGAAGAAAAATTAGTATAAATAGTGACATTATTAGTGTAAAATTAATAAAACATAATCTATGACTTAGGAAAAACGTCTAATGTTGCATTTTATTATATTTTTCAGATCTAAAATTGAAAAGTTAATGAAAATAATTTTTCCATGTTTTTATGATTATTTTATTAAATATCGATAAACCGCAACATTGTTTTTCCGGAAAATTTTAGAAATTTTTAACCTAAGATTTTGAACATTATGAGTGTCATGGAATTTTTCCAGAATGTTCATGAATTTAAATTTCAAATTTTGAATTTATTTGGAATTGTTGGATTTATTTGAAGTTTAATAGCTTATTTTGTAATTTTTGGTCCATTTATGAACAATTTTGTAAATAAAAGTTAATTATGGTCAAATTATTAGTGAAGACTATATTTTGAGTCCTAAGAGGTTAGGGTAATTAACTTATGCATAAATATGAGTTTATGTATTTTTGTGATTATAAAATGTTGAAATCACGCAAACCGTCAAAAACCGAGTAATATACGATATTGGCTAATTAAAAGGCGATTTAGCATAAAAATTGAGCATGTTCATACATATTATAATGCTGCATTTTTCTTTATGATTGTCATAATTTTGATTTATGTAATTTTGAATTATGTAATTTAACTTAGTATGGCCTTAGTTTTTTAATTGGTATTTCCCGAAATGTATGGGAATATCGATTCGGTTGTAATTTTTATTGTGATCTCGTATCACCGTTTTGTAATTTAATAGATTTATTTTATTTTAGTTACAAATGTATAATAGGAAATTGTGTAATTTATTTTGTAATTTTATTCATTCCGGAGTTCCTAAAGACGGATTTCTTCAAGAATGGCGATACATAAAGACGGTGTTACCTCGAGATGCGTGCCACAACCGAAGTTCAAGGGACCAATGGAGTTGGTTTCCGAATATGTAATAGATTAATAGTTTTTCTATTTTAGGAAAGGCCATACTAGGATTTATTTATCTTTATGCTTGCATTTTATTTTATGTCACATGCATCGCTAAATCGCCATAACTAAACATGCATTGTCTTTTATCGAGTTTATCGACCGTGTCAATTAGAATTATCGTAGTTCACTGCTTTAGTTCACTTAAAACGTGATAGATAATAAATTGACACGACCTCTCGCTAAAACAACTAATTGAGACATAGCCTTACCAAATAGTAGAAACCATGAAAACCTATTTCGCGAGGGAGTGCACTCGGCTACCCCGGGGTACAAACCTTGTTACGTAGGGGAAGTGGGTGATAAATGTCTAATCCATCGAATTCATATTGATGAGGGTTTCATCGGCTACCCCGTGCCTAAATTAATATGGGTTTGGATAATGGACACATTTATTCGAAATTTGGATTGAACTCAACAAAAGTAATTGATAAGGGTTTCATCGGCTACCTCGTGCCCTTGTTGATGTGTTTTGGGCTATAGATAAATATTAGAGTAATTTTATCGACCAAGAGTTCTAAAAGTAGAATCGATTAAAAGGTTAATCCACCGAGTTATATTGATGAGGGTTTCATCGGCTACCCCGTGCCTAAGTTGATATGAATTTGGGTCTTGGAATCATTTATTATAGTTGGGTAGAGGTCACTATATAAATGTTCATAACTTGTTAAATTTGCAAGTATGATTTAAAAAGACAAATGTTAATATTTCCTTTCCTCCATATTTGTAGTGCATTACAATGAATCCATCAAATGCTACCGCACCGATAACCATTGAGTCATATCACCATGTTCTTGACGACGTATGCTCCAACAATAATTTCGATACAACTAGAGAACTTCATTTCGGGATAGGTTCGGATGGAAACCTTAATTTCATCACCACTTCTAAACCACCCACTACTACTAGACCTCGTGTGAGTCCGTCTCAGGAAGACTACCTCATACGATCTATAGGGTCTTTATCTCTGGAAGATAAGGATTCCAAAGCTAGTGGGAGCTCTAGCAATCAAGTTCTTGCTTCAAAGGGCAAGAGGTTCAAGAAGAAAGGAAAGAAAATCAAAAACTTCAAGCAAGTTAATGATGAGTGCCATTATTGCTATGGCATGGGACATTGGCTTAGGAATTGCCCTATGTATTTGATAAATATAAGGGAAGGACTCATTACTCCAAAAGGTACAATTCCTAAAGAAATTTATGTTATTGATATAAATTATACTTCCACTACGACATGGGTACTAGATACCGGTTGTGGTTCTCACCTTTGTAATCATTTACGGTGGTTTAAGAGATGTGGAGAAGCTTAGCAAGGGAGATGTGGATCTTCGACTTGGAAATGGAGCTCGGGTAGCGGCCGAATCCAAGGGAACTTATGTTTTAGCTTTGCCAAACGGTTTTGAGTTGTATTTGCATAATTGTTTTTATGTTCCTACTCTCTCTAAAAACATTATTTCAATCGCCATGCTAGACATGGACGGTTTTTGTTTTGTCATTAAGAACAATCGTTGCTCTATTTCTAGGAATGATTTGGTTATTGGCCAAGCTTCTTCCATAAATGGCATTTACTATTTAGAGACCTCAAAGCCGACTAATGATATTTATAACATTCAATCAAAGAAGCTCAAAACAAGTGACCCAAGTGAAGCGTTCATTTAGCATTGTCGATTAGGTCACATAAACGAGAATCGCATCAAAAGATTAATTTCAACTAATGTGATTACACCTTTTGATTATCAATCATTTGGTACATGCGAATATTGCCTACTTGGCAAAATGACTCGTAATCCTTTTAGTGGTAAAGGGACACGGGCTAGTGAACTATTAGGACTCATACACACCGATGTATGCGGACCAATGAGTATCACCGCTCGTGGTAATTATGACTACTTTATAACCTTCACCGATGACTTAAGTAGATATGGGTATATCTATTTAATGAAACACAAGAGTGAAGCATTTGAGAAATTCAAGGAATTCCAAAACGAAGTAGAGAACCAATTGAACAAAAGGATTAAGGCACTACGATCCGATCGTGATGGTGAATACCTTAGTCTTGAATTTGATTCACACTTGAAAGGTTGTGGCATTATATCACAACTTTCTCCACCCGGAACACCACAACTGAATGGTGTTGCCGAAAGGAGGAATCGAACCCTACTTGATATGGTTCGATCCATGATGAGTCAAACCGAGTTACCGAACTCGTTTTGGGGATTTGCAATCCAAACTGCAATTCTATCTTTAAATAATAGTCCCACTAAGGCCACCGAAAAGACTCCATTTGAGACATGGAAAGGAAGGGTTCCTAATCTATCTTATATGAAAATTTGGGGATGTGATGCTTACGTCAAGGCTAAACCCGACAATAAGCTTGCCCCAAGATCCGAAAAATGCATCTTTGTATGTTATCCTTTGACCTCTCGAGGTTACTACTTCTACAAACCTCAAGAAAACAAAGTGTTTGTGTCTAGTGAGGCTGTCTTCTTAGAAAGTCAATTTATTTCTAAGAGACAAAGTGGGAGAAATTTTGAACTTGACGAAGTTCAAGAGCCACAAACCGAGATAGAGACGCAAGAAGATGTTCCTTCGTCGTCTAACGCGGTTGCACCTCCTCCACTAAGAAGGACGGGCCGAGTTATTCGCCATCCCGATCGATATGTGGGACTTATCGAAGAAGATGGAACGCTCGATGTGTTGCTTATGGAAAGTGACGAGCCCGCCACCTACAAGGCCGCAATCTCTAGTCCTAATTCCACCTTATGGCTTGAAGCCATGAAGTCCGAAATGGATTCTATGCTTGAAAACCAAGTTTGGGACTTGGTAGATTTGCCTAAAGGGGCAAGACCCTCCAATGCAAATGGATATTCAAGGTCAAAAATGGCATAGAAGGACATGACGATGTCTACAAAGCTAGGCTAGTGGCAAAAGGATTTACCCAAGTCCAAGGTCTCCATTATGATGAGACCTTCGCCCCGTAGCCATGCTAAGATCCATACGGATTTTGTTAGCGATCGCCGCATTTCATGATTATGAGATATGGCAAATGGATGTCAAAACCGCTTTTCTAAATGGGCATTTAGAAGAGGAAGTGTACATGATACAACCCGAAGGTTTTGTTGATTCTAAAAATCCTAACAAAGTGTGCAAGCTTAAGAGATCCATTTATGGTCTTAAGCAAGCATCTAGAAGTTGGAATCATCGATTCAATCATGTTATAAAAGAAAATGGTTTCACTCGAAATGTTGAGGAACCATGTTTATACATGAAATTCAGTGGGAGCAATGTTGTGTTCCTAATCTTGTATGTCGATGACATACTACTCATTGGAAATGATATTCCAATGTTGTCTTCTGATAAGAAGTGGTTAGGTAACCACTTCCAAATGAAGGATTTAGGAGAGGCACAACGCATATTAGGTATCCGGATCTATAGAGATAGACCCAAGAGGATATTGGCACTAAGTCAAGAGTCTTATGTTGATAAGATTCTTCGACGATTCAGCATGGACAAATCCAAAAGGGGTTTGGTACCTATGGTAACCGGAACGATATTGAGCAGGACTCAATGTCCCTCCGAACCCCATGATGTTGAACGCATGAAGTTGATCCCTTACGCTTCCGCTGTTGGATCAATCATGTATGCCATGATATGCACACGTCCCGATGTCTCGTATGCCTTGAGCATGACGAGTAGATATCAAGGAAATCCAGGTGAGAGTCACTGGATTGTTGTCAAGAACATCCTTAAGTACTTGAGAAGAACTAAGGACTCTATCCTTGTGTTTGGAGGAGACACCGAGTTGCGTGTTACAGGATACACGGACTCAAGTTTTCAAACAGATAGAGATGACATGAAATCACAAGTCGGTTTTGTTTTCATGCTCAATGGTGGTGCCGTAAGTGGAGAAGCTTCAAGGAAGTCAGAATCATGATTCGACAACGGAGGCTGAGTACATAGCAAAGATCGAAGCGCCAAGGAAGCTATGTGGATCAAGCAATTCACGGAAGGTCTAAAAGTAGTACCTACCGCCGATGATCCCATCACTCTCTATTGTGATAATAGTGGGACGATCTTCCAAGCTAAGGAGCCAAAGTCTAGTAATAGATCTAGACATGTACTTAGAAAGTATCATGTAATAAGAGATTTTATTGAAAGAAAGGAAATTGCAATTTGTAAGGTTGGGACGGATGACAACATAGCCGATCCGCTCACCAAGCCTTTATCGCAGGCTAAGCATGATGGGCATGTTGCGTCCATGGGACTTAAACGTGTACCAAATTTTTGTTAGATTTTGAAATGAAATAAAAGTGTTGTTTTTGTTCATGTTCATAATCGCATTTGTCTTTTATCCTTAATTTATACTTTGTTACATCCAAACGGGTTGTAGAGACAATTGAACCCCGTTAAAGTGAACATGGATTAACATTGTTTTGCCCATAGTTACTTATATGAGGTGACGTCTCGAAGTGACTAGAGTGTGAGGCGATTGATGGCAAGTTCAAGTGCCATACGGTCATGTGAGATGACTAGTCGATCACATAGACAGATCATTAGGAACATTTTGTCGGGCCTAATGACCGCTTATAGAGTTCTAGCAAATTTATATAGCCTGGTCGTGGCGAGAGCTACTATAGTGTTCTAATGAGTCGATTCTTTTGACTAGAGACTATTCGCCTAAGATGGCACATTTTCAGATTAACTTTGATTTGTGTTACTACGACCTTCGTAAATGGGGTCAAATGGGCATATTTTGGGTTATGATGGTGTGGCTAGTCGAAGGGAATGAGTGCGATAGGAATTGTCCACCCCTTGTCGTGGTTATAACAATATCTCAGGGCCACTCGAGGAGTAATGAACTGGAAATGCGTGGCCACGCTCGGAAGGTATCCAGAGTGGATAAATCCGGTCAATCGGTTATTCTCCAGATCGAGGAAACCACTCTCGATATGATCACTTGCAAGTACGACCGAAAGACACCTTGCATTGAGTGGGAGATAGTAATAGGACAAGAGAATTGGTGACGCACACTTGTCGAGGACAAGTGGGAGATTGTTGGGAAATGTGTCCTCAACAATAATGCGATCACATGATTTAAATATCATTATTAAATCTCATTTTAAAGAATACAATTGGGAAGTAATTTTGTTATCACAACTGGTCAACATATATCGGTAATGATTGGGTCGACTAGAGTTTGACATTACTGTCGTGTGATTTGGTGATCAGTTGACCCCTAGGTCATACCTAAAGGGCAACACTCTTAATTGATTATTTAATTGATCGTATAACGTTGCGAGTTAATTAAATTACTTGAAAATTGACGGACGATTTTGGAAGTAAAATTTACGTATCAAATTGAAATGTGATTAAATGAGATACTGATGCGAGTAATTAAATTGTATAATTACTCGGATGAAATAAATTGTTTAATGTAACAATTAAAATGAATGAATTATTATAAATTCAATCGATTGAAATTTATAAATGGTAAAATATTTTGGCACAAGTAATTATGAAATTACTAAGTCGATTTTTGTATGTGACGTATTTTTTATTAATACGTTGTTTTTAATATGTTAAAAATACATAACATATTTATGTCACATATGACATGTGACACATTGACAATTGACAAAAATAATATGGGATCCATATTATGTAAAGTGCCGAAAAATTGGGGAGCATTAAGCTAGTTAATTGTTTTATTTAGTTGATAAAACATAATGATGAAAAAGCAAGTCTAGGCATGCAAGCCTATTGTTCCTTGTGAAGAACAATTTTTCCATGCATTGGCTCCCCAATAGCTCTCCTCTTACAAGGTTTTGGGAAGAAAAACTATCATTGTTTTTCTATAATTTTTACCTAATAATATACTAAGTGTAGTGTATTATTTTCATTCTAACATCATCATCCAAAATCAAGTTCTAGTGAGAAGAAAAATCCTCCTCATCTTCTCTCATAAAACCGAAATAATATAAGTGTTTTATAAATTTTTGGTTCAATTTTCTACCTAGATTAATATTATACTAGCTCAAATAATATTAATTAGATTAAGAGAAAGCCTTGGGTATAATTCATAGGGAGAGATCTTACACTTAGATCTTTATTCTTCCATAAGGAAAGCTCAAGAACAAAAGAAAAGGAGATTTCTTTTGTGCCCTTTAAATCCGAAATACCCATTGTAAGAACATGATTTCTTCTCTTTGTTATTTTGTTTGCATGCATAAAATCCGTAATTAATTTTATGACAAATTATTTAGACATATAAGAGTATGTTAACATGTATATGAATCTACATTTCCTTCAAGGACGCTTTTTGACTCCCATATCCTTTATTATTTAGTTTATTATGATGAATTTTATTTTATAAAGTTAGCAGAATGGAGCTCCTAGGAAATAGGGGAGAATTTTGGAGAAAATTTAGCAAAGAAAGTGGAAGAAATTTGGTGAAAAACAATCTCATCACAAATACCGTATTTATAGAAGATGAATAACGGTGCAAAAACCCTAGAGAATGCAAAACTGTCAGCATGGCATCATTAGCCGTTATAGTGTTTAACGGTAACTAGGAGTCTAAGAGTCATTGAGCAAATATAATTCTCTTTATTGTTTAGCCCGGTAAAATTGACATCTCACCCCTGGCCTGATCCAGCACGGGTAAAATGTCAAGGGGCAATTGTTAGGCCCAGTTTAGCCTGGTCTGACTCTAACCTGGCCTGACCTTACTAGGCTGATTGAGGCAACCAGAGACCGGACAAATCTAACTACTATTTAGCTATTGAGGAATATTATAGTAAGCAGGCTACTAAATCCTGGAAGAGAAGCCTGATGGTAAGTGTAGAATAGCCAGGCAGGACATTTAAACGGGCTGGATCAAGAAGATAAACAAGAGAGGCAGTTATATGAACTAATAACCACGACCTACTCTCATGGAAGACCAAGTCCAACTACAAGGAGCACATAATCTTAGTAAATCTAAACGTGCAAGAGGAAAGGAAGGACGATTTGTTAAAGAAGAATGAGTCAACCGAGTTAATAAGGAATGTGCCCTATTTTCCAAATTCTTGACCCCAACAATCAAGGGGAACGTTGAGGATGAATGTAACGTTAGCATTTGTAGAACTATAAATAGCAGAATCTAACAATTGTAAAGAGATTCATGATTGATCGATTATTTACAATTTATCTCTCATTTATTCCTGAATATTCAGCTACACACACAAGCTTGTACTCAGCTTATCAAAATAATACAAACAATATTCTTTATACTTAATTCTTCCCTTGTTATTCACTCACAATATTCCAGACTTATAGAACTAGATACCCAAATTATTCTTTAATCAAGCCGGATCCATTCAGGGGAAATCCTGCTAAAACAGTATCTTTTCTCCTTTTGGCCGCCTGAACGACCTCAGGAGACACAAGCTGAGCTAGCCCCCTTTGAACCTGGGCATCAGAAACTAGAATATTAAGAGTTTTATCACTCCCACTACTAGTAGCCTCCTGACTCCTTGACTGCTCAGAAATCTTGGCAACTCCAGCCTTCAAATCAGCAGCACTAAAGCTAGCTAGCCTAGCAGAAGATATATATACTGGATAAACAAAAGAAGCACGTATAAATTGCAGGAAACCAACAGGAAAAGCAAAATCATCAACATAAAAGAATAAAGAAGACATACAGGAAAGGGCAGAAAAGGTAAGCTTGCCTTAAGGCGCCTTAATACCACTCAGCTTAGGGCTCATGTACCGGGGCAACAAATCCCTGCCTAAACTGCCAGGCCAAGTTCTTTCTTCCTCAGGAAGAGCCAGGAAAGCCTCTATCCTCGCAACAGACTCCTCATCAAGAGGATCAAAACTCTAATCAGGAGCTACAAACATCCCCAAACACTTAGGTAAAATTTACATACTTCAAATATAAGCAAAATAAAATATGTATAAATCAAAAGATGCAGGAAACTTACCACTCTCCAAGGCAAGATACCTCAAATAGTCCAGGCCAGATCCCAGACTCTCAATCCAGACAAACGGGTAAGTTTTCGCCCAGCCTTTATCATCACCCAAATCCAGGTTGGTGATCCGCTGAGACATCTTTGATATGATCCGCAAATTAAAACGACCAGCAGAATGATTTTTTAGATGATACACTACCTTGATATCATTCACAGTAATTGTGAGATTATTCTTGGCACATAAATTCTCAATAGAATGAACCAGCTTCCAAACCATCGACATAATCTGGAAAGGAGATACCTTCATGGCCCGAATGGTGTCAATCATTAAAGGAGTAAAGGGCAGCTTACAACCAGCCTTGAAGGCCCATTCATAGATACAAAACCAGCCCGGTGATGTCCAGTTGGCCCTGCCAGGACAAGATTCAGGGATCCAGACTTCAGCTGAATCAGGGATCAATTTTTTCTCTCTTAAAATCCCATCATAATTTGTTTTTAGCTGATTCTTCTCAGAAAAAGTAGACTCAAGTGATCGAAGAGCAGTAAAGATAGAATCTTGGTACCTAAAAGATATAACGCGGGCAGGAGGATCTATCTCAACTACCTCCTCCTCACGGGCTTCTGTCGAATCAGGACTGGCTGTAGCCTTCTGAGAAGTAGGACGTTTTTTATCTCCCATATTTTTCAAAATTCACATGTAAATAATTTTATGGAAGTTGGGAGAAGTTTTATGTGGAACTTGAAGAAAATAAATTAGGGTTTTTTCTGAAAAATTAGGAAGATCTCTTAGAGAGAATATAGCAAACAAGAAAGAAGAATTTTGGTAGATGTTGAATTCATCCTTAAACGCATATTTATAGGAGGAAAAGTGTGGCTTAACTGTTTAAAAACCCTAGGAAACACAAATATGTCAGCATGACATCATTGAGATAGCCGTTATCGCATCCAACAGTCACAAGAAGATAAAGAGTCCTCAAACAACTATGATTCTTTTTATTTTTTAGCCCGATTAATTGACATCTCACCCATGGCCGGATCCAGCATTGATGAGATGTCAAGGGGCAATTGTTGAGCCCAATTTAGCCTGGATCGACCTCAGTCTAGACTGGCATAATTAGGCTGAGTGGGGCAACCAAGGTCCGGACAAAAGTGACTACTATTTGACAATTAAAGTATATTCCAGGGCAGGTAACCTGTTGAACCTTGAAAGAGAAGTCTGCTGCCAAGAAAGGAAAGCATAGAACAGCCTGGCAGAGCTCTTAAACAAGCCGGATTGAATTGACAGGCAACATAACGGTTACATAAAGGGAAATGCTCATGCCCTACTTTCATGGAAGACCTAGTCTAACTCCAAAAAGCATCCTATTCTCACACATTAGATCATGCATAACACAACAGGCCAATGTTTGTTGAAGAAGATTAAGTCAAGCGGATTAATAGGGAATGTGCCCTATTTTTTAGCAAACAGCTACCAACGGCCAAGAGAGACGTTGAGCAGCATCCAACGTCAGCATTTGAGAGATATAAATAGCATCATCAAACAATTTTAAAGTATACATTGATTATTCATTATATTTTATAGATTACTCACTACTTTTTCTCTTGTACACAAGTTTACACACAACATTTGTATTCAGCCTAGATAAGAAATACAACAACATTACTTATTCCCAATTCTTATTTATTTCCCTTTCAAAATTCTACTTATAATTTACAGAACTAGATACCCTGATCACATATTAAGTAGGCCAGATCTTTCCAGGGAAAATCCTGCTAAAAAAGCCTTCTATAGATGGTATTTTGCACCACAGCGCACTAATGCGTTGAGAGGCCAAATAACTGCATTCGAAAAATTGCGTACTGAAGATCTGAATGGGGGCTTGGACTAGGTTCAAGAAACTTGTCCGTTCTGTTCCTCATCATGGCTTCAAACGTTGGTTCCTATGTACCCAATTTTACAACGGGTTATATCCTGACTAAAGAACCATATTAGATAACGCGGCCAAAGGGAGGTTCCATAAAAATGTTAAAGATGATAAAGAATGGCATCTTATTGAAGAAATGGCCATTCACGTAGCTGAATATGGAAATCCCAGAGGAGGTAGGCGAGTAAATGAATCTTTGGTAGCTGTAGTGGAAAGTTCCAGTGGAAGGTTAGAAATTCGGAGGTTCTACAAACTTCGGGTGTGCTTGAACAAGTTTATGCCATAACTGAGCAAGAGGTAGTTTGTGGTAGATGTGGTACTGAAGGACACGATCCTATTACTTGCATGGCGGATGTAGAGCGAGTCTGTGCTTATAAAATATTCAAGCAAGGAGTTCCGTTCTCTAAACAATACAAAGACTTGACCATGACAAGTGCCTCTAATCCTTCTAAACCATTACCACAACAAGTCGATTCACCATCTACAATTGTAGAAATTGCGGAGTTAAAGTCTTTGGTGTTGAATTTAGCACTTCAACTCGAAAGAAAGTCGGACAAAGACGATAACGCTATAGAAGAGTTGCAGGACCAAGTCGCGCAACTTATATCCGCACAAAGTCAAGTGAATCACCCACCTCAATATGATCCGATCAATGCCATAAATCTCTGAAGCGGTCTTACCTATGATGGACCAAAAATGTCGGAAGATGATGATATAACTGCTGACGATGTCCCGGAAATTATTTTGGAAGAGTTAACCGAAGATGCCCCTGCTGAGCATCATCGAATCACTCAATCGAGTGATAAATCTTCTCGATCGAATGATAGGTCCTCCAGAAGTACTCGATCGAATACTCAAGTCGTTCGATCGAAAGAAGCTCAAACTGACGTACTCGATCAAGGAGATTGTTCTCCTCTATCGAGTGATTTTCCCAACAACAATGTTCAATCGAGTAATTATACCATTCGATCAAACTGTGCCGAATATGATGAACTCGATCGAGAGGTATGCATTCCTCGATCGAGTAATTTGCCTGACGAAACTGCTCGATCGAGTGGAAATAGTGCTTGATCGGGTACTTATACCAGCAGAGGTTCCATTTTGAAGCCTAATTTCGCTGTTGTGTCGTCTTCCCCTGCTCCGGAGATGCCGCGTTCTGACAAAGGTAAAGAGAAGGTCGTAGACCCGCTTATTGTTACCAGAATTCCTCATCCAGGACGTCTGAAAGATGCTAAGGTCGAGCGACAGTACGGTAAATTCGTGGACGTGGTCAAGAACCTTCAGGTAACCATCCCCTTTACTGAACTTATTACCCAGGTACCCACTTACGCAAAATTTATGAAAGACATTTTGACGCGTAAGATAAAGCTTAGTGAATTCGAGACTGTTGCATTTATGGAAGAGTCTAGTAATTTACTTCTCAATAAAGCTCCACCTAAAATGAAAGACCCGGGTAGTTTCTCTATTACCTGTACTATTGGAAACGAAGTGATAGATAAGGCTCTCTGTGATTTAGGAGCTAGTGTCAGTGTCATGCCTTTTTCTGTCTGCAAGAAACTTAATATGGGTCACCTTAAAATGACTAATATCACCTTACACATGGCTAATAGATATGTTTGGCGACCCTTAGGTATCCTAGAAGACGTGCCTGTTAAAGTAGGCAAGTTCTTTATACGAGTGGACTTTATTGTTTTGGACATAGCGGAGGATACCCAGACCATAATTATACTAGGAAGACCATTCTTATGTACAGCTGGGGCTATTATTGATGTCAAACAAGGGCGTTTGACTCTTGCAGTGGGGGATGATACGATCACTTTTAGTTTACCTGGTACAATTGCTCGCCCAATGATAAAGGATACTTGTTATTCAGTTGATATTGTTGACGAGTCTGTCTATGAATTCTGGTAGGATTCCTTTATAAAGGATCCACTAGATGCTTTGATGTTGTTAGATGAGTGTGCAGATAACCCAGAGAACAATGACGCTGTCTTGGATTTGCTTGAAACTGCATTAGATGAGCGTGAACTCACCGACGCTGAAGGAGAGAGAGTGGAACAAATGATAAATACTCTTTGCGCTATGGAGGTAAAGGTGCCCGAGCGTAAGCCTCTTCCTTCTCATCTCAAATATGCATTTTTAGATGAGACAGAGCAATATCCAATCATTGGTAGTGCTAAATTGGATGATGATCAGCTGACTGCTTTGTTAGCTGTTCTTAAGAAAAACAGGAAAGCAATGGGTTATTCATTGGAAGACATTAAGGGCATTAGTCCTGATATTTGTATGCACAGAATTGAGCTTGAGGAAAGTCACAAGCCTTACAGACAGGGTCAGCACCTACTGAAACAGAAGATGGAGGATGTTGTGATGGCTGAGGTAAAGAAGTTGCACGATGCATGTATTATCTATTCTGTTGGTCATTCTAAGTGGGTGAGTCCAGTTCAGGTGGTTCCTAAGAAAGGAGGGAGTAATGTGGTCAAGAATGATAAGAACAAATTGATACCTACTAGAGTAGTGACTGGTTGGCGGATGTGCATAGACTACAGATACCTAAATGCCGCCACAAAGAAAGATCACTTTCCCCTTCCTTTCATTGATCAGATGGTAGAAAGGTTAGCTTCTCATAAGTTTTTCTGTTATCTAGATGGATACTCAGGGTTCTTTCAGATCCCTATTCATCCAAATGATCAGGAAAAGACTACTTTTACTTGTCCTCAGGGTGTTTTTGCTTATTGCAGAATGCCTTTTGGTTTGTGTAATGCCCCTGCTACCTTTCAAAGGCGCATGATAGGGATATTTTCCGAGTATATAGAGTCTAGTATGGAAGTCTTTATGGACGATTTTAGTGTCTATCGAAGTGATTTTGCTAATTGTCTGTCTAACCATGATAAAGTGTTGCAGCACTGCATTGAGATTAACCTTGTGCTTAGTTGGGAGAAGTGTCACTTTATTGTCAACGAGGGAGTTGTCTTAGGGCACTTAGTTTCTGATAGAGGCATCGAAGTTGATAAAGCAAAAGTGCAAGTGATTCAGCAATTACCTCCTCCTGTTAATGTTAAAGGAGTGAGGAGCTTCCTTGGTCACGCCGGCTTTTATCGCCGGTTTATCAAGGATTTTTCAAAAATTGGTAAACCACGTACATAGCTGTTGCTTAAGGATGTCCCTTTTACATTTACTGATGAGTGTCTTTCTGCTTTTAATAGCTTAATTTAGGCCTTGATTTCAGCACCGATTATTCAGCTCCCCAACTGGGATTTGCCGTTTGAAATTATGTGCGATGCTAGTGACTATGCACTAGGAGCGGTGTTAGGCCAGCGGAAAGACAAGGCCTTGAATGCAATTTACTATACGAGCCGAACTCTTGATGAGGCTCAAGTGAAGTACACCACTACTGAGAAGGAGTTGTTAGCGGTGGTTTATGCGTTGGAGAAGTTTCGCTCTTATTTGATAGGGTCAGAAGTCACTGTTTTTACTGACCATGCAGCGCTGAGACACCTTCTTGCTAAGAAGGAAGCTAAACCACGGCTGTTGAGATGGATACTTCTTCTCCTGGAATTTGATTTACAGATCAAAGATAAGAAGGGTGCAGAGAACGTAGTAGCTGATCATCTGTCGCGATTATCGCATTAGGAGGGAAAGGATTCTTTACCTATTGATGACTCTTTTCCCGATGATTCCTTATTTGCTATTTTGTCTTCTAAAACTAACCATGATCCCTAGTATGCAGATTTGGCTAACTATGTTGTCAGTGGCGAGCTGCCACCCGACCTTTCTTATCAACAGAAGAAGCGTTTTCTCTATAACGCTAAGCAGTACTTATGGGATGATCCTTATTTATTTAAGGAGTGTGCAGATGGTCTCTACAGACGTTGTATTCCGCAATGGGAGACCAAAGCAATATTAGAGGGCTGTCATTCATCTTCTTATGGTGGTCACCACGGTCCGTCGCGCACCCTCGCTAAGGTACTTTAATCTGGTTTTTACTGGCCGACTTTATTTGTCGATGCTAAAGTGTTTGTTTCAGCTTGTGACGCTTGCCAACGCTCTGGGAACATATCTAAGAGACATGAGATGCCACAGAATGGCATCCTAGAGGTCGAGGTTTTTGGTGTCTGGGACATTGATTTCCAAGGAGCTTTCCCGTCTAGTAAAGGTAACAGGTATATTTTGGTAGCCGTAGATTATGTGTCTAAGTGGGTGGAAGCAATTGGTTCACCTAATTGTGATGCCAAGACCGTGATTAAGATGTTCAAAAAGATTATTTTTTCCCGATTTGGTGTTCCTAGGGTCGTCATTAGTGATGGGGGAATACACTTTAAAGAAAAGAAACTTACTTCTATTTTGTCTAAATTCGGTGTCCAACATCGTCGTGGTTTGGGGTATCATCCCCAAACTAGTGGGCAGGTTGAGGTCTCTAATAGGGAACTAAAGGAGATTTTGGCTAAAGTAGTTTCTAAATCATGGAAGGATTGGAGTCTTAAATTAGATGACACATTGTGGGCCTATCGGACTGCCTTTAAAACACCGATTGGTGCATCACCATATCAGCTGGTTTATGGGAAGTCCGGTCATTTACCTGTTGAGTTAGAGTGTAAGGCTTGGTGGGCTATTCGTGAATTGAACTTTGATCCTAATTTATGTGGTCAAAATCGTTTGTTGCAGCTACATGAGCTGGAAGAGTTTAGGCTTAATGCCTATGACAGCTCGCGCATTTATAAAGAGAAAACGAAGAGATGGCACGACAAACAGATCATACCTCGAGAATTTCATTTTGGGCAGAAGGTTTTGCTGTTTAATGCTCGACTCCGCTTGTTTCCTGGTAATCTGAAGTCCAGGTGGAGTGGCCCTTATACAGTGACTATTGTCACTAAATTTGGGTCCGTTGAATTAGAAAGTTCCGAGGGTAACATGTTCAAAGTCAATGGCCAATATGTGAAGCATTACCATGAGGCAAGTGATGTGAATGGCAGAGTTGAGTTTATCTACTTCGACAATCCTGATGCGCCAGATAATTGAAGTCACAAGGTCATGTGAGACCTCTTAAACCTGCGCTATCCGGAAGGCAACCCGGCCTATTTTGTTGTAATTTTGTTTAAACTTTTTGAATTATTTTTGTGTGCTTTTAGACGCTAGTTTTAAGAACCATAGCAGAACAACTAAGTTATTTTATTAGTACCGTGGAGGTTTTGCTATGTTGTGCAGGTTTCTTACGCGCCTAGTTCGATCCAGAGCATTGTTAGCTCGATCGAACACTTCTGATGCTCTTTCCCTTCGATTGAACACTTGCTCTTCTCGATTGAATGCCTGCGATTTACGCCTTTTCGATCGAGAGCCTCTTCTCTTCGATCGAGAGCTTCTGCCATCTATTCCACTCGATCGAGCTCTTCTACTCCTCCGATCGTGTCATGTTGATGTATCTCGCATGCTGCGATGTTGATGGGCCATTTGCGACCTCCCATGTTCATGGTCGGTTTGGGGAGGTCCCTCCTTCACGACTATTTTGTAAGTGTTCTGACCTCCGTTCTCCTTTTCTCTTCAGTTTGCATTTTTTTCCCTGTTTTTGGTACAATGAGGGCATTGTACGGTTTGGTTTGGGGAAGTATGCATCCATATCTCTGTCTGCATGTTGTTTTATTGTATTTCAGTTTACACGTTTATTTATTTTCGCATGCATTGATGTTTTAATTCAAAAATCTGATAAAATTCAAATTTTCACGTTTATTTATGCTTAGGTTGAGTCGGAACGTTGAACTTTTATGCTACTTTGAGTCTTTTTACCCTTGGCTTGCATATTCTTAACATTCTGTTGGCATGGTAATGTGGACAATCTACGAGTTTTTGTTTCAAACTTATTTGAACGAATATACTTAACTCTTATATTGGTAATGTACATTTACATTCTATGGTTTAGAGCTTGATAAACTGGTGTCATTCGTGACTAGTTTCATATAGGATGTGAGTAGTATTCTCTATAGAGCATGTAATATCAATTTGCATAAGCGTGAATCCAGTCTACTTAATACCTGTGTGCATTCGGGTCTGTGGTTGGTGATACATGTTAGGAGAGGCAATTTCCTTTATCTCATTTTACCCATGAGCTCCGCATAGCCAAATTGCCAGTTCTGTCCCATATAGCTACAATCTATAATTCTGCCTACCCTAGCCGAGCTAGTAATAGTAGCCGTTGGGAATGTTCCATTGCAATATGGTTATATCTGGTTTGAGAAGATGGTGAAAACGACGAAGGGAACGAAAAAGAATAAAAAGAGAAATTATTGTGAAAAGTTGAAAAAGAAATATGGAAAAGAAAAGAAAGATTATGAAAAATCATGAGCCGAAGAATATTATGTTGTGATTTTTGCTCCTGATACGGTCGTTTCTGTACAAAAACTAATACCTAAATACAACTAACAGAAGCTAGCAGGAAGTAGGGTCGATCTCCACAGGGAGGCAAGGTATCTATCTGTAGTCCGTCTATCTATGTCACAATTGGGGGGTTTTAGTTTGGTTTTCGAAACTAATGAAGGTTTAAAATGAAGAGCAGTAAAGAGAGAGCAATAAAAGACAGAAAATATAATAAAGGTGATCAAATAAGAGAGAACATGTCAGGATTTCGGTTCACCATGGCAGTTTATCGACTCAGTCGCAAATAGCCTAGACAATCTACTGTGAGAAGGGTAAGGGAAAGGTCCTTCCGGTCCATTTTCTACCATATATTTCCACTAACTTAACTTCCGTCCTCGTTATGGTAGTCTACTGTTCATAGCAGGTCTGTTCATTCCAATCTTCCGATCCAGGAATGAAATTAACCAAATTAAAATAATTTAGAAGCATGCATTCAACTAAATTGGTGATACAGTTAAATTGCCATGGGGACAGATTCTCACATATAAATTGTCTAGCCTATTCGCTACATCATCACAATCCTACCATGGGTTCCCTAGTCCTAACATAAAAGAGCTTAGCTACTCATATTACTAATGTTGTCAATATTAATAACAATGAATATGCTAACTAGAGACATAATGAAATAACAGAAATTAAGCATCAACTGAGATTAGGGCAGATTAATTAAGATGAAAAAGCACATATTAAAGCAAGCAAATAAAGAGATTAAGATTAAAAGGATAAAGGAGTTACAGTGGAAAGCTTAAGGGAGAGATTAGGAGAGTAATTGGCGTTCCAAGATGAGTAAAAAACATCCTTATTAACCTAATTATGAAAGCTTAAATAGGAAAACAAAAGTCTATCCCGAAATTAAGCCCAACACGGGTTAATTAATCCCGCGTAACATCAAAACCACTCGATCGAGTAACTTTATATCACTCGATCGAACAAAATTAAGCTCAAACCACTCGATCGAGTAGAAAATCTACTCGATCGAGTAAACCCTAAAATACAACTACTCGATCGAGTAGAAAAAGGAGTCGATCGAACACAATTGTACTCGATCGAGTACTTTCCAGCGCACAATTCCTGCTTCGCGCACTGAACTTCAAATGGCTGCCATCTCTTCGTTACTTGGGAAAACAGGACGACTCCGGTGGCGTTGGAAAGCTAAGACGACAAGCTTTCATCTGCATTTGGAATAACGTGAAAATAAGTTGTAAAAATCGAGATATGGCTCATCAAAATAGGCACTAGTAATTTGAAGTTCTTCCTTTGCTCCCCTAGCTATCTTACTTCTTTGCGCACCTCAAGACAGCTACATTCCCGCTCCAAATTCACTCTTCCTTCAAATACATGCTAAACGGACGGTCAAAGGCTCGATTTCACTACTTTCTGGTCCATTCCTGCAAATAGAACAGAACAAACCAAAGTAGCATATTCGGGGCATTTCGTAGCGTAAAACTACGATAATAGCATAGAAATACGTGCATAAAAAGGCCAAAAAGGACTATATAAAATGCACGTATCAAATCTCCCCAAACCAAACCTTTACTCGTCCTCGAGTAAACTAAATGCAAACTAATGGAACGGAAATGAAAACTCAGAGCTAGCTATAACTTGTCTACTTAAACCAATTTAATGGAACAGAAATCAACAGTTACAACTACAATGGTCAACATGCAAACGAGTTATAAGATGTCTATAAATAAAGCTGACCTATCGACCTTGCAAGACCAACAAAATCGGACTCCCACGTGATCACTCCTCTCTCATGAGGCAAAGGGTGAATATGTATGTAAGAGAGAAAGAGAATACATTCACTCACCTAAACTGCGACCTACATAACATGCTTGCAACAAAAATGATAGAGGATTCAAGTACTACACATACATTCCAACCAACAGCGTCCGTCACAGCCGAGGGCTTACAAATGATATGGGAAAGTGAGGTTCAGGTGAGAAAAGGCAAAACAAATTATGGAAATGTGAAGGTAAAGCGTCAAGCTAGTTCCTAAACAAGGCCATATAAGACCATCCGAATCTCAACTGACTAGAAAATAAAGTACAAGTGCCCTTCATTAGCACACAACTCACTATCCAAAAACACTATCTCCTCAAAAAAATGTATCAATAAGAATAAGGAGTAGACCGTCACATGATAGAAATAAAAGCAGACGGTCTCAAAAACCAACAAACTTTCTAACTTTTCTTTCTTTCTTTACTCACGTGAATTCAACTTTTTTCAAATTTTTTTTTCCTTTTTCTTTCATTCACGTATCACTTTCTTTTTTTTTCAATTTTTTTTTTTTTCATTTCTTCCTTTCTTCATCCTCCATCAACTCCAATAATGAAAACAGGCCAAACCGCAGACGGAATACACATACCACAAAAGACCTACTAACTAGCTTGACTAGGCAGGCTCAGTTTTGGATGTAGCTAATGGGTAAAAAAGGCTAAATTTGGCTTAAGTGGAGCTAAATGGGTGAAAAATGTAAGAAAGGGAAATTTGCAAGCGCCTCCCTGCATGTGACACCGACCACAAACCCGAATGTATGCATTTTACAAGTAAGCGAATTTCATGAATGTGCAATAATGATGAACATGTTATGCAAGGAGTACTACTCTCATTTCCTATGTAAATTGGTCATCGATGTCACCAGTTATGGGCTCTAAAACTCAGAAATTATGGAGTAGGTTGCTAATTTATCAGGTCAAGTCTAAACAGTCAGCTAAATTTGAACAAAAACTCGTAGATATGTGCAAGACTCAGCTAATAACTATAAATTAGATGCAAAGCTCAAGTAAAAAGACAAGTTAAAGTGCAATTTCATCACGGAAATCTACCGTTCCGACTCAACCTATATGCAAAAATAAACGTGAATATTTTATTAATTTTCGTTTTTTATTTTTTATTTTTTATTTTTTTTTTCTTAAAGAACAATGCATATGAAATATGAAAATTAAACGTGATAACAGGAATGCAACAAAAGCTTTTTAATGGAGACACAGATATGGATGCATAACCTCCCCAAACCAAATCGTACAATACCCTCATTGTACCAAAAAATAAGGAAAGTAAATGCAAACTAGAAAAGGAGAGTGAAGCGCGAAAAAACTCCCAAGAATACGCGAAGTAGGAACCTCCCCAAACCAGATAGCAACATGGGAGGTCACAGCTAGCGGCTTCAGAGCAGCTAAGTTGCGAACAAAATGCAAGAGTACCTGCAAATTCGCAAATAGCGTCCGCACAAAAGGATTGCCAAAGCAAAGAGGGCTAAATTGTTCACAGTCTATAGCCGAATAGGCTAATTATTAAGGCACACGACAAAACTAAATAAAGTGTTCAAAATAAATAAAAAGTTCTAAAATTCTGGGCTGCCTCCCGGTAGCGCTAGTTTCAGATAAGTCCCAGCTCGAAATTCTTCTTATCACCCACCGATAGATCTTATTGGCCCACAACAAGGTTGTTGACTGAATGAGATTCCCTCAGCATCCATCAGCTTGACTTTAGGCCTCCATGCCATCCGAGCAACAGGAGAACAACAACTTATCGCAGTGTATTTGCTTCCACTTTTTGCCCTTTTGCGCGCTTTCTTCTTGTACGGCCTAGCCTCATCCATTCCTCCACCTGGGTCATCAATCCACACCGTTCCAGTCTCCAAAGTCAACGTATGATGCCCACCTCATGGGTCCGTCAACTCATCAGTACCTGCAGAAGAAGTAACAAAGGAATTAGCTTTAATTGCAGAAATATCGTCTGAAACAAATTTAGACGACCATTCATTGATATCAGCCAAAAAATTACTCGATCGAGCACTTATGTAGCCCGATTGAAGTATTTTTTCAGAATTTATACTTGATCGAGTAACTTGTGCCACTCGATCGAGGACTTGATTTTCCTCATTGCTCGATCGAGAGCTTTCACCCTCTCGATCGAGTATTTCCTCGGTAATTTCACTCGATCGAGTAAAATAGGGCTCTCGATCGAGTGATTGAGCATGGGGAAGCAAGACAATATCCTCTTGAACGGTATCTTCAGCATCTATGCCATCCTTTTCAGCATCAATAGGCAGAACCGGTCCTTCATAGGGAGTGTCAATCCAGGTGCGAATAGCATAGACCGTTTCAGGTTGCTTAGAGGTTTGCTCGGACAATACTTGAGCCAGCTGAGCATAAATTGAGTTGATAATGTCGTCTTTTTCTTGCACAACTTCTTGCATTTGAAGCGCAAGTGCCTTTACTATAGATGTCAACTCATCAATTTCTTCTTTCTGCTTATTAAGAGGACTTTGTTGCGGTGGCGGCCAAACAAATGGGGGCTCTTGATAGCGTCTTTGCTGAAATGGATGTGGCGACACATGTGAAGAAGAATGGCTAGCCTGTCTACGTCGCTTGAACACATGGACTACATCATTATCTGTTGGACAAACGACAGCTTCGTGCCCTGCAGTATCACATCTCTTACAGTGGACAACCTGTTGCGCCGTAGTGTGGAGCTGAGGTGAACCACTCCAAGACTGTCTACTCTCCAGCTTGCCAGATCCTGCATTCTGAGCTTCAAACTGTGCTATAATTCGGGTGACACTAGACATCTTGGTGTAAGGGTCAAACGTACTCAAGCCTTCCCTTTGACGATCTTTCTCATAGAATCCTATCTAGGTAGGACCTATCAAAACAACACTGAAGGAAAAAGATAAAAACTGCCTCAAGGAATAAATCCCTTGAGGCGGAAGACAAACGAAAATAAACAGATAAATAGGCAAATTGCCTCCCCGGCAACGGCGCCAAAATTTGATACGGTCGTTTCAGTACCAAAAATAATACCTAAATACAACTAACAGAAGCTAGCAGCAAGTAGGGTCGATTTCCACAGGGAGGCAAGGTATCTATCTGTAGTCCATCTATCTATGTCACAATTGGGGGGTTTTAGTTTGGTTTTCTAAACTAATGAAGGTTTAAAGGGAAGAGCAGTAAACAGAGAGCAATAAAAGACAGAAAATATAATAAAGGTGATCAAATAAGAGAGAACATGTCAGGATTTCGGTTCACCATGGCAGTTTATCGACTCAGTCGCAAATAGCCTAGACAATCTACTGTGAGAAGGGTAAGAGAAAGGTCCTTCAGGTCCACTTTCTACCATAGATTTCCACTAACTTAACTTCCGTCCTCGTTATGGTAGTCTACTTTTCATAGCAGGTCTGTTCATTCCAATCTTCCGATCCAGGAATGAAATTAACTAAATTAAAATAATTTAGAAGCATGCATTCAACTAAATTGGTGATACAGTTAAATTGCCATGAGGACAGATTCTCACATATAAATTGTCTAGCCTATTCGCTACATCGTCACAATCCTACCATGGATTCCCTAGTCCTAACATAAAAGAGCTTAGCTACTCATATTACTAATGTTGTCAATATAATAACAATGAATATGCTAACTAGAGACATAATGAAATAACAGAAATTAAGCATAAACTGAGATTAGGGCAGAATAATTAAGATGAAAAAGCAAATATTAAAGAAAGGAAATAAAGAGATTAAGATTAAAAGGAGAAAGGAGATTACAATCATAAGCAATTCCGGCGTAAAGAGTAAAAGTTACAGTGGAAAGTTTAAGGGAGAGATTAAGAGTGAAAGAAATGTAGATCTTTATACATAAACATACTCATATATGTTATAAATTAATTTGTCATAAAATTAAATATGGATTTTATGTATGCAAACAAATGATAAAATAGAGGAGAAATCATGTTCTTACATTGGTGATTTCGGTTTTATGGGCACAAAAGAAATCTCCTTTTCTTTTGTTCTTGAGCTTTCCTTTTGGATGAACAAAGATCCAAGTGTAGGATCTCTCCTTTGGAATTATACCCAAAGCTAACACTTAATAAAATTAATATTATATGAACTAGTACAATATTAATTTTGTGAAAAAGACCCAAAATAATTTGGTATTTTGATCCCCAAAACCGGTTGGGAGAGAATAGGAGAGGAAGTATTTTTATCTTTCTAAAATCTTATTTAGATGAGTTGAATGAATGAATTAATTGAACACACACTAGCATATAGTGTATGACCAAAATTAAGACAAAAATCCTTTTGCCTTTTCTTTTTGTGGAGCCGTGTAGAAGGGGAGAGGAGGAAGAAAAAGGACCCAATGCATGTCCTTGTTTGCCTTCACAATGCAAACTAGGGTTGCATGGCTACTTAAGTAAGTCATCATAATGTTTACCACTAATCTAAACAAACACAATATTTGCTTAAATCTCCCCTTAATTTCGGTATATGAGATAATATGGATTCCATATTATTTTTGTCAATTTGTCTTATGTCACATGTCATATGTAACATAAATTTGTTTATGTATTTTTAACATATTAAAAATCAACGTATTAATAAAAATACGTCATATACAAAAATCGACTTAGTAATTTCATAATTACTTGTACCAAAATATTTTACCAATTATAAATCACAACTGATTGTATTTATAATAATTCATTCAATTTCAATTGTTTCTTTAAACAATAATTTCATCCGAGTAATGATACAATTCGATTACTCAGACCGTATCTCATTTAATCACATTTCAATGTGATACGTAAATTTTACTTCCAAAATCGTCCGTCAATTTTTCAAATAATTTAATTAACTCGCAACATTATACGATTAATTAAATGATCAATTAAAAGTGTTGCCCTATAGGTATGACCTAGGGGGCCAACTGATCACCACCGTCGCACGACAGTAATGTCAAACTCTAGTCAGCCAATCATTACCGATATATGTTGACCAGTTGACAGTAAAAATACTTCCCAATTGTATTCTTTAAAATGAGATTTAATAATGATATTTAAATCATGTGATCGCACTATTGTTGAGGACACATTTCCCAACAATCTCCCACTTGTCCTCGACAAGTGTGCGTCACCAATTCTCTTGTCCTATTACTATCTCCCACTCAATGCAAGGTGTCTTTCAGGTCGTACTTGCAAGTGATCATATCGAGAGTGGTTTCCTCGATCTTTAGAATAACTGTTTGACCGGATTTATCCACTCTGGATACCTTCCGAGCGTGGCCACGCATTTCCAGTTCATTACTCCTCGAGTGGCCCTGAGATATTGTTTTAACCCTGACAAGGGGATGGACAATTCCTATTGCACTCATTCCCTTCGACTAGCCACAACCATCATAACCTAAAATATGCCCATTTGACCCCATTTACGAAGGTCGTAGTAACACAAATCAAAGTTAATCTGAAACTGTGCCATCTTAGGTGAATAGTCTTTAGTCAAAAGAATCGACTCATTAGAATACTATAGTAGCTCTCGCCACGACCAGGCTATATAAATTTGCCAGAACTCTATAAGCGGTCATAAGGCCCGACAAGGTGTTCCTAACAATCTGCCTATGTGATCGACTAGTCATCTCACATGACTGTATGGCACTTGAACTTGCCATCAATCGCATCACACTCTAGTCACTTCGAGACGTCACCTCATACAAGTGACTATGGGCGAATACTATGCTAATCCGTGTTCACTTTAACGGGGTTCAATTGTCTCTACAACCCGTTTGGATGTAACAAAGTATAATAAAAGAGTTTTAAAAAAAAACTCGAACGACAAATGCGATTATCACACATGAATAGTCAATGCCTGATTACTATTTCATGTTCTATAATCTAATTTGATCTTGTACGTAGTTGTTCATTTCAATTCAATTGAAATGACATGACTCATCATGTTTTGCCTTTGAGAAGGCTTTGGTTAGTAGGTTTTATCAATTTCTTGTACCTTACTCAACCTTACTACATACTCTTTTTCCTCTGTAATGTATACATTTGCATAACAAAACTTTCTGAGTACGTGTCGAGATCCAATCAAGACATAGGTCCTCTAGCCTAAGAATAGCTCCCACTGTTTTCACAGTGTGCGGGACTCATCCTTTTGCACATCTCATGATTGCAAGTGTACTCAATTTCCGTTATAAATATCTCTAATTGTTCTTTATTGCCTAGAACGATTCTAGAAAATCTACTTCTTAATTAACATAGCCACAATGGTATCTTAACCATCCTTATGTGTTTTGATTATGGTTTTCTCGGAAACCATGAGCAATCTCAATTGTCAATTGTTACTTGTGTAACGCCCTTACACAATCATTGCATCATAAACACTTTGCTTTACAGCCTTAATGCTTCTGTAAGCACTTAAGGGTAATCTTTATTGCTTACTGGGCAAGGATTACTTAAATTCGATTTTGAAAACAATTCATCATACTCAAAGCATATGAAGTGTTATACATCATTTCCTTTTAATTGATTCGGCAGTGGAAGCAAATGGAATCAATCAAATATGTTCAATATAATTGAACTAGTCATGAATCTTATCAACATAAGACTTCTTACTGACGCTAATATCATGTGGATTTATCTTCATAAATCCGGATATTCAAGATGTATTATAATACTCCAAGAGTCTTAAATCATTCTCAATGATCAATATGTCATCCACATATCGGACTAATTAAAAAAAAATTTCCGTAACTCCCACTAAACTTCATGTATTAACACAACTTCTCGACTTATCGAGAAATGTTTTACCACATGATCAAAATGTTGATTCCAACTCATTGATGTCCTACTTAAGACCCTCTCTTAAGTTTCACATTATCTTAGGATTGCAAGAATCTACTAAACTCAAGACATGTATAGAATACATTCCTTCTATTGAAGAAGTGGGGTTTAGATTCACTCGCTATGTATTTCATAACCTCATAATGAAACACAATCCCTAAGAAGATCCAAATAGACTTAAGCATTTCAATTAGTGCAAAACCCTTTGCAACCAATCAAACTTTGAAATCTGTCTTTATTAGTGCAAAACCCTTTGTCACTAATCAACCAATCTTGCTTTGAAATATCTCTTTATTAGTGCAAAACCCTTTGTCACTAAGCCTTGTATTGAGTTGTGACTTCAACACTCTTATGTAAGTCATATGTTCATTACTTTCCAGAAGTAATCAACTTGAATCAAACAATTTCTTTGTAAGTTATAAACTCTTTACTTTCTTAAAAGTAGCATGAATTCATCATTTTCCACAAATGACGAATTTAACCTCCTAGGTTTTAAAGAAACAACATCTTACACAAAACGTCTCATGTAGCCAAGAAAGACCAGTTTCTTGCGACATAATATTCTTTGTGTCATTGTTTGTGGCTCTTGAATAATTTCTCCCACTCTGTCTTCTAAAAAATAAACTTGTATTTTAGAAAGACAGCTTCACGAGCCGCAAACCCGTCATACTCGTGATAACTGAAAGGAAAAATAAGCATTTATTTCTTGTGAAAACTTACAAATATGGTACATTACCATTTCATATCTCATATGATTTAGTGGAAAAATAATTTAGACAAAAATGATAAAATCCCCAAAAGGATCAAGTAACTCAAAGTAACTTGATTGAAGTCCAAACCATATCGAATAGCGTTTGATTTCTTATCCATCCACACATTATTTCATAATGCGTGCTAAGAGAGATTAACTTGTGATACTATATCACATTTCCTTTGGCTTATATCAAAGTCTTCACTTTGATAATCCCATCACGACTAAATCGTGATTCCTTGAACTCTTTAAACTTCTTCAAAGATTTTTCTATTTACCTTATTAAGTGAACACACTAGTGTCAACTTAAATCATTGGTAAAAGAAAATGATCAACCTATTTTGGATCAATGATTTACAATCTCGATCTCCTTTTTCAACCAAAAGGCACGAGATATCTTGCTTTGAATACAAGATACGCATATACCATTAATAGTCTAATGGTTTCAAGAGTACTTGATAACTCTTTGCGTTCATCATTCCAAAAACTAAGGTTTAATCTTGGGTTACCAATTTGAATCTTACATCATCTACATGATATGTCATTCTAGTTTGGTTTAGAATATAATCACCTTGATAATGGGCTAGCCATTCATCAAATCGTGGTGTATAGGGTCACAAAAGTGAAAACCTCTTTTGTCTCTTAACAAGTTTATATTCTTATTTAGAGTTTATGCACTTAATAGTCATAATTAAGTACCACTTTAAATCCAAAAACTAGATTGAGTATAAAATTACTCTATCTCTCGACTTCATTGTTGCTAGTCGTTATATTCTAATCATCCTATGTATCAAACATAATGATGAAAACCACCACCGGTTTCAAATATTGACGAAGTAATACTAGCAAAATTTATGTTTAATCAAATAAACATTTAACGAAGAAGGTCCCATTAGATGTCCCACAACTAATTTGTTTATTCTTCAAAAATTTGGGGTAGTTTCCTTTCTCGTGTCTAACATTTAAGACAATGGAAACTTTATCGGTCGGGATTGATAGGTTTAGTATCGTCATTCTCAACAACTTTACCTTTAGCATAACCTTGTATCAATTCCATTCTAATTTTACTTCTTTAACCTCGTCCTCATCTTAACGGTTTAAGAGAATGCTCCTACTCATTTCAATGATCCTTTGCTTTGAGAAGCAAAATTGAATTCATGAAGATTACTCTTCACTTGTTCGTTTTAGTCTTAAAACTTTCATTGAAGTGGTTGCGTTATTTTGGTCAATTTTGATTTCCAACAAATCTAGTTACCAAAATTAGAAACAATTCATTGTAAGTAGATGTGTTAGTCAAGAATAAAAAAACCTGTTTGATTATGAATAACTTTAATCTATACTCTTTGCAAGAGATCCTTAGCAATGGTTCATGTGAGGTTTTAGAAGAAAATTCATATTTGTCTTTAGTTACGATGTTTTAATGGAGATTTGAATCAAAATCGAAATGATATCGTATATGAATGTGGTAAAGAAATAGAACAATATAATAACGGAATAGTGGAAAACTTTCACATTTATCGTTTTATTAATACTTGTAAATAACAAGTAAAGCATTTACATAGTGATCTCTACCCAACTATGATAAATGATTCCAAGACCCAAATTCATATTAACTTGGGCACGGTATGGCCGATGAAACCCTTATCAATATAACTCGGTGGATTAACGCTTTAATCGATTCTACTTTTAGAACTCTTGGTCGATAAAATTACTCTAATATTTATCTATAGCCCGGAACACATGCAACTACGGTTGCGAATACTTCCGTTGAGCTCAATCCAAATTTCGAATAAATGTGTCCATGATCCAAATCCACATTAACTTGGGCACGGTATGGCCGATGAAACCCTCATTAACATGAACTCGGTGGATTAACACTCATCACCCACTTCCCCTACGTAACATGGTTTGTACCCCGGTAAGGCCGAGTGCACTCCCTCGCGAAATAGGTTTTCATGGTTTCTACTATTTGGTAAGGCTATGTCTCAATTGTTTTGTTTTAGCGAGAGGTCATGTCAATTTATTATCTATCACGTTTTAAGTGAACTAAAGCGGTGAACTACGATAATTATAATTGACACGGTCAATAAACTCGATAAAATGACAATGCATGTTTAGTTATGGCGATTTAGCGGTGCATGTGACATAAAAATAAAATGCAAGCATAAAAATCCTAGTATGGCCTTTCCTAAAATAGAAAAACTATTTAACTATTACATATTTGGAAACCAACTCCATTGGTCCCTTGAACTTCGGTTGTGGCACGCATCTCGAGGTAACACCATCTTTATGTATCGCCATTCTTGAAGAAATCCGTCTTTAGGAACTCCGGAATGAATAAAATTACATAATAAATTACATAATTTCCTATTATACATTTGTAACTAAAATAAAATAAATCTATTAAATTACAAAACGGTGATACGAGATCACAATAAAATTACAACCGAATCGATATTCCCATTCATTTCGGGAAATACCAATTAAAAAACTAAGGCCATACTAAGTAAAATTACATAATTCAAAATTACATAAATTAAAATTATGACAATCATAAAGAAAATGCAGCATTATAATATGTATAAACACGCTCAATTTTATGCTAAATCGCCTTTAATTAGCCAATATCGTATATTACTCGGTATTTACGGATTTGCGTGATTTCAACATTTTACAATCACAAAAAATTACATAAATTCATATTTATGCATAAGTTAATTACCCTAACCTCTTAGGACTCAAAATTTAGTATTCACTAATAATTTGACCATAATTAACCCGTATTTATAAAATTGTTCATTAATGGACTAAAAATTACAAAAATAAGCTATAAACTTCAAATAAATCACAAAATTTCAAATAAATTTGAAATTTGAAATTTAAACTCATGAACATTCTGGAAAAAAAAACCATGACACTCATAATGTTCAAAATCTTAGGTTAAAAATTTCGAAATTTTTCCGGAAAAACAATGTTGCGGTTTATCGGTTTTATCTAAAATAATCATAAAAAACATGGAAAAATTATATATATATATATATATATATTAACTTTTCAATTTTAGATCTGAAAAAGATAATAAAAAGCAACATTAAACGTTTTTCCTAAGCCATAGATTATGTTTTATTAATTTTTCACTAATAATGTTACTATTTATGCTATTTTTCTTCAAAAATCCATAAATCATGCAAAAAGACTTCTTTATAGCCAATTATTTTACACACATCTTGTAAAATTGCATGCGACAACATAATAAATTTTTATTACCAGATTCGAAATTTAACTCATATTAACCTATTTTTCACTTAAATCCGAATTTAATAATGAAAAATCCATTTTTCGAGCATAACAAGTCCAAAAATTATGAAAATTTCCAGGTTATCTCAAAATAATATATGTGACAACATATCCAAAAATCAACTAAAAATTCGAAGTATAGCTATTTTTAGACCGAAAATGACATTTTTACTCATAAAATCATATTTAAATGCCATTATTGTATTATATGAACAATAAAAATCCGTAAATATAACCAAAATATCCTAAAACATTTTAGGACCAGAAATATTAACATGCATGAATTAATTTCGTGATATATCATAATAACACAAATTTTACAAGTTTTATATGTTATTCTTATAACTCGGAAAAACTTTTAACCGATTTGCATGCAAACAACCGTGGCTCTTGATACCGATTGAAAGAAATGTAGATCTTTATACATAAACATACTCATATATGTTATAAATTAATTTGTCATAAAATTAAATATGGATTTTATGCATGCAAACAAATGATAAAATAGAGGAGAAATCATGTTCTTACATTGGTGATTTCGGTTTTATGGGCACAAAAGAAATCTCCTTTTCTTTTGTTCTTGAGCTTTCCTTTGGGATGAACAAAAATCCAAGTGTAGGATCTCTCCTTAGGAATTATACCCAAAGCTAACTCTTAATAAAATTAATATTATATGAACTAGTACAATATTAATCTTGTGAAAAAGACCCAAAATAATTGGGTATTTTGATCCCCAAAACCGGTTGGGAGAGAATAGGAGAGGAAGTATTTTTATCTTTCTAAAATCTTATTTAGATGAGTTGAATGAATGAATTAATTGAACACACACTAGCATATAGTGTATGACCAAAATTAAGACAAAAATCCTTTTGCCTTTTCTTTTTGTGGAGCCGTTTAAAAGGGGAGAGGAGGAAGAAAAAGGACCCAATGCATGTCCTTGTTTGCCTTCACAATGCAAACTAGGGTTCCATGGCTGCTAAAGTAAGTCATCTTAATGTTTACCACTAATCTAAACAAACACAATATTTGCTTAAATCTCCCCTTAATTTCGGTATATGAGATAATATGGATTCCATATTATTTTTGTCAATTTGTCTTATGTCACATGTCATATGTAACATAAATTTGTTTATGTATTTTTAACATATTAAAAATCAACGTATTAATAAAAATACGTCATATACAAAAATCGACTTAGTAATTTCATAATTACTTGTACCAAAATATTTTACCAATTATAAATCACAACTGATTGTATTTATAATAATTCATTCAATTTCAATTGTTTCTTTAAACAACAATTTCATCCGAGTAATGATACAATTCGATTACTCAGACCGTATCTCATTTAATCACATTTCAATGTGATACGTAAATTTTACTTCCAAAATCGTCCGTCAATTTTTCAAATAATTTAATTAACTCGCAACATTATACGATTAATTAAATGATCAATTAAGAGTGTTGCCCTATAGGTATGACCTAGGGGGTCAACTGATCAACACCGTCGCACGACAGTAATGTCAAACTCTATTCAGCCAATTATTACCGATATATGTTGACCAGTTGACAGTAAAAACACTTCCCAATTGTATTCTTTAAAATGAGATTTAATAATGATATTTAAATGATGTGATCGCACTATTGTTGAGGACACATTTCCCAACAAAGAGAGTAAGTCGCATTCCAAGATGAGTAAAAAAAAGTCCTTATTAACCTAATTATGAAAGCTTAAATAGGAAAACAAAAGTCTATCCCGAAATTAAGCCCAACACGGGTTAATTAATCCCGCGTAACATCAAAACCACTCGATCGAGTAACTTTATACCACTCGATCGAACAAAATTAAGCTTAAACCACTTGATCGAGTAACCCCTAAAATACAACTACTCGATCGAGTAGAAAAAGGAGTCAATCGAACAAAATTGTACTCGATCGAGTACTTTCCAGCGCACAATTCCTACTTTGCGCACTGAACTTCAAATGGCTGCCATTTTGTCGTTACTTGGGCAAACAGGACGATTCCGGTGGCGTTGGAAAGATAAGAGGACATGCTTTCATCTTAAATTGGAATCACCTGAAAGTAAGCACTAGCAGTTTGAATTTCTTCCTTTGCTCGCCTAGCTATCTTACTTCTTTGCGCACCTCAAGACAGCTACATTCCCGCTCCAAATTCACTCTTCCTCCAAATACATGCTAAACAGACAGTAAAAGGCTCGATTTCACTACTTTGTGTTCCATTCCTTCAAATAGAACAAAACAAACCAAAGTAGCATATTCGGGGCATGTCGTAGCGTAAACTACGATAATAGCATAGAAACACGTGCATAAAAAGGCCAAAAAGGAATATATAAAATGCACGTATCAGCTCCCATGTTATATTTGTATCTTATGGGGAGCCGACGATATTATGGTGGTTAGTGAGTTTGTGCACTGCAGTTTGGAACTATTTTGCATTGTTATATAGTGAGTAAGAAGTTGGGAAGTTGCTAAATTTGGATTCGTTGTTGCTAGCTTTGCTTTTTACTCCATATCTCCAAATTCATTTTAGCCCCTTCTTACCCATTACCTCACTTACCCAAATGTAAGTCCTCGGCATGTGTCTTGGTCATTAGTTGGTTGGAATGCATATGTACGGTTGTAGAGACTTTATTCATTTTAGACTGCCTGCATGTTCTTATAGGTCGAGTTAGGTGAGTGTCTATACTTCTTTCTATCTCATGCTTATATATTCACCCTGTGCTTAATTTGTGTGACGAGCGACCCGTGAGAGTCCGAAGTATATGAGTCTTGCAAGGTCGATGGTTCAATAGTTTAAAGTATTGATTTAACTCGTTTGCACCTAATCATTGCCACTTTGTTAGTTATTGCATTAAATTGGCTCGGGTGGACAATTTGTAGCTAATGAGTTTTGTCCGTTCCATTAGTTGTCTTTAGTTGTATTCATAGTTTGCTTGGGGACAAGAAAAGGTTTGGTTTGGGGAGATTTTGATGCATGTATTTTATATAAGGTTTTTACCTCATTTTTACACGCATTTCTATGTTATTTATGTGGCATCTCGCTACAAATACCCCCGAATAGTCTACTTTGGTTTGTCCTATTTTAATTGCAGGTGTGAACCAGAAATGAGCGAAATCGAGCCAGAACTTGTCCCAGTCTCATGCATTTTGGAAAAAGTGAATCGGAGCTTGGAACCTGTCACTTAGGGATGCGTGAAGTGGCTTCGGAAGGTGTCAAGGAGTTCACCTGTGCTTATATAGCTCGATCGACCCATTATGCTACTTTAAATGGTCGATGGAATGCTTTATCCTCCTAGAATTACTCGATCGAAGTCTTTCCTTACTCGATCGAGATAACCGTCCTCTGAAGTCTTCGATCGAGCACTTTGTTCAGTCGATCGAACGGTTTGCCAAGTTTCCTCCTCGATCGAGTGGTTTCATTTCACTCGATCGAGAGCTTTGGTCTTTTAGGCGGATCTGAGTTTATTTCGAGATTGCCTTTTGTAATTAGGTATAAATAAGAATGACGGTAGTCATTAGTACTCTCTTCTTCTTGGCTCTTCTCGCTCTTTCGACTTCTCTACCCTTTTCCTCTCTTAGAACTTGGAAACCTAATCTTCCATTGCTCTTCCTTGTAATCGGTATTCTCTACTTTTAATTAATCAATTTCTTTTGCCTTGTTACTCTTATTTCTTTAATCTTTATTCTCTTTATTCTCCTCTTAGATTGTTAATTATGTTTGATTCTTATACTTTAAGTGTTGTTGTTGTTTGTTCAATAGTCATGCATAGCTAAATTCATTTGCTAGGACATAAGGGAGCCATGATTTTAAGGGAATTATGAATAGGTAATTAGGATCAAATGCGAATTAGATCTATGTTGTCAATCACTGCATTTAATTGTTCTTGTCTAGTCGAGTTGACGTAATTAAATAATTAACCTCGGTACACCTTGACCTGGATCAGAAGATTGGAATGCGTAAGAACTACAGTGAACATTAAAGTATTCTAATGAGAGCAGAAGCTAAGTTTGAATTGTTTTAGGGCGAATAGCGGACCGGAAGGACCTTTTCACTACCCTGTAGATCGAATTTGCCTTGACCTAAGACCCTAGATTAGATTTCTTAAGAATCATGGTGAACCGACTGTCTTAGCTGTTTTTCTATGCTTGATATTTGTCAACTATCTTCTTTCCTTTTCTCTACTCTTTTTCTCTTTTGACCTTCATAGATTAGAACAAACTATTAAAACCCCCAAGAAACAGTTACTCAGACGGACTTAGTTTAGCAGACATTTTCCCATCTCCCTGTGGAGATCGACCTTACTTCCACTAGATACTGTTAGTGTTTTAGGTTTTTATTTTTGGTACTAAATGACGGTATCAGTAACTATCCTGAATAAAATGATCCATGTTCTTTCTATGTAATTTCCTGCAATCAGCAATTGCCTGACAAGTTAAAACTTTTACAATATGTCTCAAAGTACTATACTGAATTCTGAAAACTTGTTTTACGCTTTTCCTGCAACTATTTAGCAAAATATATTTGCATGCTTAAACAAATATTCAGGATTGAGGGCCACTCCACCCAACCTAAACAGCACTCTAATGCCTCACAAACTATGACAAATCTCAAACATTTTGTCACATCCAAAAACTACATAAAAAATAAGCTCAGTACGAAAGACAGGTGTTAGGCCCAGTTTAGCCTGGTCTGACTCTAACCTGGCCTGACCTTACTAGGCTGATTGAGGCAACTAGAGACCGGACAATTCTAACTACTATTTGGCAGATAAAGAGTATTACAGGATAAGCAGGCTACTAAATCCTGGAAGAAAAGCCTGAAGGTAAGTGCAAATTAGCCTGGTAAAGCCTCAAAACAGGCTGGATTAAGAAGATAAACAAGAAATGCAGTTGTATGAACTAATAATCACGTCCTATTCACAAAGAATACCAAGTCTAACTACAAGACCTTATCACTCCCATGAATCCAGACACATAAGGAGGAAGAGCTGAAGATTGGTTAAAGAAAAGAACGAGTCAACCGGATTAATAGGAAGTGTGCCCTATTAATCTGGTAACAACTCCGACAATGGAGGGGAACGTTAAGATTAATACAACGTTAACATTTGTAAAACTATAAATAGCATTTGTAAACAGATGATGGAGGATCAGTTACTTCTTAGTTATTTCACAATTTACCTCTGATTATTTCTCGAATACTCGATTATATTCACAAAATTGTACTCAGCTTATTCCGATAATACAAAGCGATATTCTTTATACTTAGTCTTTCCTTATTATTTATTTATAATATTTTTCCAAGCTTATAGAACTAGATACCCAAATTACTCTTTAATCAAGCCAGATCCATTCAGGGGAAATCCTGCTAAAACAATTGGCGCCCACCGTGGGGCATCTAGTTCTTTAATCAAAAAATCCCTTTTACCATTCTCCATTTAATATTCACATACAAAAATGGTGGAACTCACCTCAGAACAACAATTAGCGGCTGCCCTGGCCAAAATCAAAGAATTGGAGACAATTCAAGAGAAGGCAGCCCAGGCAGAAGCTGAAATCAGTAGGCTTAAGGAATCTGAGTCTAACCTGAAAAAGAAATTGGAAAATCAGGCTTGAGGCTCCAAGACCAGATTCGAGCCAGGAACCCCATTCTCATCCATTATCAAAAACATTGACTTTTCCAATTTTGGAACTCCGGAGAAGGATACCTTATCTGATACCCGGACCATTCCCAATGATGAAACAAACAAAACTGAAGCAGCAATAATGATGGCTATGCTTCAAGAAATTCAAAAACTCCACAGCAAAATAGAAAATATACAGGAGTGCCGGACCACTGTGGTCAAGTAGAAATTGACAGCTTTGCAGATTCACCCTTTGCAGATGAAATTGCAAAGATTGATCTCCCCAAGAAATTTACCGTCCCATCCATGAGAACTTATGATGGGACCTCTGATCCACAAAATCACGTTGCCATATTCAAACAAAAGATGCTGGCCGCCTCAATACCCAGTGAACTCAAGCAGGTCTGTATGTGTAAAGGCTTTGGTACAACCCTGACCGGGGCAGGATTGTAGTGGTTCATCAATCTCCCAAATGGAAGTATCAAGAATTTTGCAGAATTGATCAAAGCCTTCAATCAACAATTCGCAAGCAAAGAGAGACATGGCCAAGAGACCCAAGAACTGCTTCGTTGAGTAAAGCAACTTCCTGAAGAATCTCTCAAAGAATTCCTTGGCAAGATTTGTCAAAGAGAAGGTGGCCATTCCCAGGTGTGACGAAGAAACAGCAGTAGAAGCCTTCAGGCAAGGAGTCCCTCTTGACAGTGACATCTATGAAGACTTAACCAAAAAAGCCTGTCCAACCTTTGCCACTGTTCAATCCATCGCCTTAGAACATGTCAGATTGGAGGAAGATCTCAACTTCAGAACAAACTCGTCTGGAGGAAAGCAAGGCTATGGACACACTAATGAGAAAAGCTCCTACCGAAAAGGAAGCAACCCCGGATCGGACCCTATTCCAGGCCTGAACGATCTGAAGTCAACATGGCAGAAGAACACAAAGGTAACCTTTCTAGCCTACCAACTATTCCTGGATATAACTTCTCTATAAATACTGCAGGATTAATTAAACGCCTGGAAAGCTAGGGAGATACGGTCAGATGGCCCAAAAAATCCGACAACCCCAGGAAAGATCCAACGAGATGGTGTGACTTTCATCTGGACATCGGGCACACCACAGAAGAATGCATCCAACTCAGGAAACAAGTGGCATACCTCCTAAAGAAAGGCTATCTGAAGGACTTAATCTAGCAGCCAAAGAACAAAGATGAAGGACAAAACAAGAGAGATTCAGGGAACGGCAGAGATCCTCCTCCTCCTCCCCCCAGCTATGAAGTAAAGTTCATAAATGGAGGATCAGATATCTGTGGTCTGACCAGCTCGACTGCCAAAATAATATCCAGGGAGTCTAGACTTCAGCCCCCTCTTAGATCCAAGTCATTGCCTGCTATTACTTTTGATGACTCGGACTTGCAGAGAATATCAGATCTACACCATGACAGCCTGGTAATTACCATGCAAATTGGCACAGCTACGGTATCAAGAATCCTGGTAGACGGAGGCAGTTCAATGAATTTGGTGATGCTTGACGTCCTCAAAGCTATGAAGATAGATGAAGGAAATATCATCAAGAAATCCAGCGTCCTGGTTGGGTTCAGCGGAGAAACAAATACACCCTGGGAGAAATTAGCCTGCCAACCTATGTGGAAGGCGTGGCTTCATACGAAAGATTCGGGGTAATGGATTGCCTATCCTTATATAACGTAATCCTGGGCAGACCATGGATCCACAACGTCAAAGCAATCCCATCAACATACCATCAGTGTGTGAAAATACCAACCGAATGGGGGATAACCACCATCAGGGGAGAACAAAGGACAGCTCAGGAATGCTACACCCAGGCTTTGAAACCCTCAAAGTCAGGTAAGTCCCTTGCATAGCAATTAAAGTCACCTGTCAGGGAAGAATATATTGCAAAATCACAGATGGAAACAGGAGAGGTCATTTTGGACCCACAATTCCCTGACAGGAAGGTACTTGTAGGGTCAGATGCACGGACTTCGGTCGGACCCAATCACGTCGACTTTCTCAAAACTAAAATGTCCTGTTTTGCTTGGTCACATTTTGATATGACTGGTATAGATGCTGATATTATAACCCATAAGTTAAATATTCACAAATCATTTAAGCCTGTACAGCAAAAGAGAAGAAAATTTGCTGCAGAAAGGCATGAAATCATCAACCAAGAAGTTGACAAGCTATTGGACATGGGAATGATCAGGGAAGTAATGTACCCTGACTGGCTTATAAATGTAGTAGTCGTCCAAAAGAAAAACGGCAAATGGAGAGTCTGTGTAGACTACACCGACCTAAACAAGGCCTGCCCCAAAGATCCATTTCCCCTGCCACACATCGATGCAATGGTGGGTGCTACTGCAGGCCACGAGATGTTAACATTCATGGATGCCTCCAGTGGATTCAACCAAATAAAGATGCACCCTGCAGATCAGGAAAGTACAGCTTTCATCACTGAAAGAGGAATATATTGTTATACTGCTATGCCTTTTGGATTAAAAAATGCAGGTGCAATCTATCAAATGTTAGTCAACATGATGTTCAAAGATCAAATAGGAGACACCATGGAAGTATACATAGACGACATGGTAGTCAAGTCAAAAAAACAAGAGGATCACATTAAAGACCTGAAGAAAGCCTTCAAGATACTGGAGAAATTCAATATGAAGCTCAATCCACAAAAATGCCATTTTGGAGTCTCAGCAGGAAAATTCGTGGGCTATATGGTGACAAAAAGAGGAATAGAAGCCAGCCCTGAACAGATCAAAGCCATCCTGGAGCTAGAACCACCAAAGTCAGTCAAAGACATACAAAAGATGACGGTAAGAATAGCAGCCCTGAACAGGTTCATTTCAAGATAGTCAGAAAGGTGCAAATCATTCTATAACCTACTAAGGAAAAACAAGGACTTTCAATGGACCCCTGATCATCAGGCTGCCTTTGAAGATCTGAAAACATATCTATCCTCTCCTCCCTTAGTGGCGAAACCAGTCAAAGATTTAACCCCGACAAAGATACACATGCGATCACGGAAATCTTCTTTGTCGGTGCGGTCTGGTCAAATAAGAGGACGGACAACAACACCTGTCTATTACGTAAGTAAAATTCTATTGGATGCGAGAGATCGGTATGGCCTACTTGAAAAATATGTTTTAGCTTTAATTATGAGTTGCACAAAATTAAGACCATACTTTGAAAGCCACCCTATAATAGTCAGAACCAATCTTCCTATCAAGTCTGTACTTAGGAAGCTAGAATTGTCCGGACGAATGTGCAAATGGTCAGTCCAGGTAAGCACGTACAACATAACATTTGAACCAAGGACAGCAATTAAGTCACAAGCACTAGCAGACTTTGTGGCTGATTTTAGTCCGACCCTAGAACCCGACCTAATAAAAGAAGTAAATAAACCGACCAAATGACCAAACACACCTAGAATGGACCCTATTTGTCGATGGTGCAGCCAACATGAGGGGCACAGGCCTGGGGGTAGTACTAAAATCGCCACAGGGGGATAAGATAATACAAGCTATAAGCTGTGCATTTGAAGCTACCAACAATGAGGCGGAATATGAAGCCTTAAAAGCTGGATTAAAGGTATGTATTGACCTTGGTGTGCAAAACCTAAAGGTACGTACTGATTCCCTTCTTATTTTAAATCAAGTAAATAGAATATACACTGCAAAAGACTCAAAAATGATGCTTTATTTAGAAGCTGTCCAGAAGTTAAAAGAGAAATTCCGCAATTTTAATATTGACCAAATTCCCAGGGACTTGAATACCTAGGCCGATGCCTTAGCCGACCTAGGATCCAACTTCATTCCCCTCGATTTTGACAAAATACCCATCGTACATTTATTAGAACCTGCAATAAATAAGCAAGATGAAAGTTTCCCAATATATGTTGCCAACTCTTGGACAAAACCTTACTACGATTGGCTACAACAGGGAATCCTTCCCCTAAATAAGCAAGATGCTAGGGCACTAAAAATAAAAGCTGCTTCATATACTATCATTAACAACGCGCTTTTTAAGAAATCGCAGGCAGGGCCATACCTCAGATGCCTGGAACCACAAGAAGCTGAACAGATATTATCAGAAATACATGAAGGATACTGTGGGAATCATAAAGGTGGAAGGAGCATGACAAGCAAGGTACTCAGAACAGACTATTATTGGCCCACCTTGAGGGCCGACTGCCTGGATTTCAGCTCTAAATGCGAAGCTTGCAAGATTCATGGACCATATATCCATCAGCCATCTGAGGGACTACATTCCATATCCGCACCCTGGCCATTTATGAAGTGGGGCATGGATATAGTAGGGAAACTACCTCAAGCACCCGGACAAAAAGTTTTCATGCTAGCAATGACTGACTACTTCTCCAAGTGGATAGAAGTTGATTCATACAGGCAAGTCAAAGAAAAGGATGTCATAGCTTTCATCAAACACAACATCATATGTAGATATGGCATCCTCTCTGAAATAGTATGCGACAATGGCACGCAATTCGTGGGAAAAAGAACAGCAGCCTTCTGTGCTCAATGGAACATCAACCTGGTAACCTCCACGCCAGGATATCCAAAAGCTAACGGCCGAGGCGAGAATCCGAGAACAAAGTAATAATCAGCTGCATAAAGAAGAAGTTAGAAAGAAGGAAAGGTAGATGGGCTGAAGAGCTCCCCTTGGTCCCCTGGGCTAACAGAACCACGCCTAAAACATCCACAGGCCAAACACCCTACTCCTTGGTCTATGGATGTGAAGCAGTAATCCCAGCTGAGGTCGACATTCCATCAGCCAGGTGCAGCCTGAACACAATAACAAGCAATATACCTCTAATGGAGGATAACCTGGACTTAACGGAAGAGCTAAGAGATGCAGTCAGCATTAGATTGGCAGCATATCAGCAAAGAGTTGCAAAAAGCTACAACAAGACCGTCAAAGCTAGAGTATTCAGGGTAGGAGATCTTGTCCTCAGGAAAGTCTTTCAAAACACAAATGAGAAGAATGCTGGCAAATTGGCCCCAACCTGGGAAGGACCCTACCTGATTGACTCAATAGTCGGCCAAGGAGCTTATAGATTACAAACCTTGGACGGTGAAATTATCCCAAGAGCTTGGAATATTGCACACTTAAAACTATTTCACATATAAAATATATCTCTCGGTCCAGGTATAATTTTCATCTTCACATTTCTTGCCTGACCTGATGTGAAACTAAATGTATGATACTTGCCATTATATGAATAAATGCCTTATATAATTTCTTCTATTATGTGCCCAAGTACTTGTCAATATTCTCATATTTCTATTTACCGAATAGAATCTTCAATATCTGTTTTACATACTGCACTTTACTTAAAACAAATCTTAAAGATTGGGGGCCACCCCACTAACATCCAACTGATACCCAACTTTCACTTGCAAAAACAGGCCTTAAAAAATCGAGCGCAACTTAATATACAAACCTAGAAAACCTTTTCCTGGCTTGTATAACATAGATGGGTCATAAGCCCTCCAGACAGGCAGGGGACATAAGCCCTCCAGACAGGCAATAACCCCACCCATAACACAATGAACTGGCCAGATCCAGCACAAATAACTGGCCTGATCCAGTCGAATAACTGGCCAGTTCCAGTACACAACCACCACTACAAATATACCTTATCAAAACACAAAAAGAAACAAAGACCAAATATTTGTTCAAAACCAACAGAAAATATCCATCCAAAAAAGCTACCCTTACCACATACCTAAAAAATATTCATTCCAGGGACATCCCCCCTGGATGGGCCAAAACAAAAAGGAAAAACAAAAATCTAAGCAGGCTTCGAGCCAGTAACCGACTCACAACCATCCACCATTTCCTGATCACCAGATTTCTCCTTGGAAGCAGGAGAATCCACTTCTTCTTCTTGACCCATATTGGCCAAATTAGGATACTGGGTGTCCAGAGCTGTCTCATCCCGGTCCGGATCCTAATTAGCCCGGTCAGATTCCGGATCCCTCATAGCATCAACGCGGCCTTTCCCAAAGAAGTACTGAGCGGCATCAGCAAGCCGCGCCTCCACTAGTTCCTTTTCAAAGACACAAGCTCTTCATTTTTCCTCACCGATCTGCGCATTGCCTGCTTCTCGGCAGCCAGCTCTTCCTTGACAGTCCTCAGTTCTTCCCTTACATCCTCCAACTCTTGCCTGACAACCTTCTCAGTGTTTTTTGCAGCCACCTCACAAGCTATTACAGCCCTGGATGCCTCTCTAGCTCTCCCCAGCTGAGATTGAAGTACTACCTCATTACCCCTGGATGTGTGCAACTCACGGTTGATTTTATCCACTTTCTCTTCCAAGCTAGAAACCCTAGCCTGGGCATCCCTGAGCTGACAAGTAGTAGCCAGCCCGGCATCCAATCCCTACAAAAAACAAAAGAAAGTCAATCAGCCAAACATAATGCAACACAAAGAACACATAACAAATAAAAATCCCTTTACAACCAACCTCCTTAGCTTGAGATGCGAGTTCAGCAGCCTTTGTCACAAGAGAGGACAGGATAAAAACCACTTTAGTAGAAGACTCAAGGGTATTAGCAGATAAAAGCTGATCGCTCATACAAGCAGAAAATTCATTTATCCGTGCCCGGGCAGCATCCATATCGTCCATCCTAGCAGACACTTGCCTGATACTCCTGATTCGTTTAGCCTAAATAGGCTTTTTCTCTCCCCCTTCCTCTTCAGGAATAACATCTTCCCTTCTCCTTTTAGAAGCCTAAACGACCTCTGGTGATACTAGCCTGGGCGGTTCTTGGGGAGGCTGGACATCAGAAACCAAAATATCAAGCGTCTTGTCACTCCCACTAGCCTCCTGGCTCTTGGACTGTTCAGCAATTCTAGCATCCCCAGCCTTTAAATCCTTCGCAGTAAAACTGGCCAACCTAGCAGAAGACCTGAATACTGAATGTATAGAGAATATACATAAATATCAGAAGAAAAGCAATAAGAAGACAACAATTGACACAAAGACATATAGAAGACATACAGGAAAGAGCAGTGGAGCCAGGCTTGCCTTTGGGTACTTTGACCACACTCAGCTTGGTCTTCATATACCGGGGCAATAAATCCCTGCCCAGACTAGCAAGCCAGGCCCTCTCTTCCTCAGGAATAGCAAGGAAAGCCTCTATCCTAGAATCAGCTTCCTCGTCAAGAGGATCAGAGTTCCAATCAGGAGCTGCAAAAATCATCAAAAATATACAGGTGAAACTCAAAACATCCTAATTTCGTATAATATATATTGCAAACTAAGAGTACAGGAAACCTACAACTCTCCAAGGAAGGACATCTCAGATAATCAAAGCCTGATCCCAGACTCTCAGTCCGGATGAACAGGAAAGTCTTTGCCCAACTTTTATCATCTCCAGAGTCCAGGTTAGTAATTAATGGAGACATTTTCGACTTGATTCTCAAATTAAAACGACCAGTAGAAGGATTTTTCATATGATATATTGCCTTGATATCATTAATAGTAATTACAATTTTGTGCTTAGCACATAAATTTTCAATAGAATGGACAAGTTTCCAAACCATTGGCATAATTTGAAAAGGTGATACTTACATAGCACGAATAGTATCAATCATTAAAGGAGTAAAAGGTAACTTACAACCCGCCTTGAACGCCCATTCAAAAATACAGAACCAACCAGGAGACACCCAATTGGCTCTGACTGGACAAGACTCAGGAATCCATACCTCAGTCGAATCAGGAATTAATTTTTTCTCCCTTAAAACCCTATCATAGTTTGTTTTCAATAAGTTTTCTTCGGGAAAATAGGGATCCAGAGATTGAAGAGCAGAAAAAATAGAATCTTGATATTTAAAAGCTATGGCACGAGCAGGAGGATCAACATCAACCACCTCCTCCTCCCGGACGTCTTTGGGTTCGAGCTCGCAGCAACTTTCTGGGGTGCAGGACGCTTTTTGGCTCCCATATCCTTTATTATTTTGTTTATTGTGATGAATTTTATTTTATAAGTTAGCAGAATGGAACTCCTGGGAAATAGGGGAGAATTTTAGAGAAAATTTAGCAAAGAAAGTGGAAGAAATTTGGTGGAAAACAAACTCATCGCAAATACCATATTTATAGAAGAGGAGTAACGGTGCAAAAACCCTAGAAAATGCAAAAGCATCACAAGATGACATCATACAATTAGCCGTTATAGTGTTTAACGGTAACTAGGAGTCTAAGAGTCATTGAGCAAATATAATTCTTTTTATTGTTTAACCCGGTAAAATTGACATCTCACCCCTGGCCTGATCCAGCACGGGCAAAATGTCAAGGGGCAATTGTTAGGCCCAGTTTAGCCTGGTCTGACTCTAACCTGGCACGACCTTACTAAGTTGATTGAGGCAAATAGAGACCGGACAAGTCTAACTACTATTTGGCAGATAAAGAGTATTACAGGATAAGCAGGCTACTAAATCCTGGAAGAAAAGCCTGAAGGTAAGTGCAAATTAGCCTGGTAAAGCCTCCAAACAGGCTGGATTAAGAAGATAAACAAGAAATGCAGTTGTATGAACTAATAATCACGTCCTATTCACAAAGAAGACCAAGTCTAACTACAAGACCTTATCACTCCCATGAATCAAGACGCATATGGAGGAAGAGCTGAAGATTGGTTAAAGAAAAGAATGAGTCAACCGGATTAATAGGAAGTGTGCCCTATTAATCTGGTAACAACTCCGACAATGGAGGGGAACGTTAAGATTAATGCAACTTTAACATTTGTACAACTATAAATAGCATTTGTAAACAGATGATGGGGGATCAATTACTCCTTAGTTATTTCACAATTTACCTCTGATTCTTTCTCGAATACTCGATTATATTCACAAAATTGTACTCAGGTTATTCAGATAATACAAAGGGATATTATTTATACATAGTCTTTCCTTATTATTTATTTATAATATTTTTCCAAGCTTATAGAACTAGATACCCAAATTACTCTTTAATCAAGTCGGATCCATTCAAGGAAAATCCTGCTAAAACAACAGGTAAGATGGTGAAATAAATCTGGACCACTTTTTTTAAGCCCTCCTGGCAGGTTGAGGGCCATAATGTAATACCCGCTCTGTTTAAAGACCCGTTGACCGACCTTTTGATCGAAGAGACCATTAACAATGGATATGAGAGAAAATAGGAGACCTGCGTATCTGTTTACTCGACCTAGTAGGGGATACTCGGCCGAGTAGTGGTAATACTCGACCGAGTATGGCTTACTTAACCGAGTATGAAGATACTCGATCGAGTACTACGTCTGTTAATGCGTTATTATAAACGCGAGATCGTAAACCTTAATTCATTTTCAACGGTTCCCTTATCTTTCTAACCCTAATATCTCTCTCTCTCGTACCTATCACCCACCTCACTACACTCTCTTATCTAGCCTAGACACTAACCCAATAAGGGGGAATGGTTCATGCTTGGGCTCTTCGAGTCGGGATGTCATCGTTGCCGACTTCGGTCCGCGTTGTAAGGTATGTCGTTGTTTTGTCGTTGCCTTTCAGTAGGTTTTTGGGTAAGTCTAGTAATAGAATACGGTTACTACTTGTAGGGTTTGCCTCGGAGTCTTGCCTGGCTAGTTGTGAGATGCACTTTCATAGATTAGCGATAAGGTAAGGTTTCCCTACTCGGTTTACTGTTTAATTAATTTAAGATATGTGTTGTTATTGTTTAGACGATTGATATTGTGATTAATTGCTGTTGTACGATTAGAGTCGGTGTTTATGTTGAGACGGTTGATGATGTTCGCGAGGTGCGTCCTCGGCTCAGTGGAGTCACTTGCGGGAGTGGCTTCATGCCCTAGTTTCGCCCTCTGTGGAGCCCGCCACAGGAGGGTATGTGCACATTAATCAACAGGGTTATCGCTCGTTGATGAGCAAGGGCTTAGGTGGGCAAGGCTACAATCCCCCACTAGCGCTACACACTTTAGTGTGTAGTCAGTTTCGAGATGTGTTGGGAGTTGGAGGTGGATTGTGAACAGCTATTTATTTTTATCTTATTTTGTCTTATCTTGATTGTTCAGTGAACTGACCCCGTGTTGTGTTTTCAAAACTATGGTGATCCATTTGGGGATGGTGAGCAGTTGGTTTAGCAGGTACTGGTAGTCTTGATGCATGCGGGACAAGGAAGGAAATCGAGTCATCACGTTACCAAAGTAGATGTCGCCGTCACTCACGTTTAGTAGTTCTTATAGTTGTCTATTTTGTATCTTCATCATGCTAATCTACGATGTAAAGTATAAAGCTAATTAATATACGTTCTAATATTGTTTATTTGATCTAACCTCGGGAAACTGAGATGGTAGCACCTTTATACACTGGGGTGGTCCTCGGTAAGGTACCTTGGTTTATTGGGGTGTTACAAGGTGGTATCAGAGCGACTATTTTGGAACTAGAACCAATGAACCAAATGAACATAGGGTGTCAAATTAAAATGAACCTGGTGTATGTGTGTTGGGAGCCCCTTATGTCGGTTTTGGGTGAGAAGGCGCCCTCATCTTAGAATCCCGGCCCCAATCATGCTTAAGTGAGCCACCGTGGAAGGGTAGATGTGTAGGAGTGTCTCTAAGCCAGTGTGTGTCAAGTATGTATGCATGTTCTAACCTAAGTGGTAATGTGATGAATATGGAACAAGTGAAGTTTTGTATGCGTGTAAGTGATGTTTTCAGTAGAGTGCTAGTAAGGTTAGGTGTATGTGCCGTAGGGATGAACTAACTGATGAGTCTAAAGCCTTATGCATGGTGGTACACGAGGAAGTGGTAACAAATGATGGTAGTTGTAATACTACGGATTTTCTTTGGTGACTACTCGACCGAGTAGAGCCTACTCGGCCGAGTAGTGCTGTTGTTGTGGGTTGTTTTGGTTCCGCCGATGAATACTTGGCCGAGTATAGTGAATACTCGACCGACTAGGGGATACTCGGCCGAGTATAACTTTACTCGACCGAGTATTCGGTCTGGCGAGTGTTATTTTGACGGTTTGATTAGGGAGTGTTTAAGATTATTTTTATATCCCGCGTCAGTTTTTAAAACATCATTTCAACTTCATCATTTCTACGTTAACCCTAATCTCTCCCTAATCACTCCCTAATCATCCCATAGCATTGTTGTGTGTTTAATCTTCGGAGTTCTTGCGTATAATTCCTCATTCTACTGTTGGTAAGTTCTATTTCTATGTTATTCGTATTCGTTGGGGTTACTGTGTTCATTTACGGAATTGGGAATATGGGGGTTGTGCAATGTGTAATTATGTTATATGATTATGGTATAGGAGAAGACTTCGTAGAAGAGCCTTTCTGATTGTTCGAGTTCATTCCACTGTTGATTGCTAAGGTAGGGTTTCCTACCCTACCGATTCTTGTTCTTTGTTAAGACATGTTTGTTGTGTGATTATTGTTATCTGTTGATCATCAGAGTATGGAGATTGTCGTGACGATGTTGGTGTGAGGGTGTTGTGACGGCAAAGGTAGCAGTGGCTACTATATGTGATGTTAAGACATGTTTGTTGTGTGATTATTGTTATCTGTTGATCATCAGCCTACGCCAAAGGTAATCGACCGAGTAGGGAGCACTCGGCCGAGTAACCAAGCACTCGACCGAGTATTGTTGGGCAGTGAGTAGCAGTGGCTACTGTATGTGATAACTCGACCGAGTAAGTAAGTATACTCGACCGAGTAGTCACTACTCGGCCGAGTGTTGTTTTACTCGACCGAGTGTTGTTTATGAGTTTTTGACGTTTGCTTCTGGAGTCGAATACTTGACCGAGTAGTCGTTACTTGACCGAGTATGGTTGTATACTCGGCCGAGTGTTCCTTTGGCGGAAGGTTGTTACATTTTGAGCCGTAGGCTTTTGTGTTTACATTTTCTTATTTCTTGTCAGCTCAAAATGCCGCCCAAAAGAACTCCCGCGCAGATCCAAACTTCTGAGATGACTCTTGATGAGGTTGCTTGCATGATTGAGCAAAAAGAGGCTCTCCTTGAAGCTCTCAAAAATGTGGGAAAGGGGAACGAGAAATCCTTGGATGCTACTCAGCTCAGCATCATCATTGCTCGCTTCAACCCTCCCACATATGATGGGGTAGGTGAACCAAAGCTACTCAAGAAGTGGCACCGTGAGATCGAAGCTCTCATGGAAATGGTTAAGTGCCCCGAAGACATGATCGTCGAGCAGGTAGTGTACTACCTAAGAGGTGAAGCTGTAGTTTGGTGGCAAAACGTCAAGGAAGATGCTAGAGCTTTAATTTTTACCAGGCTGAAGGAGCTATTCCTTGGTCTGGGTTTAAGAGTGCTATGAGGGAGCAGTTTGTGCCGGAGCATATCCGACGCAAGATGAGATCCGACTTTGATTCCTTCACCATGACTGATAAGATGACAGTCACTGACTACTATCATCGGTTCCTGGAGCTATCTCGTTATGTTGAGGACATGCAGCTAGGACAGAGAGGTTTGGCTCTCCGTTTTGAGAGGGGTTTATCTGCTAAGATCGTGAGTCGTATGCCAGCCGGGGTTGCTACTGACCTCAAGGAAGTGTATCTGAGAGCTGGTCAAGCTGAGAGAATGGTAGATCAATCAAGAGAGATCGATGAGAGGACTGCCGCGGAAAAGAGGAAGGCTGACAGTGGAAGCAACAGTCAGTTGACCAACAAGAAGGGGAACTTCAACCATGCTAAGGCTTTTTCTTGTGGAGCTGGTTTCTCGGGAGGATCTCGTGGCTGGGGAAAGAATGGAGGTCGGAGTGTGAGTGACAACTCTAACATTAAATGCTTCAACTGTGGTGGGATAGGCCACAAAAGACGGGAATGCACGAGCTACAAGCCCGACACTGGTTCAGGAGCTCGGTCAGGGAATTTTTCTCAGGGACCGACTCAGTGTTTTGCTAGTAACCGACCGGGAGGTTCATGGGGCAACAGAGGTGGATAGGGCAACCAGGGCGGTTACAACCGCAATGGTGGTGGATCATATCAGCGCCAGAACAACAACACCACCCAGGATTTGGCAGCCAAGCCAAGTACCTCCAATGCTTCAGTTCAGGGTGGAGGACAGAAAAACAATGGGAAGCTTTTCATGATGGACAAGCAGGAAGCACAAGATGATGCTCATGTAGTTACCGGTACCTTTCTTGTTCATAACGTACCGTCCTTTGTTTTGTTTGATTCAGGGGCTACACAGTCTTTTGTGTCTAAGAGTCATGCTGTGTCTATGGGTTTGGGAAGGTTTGAGGTTGTAAAAGATGATGTGTTCATACCTTCGGGGGAGTCTATGTCGTGTCTCAAGTTGAATAAAGGAGTATCCATGGTAGTTGGAGGGGTAGATTTACAAGTAGACCTGTTAGAGTTTCCTATGGGTGGGTTCGAGGTGATTGTCGGGATGGATTGGCTGGGTAAGTATGATGCCAGGATAGATTGTCGGCAAAAGAGGGTGTCCTTAAAGGGTCCCAAGGGTGTTAGGGTGTCCTATAGAGGGTTTGTGGTAAAGCCTAAGGGTAGGTTTATAGCTGTGATGACTTTAAAGTCATGTTTGAGGAAGAAGTGTCCCTTGATTCTCTGTCATGTGAGAGACCTTCGAGTAGAGCTGCCGACAGCTTCTGAGATATCTGTGGTGAGAGAGTTCGAAGATGTTTTTCCTGAGGAGATACCGAGTTTGCCTCCCAAGAGGGATGTTGATTTCAGCGTGGAGCTTAAGCCGGGAACGGGTCCTATATCTAAAGTACCTTACCGTATGGCACCTAAAGAGTTGGCAGAGTTGAAAAAGCAGATATATGAGTTGCTTGGCAAGGGTTACATCAGGCCTAGTGTGTCACCATGGGGAGCTCCAGTTTTTTTTGTAAAGAAGAAAGATGGGAGTATGAGACTGTCCATTGATTACAGAGAGCTCAATCGTGTCACAGTGAAGAACAAGTATCTGTTGCCGAGGATTGATGATTTGTTTGATCAGCTATGTGGAACAGGTGTGTTTTCCAAGATTGATCTAAGGTCGGGATATCACCAGCTGAGGATAGCAGATGAGGATATTCTTAAGACAGCGTTTCGATCTCGATATGGTCATTACGAGTACGTGGTGATGCCTTTTGGGTTGACCAATGCACCAACAGCTTTCATGGATTTGATGAATCAGATCTTTACACCGTTTTTGGACAGGTTTGTGGTTGTTTTCATTGACGACATCTTAGTCTATTCTAAGACTAAGGAAGAGCATGAGGAGCATTTGAGGATAGTCTTGCAGACATTGAGAGAGAATCAACTATATGCCAAGCTATCTAAGTGCGAGTTCTGGTTAGAGGAAGTGGATTTTCTAGGCCATGTGATATCTAAGAAGGGGGTCTCTGTGGATCCTACTAAGATTGAGGCCGTAACCAAGTGGGAATCGCCGAAGAATGTTGCTGAGATTCGGAGTTTCTTAGGCCTTGCTCGCTACTACAGGAGATTCGTGAAATATTTCTCTACCATAGCGCGGCCTATGACATCTTTGATGAGGAAGGAAGTCAGATTTGTTTGGGATGAGAGTTGTGAGATGGCGTTTCAGACCTTAAAGGAACGCTTGACCACAGCCCCTATCCTAGCCTTGCCAGAGGGATGTGAGAACTTTGAGGTATATACCGATGCTTCAAAGAATGGTCTTGGTTTTGTTTTGATGCAGGAAGGGAAAGTCATAGCTTATGCTTCGAGGCAACTGAAGCAATATGAGGAGAACTACCCTACTCATGACCTGGGTAGGTGCGATTGTTTTCGCTCTTAAGATTTGGAGGCACTACCTTTATGGAGCAACTTTTAAGGTGTTCTTTGATCATAAGAGTCTAAAATATATCTACACTCAGAAGGAGCTTAACATGCGACAGAGACGGTGGATGGAGCTGATCGGAGATTATGATATAGAGATCATCTATCACGAGGGTAAGGCTAATGTTGTTGCAGATGCACTGAGTAGAAAGAGCGTCCATTCACTATGTACAGCCATATCTTTGCTGAAGTTGAGGGATGAGATGTCTAGGATGGGGATCTTTATGATACGAAAGGGAGATGCCATCGAGGATTTGACGATCGAGCCAGAGTTGTATGAGAACATCAAGAGTAAGCAAGAGCTTGATCCTAAGATTCAGGAGTGGAAGTCAAGGGTAGAGAGTGGAACGATTTCCAGGTTTTCTATCCATACAGATGGGAGTGTTCGTTTTGATGGGAGATGGTGTGTTCCTGAGGATGCAGAGTTGCGAAGAGTGATCTTGACGGAGGCTCATTGCACTCCCTATTCAGTTCACCCGGGTGGTGACAAGCTTTACAAAGACCTTAAGAAGAGTTTTTGGTGGCCAAACATGAAGAGAGATGTAGCTGAGTTTGTAGCCAGATGTTTGACCTATCAAAGGGTCAAGGGTGAACAAAGGAGACCACAAGGTAAGATACAGTCTTTGGAAGTACCCGAGTGGAAGTGGGAGTCGATCTCCATGGACTTCATTGTGGGGTTGCCTAGGTCACAGCAAGGTAACAACATGATTTGGGTGATTGTTGATCGGTTAACCAAGTCAGCCCATTTCGTTGCCATGAAAGATACTTGGTCTAAGATGCAGCTGGCATTGGGTTACAGGAGGCATGTGGTTCGGTTATATGGTATACCTAAAGATATCGGTTCTGATCGTGATGCGAGGTTCATATCCAAGTTTTGGCAAGAACTGCAAGAGTTGATGGGTACAACTTTGAAGATAAGTACAACCTTTCATCCGGCAACCGATGGTCAGACGGAACGGACCATCAAGATCTTAGAGGACATGTTGAGGGCATGTGTTATGGAGTTCGGGGGCAGTTGGGAAGACAGGCTTAATCTGATCGAGTTTTCATACAATAACAGTTATCATACGAGCATCGGGATGGCACCTTTTGAAGCTTTGTATGGCCGGAAATGCCGAAGTCCAGTTTGTTGGGATGATAATTATGAGACAGTGGTTTTAGGGCCACAGCTGGTACAAGATATGGTTGAGCAAGTCCAGTTAATTCGGCAAAAGATGAGAGCAGCTCAAGATCGTCAGAAGAGCTATGCCGATTTACACCGCAGGGACATTGAGTTTGCAGTAGGTGACAAGGTCCTTTTGAAAGTGTCACCTATGCGAGGTGTTATGAGGTTTGGGAAAAAGGGTAAGCTAAGCCAAAAGTTTATAGGTCCTTATGAGATTTTGGACCGCGTAGGCGAGGTAGCTTACAGGTTAGCGTTACCACCAGCTTTGGACAGGGTACACAATGTTTTTCATGTATCTCAACTTCGGAAGTATGTGAGCGATCCATCGCATATCCTTGAGATGGAGAACATCGAGCTTGATGAATCCTTGTCCTACGCCGAGATTCCTAAGGAGGTTCTTGATCGCAAGGTTCGTAAGACCCGGAATGGTGAGACGGTCTTACTCAAGGTCCTTTGGTCTAATCATAATGTGGAGGAAGCCACATAGGAACCCGAGGAAGCTATGCGAGAACGTTTTCCTACCCTTTTTAATCAGGTATGTTTGGTTACGGGGACGTAACCGTTGTCTTTTTAGGAGGGTAGGAGATGGTCGCGGTCGTGTGTTGTCTTGTTTTGTTGTTTTGTTTTGAGTCGGGGTAGAGAATTTTATGGTGACTTGTGTAGTTCTTTGGCGTTGTTACATATGGTAAGTATAGTCTTGTTGCGTAATGTTGTGCCGTGTTTTAGAGTGGAGTGTGAACTTCGGGACGAAGTTCTTTTTTAAGGGGGGAATACTGTAATACTACGGATTTTCTTTGGTGACTACTCGACCGAGTAGAGCCTACTCGACCGAGTAGTGTTGTTGTTGTGGGTTGTTTTGGTTCTGCCGATGAATACTCGGCCGAGTATAGTGAATACTCGACCGAGTAGAGGATACTCGGCCGAGTATAACTTTACTCGACCGAGTATTCGGTCTGGCTAGTGTTATTTTGACGGTTTGATTAGGGAGTGTTTAAGATTATTTTTATATCCCGCTTCAGTTTTTAAAACATCATTTCAACTTCATCATTTCTACGTTAACCCTAATCTCTCCCTAATCACTCCCTAATCATCCCATAGCATTGTTGTGTGTTTAATCTTCGGAGTTCTTGCATATAATTCCTCATTCTACTGTTGGTAAGTTCTATTTCTATGTTATTCGTATTCGTTGGGGTTACTGTGTTCATTTACGGAATTGGGAATATGGGGGTTGTGCAATGTGTAATTGTGTTATATGATTATGGTATAGGAGAAGACTTCGTAGAAGAGCCTTTCTGATTGTTCGAGTTCATTCCACTGTTGATTGCTAAGGTAGGGTTTCCCTACTCAGTTACTATTCTATGTTAAGACATGTTTGTTGTGTGATTATTGTTATCTGTTGATCATCGGAGTATGGAGATTGTCGTGACGATGTTGGTGTGAGGGTGTTGTGACGGCTGTGATATCGTGTGATTGTGATTGTGGTGGAGTCACTTGCGGGAGTGGCTTCACACCCTAGTTCGCCCTCCGCGGAACCCGCCAGGGGAGAGGATGTGCACATTAAGGGACATGGATTATTTGTCACTCGTTGAGGAGCTGGACTAGGTGGGATCGGCTGCGGTCACCCAATGGCGGCGAGGATTACCTGTTGCGATGGGTAATCTGGCAGGGCTATACACTTTGGTGTATAGTCGGTTACAGTGTGAGAACGGAAGATTAGGATTGGACGATGATCAGTTGATTACTTCGTTTGTTGTCTTATATTGATTGAGTAATACTGACCTCGTTGTTGTTTGTGGAATCTGCGGTGATCCATTCGGGGATGGTGAGCAGGCTTGGCAGGTGTTGCTAGTGTGAGCTTGGGGACAGTCATGGGAGTGTTGTCATCACCAGTCATAGCATCACCGTCTGAGGCTTAGTTTGATTTCCTTTATTGTCAGACATTGGAGTTGTATTTTGTTGAATCAGTATTTGGATTTGGATGTTGTAAACTTTATACTTTACAGTACTTTAATAAATGTGCTCAGTTCAGACGCTTTTGATATGTACTAACCTCGGCCAACCGAGACGGTAACACACTTTCATGGTAGGGTGGTCCTGGTAAGGCACCTTGGTATGAGGGGGTGTTACAGTAGCGTCGTAACGTGATGAGAAGTATGGGAATGTGAACATGTGCTCTATGGTATATGTAGGTATATTTTTGACGATCGTGTGGATGAATGCTCGTAAATAGACTTAGGAATATATGACGTGTTCTACCTGCTATAGAGTTTTGATTGATGGTTTATATTCATTGTGACATGGATTGTTTACTATCGGTTATGTGCATAGTAACATATGTCGGTTAAGAATATCGTAATGAACTTTGTGATTTATGACGTGCCTTGTTGTGCTAGAAATAGGGTCTAACGGTGATGAGCACGATTAAGGGAACTCCGAACGATGTTTACGGTTTCGCAGGAAATACTCTTTGTATCTTGTAATTCCGTTACTGATCTGTTGAACTCGACCGAGTAGGGTTGACACTGGACCGAGTAGGCCATACTCGGCCGAGTAATAAGGCACTCGACCAAGTAATCAGAATGGCAGATTACACTTGCTAATGATCTCTGAATACTCGACCGAGCAGACCAAATACTCAACCGAGTAAACCATACTAGGCCGAGTAAACCCGATACTCGACCGAGTACCCGTTTATCACGGTTCAGCTTGGTTAATCCCGAAAACCATATAATTCCACTTCCTATCTTATTTCCCCCTCATTACCATTCATTCTACTTAAAACTCTTCAAATTTTATTTCTCTCTCAAAGCACTTGGGTGATTCTTAGTTGTGGTTACTCTTAGATCTGTTCTTGCTTGTTCAAACCTCCAATCAAGGTAAATTCTTTAATGTATTTCCTCAACTTTGCATTCAATTTATGGTAAAATTGTGGGATTTATCTGTATGCATCCCTTTAAATATAAGGACTATAACGAATTAATCATGATGAAAGCATGTCATAAAATAAATTGCATAAACAAAAAGGGTAAAGAGATGACGAAATAACCTTCGGTCCTAGCTAATTCGGCCTATGAACAATATCGCAATGATATTCTCCTATCAGTTGCACCCAAGATGCTCCGAGAAAAGCCCTTTGATTTTGCTAGAATCGATTCCTAAATTTTCTGAAAAATTTTAGGTTATTTTTGTGTTTTTTCTGATGAGAGGAGGCAAGAAGCAGTGAAAAATTAGGTTAGGATTATTAGGGTAGAACAATGAGCTCCCTCTTCCTCTTATTCTAACCGAAAAAGAGGAGTGAATGGGGAGATATTTTTACCCTCCTAATTTTCGGCCCAATGCTAACCGAAATAAGAGAGATCCATTTCTCTTTTTTCGGTTTTTCCAAAAATGTATACAATGTGTTAAATTGTCATCTAGAGAGGATCGAACCCATGACCTCTTGGTTTGAGTACCCTCACTATTACCACTATGACACATTCATCTTGTTGATATTAAATATAACCGATTACATTTAATTACGAATTAACAGATTAATTTGTCCAAGCTAACATTACATACATTTAATTAAATATAACTTATTATATTCAATTTACGAATTGACAGTTAATTCGTCTCAACTAATATTATTTAATCTTCATTAAATAATTGTCTCATCAACACAATGACTAACTGTTTAGTCATATAAGGCATCAATGTGATTATATTTCTATAACCCCATCTCTCAAACACATCCTATAGGTGTGACCTTTAGGGACCAGTTGATCACCGCCATCTGTATGATAATAACGTCAAACTTTCTAGCAAGCCAACCGTTATTAGGTAATCGTTAATCAACTGATTAAAATACGAAGTATAACCTTGTGAACCTTTAAGAGATTTATTAATGTTATCACACTAATTTGTGGAGGACACAAGCTCCAACAAACTCCCACTTGTCCTCACAAGTGTATGTGCGATAACCAATTCTCATATCCTAAAATTTCTCCCACTCAATGTAAAACAATTTGCAAATCCGTATTCACAAAGGTCGTATTTTACAAGCGATCATCATCAAGACTGCTTTCCCCGACTAGAGAGTAACTTAACTGATAAACGAATCATCATTCGAGCATGGCCATGCATTTCAGTTACAACTCCTCGAGTGGCCCTGAGAAATAACTATACCTGATAAGGGTTGGATATTTTCCTCAACTCGAATCCTGCAGATGTAAGCACAGTATGAAATGACCCAGAAAAAATCTACTTAGCCTCTTGTTACGGCAGACCGTGAGAAAGAAACCAAAGTCACCCAAAAACTGCCTTAATCTCAAGAGACATTCGATAGTCAAAAGAATCGACTCTAGGAACACAATGGATGTCCTATCCACGACCTGGCACCGAATGTTTTTCAACATTTAGGACTCCATTACGTTGTCACAAAAAGTTGTCCTACGAGGTATCGTTATAATCTCGCATCTGTGATCGATCAGTCAACCGTTTGACTTATGGCTTGTTGAACCCACCATCAATCGACTGCACAATATAATAGCCGGAGTTATCAGCTCACATTGGCGATTGCGGACCAAAACAAATATAATGTAATTCAGTTCACTTTGTGGCGTTCAATGTTGTCAGTACAATCCACATGAAAAACAAAATATTATAAAAACGATGAAGTTATAAATAGTTTATGAAAAAAATAACGTATCGAATTCATAATCAACTACTATAACTCAGGTACACGTATAATTCTCATGGAAGTAACATGCCCTCCATGCTTATCATATTTCAATGGCTCAGTAGTAGAATCTGCTACAACTTCCTGTTTGGAACTATTCCAGCTGACCGTAGCACCATTAAGAGTAACAACGAATCTAGACTGAGATTTCTAATCATCTCAATCCGTTTGGAAGCTAGCATCTGCATAACCGATTGCGCATAGCTTAGTATCTCCTCCATAAGTCAATACCCTATCCTTACTCCTCCGTAGGTACTTGAGGATATTTTTAACAGCTATCCAATGTGTTTCACCTGGATTCTTTTGGTACCGACTCGTCATACTCAATGCATATGCCACGTCTGGACGTGTGCATATCATGGCATACATGATTGATCCTATTGCAGATGCATAAGGAACATGACTCATGCGCGCAATCCCTTCAAGCGTCGTGGGTGACTGAGACTTGCTCAACTGCATCCCAGACGTCATTGGAAGGTTCCCCTTCTTGGAGTTGGTCATGCTGAACCTCTCAAGAATCTTATCCAAATAAGACTCCTGACTAAGTAATAACGTCCATCGTTATCTATCTCGGTAGATACGGATTCCCAAAATGCGTTGTGCCTCACCCAGATCTTTCATCTGGAAATGGTTCTTCAACCATTTTTTAACCGAAGATAGGAGAGGAAAGTCATTCCCAATCAAGAGTATGTCATCGACATACAATATCAAGAATACAATCTTACTCCCACTCGACTTGGTATATAAGCATGGTTCCTAGACCGATCGAGTAAAACCATACTCTTTTATCACCTGGTCGAAACGATGATTTCAACTCCGAGAAGCTTGCTTAAGTCCATAAATGGAACGCTTAAGCTTGCATACTTTCTTAGGATGTTCAAGATCTATGAAACCTTCGGGTAGCACCATGTACAACTCTTCCTCCAAATAACCGTTTAAGAAGGCGGTTTTTACATCCATTTGCCAAATTTCATAGTCATGAAAGGCGGCAATCGCTAAGATTGTCCGAATGGAACGTAGCATGACTACAGGTGCAAAAATCTCATCATAATGCAATCCGTGCACTTGAGTGAAACCTTTTGCCACTAGTCGTGCCTTATAGGTATCTGGTTGCGCGTCTACAGAACTCTTTATTTTGTAAAGCCATTTGCACTGTAGAGGTTTTACCTTATTAGGTAAATCAACTAGATTCCATACGTTATTCTCATACATGGAGTCCATCTCGGAATGCATGGCTTCGAGCCATAGCTTTGAGTCAGAACAGGTCATGGCACCTTTATAGGTAGCGGGTTTATTACTCTCCAGGAGTAAAACGTCATTCTCCTCGACCATACCAATGTATCTAACCGGAGGATTAGAGACTCTACCCGACCTCCTAGGTTCCTCTGGAATATTAACCGTATCATCAGTTGGAGGAACAACTTCCTCTATCTATTCCTCGGTTGTTGGTTCTGGAACCTCCGACAGCTCGAAGGTTCTATTACTTGTCTTGTTCTCGAGAAATTCTTTCTCTAAGAACGTCGCACTAGCCGCAACAAAAACTCGATGTTCGGTAGGCGAATAGAAGTAATGATCAAATATTCCTTTTGGATAACCTATAAAGTATGTCTTGACCGATCGCGGGCCGAGCTTATCCCCGTGTCTCCACTTGACATAAGCCTCGCAGCCCCAAACCCGAATAAAGGACAAGTTAGGGACCGTTCCCCTCCACATTTCATATGGAGTCTTGTCGACAGCTTTAGTCGGACTTCGGTTAAGTATAAGAGCAGCTGACAAAAGAGCATAACCCCATAATGAATCAGGCACTACCGTGTGACTCATCATGGATCGAACCATATCCAGTAAGGTTCGATTTCTCCGTTCGGACACACCATTTAATTGAGGTGTTCTAGGTGGAGTTAACTATAGTACGATTCCACAGTCTTTAAGGTGTTGATCAAACTCATTTGAAATATATTTGCCACCCCGATCTGAATGGAGTGCTTTAACCTTTCTACCCAGTTGGTTCTTAACCCTGTTCTGGTATTCCTTGAATTTCTCAAAGGACTCACTTTTATGCTTCATTAAGTAGACATATCCGTATCTAATCAAATCGTCCGTGAAAGTGATAAAATATCTATAGCCATCTCTAGCGGTAATTGACATAGGTCCGCAAACATCAGTATGTATAAGTCCTAATAGGTCACTAGCGCGCATTCCAACACATTTGAAGGAAATTCGAGTCATATTGCCAATGAGACATGATTCACACGGGCCATATGTAGAAAATTCGAATGCGGGAATAGTCCCATTATCGACGAGTTTCTTTACGCGTTTCTCATTTATGTGTCCCATTCGACAATGTCATAGATAGGTTTGATCTTTGTCACCAATCTTTAATTTCTTATTATTCATGTGTAATTCTTCCGTGGTTTGATCTAAGATGTAAATTTCATTCATGGAAACTACTTTGCCATAAATCATTTCATAAAAAGAAAATACAGCTATTATCCTTTATTGAAAATGCAAAACCGTCTTTAGCAAGTACGGAAACTGAAATAATGTTCTTAGATAAACTGGGTACATAGTAACAGTTATAAAAATAACTCAAAACCACTAGGAAGTTGGATTACGTATGTTCCCTTCGAGACTGCAGCAACTCGTGCTCCAATTCCGACTCGCAGGTCCACATCACCCTTTTCGAGAGGCATGATGTTCTTTAGGTCCTGCAAATAATTACACAGATGAGAACCACAACCAGTATCAAGTACCCAAGTTCCGAAACTTGCATGGTTTATCTCAATCATATGAATATAAGATGACATACCAACAGGAACGACGCGGCCTACTTTTATGTCCTCACGGTACACGGGACAGTTCCTCCTCCAATGTTCAGTCTTGTGACAATGGTGGCACTCAATGTCACTGCCCTTGCTCTTTGTCTTGCCCTGTGAGCCACTAGTCTCACCAGGCCCACTCTTACCGTTTCCTGGCTTCTTGAACTTTGGCTTACCTACAGCTAGGTTGCCATAAGCCTTGCCCTTACCTTTACTTTTATTGGAAATCATGAGAACATTCTGCTTCATGATCCCACTCAATTTCATATCCTTCTCGGTCTGTACAAGAAGGGAGTGTAGCTCATGAGGACTCTTTTTCAAGTCATTCATGTAGTAGTTCGCCCTGAAAAGGGCAAAACCATCATGAAGAGAATGAAGCATTCGGTCAATGACAATGCTCTCACTGATTTTGCAATTAAGTGCCTCCAATTTCTCGACATTCTCAATCATGTTAAGAATGTGTGGGCTAACCGGTTGGCCCTTTTGGAGTTTCGCATCAAAGAAGCGACAGGTATGCTCATAAGTAACGATTCTCGGTGCCTTTGAGAATTCGTTAGTGAGTGTGGTGAAAATCTTGTTTGCACCTTGGGCAATGAAGCGTCTCTGCAAATTGGTTTCCATTGCAAAGATGAGTACGTTCTTTATCGCACCCGCTTCCATAACGAAATCAGTATAAGCGAGTGACTCGTTGACTCCTGCATTAGGGCCTGGGTTTACCGGTATTGGCTCGATTAAGTACCGAGCTTACCGTCGGAATGGCGACATCCGTAGTCTTTGCCTCCCGATCCGCAAAGTTGGACCCGTCATTTTTCGGGCGTGTGAACGATTCATGTTGTCCATAAAAACTTTCGCCAGGACGCGATCAAGTGTGGCACTTGGCATTGGAATTTCGTTATTTCCAGCCATTTGTTGTAACAGTAAAATTAACGTGTTCTACACTGCGAAAAGAAAATTGAATAATAAGCCTATGCATCGATTTGATTTTTAAGTCTAATGCAATACTGTTATAACGCGAAGACTCATGCATTTATACAATTGACCTTCCTCAAGAATTATATAAATGATCCCAAGACTCAATTTCTGTAAATTGATAAGCCCACCACTTGGCTAATTCAACCTTTAGAATTCTTGGTCGATAAATTTCTGTAAATTCTATCTTTAGTCCATTATAATCACGAGAAACTCTTCGGACTATAATGTTGAGATAAACTAAGTCAACACAAACTACTTACCCAACGTAGAAGGGATCATATTATGCCTACCGACGAAGAAGGGATTCATAGTTGTTTGCCCTTATAAAGACTAATCTCAATTTCCGTTTTAGAGGAAGCTCCCATCAACTTTATTTTAATTCATTTTAGGTGAACTAATATCTAGCATGTGTGAATGAATAAACTAAGGTGATGGCTTAATAAGTATGTGACATCTGTATGTCCATGAAAACTAACATACAATCTATGTGAATCAATTTTCATGCATTTTAGTATTAGGTGGTTTGGTTTAGGCGGAATATGATGCATTAACTAGCATGTGAATGAAAAACAATAAGAATAGTAAAATGTAAAAACAATAATAGAGTCCTAGTGTGGCCTATCCTATCAAAATGAACATAAATACAAGTTTGGAATCCATCCTTGGACCCGAGAAGCTTGTCTTGATGTTCCATCTTGATCCATGTAGTGAGAGTGAGCTCCAACCTCCATCTTTAGTCTTCTTTGAAATTACAATAAATAAAATTACATAATAAACCTATTTATTACATTCTAATTTCAAAAACCCAAAACTAAAGAAATAAAAAAAAGGAGATTCGAGATCTCATAATTACATAAAAATTATGTTTCCTTCATTACGAAAACATAATTTGACTAAGGCCACACTAAGTATTACAAATTACAACCGATTGCAAAAATACGTAAATTAAACCATTCAAACGATTCATTCAACTAAATAAAATGCATCAATTAAAAAAAAATTAAACATGCAAGACATAATTCTTTAATTATGTAGATTAATTTTATCCAAACCACCCATTTAAATTATCAAATTAAGTGACAATTCCTCAATTAATCACATTAATTTAAATCTTTATTCATATTAAACTTGTAATATGAATTTAATCCGTCAAAATTTTAAACTGCTTTAAAATGATTAGGTATCCATGAATTATGAACCGCTTCACAATAATTAATTGGCCACAACAAACCCAAAAAAATTTTTCTTTAAAATATATCTCGGTAAAAACCGAAACAACCCAAAGAAAACTTTTCTCGATTTTACAGCTAAAACCGAAAAAAAAAACAAATTTTTTTTTAAACCTGTCCAGCACGTGAACAGTAACAGAATCCAAAATTTTTTTTTTTTACTTTTCTCTCAGCTGGATAGACAAAACAACAAAAACAACCCGTTTTTATTTCTTTCTTCTTGCGGTTTTTCTGTAAAAACCATAACAAAACAAAATTTTTTTTTTTTTTGTTCTGGCCACTGTGAACAGTAAACACGTGAACAGTAACAGGAAAAAAAAAAATTTTTCTCGGATGCTTTTCAAATCGGCATAAACAAAAACAACCGTAAAAAACTTTAATCGGTTTTTCAAGAGAAACCGAAAGGAAAAAACAGAATTTTTTTTTATAAGTACTGTTCATCCGTGAACAGTAACGGAAACGAAAAACAAAATTCTACGGCTCAAAAAAAAAAATCTAGCCGATTACCTTTTTTTTTTCGCAAACCCTAATTATTGTTTACAAACAATTTTATGAAAATCATCAAAATTAAAATTCGTGGCCTTGGCTCTGATACCACTTGTGGGATTTATCTGTATGCATCCCTTTAAATATAAGGACTATAACGAATTAATCACGATGAAAGCATGTCATAAAATAAATTGCATAAACAAAAAGGGTAAAGAGATGACGAAATAACCTTCGGTCCTAGCTAATTCGGCCTATGAACAATATCGCAATGATATTCTCCTATCAGTTGCACCCAAGATGCTCCGAGAAAAGCCCTTTGATTTTGCTAGAATCGATTCCTAAATTTTCTGAAAAATTTTAGGTTATTTTTGTGTTTTTTCTGACGAGAGGAGGCAAGAAGCAGTGAAAAATTAGGTTAGGATTATTAGGGTAGAACAATGAGCTCCCTCTTCCTCTTATTCTAACCGAAAAAGAGGAGTGAATGGGGAGATATTTTTACCCTCCTAATTTTCGGCCCAATGCTAACCGAAATAAGAGAGATCCATTTCTCTTTTTTCGGTTTTTCCAAAAATGTATACAATGTGTTAAATTGTCATCTAGAGAGGATCGAACCCATGACCTCTTGGTTTGAGTACCCTCACTATTACCACTATGACACATTTATCTTGTTGATATTAAATATAACCGATTACATTTAATTACGAATTAACAGATTAATTTGTCCAAGCTAACATTACATACATTTAATTAAATATAACTTATTATATTCAATTTACGAATTGACAGTTAATTCGTCTCAACTAATATTATTTAATTTTCATTAAATAATTGTCTCATCAACACAATGACTAACTGTTTAGTCATATAAGGCATCAATGTGATTATATTTCTATAACCACATCTCTCAAACACATCCTATAGGTGTGACCTTTAGGGACCCGTTGATCACCGCCGTCTGTATGATAATAACGTCAAACTTTCTAGTAAGCCAACCGTTATTAGGTAATCGTTAATCAACTGATTAAAATACGAAGTATACCCTTGTGAACCTTTAAGAGATTTGTTAATGTTATCACACTAATTTGTGGAGGACACAAGCTCCAACAAAAATTTGCCCTAAAATTTCTAGCCGTTAACTCTTCTTATACAAGTTTTTATGCTTTTACTTTGATATTTTGGGTCCTAATTGCTTCAAAACACCGCCTATGTATTTTCTTAAACGGTTTTATGCTTGAAATCATCCATCTTACGCTACAAATTTTTCTAGGGTTTGCTTCATGTTTCGACTTTTGGTCAGCTAGGTTGCCTTAGCATGTTCCTTGGGAGTGATTTGCTGATAGTTATGCTTTTCTTGGTTAGTATGGCATGTAATTTGTGAGAAAAATACGTCTTAAAACATCATCTTAAAAGTGTATAATTCGAAAAACAGTCCTTACTATGGCGAATTTTTGGAAAAATCCTTGTTGAATTCATCTTTTGCAGCATGCCGAAAGCAAAAGCCCCAACAAAGCAGTGGACTCGCGCCAATGTTCACTTGGAAACGGGTCAATCAAGCCAAGAACCCGTTGTTCCTCCGGTGGAGGTCTATCCATCGCTAATCTTCTCTGATTTTAAGCAGCGGGCTGCTTTTGTGGCCTTGATGAGTCGGCCTATGAGGCCAACTCGTTGTGTATACCCGGACATCTTGGAGACCTTGGGGGTTAAAGGGGATATCGTGCACATTTTCGAGATTTTGGGAATGGAGGGACTATACCACCTACGCAAGAAGTCCTATCCATATCTAACCTTGGAGTTCATGAGATCCTTTGTGTATGATGTTAAGGGGAAAACCGTTTCATTTCAACTCATGAACGAGGATCATAGCCTAACCCATGATGAGTTTGCCGGCCACCTTGGCCTAGAGACAGAGAAAGAGGGGTACATTAGTGATATGGCGAAGAACAGCAAGGCACCCTACTACCTACCTTACCTGACCGACCGACCCGTTCCTAGTGCGATTGCCATATTGATGAACGAAGTTCAGCATGTGTCACTCCTTATGTTCCTCAGGATATTGACTTGCGTTCTGTTTGGGAGAGAGGATGTGAGTAAGCGGAACTCTCACGAGGTCATGGTACTGATGTCTTATCTTAACCTTCGCCAAGGGATTCCCTTTTACTATAGTGCTCCCGGGGTCGTATGCTCTAGTTTGGACCTCATGGCACGGTCTCCGAGCCTTCATCTTTCTTGTGGGGCTATAGTGACCCGCTTGGCTCAGAGGTTGACTAAATTTGTGGCTCCAGCTTCGTCAGGTATTGGGTCGTTTGAGTCCGTCCCTACGATGGATGCGAAGTACTGGTGTCATAACATGTGGCTTAGGAAGTTGGAGGATGGGTCATATGCATGGAGAGTGAGGGGATCCATGTGGATGGTGCTCCCCGATCCCGAGCACCTACCCGTGGTTTACCATCTGGCATAGGATGACCCAAAAAGTGAGGAACCGGAACCTGAGTCTCATTTTTACTTGATTGACCCCACCATCCTCCTAGACTTACCTAAGCTTGTCACCGTGACGGAGAAGGAGCCTATCGCTCCTCCACCCCGTGAGCGCCGTAGAGGGAGAGCATCTAGGGTGGCCGAGGCTGAGACTGAGCCTTGTTTCTCTACACCGAGATTTTACCCATAACAGTACTCGCCATACCCCACCATCCATGACCCTAAGATGGAGGTTAGTGACCTGACTGAGCGGATATCCACTACCTTGGTGCTCCGGAACATGCACGAGATGGACTACAACCAGGGTATAGGGACAGAGTTGGCGCATCCCGTTTGGTGGAGAGGACCTGGGGTTGACACTAAAGTCTTCCATTAGTTACGGAGTTGATCCCAACTTTTGGAGACCAGTAGAGGAGATCGAGTTTGGCTGCCTCACGGGACCGTGGGGAGCCAACCACGGCAACCAGTTGGATGAGGTAGGTAGATGGACCGGCGGTGGAGGCTACTCAGCTGGGGCTTTTCAGGGAGCAGGAGCATCTGTAGCCGGTACATCTGGCACTGGAGGTGGTGAGGAGATGGAGGAGGGTGCGTATATTTTATTTTTGCTTGTTTTCTAGACTCGTCTCTCGATTTTTCGTTGGATACTTGTTGCACCTTTATCATACTCTTTTGCTTTGGATGATGTAATTGGCCATAAGGCCACTACTTTTTTTCCCGTACCGCTTTTGAGTCGTTTGGCTCAGGAACTTTGAGTTGATGTTGGTCATTGCAACACCCCTATTTATTTAAGAGCCTTTAGCTATACATTCCTAGATAAATAGGACTATTACAATCTCGGTTTCCCGAGGTAGTGAATAACAAAGTTCGACAAACCAAAGTACTTTAAAATAAAATTTAGCGATTACATAGTTATTACAATTAACTTAAACTAAACTCAATGTAAAATAAGATACAACTCGCAGCGGAAATAAAATAGTGTTTAGACAATCTAAGTGATCTAGACTTCTAGGTAGACTGGCCAATCCTCACACATTCCTATAAGCTCCTTAAGTCAGCTAATCTTTAAGACCTGCAATATCTGCTCCCCATTTATGGTTCATCACAAGTGTTCACGAATACACAGTCAACCACGAGGTTGAGTAGGAAAACTAAACAACAATAACAATACGATACGATAAAAGGCTCAATCCGACACCGTCACAGACACGCACATGGCTCAACCGTGGAACCCATCACACGCATCAACCGAACACGCCACACACGACACCACACAGTGTACTGCTCAGGTCCACGGCCACTCCCAACAACACCGTGCCTAGCGTACCTAAAATCGTACAGGACCACAACCCTTGCACATCCCCGTGCCTAACCGACCATAACCGTACAGAACCACGGCGCAATCCCATGCCTGACCGACCAATGAATCTCATAGAATTACCAATCCTCTTTCACAAAGCCAACCAACAATAGAGAACCAACCAACAAGATAATAGCATGATCATAAGACAACAATGATATCAATATGCTCAAGACAATAATTGCGACGATATGCTCAGGACAACAATTACAACAATAATCCATCTTTCACCAATTCACCAATTACCAATATAGTATAGTTGAGTAGTTAACCTACATGGCAAGCAAATCCAATTAAGCAGCTTAAAGCAATCCAATAATCAAGCAACCGAATCCAATTATACTTCCTTCATAAACCGTCACCAAACACACATATTGTAACTTCTTCATTAATTGTTAATTATTACATTCTATTATTTTTTGTTATTTTATTATTAAACGATTACGATATTAAAACCCGATCGTAACAAAACCTGAGTCACCCAATTAAAACCGACACAAAACAACACTCATCATCACCCCCATATACACGATTTTACACCCGTTTACACACCACCTTTGAACCACCAAACCCAACACCATCAACCACCTCCAACACCACCCAATCCTAGCAACCACTACCCTACACCACGACGCAACCCAAGCACCAGTAGCCACCTCCTACAACCCTAAATAACACGCCCTAAACAGCCCCACAAAACCCGACACAACTAAACTCCAACCCCATACACCACCTTACACCACCTCACAACAACCAGGGCCGCCACCGTAGTTTCCCTTGACCAACAGTGGTCCGTCCACCTGCCACGACTCCCTATGACCTCCCACGAGCAACCATACGTGACACATGACCCATATAAATGACACAAGCCGTAACAACCACCCCCACGACAGCCACCGTACCAACCACCACGACTCACTACTCAGACACCACCATTAGGACCGCTCATAGCCGACAAAACCAACCACTTAATTCCCGTGTTCATACGACAACTACACAAGCTACGCTATCCGTCTTAAAGCTCACGGCACTACCCCTTTAAGACGCCAAAACTGCCACCTACGATGGTCGACAAAGGCCACGGTTGGTCCTACTGGAGTCACTACAATCAAGGGCAACTACTAATGGTCAACAACGCTGCCTACGGTGGTCCATACGACGAATAAATGTTATCTTAAATTATTAAGACGATATAAACATAAATTATGACGATCTTACCTTTTATCGCTTATTTGCTCTTCCGTCTCTTCCGTCTCTTAAATCTCCTTCTTCTTTCTTTGTGATTTATTTTTCAGATATCATGGTATATAGAGTCTTGGTTTAGAGAGTATTTGAGGCCAGTTCGGAAATCATTGCCTTATTCTAATTATTGTAGAAATTACTAATATTATTCTTATTCTTTATTATTAAATCCCGATCACTTATTAGGTCAATAAAACCGGTCCTCCAAATCGTATCACACGGCCCAATGACTTTTCCCGACTTGCTTACTTACTTTATTATTTAATTATCGTCTTATTGGCAATTACTATTATTAATGTCATTAATGAATTATTTAAATTGCATTATTCACTTTTATAAATATTATTAAATTACTGGGTATTACAGTCATTTTAGCTATTTTCATGATTAAGCATTGGTGTTGTGTATATAAGATGCCGAAAATCGTTTTTTGCCCTGGAATATTCGGCCGAGCATGCCAATACTCGGCCGAGTATTGCGTACTCGACCGAGTACTTCTTGATACTCGACCGAGTTTCCGATTATTGCATTCTTCATTGTTTGATTTTGTTATAGAACCATATAGGTAGCTATTTTTCCGATACATGCATGCTTTAATACCTTAGCGTCGTGTTAAGCCTTCATGTTATGCACCTTGTTTATATGATAACGATATATGATCGAAACTGTGACACGGTAATAGTAATATAAGACCTGGAATGTGAGTGTTGACGGTAACCAATGGTTACCAAAAGGCAATGGTATCATCATGGTCTATATACGTATTATTAGCATCTCTTGGTTTATGTTGCATGTCTTGTCTCTTTAAATTGCATGAATCGGGCGGTTGTTTTCATACATTATGGGCGTGTCGTACATGTCTTGTATCATGATATATGTTCCATGATTGTTGTTTTCTTGCGTAGTTATAAGTTTGGGGGATGGGTAGAATGAACTTCGGGGACGAAGTTCCTTTCTGGAGTGGTAGATAACATCGCGGTAAAAGTTCTAACAAGTTCTATGCTTCATCTTGGTAAAAGTTCTAACAAGTTCTATGCTTCATTTTATTTATAACTTTCAAGTTCTTAGTCGTCACGAACTTATGTGATATGTACCTTTGAATTTAACTTTGCTGCGTAATTAACTTGGTAGTTGTATACCGTAACGGTATAGTCGAAGCTATGTCAAGGATGTTGAAACCTAATATCATACGTGTCTTAAACTTTTGTTAGTGCTCATTCTCGTGAAGCGAGAGGTCTTTCCTTAGGTGTGTTTTTCTGTTTTATTTGGGAATTATGGGATGAACTTTGGGGACGAAGTTACTTTTAAGGGGGGAAGTCTGTAATACCCGCCCTGTTTAAGGACCTTTTGACCGACCTTTTGACCGAAGAGGCCCGTAACAATGGATATGAGAGAAAATAGGAGACCTGTGTATCTAATTACTCTACCTAGTAGAGGATACTACGCTGAGTAGTGGTAATACTCGACCGAGTATGGCTTGCTAAGCCGAGTATGAAGATACTCGACCGAGTACAACGTTTGTTAACGCGTTATTATAAAACGCGAGGTCGTAAACCTTAATTCATTTTCGAGGGTTCCCTTATCTTTCTAACCCTAATATCTCTCTCTCTCTCTCCAACCTATCACCCACCTCTCTACACTCTCTCATCTAGGCTCTCTCATCTAGGCTAGACACTAACCCAAGAACGGAGAATGATTCATGCTTGGGGTCTTCGAGTCGATATGTCATCATTGCCAACTTCGGTCCGCGTCGCAAGGTAAGTCGTTGTTTTGTCGTTGCCTTTCAGTAGATTTTTGGGAAATTCCAGTAAAAGGATACAGTTACTAATTGTAGGGTTCGCCTCGGAGTCTTGCCTGGCTAGTTGACGGATGCACTTTCGTGGATTAGCGATAAGTTAGGGTTTCCCTACTAGGTTTACTGTTTAATTGATTTAAGATATGTGTTGTGATTGTTTGTACGATTGATATTGTGATTAATTGCTCTTATTAGATTGGAGTCGGTGTTGGTGTTGAGACGATTGATGATGTTCGCGAAGTGCGTCCTTGGCTGAGTGGAGTCACTTGCGGGAATGGCTTCACGCCCTAGTTGCGCCCTCTGTGGAACCCGCCACAGGAGGGGATGTGCACATTAATGAACAGGGTTATCGCTCGTTGATGAGCGGGGGATTAGGTTGGCAAGGCTGCGGTCCCCCACTGGAAGGGCTACACACTTTAGTGTGTAGTCAGTTACGAGATGTGTTGGGAGTTGGAGGTGGATTGTGAACAGTTGTTTATCTTTATCTTATTTTGTCTTATCTTGATTGTTCAGTGAACTGACCCCGTTTTGTGTTTTCAAAACTGTGGTGATTCATTCGAGGATGGTGAGCAATTGGTTTAGTAGGTACAACTAGTCTTGATGCTCGTGGGTCAAGGAAGGGAATCGAGTCATCACGCTACCGAAGTAGATGTCGCCGTCACTCACGTTTAGTAGTTCTTATTGTTGTCTATGTTGTATCTTCATCACGCTAATCTACGATGTAAAGTATAAAGCCACTTAATATACGTTCTAAGATTGTTTATTTGATCTACTACCTCGGGAAACCGAGATGGTAGCACCTTTATACACTGAGGTAGTCCTTGTTAAGGCACCTTGGGGTATGGGGGTGTTACACATAAGCCCTTCTGACAGGCAACTATCCCACCTACTCATAAAGCCCTCAAGACAGGCTGAGGGCCATAAGTCTCTGAATGGACTGAGAGCCATAAGCCCTCCTGACAGGCATTATCTTAAGAGGTACAAAAAAAAAACTTTTCAAATCAGGCACGCAGATAAAGTCAAAAAGTTACTTCAAATTGTATTCTTAACAAGGGAAGATCAAAAGCAAAGTTTTTCCAGGGAACATCCCCCTCCCCCCCCCCCTGGATGGGCCAAAAACCGGCTATAATAATTTCAAAGTTTAGTCTAGGGAACATCCCCCTCTGGATAGGCCAAAAACTTATCCTATGAAAAATTATAAACCTACCTTGGAGGCAGTAGCAGAACCTATACCTTCATCAGCAGCCTCTTCCTCCTCGTCATCCTCATCCTCATCAGCCTCATCACTTCTATCTTTAGTTAGGGGAGAGTCGACCTCATCATTAGCATGCAGTTTATGAAGATTAGGGTAGGCAGTATTAAGATCAGCCATCTCTTGCTCAGGATTCCAGTATGGCTTGACCTCAACAGGCTCCTTCATAGCATCAACTCGACATTGCCAAATAAGTACAAGCCAACATCCTTATACCTGCTCTGCACCGTGTCCCTCTCAACAGCCAGCTCCTCATTTACTTTCAGAAGATCCCGCATAGCCCTATTTTCAGCTTTATGTTCATCATGGACAGTAGCAAACTTCGCCTGGACGGATTTCACTGCATTCTGCGCAGGTCCCAGCTTGGATGTTTCAACAACCAGTTTTGCCTTGCCCACCTCATTCTCCTTCTTCAGAGCCTCATTTTCTTCTTTCAGCGCCTCCAAGTCAGTCTTTAAGGCTTCAACATCCTTCTTCAAACACTGCACCTCCCAGTCTAAGACATTACTCTTGGCATTTGAGGACTTTAGTTCACAGGCACCCCTCAGCATATCATTTACATTTTGCAAAGAAATCACGAGTAGGTAAGCAAGAACCAAAAATGAGTAAGCAAAATAAAACTAAGGAAAAAGAATCATACCCCCTTCATCATAGCAACAAAGTTGGCAGCACAGTCTCTGGAATGATACATAACAGACGATTCCTCAGCCTGATACATAGAGTAAGGATTATCAACCAAGAAGGAATGAGCCTGGATCTGTTCTTTGGCGAACTGTACATCACCAAGCCTAGCCCTGAGCTCTCGGACCTCGCTCACACCTTCACCAACAGCTCCAACTCCCTCAAAAACCTCATCCTGCCTTTTTCCTTTGTTAGCCTGTCTAAACTCGTCAGGATCATCCTTGACCTGTGGAGGAGACACCAGTTGAGCCTGGTGAGTAGGAACCTGAATTTAAAGCATACTTTCACTCTATGTAGTCTCACTGCTCCGAGACTTCTCCCCTATAATCTGGGAAATTCCTGCCTTCACTACAGACAGGCTAAAGCTAGCAATCCTTATGGAAACCCTGGTAGCTACACGACAAAATCCTATATCAGCAATACTAACATATGCTCAGGCATAAATATCAACGCAGGAAAACAAAATTTACTTCCTGATGTTGAGGCCCTTGAAGCCTTAGCACTATTAGCAGCTTTGTAGGTGCTCAATTTAGCCTTCTTAAAATGAGCCAAGGGCTCTTGGCCAAGACAAGCAGGCCAGGTCCTTTCTTCCTCTGACAGGGTCATAAAGGCTGCGATACCATCAGCCGACCCCTCAGCATCAGGATCACAAGCCCAGTCAACCACTATGGCACAATACAAGTAAGTTTATATTAAAAATTGATTTACATACTGTTATACTCTAAATTGTATACAGGGAAATACTTACCACCCTCCATAGCCAGATAACTCAGATAGTCCAGATCAGCGGCAATAGAATCTGCCCTAATAAACATGTAGGTTGTGGCCCAACCCTTATCAACGCTTGAGTTAAAATTTGTTCTCAAGTGAGCCATCTTCGCCCTGACGCGAAAATTGAAACGCCCGGTAGTATTACTCTTCAGGTGATAGACGTTCTTGAAATCTTCAACAGTAATCACCAAACTGTGTTTGGCTCACAAATGTTCAATGGATTGAACAATTTTCCAAATCATAGGCATGAGTTGAAAATGAGCGACCTTGATAGCCCTCATAATGTCAAATCATGAATGGAGTAAAAGGAAGCTTGCAAACCCCCTTGAACGCCCATTCAAAAATACAAAACCAGCCAGGACTGCACCAATTAGCCCTGACTAGACCACTCTCTGGAACCCAAACCTCAGCATCACTGGGAAGCAAACCTCCACCATTCAAATAGTGTTCAAAGGAAGGGTTAAGTTGATTGGCCTCAGGAAATGAAGCAGATAACGGCCTTACAGGAATAAAGCTAACACCTTGTCCATAATAGCCTGAATTTCTACAGGGGCAGAAACTTCACTGACCTCGTCTTCGGGAATGATGTCAGGAACATCAATAATGGTGAGCGAGTCGTTGTTCACTCAATCAAAAACATTTATATTCTCAACAAACAACTAGATAGTGGTTAAGTCGAGGTCGATCCATGGGATGGTGTGCTTTGGGTTCTAAGTCTATCTATCTTAATTTATGCTAATGTCACAAATATTGGGGGTTGGAGTTGTATGCTAAACTATAACAAGGAAATGTAAACAATCAAAGAACAAGGCAAGTAAATAGAAATGGAAGGGTAAACAATTGATTAAAGATGCTAGGGTGTCATGGGATCATAGGATAATCATTGTAAGATAGCATTAATGAACCAAATAATGCAAGCAATTATTATTTGTGGAATTGAGTTAGTTTATATTTTACAATTCTAAGGAAGTTTTGGGTCTTGGAGCCGAGTCGGTCTAGACTTTACAACACCCAGAAGTCGACTAAGTTCTTTCTGTTCAACTATATACATGGTCTAATAAGCCTTGAGTGAGTTTATATCTTACAAGTCTTGTTGAAAGGATAGGAGAATCATGCTAGGTTGTCAATCAAGCATTTCATCAAACATATTGCTGGGCCACGAATTGTCCTGCCTGATCATACAAAAGTCGGGGAAAGAAATACCAAGCCTAGCCTGAATGGAAGCAACTTAATACAAAGCATCTTATGCCCAGGCAGGTGCCAACCAGGAGGGAAGGACAAGTCAGACCATCTATTCACGCCAGACTTGAAGGAATAACTTATCAGCCGTGTATTGGGCACTACTAGAACAAGTCAGGCAACAACCAAAGCATAACTAAAACTTAGAGCAACGGTATCTACTTTTATGGAAGACCTATTCAACAAAATCTACGAAGGGTATGGAGAAGTTGACTAAGCAAAGGTAATGGCAGGCAGTTGTTGGAGTCAAGGAACTACCTCCAAGTAAATAGGGCACGAGGCCTATTACCTAGGAACGTCCAAAACAAACATTAGAGAGCCGTTGCAAAAAAGATGAAACTACTATAAATAGCAAGCAGAAGAAAGGAGAAAGATCATCGACTATTCAAACATCCATACTCTCATTTCATTATTGTAATCATTCTGAGCATATTTACTAAGCATTTATACTCTACCTTTAGCCTGACATACACATTCCCTGTTAGGATACACTAAAAGATAGTATTAATCCCTCATGGCTTGGCGCTCGTGGTTTTTTCCCTTATTCCCAGGGTTTTCCATGTACAAATATCTGTCTTTCACTTTATAGTTCATTCTTCAAGTTATTTATCGTACTAGTCAGGCGTAGTTATTTGAGTTAGATTACCCTGCAATCAAATCCCTGGCAAGACTTTACCTCCGTGTGAAATCTTGCTAAAATAATTGGCGTCCACCGTGGGGAACTAGCTAAAAAATAATCAAAACTTAATCCCAAACAACACAAAAACTCTTCAAAAAAAATGACTGGAGACAGTATAGAACAACAACTGGCTGCTGCCAAACAACAACTACTGGAGATGGAACAACTGAAGCAGAAAATGGCCCAGTCTGAGGCTAAAGTCCAGAAACTGAAAGAATCAGAGTAGCAAAAGCTAGGAGATAAAGTTTCAGGCTCAAAATTGAAGATTTAGCCTAGAACACCATTTTCTTCAATCATTAGGAATATTGATTTCTCCAACTTTGGTACTCCAACTCCATCAAAAACCAAAGTAGGGGATCTTGATTTATATTCATAAGAAACCCCAAATGACGAGACTACCCCCGATCAAACTAATGTAGCCATAATGAAGGCCATGGTCTAGGAAATCCAGAAACTCCATGAGAAATTTGAGAAGATTCCTGGAATACCTACAAGCATTGAGGAAACCTATCCTGAAAGCTATGCTGACTCTCCCTTCGTGGATGAGATAGCTAAAATAGATCTGCCAAAGAAATTTGTAGTACCATCAAGGACAACCTATGATAGAACTGCAGACCCCCAAAACCATGTAGCCTACTACAAACAGAGAATGTTGGCAGCTTATATACCTTGTAAGCTACGACAAGTGTGTATGTGCAAAGGCTTTGAAACAACCCTGAGCATGCCTGCCCTTCAATGGCACATAAACCTGCCAACTGGAAGCATCAAGTCCTTTGCAGATATGATAAATTCGTTCAACCACTAGTTTGCCAGTAGTAGGGAGCTCGGAAAGAGATCTAGTGACGAGTACATAATTAAACAAAAGCCAGGCAAGACCATCAGAGCTTTCTTGACAAGATTCAACAAAGAAAAAGTCTCAATCCCCAGATGTGATGTTGGAACACCTGTGGAAGCTTTCAGGCAGGGGTTACAACTGGACAGCGATTTCTATGACGAGCTGACCATGAAACCTTGCCTAACTTTTGAAGACGTTCAGGCAAAGACACTTGGCTACATCAGGCTGGAAGAAGATAAAAGCTTCAAGGCTGAAACCAGTGACAATGTTTCATGATATGAAAGATCTAACAGGAAAAGTTCTACTCATAGGGGAAGCAGCTCCAGATCATCCCCTACACCAGGCGTGACAGATCAGAACTCAACTATGCTCATGAGCAACGAGGTAACTCTTATACTTATCCACTTATTCAGGAATATAACTTCTCTATTGATACTACAGGTTTCATAAAAAGGCTTGACAACATGGGAGACTGATGCGTGTCTTTTATATGATATTTTACACCCTATTTTACACGCATTTCAGAGCTCAATTATGTAGTTTAAAGCTACTATTTGCCCCATTTCGTCTACTTTCGTATTTTTATATAATATTGCAGATTTATACGGAAATGAGTAGAAATTAAGCTACATCCGTCCCCGAGTAAATTGCATTGCATTTGACATGAAGTATTTACTCAAGGAACGAGCTTGGTGCGCATTTCGAGGCCCAAAAGAAAAATCCACGAGAATTTAGAAGTCAAGTATCAGCTATTTCGGTCGATCGACTACAGTCCAGAGCACGAGTTTCAGGAGCTATTGTACACTGCAGTCCAGTCGATCGACCGGTCACAGTGGTCGATCGACCACACCGCTAATCTGCGTGAATTAAGAGATCGAGAATTAAGAAGCCCATTGTGTATTAGGTTTGAGAATAAGTGTTACGTTATATTCCTATATAACGTAACCTGACATTATTCAGTTTTCATCAAGTTTTTTTTTCATCAAATTTTAGGGTTCTATATTGAGTTTAGTTTCTAAGGTATAATTGTTCGAATACAATTTACCTTCGTTCTTGCTTTTCAGATTCTTCCTTTCTCTGCAATTCCATTCGGTATTTCTCTGTTCCAATTTCAGTTTACTGCTTTATTTCGTTCGTAGTTTAGACTTGTTAGAGTAGTTTCCCAAAAGTCAATTTATCGTCTTATGTTAATTGCTTGTTTCGTTAGTTTAATCATGCATTCAATATCGTTATTCGTTAATTTCATTGTTGTTTTCGTCGTAGTCATGAGTAGCTAAACCCCTTGTGCTAGGATGTAGGGAATCTGTAGAAGTAGGCGGCATTAGAATAGTAGACCTGAATCGCACCTTGGTCGATCGACTGGGTTCCCTGGTCGATCGACTGGCCGCGTGAGATCACCTTCGTTTTAATTAATTTAATTTCCATGTTTGACGAATCGAGTGCACGCGACTAGTTGAATGGTTAGGAATTGACCGACCCAATAAATATCGAAAGATAGGGAAGGGAGATAGCCTACTTAATTAACACGACTAAATTAATAAGATCGAGAGATGAGTTAATTTAGCCTTTTAAATCACTTCTCAGAACGAAAGTTAGTATTAGTGATATTAGGGACCTGTAGCGAGATCGAAAGATGCTACCTGTAAGAATGGACCGAGAGGACTTCTTATTTTCCCGTCTCACGTGTTTGTTTTAGACCTACCTAATATACTGCCGCCGAAACTATAGTGAACTGACCATCTTAGCACCCTTTTAATATTTGTTTTCATCCGTTTATTTAGTTTACTTTTCTTTTATTGTCTTTAGCTATAGACCAAATCAAATCAAACCCCCACACTTGTTACTTTAAAGACTAAATTCAGCCAACTATTGATTGCATCGCCTCCCTGTGGTTCGACCCTGTTACCACTAGCTTCTGTAAGTTTTAATAGGTATTATAAATATTATCTTTGGTGCACACAACGACAGGCATCAAATTTTAGCGCCGTTGCCGGGGAGGCAATTGTTTAAAATTTTTAGTTGTTTTTATTTTTAGTCTTTCTATTAGTTTAAGGGGCATCTGTTCCTTAAACTATTCTCATATTCTTCTTGTAGTTTCTTCTTATGCGCAGGTCACAGGGTGGTGAATTACTACCGTTCAATCCTGAGATTGACAAGACTTTGCGTGAGTTGAGACGATCATCTAGAGTATTTCCGACAGAGGAAGAGCTGAGTACTCTGTCTAGTTATTACGAGAACTAGCTTTTTGAGGAGGATCCATCTTCGTCACCTATTTCTACTTCTTCAGCTGAGACCATCACATCTCAAGACATGGTTGAAGAAGCAAGTATAGCCAGTCACTCTGAGCCACCCATAAAGCTGGGTATGGAAATTCCAGGGGAAATCAAAGGAGGAGTGCTGAATCCCCTTCTGTAGCTGCATTAGAGGCTCTCACGGCGAGATTTGATAAGTACGAGTTAGGAGAAGCTTCAAAAGGAGGGATCTATCATGTGAATGCTGTTTCAGACGGTCCTTTCGTCTGCAAGAGATGTGGAGGAGAAGGACATGTTTCAGATAACTGTCCTAATCCCTATGAGTCTTGTGCTGCCTTTCAACATTATAGGCAGACAAACACTTATTTTGAGTCGAATGTCCATCCGAACTTGAGGTGGAGTAGCCAAAATGTCCTAAATCCGACTCCACCTCCACAGCAGCAGCAGCAACAGAATTATGTGCCCCCTCATTAGCAGCAACAGCCATATCAAAAGCCTCCGTATGTTCCACAGCAGTAGCAGCAGTCCCAAGGTTCCGAATTTGCCGAATTGAAAAACTTGTTGCTGAAAGAGTCTCAACCTAGAGAGGCCGGGATGAAGATGTTATAAAGCCAAACTGCTCAATTGGCTAGCAAGAGTGCAACTCGAGCTCCGGGGCATTTAACGTCGCAGACTGACCAAAAGGAGACCCTTAATGCTATTACTTTGAGGAGTGGGTCTACCCTTGATGGGCCCGCTATGGTCGAGGAAGCTACTGAAAAAGATGAGGCGGAACAAAGCAAGAAAAAGGCAGTGACGAACAATGGAAAGAAAAAGACGTGTGCCAGGTATATCAGTCGATCGACTGACATACCCAGTCGATCGACCAGTCCGCGAAAAATTCCAGCTTCTGTTCCTATAGAAGTCAGTCGATCGACTGACATTCATGGTCGATCGACTGACAGCGCTGCTGATGGTGAGTCTTTTCGTCCTCCAATGCCTAATAACTTGAGGGACCACTTGTTTCGGGGTACGACAACTTCGAAAATATTGAAGCAAGACCCAAATGCTGATGGGTCAGTTCCGGTTCCAATGTATGACCGGATGATGATTAATGGTTCATTTTTGAGGCGGTCTGAAGAGGGTTCGAGTTACAACAAAGAGAAGGTAGTGGATTATTAGCCTAAATCCACCGATGCCGGCATGAGAGACTTAGAGGAGAGGGCTAAGTTACTTCTTTCAGCCCCTTATCCAGAGAGATTAGTGCCGACAAAGGAACAGGTATCGTTTAATAAATTTGAAAATGTTATTCGTAGCTTAAACGTACAGGTTCCTTTTCTTAAGTTCGTTAATCAAGTGCCTGCTTACATGAAATTTATGAAGCAACTGTTGTCTAAAAAGAAGTCACTTGAAACTGTGCATTCTGTCGCACTAACTGAGGAGCCATGTTCTTATCTGACCCACACTGCACCTCATAAGCTAGAAGACCCAGGTAGCTTTTCAGTCCCATGTAGTATTGGCACCTTTTCTATTGAGAAGGCCTTGTGTGACCTAGGAGCCAGTATTAGTGTCATGCCTTTGAGTCTTGCTAGGAAGTTGAAATTGACTAGGTTTGCAGTCACAAACATGACAGTACAGATGGCTGATCGATCTGTGGTCCAGCCTATAGGAGTCATAGAAGACATTCCTGTGCGAATAGGAAACTTCTTTTTCCCTGTTGACTTCGTTGTACTAGATATGCCCGAGGATGCCCACATTCCCATCATATTGGGTAGACCATTTCTACACATTGCTGGTGCAGTTATTGATGTTGGCTCAGGGACTTTGACCTTCAAAGTGGGGAAACATTCCATTGTCTTTGCCCAGACGGCTAAGAAGAAAGACCCCATGTGGTCAGTCACATGTAATACGGTTTCTGAAAACAAATCCTATTTTGTGCTTCCTGATATGCCTGTCCCTATGACTATTCCTGCTGTAACACCTCCGCCCCAGATTGGGAGCAAATTGGAGGAAGATTCTTCTGTTTTGGATATTGCAGGAGCTGGTTTGGGGAAGGAAGAGCCGCATGTTGCTCCAGCTGTGAAGGAGCCAATCGTTCAAAGAGGCGGCCTAGGATGTCTTAGCTATGGCACTGATGAGGAGCCCGATGAAGAGCCAGTCAAAGTGACGGAGTCCGATTCGGATTCTGATGAGCCGGATGAGGTCATTGATTGGGGAGATGTTGAAGCTGTTGATCCGTTGAGTTCTGCGGATATTAGAGTTGAGGAGAGTGCAGCTGAGAAGATGAGCACTGTAGAGGCTACTTCTTGTAGCTAGAAGCCGAGCAAGTAGGCCATTCCGTGGCCGTTCTTGATCAACTATTAGTTGATCAAGACGTTTACAAAACCATTCATTTTATTGCTTTTGGACCTATTTATCGTTTTTTGTGTGCGCGAGACTTCGCATTTTAATAAGTTTGCTTAGGATTTTATATACTTTAGACTGTTACTTTGGGTTTTGCGCAATTTTGGGCGCGTTATTGTGTGTATTTACAGGTTTATAGAGCTTGATAGCTCAATTTATTGAACTAATTCGAAGAAATCAGAACTTACAGCAGGTATTGCAGTCGATCGACTGGCCACTATGGTCGATCGACTGAGCGCTACAGTTCCAGGAGCTTCTGTTCCTGTTCACTTTGGTCGATCGACTGGGTGATGTGGTCGATCGACCATAATTCGCTGCTGTACCTGTTTTTGATCATTCCCTGCTGTGTTTGATCGATTTGCGGAAGTTGAGGGAGTCTTTTCTCCACTTTATTCTCCGTTTCGTATTTGTTTTCTTCCATTTCTTTATTTTACACATAATGTTGCGTTTCATAAATTGTTTTCTCGTTTTATACGCGGTATTTTCTGTCTTTTCAGGTACTTATTGGTAGCACTGCTAGCTACTGAAACCTTCTAGCTCACGCTGGTTTGGGGAGGTTTCCTTTTTCTGCGCTTAAAGTCTTGTGAGTTTTCTGAGTCCTTACTTCATGTCTTGTTTAGTTAATTTCACGTAAATTCCCGTTTTCCTTTATTTCGTTACATGATTTTGCACAATGGGGACATTGTGCGATTTGGTTTGGGGAAGGGTTTTGCGTTGCATTTCATTTGCTTGCATTCACGTTTACATTTTGTCTTGCATTGTTTTTTATTTTCCATATATACAAAATTCAAAAAAAAAAAAAAATTTGAAAAATTGAAAAACAAAATTCAAAAAAATGCACGTTTATTTTAGCATATAGGTCGAGTCGGAACGATAGTATTTCAATGATGACATTGCATTTTCAGCTGTTTTATGCGTGAGCCTTGCTAATTGACATGTTATTAGTAGAATCATATATGCATAGTCTACGAGTTTTCCTCGTTATTTCTTGCTGAACTTGAGACTTGACTTAGATTTTTGGCAAACTACATCATTTTCTGAGGTTTAGAGCCTATAACTGGTGACATCCATGACCCGTTTATCTAGGATTGTGAGTAGTACTCCTTATGAGACATGTTACATAAATATGCATAAATATGAACTTAATCTGCTTAATACCTGTATGCATTCGGTTCGTGGTTTGTTGACACATGTGGAAGAGGTCATCCCTTTATTCATTTTGCCCATAAGCTCCACACAGCCAAAAATAGCTTTTTTGTCCCGTTAACTACATCCTACATTTATCATGCCCTTGTCAAGCTAGTAGTTATGTTTTCGGGATTCTTACTTCATTTTTGGTAGCATATGCTCTTTTGAGATGTTGATGGGAAGATGAAAAAGGAAGGAAATAAAGAAGAAAAAAAAAAACAGAATTGAAAAAGAAAAAAAAAAGAGGAACGCTTGTGTACTGTAGAGGACGGTCGATCGACTGGACTCATTGGTCGATCGACTGATGCCCGAGAAGAAAAAGAAAATCAAATCGCATAATTCAAAGTCTTTATTAAATGGCGATTTTTGCTCCCATGTTGCATTCATATCTTATGGGGAGTTGATTAACAATGGAGATTGTGAGATTTGTGTTTGGAATTTTGAGCAAGAAGTTGAATGTTGTTATAATTTGGTTCCCTTAGTTACTAGCTTGGCTTTTAACTCTGTTTTTATGCAAATTTACTTTAGCCTCTTCTTACCCATACCTCACATATCCATATTTACCTCGGTATGTGTCATGGTCATTTGTTTGGTTGGAATGCATATGTACGGTTGTAGAGATCATTTTCATATTAGATTGCAGGCATGTTCTTATAGGTCGTAGTTAGGTGAGTGTCACTACAAAATGAATTCTTTCTATCTTATACATTATTCACCTGTGTTTATGAGTGATATGAGCGACCCGTGAGAGTCCGATATGATAAGTCTCTACAGTTGATGGTTAAGCAGTTTTTAATGACTATATAACTCGTTTGCATGATTCATATTGTTAATTGATTGTTAGTTGTTGCATTAAATTGGTTTAGGCTTTACATGTTACATTTCGCTCTATATTGAACTCGTTCCATTAGGTTTTTAGGATCGAGTCTAGTTCTTGCTTGGGGACAAGCAAGGGTTGGTTTGGGGAAGTTTGATGTGTGTCTTTTATATGATGTTTTACACCCTATTTTACACGCATTTCAGAGCTCAATTATGTAGTTTAAAGCTACTATTTGCCCATTTCGTCTACTTTCGTATTTTTATGTAATATTGCAGATTTATGCGGAAATGAGTAGAAATTAAGCTAAATCTGTCCCCGAGTACATTGCATTGCATTTGACATGAAGTATTTACTCAAGGAACTAGCTTGGTGCGCATTTCGAGGCCCGAAAGACAAATCCACGAGAATTTAGAAGTCAAGTATCAGCTACTTCGGTCGATCGACTGATGCCTATGGTCGATCGACCAGAGCACGAGTTCGAGAGCTATCAGACATGCTGCGAGTCCAGTCGATCGACCGGTCACAGTGGTCGATCGACCACACCGCTAATCTGCGTGAATTAAGAGATCGAGAATTAAGAAGCCCATTGTGTGTTAGGTTTGGGAATAAGTGTTACGTTATATTCCTATATAACGTAACCTGACATTATTCAGTTTTCATCAAGTTTTTTTTTTCATCAAATTTTAGGGTTCTATATTGAGTTTAGTTTCTAGGGCATAATTGTTCGAATACAATTTGCCTTCGTTCTTGCTTTTCGGATTTTTCCTTTCCCTGCAATTCCATTCGGTATTTCTCTGTTCCAATTTCAGTTTACTACTTTATTTTGTTCGTAGTTTAGAATTGTTAGAGTAGTTTCCCAAAAGCCAATTTATCGTCTTATGTTAATTGCTTGTTTCGTTAGTTTAATCATGCATTCAATATCATTATTCATTAATTTCATTGTTGTTTTCGTCGTAGTCATGAGTAGCTAACCCCCTTGTGCTAGGATGTAGGGAATCTGTAGAAGTAGGCGGCATTAGAATAGTAGACCTGAATCGCGCCTTTGTCGATCGACTGGCCGCGTGAGATCACCTTCGTTTTAATTAATTTAATTTCCATATTTGACGAATCGAGTGCACGCGACTAGTTAAATGTTTAGGAATTGACCGACCTAATAAAGATCGAAAGATAGGGAAGGGAGATCGCTTACCTAATTAAGACGACTAAATTAATAAGATCGAGAGATGAGTTAATTTAGCCTTTTAAATCACTTCTCAGAACGAAAGTTAGTATTAGTGATATTAGGGACCTGTAGCGAGATCGAAAGATGCTACCTTTAAGAATGGACCGAGAGGACTTCTTATTTTCCCGTCTCACGTGTTTGTTTTAGACCTACCTAATATACTGCCGCCGAAACTATAGTGAACTGACCATCTTAGCACCCTTTTAATATTTGTTTTCATCCATTTATTTAGTTTACTTGTCTTTTACTGTCTTTAGCTATAGACCAAGTCAAATCAAACCCCCACACTTGTTACTTTAAAGACTAAATTCAGCCAACTATTGATTGCATCGCCTCCCCGTGGTTCGACCCTGTTACCACTAGCTTCTGTTAGTTTTAATAGGTATTATAAATATTATCTTTGGTGCACACAACGACAGGCATCAGAGACATTGTCAAGTGGCCCAAAAAGACGGACGATCCCAACTCAAGGAAAGACACAACATGATGGTGTGAATTTCACATGGACATAGGACATATCATAGAAGAATGCCCTGGTCTACGTAGATAAGTGGCTTACCTACTAAATAAAGGCTACTTGAAGGATATAATGCCATCAAAGAACAGGGAAGACAGCGGATCAGGGAAGGATCAAGAAAGACCACAACGTGATCTGCCCTTAGCACCACCAATCTATGAAGTCAAATTCATCCATGGAGGATTTGAGATTTGTGGCCTGACTAGCTTAGCTGCAAAGAAAATAGTCAGGGAGTCCAAAATAAAATCTCCTTTTAAACATAGAAACTTACCTCAAATTACTTTTGATGATACTGATATGCAGGGAATCTCAGGCATCCATCATGATGGCCTGGTCATTACTATGCAAATTGGCACTGCACGTGTCTTAAGAATCCTAGTAGATCGAGGCAGCTCAGTCAATTTAATCATGCTTGATGTCCTGAAAACCATGAAGATCGATGAGAACCAGATTATAAAGAAGTCAAATGTCTTGGTAGGATTCAGTGGTGAAACCAAGAACACTCTAGGAGAGATGTACCTGCCAACCTACGTCGAAGGAGTCTCATCATATGAAAGATTTGGAGTCCTAGACTGCCTCTCATTCTACAATGAAATCTTAGGCAGTCCTTGGATCCATAATGTCAGAGCCATTCCTTCAACCTACCATCAGTGCGTCAAAATACCAACAGAGTGGGGAATAGCAACCATCAAAGGTGAACAAAAATATGCCCAAGAATATTACACTGAATCATTAAAACCTTCCAAGGGAGGTAAGTCTCTCGCTTAGAAATTATAGTACCCTGTCAAGAGCACGTATGTGGCAGAAACCGAAATGGAAACAAATCAAGTAGTACTAGACCCTGAGTACCCTGACAGGTATGTACTGGTGGGATCTGATGTCCCTGATAACGTCAGACTAGAACTAGTAAGCTTTCTTAAAAGTAAGTCTACATGTTTTGTCTGGTCACACTTTGATATGACTGGCATAGATGCTAATATTATTACCCATAAACTCAATATTGACACTTCTTTTAAGCTTGTACAGTAGAAAAGGAGAAAGTTTTCCCCTGAACGCAATACGATCATTTTAACGAAGAGGTGGACAAACTCCTAGACATGGGAATGATCAGGGAAGTAATAAACCCTGAATGGTTGGCCAATGTGGTGGTGGTGCAAAAGAAGAATGATAAGTGGAGAGTCTGTGTAGACTATATAGAGCTCAACAAAGCCTGTCCAAAAGACTCATTCTCACTCCCTCACATTGATGCAATGGTAGATGCTACAGCTGGGCATGAACTGGTAACGTTCATCGATGCCTCAAGTGGATTTAACCAAATAAAAATGCTTCCAGCTGATCAGGAAAATACTGCATTCATCACGGAAAGGGGCATATATTGCTACACAACAATGCCCTTTGGCCTGATAAATGCAGGGGAAACCTACCAACGCCTGGTTAATATGATGTTCAAAGATCAAATTGGCGACACATTGGAGGTCTACATAGACGACATGGTGCTCAAATCAAAGAAGGCTACAGATCATGTGAAGGACCTAGAAATAGCCTTCAAAATCCTGTAAGAATTCAATATGAAGCTCAACCTCTCCAAATGCAACTTTGGAGTGTCATCAGGCAAATTCTTAGGGTACATGGTGAAAAAAAGAGGTATTGAGGCCAGCCCAGAACAAATAAAAGCCATCCTGGAATTGGAATCTCCTAAGTTAGTCAAAGATATCCAGAGATTAACAAGAAGAGTTGCAGCCCTGAATAGATTTATATCCAGATCATTTGAAAGATGCGAATCATTCTATGGCCTTCTCAGGAAGAACAAGTCAGTCAAATGGATGCTTGAACATGAAACAGCCTTCCAAGAGTTAAAGACTTACCTAGACACTCCTCCACTACTGGCCAAACCTAACAAAGGAGAACCCTTGACGATCTCCCTATCAGTCACTGAGACAACAGTAAATGGAGTCTTGACCAAGGAGGTTGAAGGCCGACAACACCCCGTAATATGTAAGTAAAAGTCTCTTGGATGCAGAAACAAGGTATGGATTACTTGAAAAATATGTACTTGCGTTAATTGTATCCTGCACAAAACTCAAACCTTACTTTGAGAGTTACCCAATAATTGTCAGGATCAACCTGCTTATCAAATCTGTCCTCAGAAAACCTGAACTTTCAGGCGGAATAACAAAGTGGTCAGTACAACTCAGTAGTTATGACTTAACCTTTGAACCTAGGACATCAATTAAATCCCAAGGTTTAGCAGACTTTGTGGCTGATTTCAGTACCAACCTAGAACCAGACCTCAAAAAAGAGGTCAATAAGCTAGACACCCAAAGATCAGGCCAGGAATGGACCTTACACATACATGGAGCAACCAATATGAGAGGAACTGGCCTATGATTAGTACTAAAATCACCACAAGGGGATTTAATAGCTCAAGCTATCAGTTTTGAATTTAAAGCAACAAACAATGAAGGTGAATATGAAGCCCTTATAGCTGGACTTAAGGTATGTATAGATCTTGGCGTGCAAAATCTCAAGGTAAAAACTGACTCATTTTAATTTCCAATCAAGTCAAAGGAACCTACGCTGCAATGGATTCAAAAATGATTCTCTATTTAGACTATGTCAAAAATCTTTGCAAAAAGGTTAGTTCATTTGACATTGATCAAATACCAAGAGACTTAAATACCTAGGCTAATGCCCTAGCCAGCCTGGGATCAAATTTCAGCCATGCCATATTTGATAAGATACCTGTTGTCCACCTGCTCGAACTAACCATCACAAAACCTGACCAAATTTGTCTCATAATTAAGGACAAAAACTCTTGGACCAAACCATATTATGATTGGTTCTTACACATGATCTTACCCAAAGACAGGCATGAAGCAAGGGCCCTTAGAACTAAAGCTTCCACTTACACCATTATAAATAACACTTTGTTTAAAAAGTCTCAGGATGGACACTACCTGCGATGCCTGGAGCCGCATGAGGCCAAACAAGTTATTGAGGGCATACATGATGGATACTGTGGAAACCATAAAGGAGGCAGAAGCCTGGCAAGCATAGTTCTAAGAATAGGCTACTTTTGGCTAACTTGAAGAGCTCAAAATGCAAAGCCTGTCAACTTCACTCTCCATTCATTCATCAACCATCTGAGCTACTACACTCCATTTCAGCCCCCTGGCCATTTATGAAGTAAAGAATGGACATTGTAGGCCAGCTACCCGAAGCACCAGGACAGAAAGTCTACATACTAGCCTTGACTGATTACTTTTCAAAATGGATAGAGACTGACTCATACAGGCATGTCAAGGAGAAGTATGTCAAATAATTTATTAAGAGAAACTTCGTATGTAGATATGGCATCCCCTCAGAAATATTTTGTGACAACGGAACTCAATTTGTAGGAAAAAGAACAATGGCCTTCTGTGCACAATGGAATATTAATCTGGTGACCTCCACACCAGGCTATCCAAAAGACAACGGCCAGGCAGACTCCAGCAACAAAGTGGTAATCAGCTACCTGAAGAAGAAACTAAAGAGAAGAAAAGACAGATGGGCTGAAGAACTCCCTTTAGTACTCTGGGCTGATAGAATTACACCTAAGACATCCACATGCCAGACACCTTACTCTCTGGTCTATGGTTGTGAAGCCGTGATCCCAGCAAAAATCCATGTACCAACTACCAGGTGCAGCCTGAACACCGTGGAGGAGAATCAGCCACTGATGCAGGACAGCCTGACCCTGGCTGAAGAACTGAGAGATTCAGCCAAGTTCAGAATAGCCTCATACCAACAAACGGTAGCTAGAAGCTATCATAAAAATGTGAACATCAGAGTTTTCAAGGAAGGGGACCTAGTCCTACGAAAAGTCTTCCCAAATACAAAAGACAAAAATGGCGACAAATTTGCTCCTGCATGGGAAGGACCTTACCTGATTGACTCAATAGTAGGGCAGGGAGCCTACAGGCTATAGACCCTGGACGAAGAAATGATCCCTAGATCCTGGAACATCTCCCAATTAAAACTGTTTCATGTATAACCCATTTATTTTATGCTTGAACCAGGTAAGACTATTAATCCTATCTCTTACCCGGTATGATTCTATGTGTAACTCCCCGAATTAAATGATCCATGTTTTTTCCATGTTCTTTTTTTTGTGCTTTCCTGCTAGTTGAAATTACCTGTCATAACTACAATTTTTACCATATGTCTCAAATTACCATGTTAAATCCTGAAAATTTGTTTTATGTCTCTACTGCAATTATCTAGGTCATTATATTTGTATGCTTAAACAAATATTCAGGATTGAGGGCCACTCCACCCAACCTGAACAACATCCCAAAAATGCTTCACAAACCTTGGCATTTTTGCCACATCTAAAAAACACATAAAAACTGAGCTCAGTATGAAAAGACAGGTATCATGGTGAAATAAATCCAGACTACTTCTCTTAAAGCCCTCCCGACAGGTTGAGGGCCATAAGCCCTCCTGACAGACAACTATCCCTCTTACCAATAAAAGCCCTCCTGACAGGCTAAAAAAGCCCTCCTGACAGGAATTATCTTAACAAATCATTCAAATTGCATTATTTCAACAGATGCTATCTAAACAGACCCAGCACACAATGAGAACCAGAAAAAAACTTCAAATGGATAAAGAAAAGAGCAAAGACAATGTTTTTCCAGGAAACATCCCCCCCCCCCAGATGGGATAAAAACCAACCAAAATTAAAATTTGAAGTTTGTCCAGGGAACATCCCCCCTGGATAGACCAAAAAAGATTACCCTAAATCAAGCTATTAGCCTGCCTTGGAAGCTGTAGCTGAGCTTATACCCTCATCTGCTGCCTCTTCCTCTTCATCATCCTCATTTTCGTCAGCCTCACCGCTCTTGTCTCTGGTTGGAGGGGAATCAACCACATCATCAGCATGCAGCTTGCAAAGATCAGGATAGGTAGCATTGAGGTCAGCCATTCCCTGCTTCGGGTTTTAATACGGCCTGACTTTCATAGGCTCCTTCATGGCATCAACACGACCCTTGCCAAAGAAATACAAGGCATCATCCTTATAAAAGCCCTGCACCATATCCCTTTCAGCAGCCAGCTCCTTATTTGCCTTCAAGAGATCCTGCATAGCCTGCTTGTCAGCCTTCAACTCATCCTGGACTGTAGCAAGTTTAGCCTGGATGGACTTCACAGCATTTTGAGCATACCCCAATTTGGATGTTTCAACAACCAACCTTATCTTGCCTGCCTCATTCTCCTTCATCAAAGACTCATTCTCCCTTTTCAACACTTCCAAGTCAGTCTTCATAGATTCAGCCTCCTTCTTCAGGTATTGCACCTCCCAGTCTAAAGTCTCATTCTTGGCATTCGTAGATTTCACCTCACAAGCACCCCTTAGCATGTCGTTTACATTCTGCAAGAAAATCACGAATTAGGCAAGCTGGAGCAAGAAACAAACAAGCAAAATAAAACTAAGGTAAAAAGAATTATACCTCATGCAGCATAGTAATCAAATTAGCAGCACAGTCCCTGGAACGGTACATAGCAGCTACTGCCTGAGCCGACATTTCCTCAGCCTGATACTTGTAGTAAGGATCATCAACCAGGAAAGAGTGAGCTTGTATTTGTTCCTTTGCAAATTGAACATCAGCGAGCCTAGACCTGACCTCCCCGACCTCACTCACGCCTTCACCACCAACTCCTTCAGAAACTTCATTCGACCTTTTTCTCTTCCCAGCTTGACTCGGCTCATCAACATCAACCACAACCTGCGGAGGTGACACCAATTAAGCCTAATGAGCGCGCAGGGACCTGGATTTGAACTATCACTCCCGGTAGCCTCACTACTCCGGGACTTTTCCCCTGTAATCTGGGAAATGCCTGCCTTTACCACGGACAAGCCAAAGCTAGCAATCCTTGCAAAAGCCCTAGTAGTTACACGGCAAAATTCTATATCAGCAATACTAACATATGCCCAGGCATCAATATCAACACAGAAAAGACAAAGACTTACTTCTTGATGATGAGGCCCTTGAAGCCTTGGTACCTTTATCAGCCTTATAAGTACTCAGCTTAGTCTTCCTAAAGCGAGGCAGGGTTAACCAAGTTAAGCAGGCCACACCCTCTCCTCATCTGGCAATGCCATAAAAGCTGCAATACGGTTAGCCGACCCCTCAGCATCGGGATCACAAGCCCACTCAGCCACAATGATAACACAAGTAAGTTTTCTTTAAAATCTAATTTACATACTATTATAATTTAAATTAAACGTAGGGAAGAAAACTTGCCACCCTCCACAGCCGGATAACTAAGATAACCTAGGTCAGGGGCAACAGAATCTGCCTTGATGAACATATCGGTTGTGGCCCAACCCTTATCATCGCCTGAATCAAAGTTGGTTATCAGATGAGTCATCTTTGCCCTGACTCGAAAGTTGAAGCGTCCAGTGGTATTACTTTTCAAATGATAGACATTCTTGAAATCTTCAAGAGTGATCACCAAGTTGTGCTTGGCCCATAGGTGTTCAACGGATTGAACAATCTTCCAAACCATTGACATAAGTTAAAAAGGAGCAACTTTGATGGCCTAATAACCTCAACCATAAATGGAGTAAAGGGAAGCCTGCAACCACCCTTGAACGCCCATTCAAAAATACAAAACCAGCCAGGATTGTACCAGTTAGTCGTGGCTGGACCAATTTTTGGGACCCAGACCTCAGCTTCAGAAGGACGTAAACCTCTGCCCTTCAATAAATGTTCAAAAGAAGGTTTAATTTGATTGGTCTCAGGTAATGAAGCAGACAATGATTTCACAGGGGCAAAAGTGACACCGTTGTGTGTGATAGACAAAATTTCTGCAGCGGGAGAAATCTTCATAACCTTATCCTCAGGGATGATTTCTGAGACATCTACTACCACTGGAGGTTGATCAGCCTAAGCAGCCTTTGGTGCAGCAGCCCTTCTTCTTCCACCGGCCATTTTTTCTAGATTAAAGTATGAAGATTATTGAAACAAGAAAATTTGTCTCACAAAGAAATTATAGAAGAGAGAAAGAAAGTTTGAAGAGTTGAAGAATGAAAACGTGAAATCCAATAACGGCTGAAAACAATTTATAGCCGCAAAAATAATCCAACGGATAAAGCAACTGGATGAGTTCAATCATGACTCTCCTAGGGTTTGATGAACCTACCACATTTATGGACACTAGCCGTTAGGAAGTTGAAAGAGACTCAAATTCTTTTCCGGTAAAGATTCTCATATTTTTTGCCTGGCGCAATTTTTTATCTCCTCATTCCTGGCCAGACCCAATGGAAATAAGGAGATAAGGGGCAATTGTTAGGCCAAGAATTATCCTGTCTGATCAGATAAAAGTCGGGCAAAGAAATACAAAGCCTAGCCTGAACGGAAGAAACTTAATACAAAGCATATTATGCCTAGGCAGGTGCCAGCCAGGTTGGAAAGACATGTCAGGCCATCTATCCAGGCCAGACCGGAAGGAATAACTCAGTAGCCGTGTATTGGACACTACTAGAACAAGTCAGGCAACAACCAAAGCACAACTAAAACCTAGAGAAACGGTTCCTACATTCATGGAAGACCTATTCAACAAAATATACGAAGGGTGTGGAGTAGTTGACTAAGCAACAGTAACGGCAGGTAGCTGTTGGAGTCAAGAAACTACCTCCAAGTAAATAGGGCACGAGGCCTATTACCTAGGAACGTCCAAAACAAACGTTAGAGAGCCGTTGCAAACAAGATGAAACTACTATAAATAGCAAGCAGAAGAAAGGAGAAAGATCATCGACTATTCACTCATCCTTACTCTCATTTCATTATTGTAATCATTCTGAGCATATTTACTAATCATTTATACTCTACCTCTAGCCTGACATACACATTCCGTACCAGGATACACTAAAAGATAGTATTACTCCCTCCTGGTTTGGCGCCCATGGTTTTTTCCCTTATTCCCAGGGTTTTCCATGTATAAATCTCTGTCTTCACTTAATTGTTCATTCTTTAAGTTATTTATCGTACTAGTCAGGCATAGTTATTTGAGTTAGATTACCTGCAATCAAATCCCTGGCAAGACATTACCTCCGTGTGAAATCTTGCTAAAACACATAACATGTGCATAAGTTGAAAATACAATAAGCAAGCATTCATATGAACTTATTAAGCATAAACTTATCCCATGATTACTCCCATAATCCTCCACTAACCCTAGCTAAGAGACTACTCACTCATTATCATGGAAAACATGTTAACAATGGTGTCAATCATCTTAACAAGTATAGACATGATGGAAGAGTAAAGCAATAAGCAATAATTAAGTAAAGAGTAAGCAAATTATACCAATCTTAAGATGAGAAAATGGAAACGAAAGAATAATAGAACAGAACTTTGATTGACGATGAAGAGTTGTCAATTATCCACTACAAACCCAAATAATCTTCAATTACCCAAATAGGTCTAAGAATTCTTGAACAATAATTAAGGAAAGATTAAAGTGCAATTTGTGGAATAATTAAAGGCTAATCTATTCTAATCTACTCCTAATCTAGTCTAAGGGAATTTAATCCCAACTAAGAGGACTTAATCTCTTCATTCTTACAAGTGGAGTATATATAGTGGGTATAACATTAGGTTAAGCAAAGGTAGATTAGGAAATAATATGCTTAAGTGTCAAAGAAGCCTTGCACATTTCAAGAGGATCCGTGGGAGGCAGTATGGGCATCAACTCGAGCGGGTTAAACGTGACTCGAGCAGGTTAAAGGGCCAACTCAAGCGTGTTGCCATCGACTCGAGCGGGTTGAGGAGCAGACCTTCTTCCCTTTCCTTTTACCCCTATGATGCCTTCGTATACTCTTTATTCCTATAATTCTTGGTCATCATTGTTGCCTCCTCTTTATACTAGTCCATCAAAAATCATCAACAAACTTCCGACTATGCGCGAGAGATGGGAATTCTGCCTCATTATCTCCTTTCCTACAAGACATATAAAATGCACTAGGAAAGTAAAATAGGAGGCAATTGAAAAATAAAATGGCTATGAAATGCTATATTAGTATGCAAAATTAGGTTCAATTAGGGGACTAAATGTGCGTAATTATGACTTACATCAAATATCCCCAAACCGAACCTTTACTCGTCCCGAATAAAAAGGTGACTAGAACTAGAGCTTTATTTAAACTATCCTAAGAATAATATAAATGATGTGAGACAATTAGTGGGTCTCACTATGCCCCTTGAACTCACAACAAGACATCCATGAGGTAAGATGCCTTCTTGCAAGGCAAGGTGCGGCTTGCCAAAACGGTGATACATCCAAGCATTAATCACTCAAAACAAGTAATGGATGCATCTACAAAATAATAGCCACTTTCCTCATCTAAGTGGCGGAAAATCATCTACAAGGGAAGCAATTTAAAGGTACACACTCCATCATAGATATTAGTTCTCCTAGTTAATAAGTCCAAGAGGATACAAACAAGTCACCTTCAAGTTGTGTTAAACTAGGCTACTTTCGTCCATAATTGCTAAATGCTTTTGTCAAGAGCGAATTCCCTATGGTATTAGAAAACACTGTAGGATCGCGGAATTCCCCCTCTTGCCTAGACAAGAAGAAGGGTCGTCCCCTCTCCACCATGCAACGAAAGTAGGATCATCAATGGATAAAGGGATCAAGATGGTTTTGAGTTTCTCAATGGTAGTTTTCTTGTGGGTTATTTTTCTCCCATTTTTGTAACATTTGACATTTGGAGAACATTTCTCGCCATTTTTTATGTTTGGCATTTTGATACTTTGCAATTTCAGTTTTGCATTTTTGAACATTTTTCAAAGTAACCCCATTTGTAGCAAGGGTACTTCTATTAAAACATAGAAGTCTATTTTTGCTCCTCATTTCATTGATGCAATTTGCAAACATTTGATTTTTGTTTGGTACTTGCACTCAATTTGATATTTTTGTGCCCATTCCCTTTTTGTTGACAAAATGATGATAGAAGTGCAAGGACGGTTTCATGGTATTGAGGGTCACCTTGGAATAAACGGTAGCCAAGGAGTTATCACACCACAAGGCACTCTTGAATAGGACTTAGACCATGGGACAAAAGATACTAGTATGAGACATCCTAGGGTGTCTTGAGGGTATTCTAGCAAACAAAGTCTCAAGGAGAAAAATTATCTACAAGGCCTTATATACACTTGTCAAGCTTCCCAAATAGTCATTTTCACAAAATTTTATATCATACAAACTACATGCCATGATGCAACTAACATATATACAACTCTAATGTATATGCTTCTATCAACTAAAATGCCATATAATCTAGATGCAACTCCTAACAACACATAGATATACAAACCGCAACAATAAAATACACCACATCCTCCTTGACATATAAGCCCATCCTTCTCATATGAATAATGAAAAGAAATGGAAGGGAAATAGGGATTAGAGCGATCATACCAAGCGGTCTTCACATTCCCTTGCTAATGCCTCAAATGTAGTGTCGTATCTATGTGAGAAGAGAACAAAAACACAAGTATGTACAATTCTACACTACTAAATTAAAGAACATGTTTTTGATTTTTGAAATTTTCAAATTTTTATGGATTTTGTTTTTATGAAATTAAAGAATATATTTTTTAGATTTTTGAAATTTTTTTCAATTTTTATGCATTTTGGAATACAAATTCCGATCCCCCTCTTTATTTTGGACATTGTCTTCAATGTACATGTAAGAGTAGGAATAAAAAGGAATACATGTTTTTTTATTTTTAAAGTTTTTTGGAAATTGAAGTATAAATGCAATGATATGATATGAATGAATGCATGCTCTAATGAAATGCAATTCTATATGACATATATAACAAATGAATGCAATCTAAACTACACTAGATGATGCATGTTCTCACCTATGATCAAACTTCCCTGAACGATTTAACCACTATTTCTAGTGTAGGAAAAAATGAGGTTTGGTCATTAGTGACTATATATGAATACAAATTTAACTATATACAACTAACAACATGTGACATGTGAGATATATTACAATGCAAGATATACTTTATGAACTAATGCAAATACAATATGGAATATAATACAAGCCTTGACTATATGATTAACTATAATGTATGTCACTTCATGATTTAATCTCCCCAAACAAATTTTAAACACCATTGCTAATGTAGGAAGGAAGGGGTTTAATCATGAGGTAACTACATAAATGCAACTATACATGAGAGATAGGGAAAGAAAGGGTTCTTACAATCATGATCTCAAAGGTTTGTATATTGTAGAAGATGAAGATGGTAGATAGGATGCATATATAGCCATGTCACGAGCCAAATGAGAGAAAAAGTGAGTTTCAGTGTCAACTCGGGCGAGCTGGTCTTAGCTCTCCATGATTCTGCTTCAGCTTTGGAATTTTAGCATCGACCCGCTTGAGTCCATAACAACCCGCTCGAGTCGAAGCTCGACCCGCTCTAGTCGATTCTGACCCGCTCGAGTTCAGGCTTGGGGAGCCCGTTTTCACAGGAATTCGCCCGTGTTCTTGTGCATAAACTTTTTCTTTCTTTCTTCATGTCTTAACTTGCACAGGTTAACCTCAATCCCCACAAGTTCATGCAATTTTTGCCCAAGACTCGAATCCTCTATTTTCTTCATTTCTTTGCATTTCTTATCTTCTCATTTTCATTATTTTCTTTCAAGATGCTCAATAAAAATATGAGATCCCTCCTTTCATCTCTCAAGCTATATTACACTAAGTGCAAGCTCAAAAAAGTATATTACAAATGGTGGTTTGAGAAAGGACTCCACCAAACTAAGTCAAATGACAATTTTCCCTATCCATGGAGCTTAATGCTCTTAGTAGGCGACCAAAGGCTTTTGAATAGGCCTCAAACAAGAAAAAGTAGGACCTTGCCACTTCAAAATAGAATAGAGCCAATCCTCCACAAGGGGCTTCTTATTGCAATTTCTCCCCTTCATTTTGGCCTTTTTACCATAGCCTTTTTGTCTCTCCAAACTAGCAAGCTTAAAATTCTTATCATCGGGAGGCTGCCATTCTCTCCCGTCTCCCTCAAATATAGTGATGACGAAAGCATTCAGATTTATCAATCCTTCAAGAATAGAAGGAGAATTTTCATAGCATTGATGACGGGATAGCTTAGGAATTGAGATTGTGGGTGCTACGTCACCATAAGTAAGCTCATTCGTAACTTTGTTCTTGAGCTTCTACAACAAGTACCTTTTATATAACAATTTGACCTCTTGGAGAAGGTTTACCATATCATCTCCAACAAACATAGGTTCCATGTGTTGGTGTATGTGTCCTCAACAATAGTGCGATAACATATTTAAATATCATGATAAGAATACATAAGGGATGATACATTATATAGTCAACTGATCAACATTTATCGGTAACAATTGGGTGACTAGAGTTTGACGTTACTGCCGTTTGACGGTGGTGATCAGTTGATCCCTTGAGGTCACACCTATAGGATGGAACCCAAATAATTTCTGATCAAATGTATTTGATACGGGTTGATCAGTCCCTTTTATTTATATATGTATATATATATATATATATATATATAGTTGTGTGAGTTGGTTGAGGTCGAGTTTAGAACTCGAGTCGACGCAAGTTTATTAATCAATTATGCGATGATTGACTAATGAAATTTTAGATCTTATCGTAATGTGATTAAATAAGATTTAATTTAATAATTAAGCGTTAATTTATTAAATTAATCGAGGTATTGTATTTTAAGAGGTAGAGGTTATTTGCTGATTATAATTAACAAGGGTTGTAAATTAATTAAATTGGACATTATAAGACATATTTTATTTTCATATAATGACATAATTATCACTTAAGAGTTAAGTGTATATTAATCATTTGCTTATATTATATAATTGTTATATGATCAAACAAATACTTATTTATGTAAGATAAATAAATAAATGATCTTATGTTTGTGTGACAAACATTACAAAATAAAAATGGTCCATTTTATCTTATGATGGCCGAAAATACAATATTGTGGGACAACATTTTATTTTTGTCTTTCCTTTAAATCAACTAGTTGCATGTAATGATTTCTCTACTTGCATGCTTATCACAAAGGTTACCCTAGTATACTCATTACCTACAAAAGCATGCATTAAAACAAGAAAAAGAATTTGCCCACTAATGGGACTATGGGTGCCGGTTCTGTGCTCTTATAAAGGGCAATTGGTTGCTCATTTTTCTAGTGCTAATTTTATGCTTGCTTCTCTCTAAAATTCTCACACAACCACACATTATTATCATATATTACTAGAGTAGTAATAATAATAATATAAAGGGATTTTAATTCTTAACAATATCTAGTTAATATTATTAAGAATCTTTTGGGTAATATCTTGGGTGCAATTGATAGGACAGTTTCTACTTTGAAACTTTAGAGGATCATCCTATTATTCATAGCTCAAGAACAAGGTTGGAAGGAGTTCAACCTTGTGCCCATTTCCGTTTCATTATAATGTAAGGAAAAATCATTTTCTCCTTTTATGTAACACTCCCATTTATTCAGGAGCCTTTAGCTAGACATTCCCAAATAAATAAGATTGTTACCATCTCGGTTGCCTGAGGTAGTGAATAACAAAGACCTACTCACCAAAGTACTTTAAATTAAAACTTAACTATTACATGTTTATTACAACTTAACCAACTAAAACTTAATATAAAATAATTACAACTCGCAGCGGAAATAAAAAAGTGACCAAATAATCTATGTGGTCTAAACTTCTAGGTAGACTGACCAAGTCCTCACGCGTCCCATAGCTCCCAAGTCAGCTAATCTTTAGTACCTGTCAAATCTGCTCCCCATTATGCTTCTTCACAGGTGTTCACAAATAGACAGTTAACCGCGAGCTTGAGTAGGAATAAACTAAACAACAATAATTATTTAATATAAAACACAACCAACCAATATCCAGTCATTACCAACTCATCCAACGATATTGTAACCAACTCAATGATTTCACTGGCAGTAGCACAACCCTTAACACCGTGTCATGCTCAACTCAACTGGCAGTGGTACTCTCATACCATGCTCAACTGGCAGTAGTACCCTCCGTACTATGCACATCTGGCAGTTACAATTCTCTTGTTATGCACAACTGGCAGTAGCATCTCTCCCGCTATGCACAACTGATCACAATACTCGTATGACTTATCAATAATAATCGCAACAGTATAAATAACAGTGACATTCATCTCAACATTTAATACTCTTAACCACAATTCTTTATTAAACTTATCTCAGATATGACTCCGTCATATAAGAACATAACACAAGGTTGAGTAGGATATTCCTACCCGATCAGCAAATCTTCGAACGCACAAGCCAAATTAATAATGATCTTCTACAAAACGAAATCTACAATTATGATAAATATTAATAATTAGTAACTATATTAGCTATTAGTTAATGATTTCATTGTTAACTAAACACTAACAATTATTATCTAATTTAATAAACCATTTAAACCCACCACTAACCTTTTTATCAATTATATACACGGTCATCATCATCAAATATCCCTACGATGCGACCCTGCCTATTCATCATCATCATGAACCTTGACATTACTCGTAAACCCAGCGCATAACCTAACTCAAGACACCACAAGTACCACCTGGCGTGCCCGACTTACACACTACTCGCACAACCTGACCCGCTCGACAACCAACACCGTCACCGTCACATTCCACGACCAGTAGATACACGGCACAAGCACTACTCACGCATAAAACAGGACAAGCAACAATGTCACCGTAACGGTGATGAAACAGGCCCAAACGCATTACGCTACCCATTAGCAACTAAAACTTGTGATAAATTTTGGAAACTCGTTCCACCAGTAGAGTGTGCACAACCACCACGAAAGCGTGCCATAACAACGGCGAAACAGAGCATCACGACCTGCGCTGTCCAGCCCCTCCTTCAATTATATAATGACTCTAAAATATCATAAGAACGTGCTAAAATAAACCCCCTTCGACACCCTAAAACCAACATTGAAAATCCGCATTCCAACTCCAAACCGATTAATAAAACGAACTCAAAAAAAAGGTCTGCTACTGCTCATGCGCATGACACAAACGACGACACCGCTGTTACGAACCATGGCACTAGGCTGATACAAAAACGAATCCCTAACATCCTATACTACGTACAATAGGAAATATGCGACATCGCTATCAAAATCCAATGTTAAACGGCTTGCTTATCTATATAAAAGCGTATAGTACTCCACATAATATAGAGCGTATATGAACTTACCTTGATGATAACTGGATTAATGTGAGACTGGTACGAGTGCAGGAGAACGGACCAAGCTAGCAGGACGACGATGATCATTAAACGGGGTTTTTCTTATGCAGAATGTTCCGTGAAAAAAAAGAAACGGAGGAAAGGCGATGGTTATTATATATAGTCATCATACGGTGTAAAATTTGGAAAGTAGGTTAAAGAGAGTCTGTGTAGAAGTATTGTTTTCATAGCTTGCGGGTTCTTGGTTTTCCTTATATTATGTGGATTTGTAACATTAACCATCTTATTATTATTATATTAATTTATTAGTATTATTTTAAAACGATAAGGAATATTAGTTATTCATCTAGTAGTAATTCTAATAACGGTTTACTAAAATAAATGAAGACGGGGTATTACATTTTACTCTTTCTTTATATATATTTTCATGTAACTAGATCCACAACATCTAAATTAATAAGTAACTTAGATCTATATTACATGAGTCTAATAAGAGGGTTAAAGGACCTAACAATTGGTATCAAGAGCTTTGTTGTTGCATGCAAATCGTTTTTTGAATTTTTTACGGGTTATTTGATGACTAAAATAAAAACAGAGTTTGATCTGGTTTTCAAGCTAATGGCTCGAAAATCAGTGCATCAGAAGCTGCGTGAGATGACTTTAAGAGGACGTAGTATTCATGTAGCTGCAGAATCATCATCGCCTGGTGAAGAAATAGAGGAAACAAATGTTTTATCAAACCCTAATGAGCAACCAGCAGGCCCGGATGGTGAGAATGCAGTGAAGACTAAGAACATTAATGAAATAACAGGAATTCCTGAGTTGGAAGTAGAAACTGAGGATGAAGAAGAGGATGTAGATGAAGTAGAGGAGGAAGAGGAGGACATAGTACAGGAAATGATAGAACAGAGCAATGATGTTCCAGAAGAGGATCCTAAAACAGAGCATGAGGATTTGATGCAGATTGAGCAAGAAGATGTCGAGTAGGAGATTGAATATTGGCAGCAGGCTGTTGTGTGCTATATTCTAGGTGCAAATCCTCCATGGGAGGTGATTGAAGGATTTATTAGGAGAATTTGGACAAAACTTAACATTGATAAAATATCTTTTATGCCAAATGGTGTGTTTCTGGTTAGGTTTAAATCAGCAGAAATGAAGGACAAGGTTTTAAACTCAGGATACTATATGTTTGACAACAAACCTATGATCGTGAAGGCTTGGACAAGGGACTTAGAGTTGAAAAAGCAGGAGGTAAGTTCGGTTCCTGCTTGGATTCGAATGCATAATCTCCCTCTGAAATTTTGGGGCAAAGGACTGTCTAAAATAACTTCCTTGGTAGGCAAATACGTCAAGAGTGATATGGCTACTGAGGAACGAACGAGGCTAGGATATGCTAGAGTGATGGCAGTCCTTATGGTGGACCAGGAATTGCCTGAAAAGGTAAGATTTAAAGATGAGACTGGTAATGTGGTTCAAATTGAGGTAGAATACGAATGGAGACCAGTTAAGTGTAAAAAATGTATGGGAATGGGGCATATGGAGACAAATTGCAGGAAAAATGACCAAAAGAAGGGGCAGAAAGTTCAACTGGTTTGGAGACCTGTGGTGAAGAAGGCTTCTGTGCCTACCCCTGTTATTCCAACTGGGAGAGTAAAAAACCCTACTCAGTCTGAAGCTAGGCACATAACACCAATTAAAAAATTAGTTCAGTTGCAGAGGCATGATTACAGTGGTGCTGGATATAGCTCTGACTCATTTGGTGCACAGTCATACAAGGAGGTAGCCTCATCTCCTCCCAGAAGAAGTGGTGCTGAAAATGGTAACAGTCCTCCTCCAAAAATGTCAAATGGATAAGATAGGATTCTGGAATGTGAGAGGTATGAATAGAGTAGGAAAACAAAAAGCTATAAATTTTTTCTTACAGAATAAAGACATTAGACTGTTTTGTCTTTTAGAAACAAAAATAAAGAGTAGGGCTTTGAAGAAAGTTGTAAATAATTTCAATAATTGGTGTATTTCAACTAATAATGGACATCACAATGGAGGGAGGATCTGGATTTTGTGGCAACTCAAGCTGTGAAGGTACAATTCTTAGAGTCTAATGCACAATTCATTCATATGAGGGTTGAATCTGTTGAGAATAGAAGCATTTTCTATATGACTATGGTCTATGCTTTCAACTCTATTACTGATCGGGCTCCTTTATGGGATCATTTAAGGAGAATAGCAAGTCAGGTCAGTGGTCCTTGGGCCATTGCTGGTGATTTTAACTGTGTCTTATCTGCTGGTGAAAGGGTGGGAGGTAACACTCCATCTGGTGAGATGGAGCCATTCAGGCAGTGTGTTGCAGACTGTGGAGTTATTGACATTGATGCTACATGGTCTATTTTTACTTGGAATAACAAACAAAAGCCTGAGGAGAGGATTTATAGTAGGATTGATAGATTCCTGATTAATAAGGACTGGTGTGATCACCTCCCTGATCTTTATGCTCATTTTTTGCCTGAGGGACTCATGGATCATACTCCTTGCATTATTAGCAGCAATAAATTTCCCAAAGAAAAAGATGCTTTAAGTACTTTAACATGTGGGGAGAAGCAAAGGAGTTTTTGCCTTCTGTCAGCAATAATTGGGATAAGGGGATACTGGGCACTAGCATGTTCAGGCTAGTTAAAAATCTCAAAAATCTGAAACGAGTGTTGAAAAGTTTGAACAAAGAAGGATATACAGATATTGAGCACTCAACTAACAGACTCCGAGACAGTTCATGAGTTACAGAACAAATTGGAAAGAATCCCACCGATGCTCGATTCTTTGGGTCGCAGAATTTGAGGCTTCTCGGAATTAAAAAATTGAGTAGTGCCAGAGATAGTTTTCTAGCTCAAAAGGCTAAGCAATTCTGGATGAAAGAGGGAGACACCAACAGTGCCTACTTCCATGGCATTCTCAAAAAAAGAAGGAATGGAAATAGGGTGATTTTCATTGAGGACATGAAGGGAAATATATGTGACAAATCCCGAGCTAGTTCATCAAGATTCCCGGAGTATTATCAAGACCTTCTTGGGACTAGCCAGTCTACTACTAAAATACACAGGAAAATCATTGATCAAGGACCAAGATGTAGGGATGAGCACAAGCTACTCTTATTGAGACCTCAGAATCGGGGAGAGATTAGAGCTGCATTGTTTTCAGATCCCCGATAATAAATCACCAGGGCCAGATGGATATACAAGCAGATTCTTCAAGGATGCTTGGACAATAATTGGAGGGGAGGTGATCAGTGCGTCCAGGATTTTTTCAGACCAGATGATTCTTTGAAACAAACAGAATGCTACCAATGTGACCTTGATCCCCAAGTGTGATAGGCCTCAAACTGTTGCTCGCCGACCTATAGCCTGTTGCAATGTAGTATACAAGGTTATATCCAAGTCAAAGTATGTGCCAGATTGGCTGAGGTGTTGCCTCTCATCATTGATCCTAATCAGGGAGCCTTTATACAAAATAGAAGCATTCAGGAGAATATCCTTATTTGCCAGGATCTAATTAGATGCTATGAGAAACCTAATGCATCTCCTAGGTGCCTGTTCAAAATTGATCTCCAAAAAGCATATGACACTGTGGAGTGGTCTTTTGTTGCAAAATTGCTTGAAGAATTGAGATTTCCAGAGGAGTTCCAGGAAATGTTGATGCAATGTATTACTACAGCATCCTTTTCCTTATCTCTCAGTGGGGAAATGTTTGGATATTTCCATGACAAGAGAGGTCTAAGGCAGGGGGACCCCCTCTCCCCTCTTGTTTTCACTCTTTGCATGGAATATCTTACAAGAACTATCAAGTATGCTGCTGCTAAGTATGAGTTCAGATTTCACCCTATGTGCAAGCAAGTACAGCTGGCTAACTTGATGTTTGCAGATGATGTGCTACTCTTTTGTCATGGGGATGCCAAGTCCATTATGCTGCTTCTTCAGTCTTACTCTACGTATTCTAAAGCAACTGGACTAAAGATAAGTGCTGCTAAATCCAATGCATATTTCAGAGGGGTGCCTGATCAGTTAAACCAAGATATCCTGAGTGTATCTGGTTTTGTAGAGGGTAAGTTTCCTTTCAAATACCTTGGTATGCCTATTCAAACTACCAGATTGCAAAAACAAGATTGTGAGTGTCTAGTTGAGAAGATCTGTAGTAGAATTCATGGTTATGGGGCCAAAAAATTCTCCTATGCTGGGAGACTTGTGTTAGTAAAAGCTGTGTTGACTACTCTACACTCCTACTGGGCTTCTTTGTTTGTATTGCCAAAAGGAATAATTGCAAAGGTGGAGGTCATCTCGCATAAATTTCCTATGGGACAACAAGATCAATACCATAGGGTTCCTCTGGTGGCATGGGAAACTGTTTGCAAGCCAAAAGAAGAGGGTGGATTAGGGATCAAAAATCTGGAACTAATGAATAAGGCCTTGATAGGCAAACCGGTCAACCGGATAGCCGAGGATAAAGACACCATTTGGGTCAAATGGGTTAAACACAATCATCTGAAAGGGGTGAACTGGTGGCAATATCAACCTAGTGCTAATACAAGTTGGGTTTGGAGGAAAATTTGCGGGGTTAAGCAGACCTCAGGCTGCCGCTATACCAATGGAGCATGGCATATACAGATGGTTTCACTACAAATAGTTGTTATCAATGGCTTATGGGGACCCGTCCTAAGGTGAGTTGGGAAGGGGTGATATGGAATGAATGGGTGATCCCTAAACTTCAGATCATGGGTTGGCTCCTTGCTCATGGAGCTTTCAAAACTAAAGTTAAACCGATCGGTATGGGGTGGATATTGATGATAGGCTGGCAAGCTATGTGGACAGCATCGAAGATTTGGATCATCTTTTTTTTGGATGTGATTACGATACAGGGTAGTCCAAAGAATTGCAACAGAAATCGGGTTAATGCTACCGATCTGCAATGCACTCGGACTGGTGTATGCGGATATGGGTACTAAGATGCGAGGGGAGTACGAGCGGGGATGATTGTGGGAATCGTATATCACATTTGGCATCATAGAAACAAATGCGGGAATGAGGGTGTTCTCCTAAGGCCACAGCAGGTTGCATCAAACATTGTTGAAGAGATGAAGATGAGAATCCATGGTAAAGGCAGACAAAAATTTACTATCCTAGAGCTAGATTGGCTTAAGGATATTGGCCTAATGTAACTGGTTTTGTTCGTTTGTTTTGCTTAAACTCCTTTTTTTGATATATATATATATATATATATATATATATATATATATATATACCTCTCACATTTCACCAAAAAAAATAAAATAAAAACCGAAAAATTTGTGTAAATATGAGATATGCACGAAATTTTGAATGCATGTATACATTCTGGTCCTAAAATGTTTTGGGTCATTTTAGATGGTTTATGAAAGTTTATTGCTCATTTTTATGATTTTTAGTATAATAATTACATTTTACTGAGTAAAATGATGGTTTATTGACTAAAAATAGTTAAACATCGATTTTGACCATGAAATTTTAATATGATCTCACATGCATATTTTACTTATTTTATGTAAATTTGAGATTAATTCGATTAATTTTGCATAATTTACGATTTTAATGGTCAAAATGGAATAAATCGAGATTATATAAGCTAAAAATAGCTAAAACGAATTTCATGGCATGAGAAAATTATTTTAGGTTTAATTTATGTCTTGAATATCAGATATAAGATTAAAAAATTGATTAGATTAATTTTCGTATGCTTTAGGCATTTTATTTGATAAAACCGATAAATCGCAACTATATTTTTCTCTAATTAAATTCAAAAATTTTAACCCATTTTTTGACATTATGAGGTCATGGAAATATTCCAGAATTTTCAAAATTTTAGATTATTGTAATGAAATTTGGAATTATTTCATAATTGTTATGATAAATGGGGTTAAATATGAGCAACAATATAAAATCAAGTTAGATTATTATCAAATTTTAGTGGAGACTAATTTTTTAGTCCTAAATCAGTTGGGACAATTAACTTGGCCTTTAATTTGATTTAAGTATTAATTAGTGATTTTAATAAGTTAAAGATCACGCATTTCCATGAAAACCGAGCTATATACGATATAATCTAGTAAGGCCATTTGGCACATTCATTTTGCATGTTTGAATACATATATTTTGTTGCATAATTTTAGGGATGAATGTCATTTAAATTTATGTAATTTTTGACTAATGTAATTTGTCTTAGTATGGCCTTAGTTTTTTTTAATTGGTATTACCCGTAATGAAAGGGAATATCGATTTGATTGTAATTTTAATGTGATTTCGCATCACCGTTTTGTAATTTAATAGATTTATTTTATTACAAATGTATAATAGGAATAGCTATGTATTTTATTATTATTTTGTAATTCCGGAGTTTCCTAAAGACGGAGCCATTCGGAAAGGACTTCCGATCAACACGGTGTTTTCCTTGGGAGGCGTGCCACATGAAGTTGAAGGGACCAAAGTAGTTGGTTTCCGAATATGTAATAGATTATTAGATTTTCTATTTTAGGAAGGCCATACTAGGAAATTGTTTTTCTTTACATTTTCTTTCTTTATATGTTTGCATGCATGCCAAATCGCCATAACATAACATGCATATCTTTTTATATCGAATCACCGACCTTGTCAATTTTAATTATCGAAAGATCACTAATTTAGTTCACTTAAAAGAGATAGATAATAAATTGACAAGACCTTCACATTCCTAAAAAATGAGACTTAGCCTTACCAAGTAGTAGGAACTCATAAATCCCAATTTAATTAGAGGTACAATACGATATTGAAATATTATACCGGGGAGCTTTCTTTAAACGTTGGGTAAGTGAGGTAATACAATGTTATTACACCTCGAAATTTGGATGATCTCAACGAAAGTAATAGAGGGACCGTTGTACCAATAGGTTCGGGCTAAATATGAACTTAATGTAATTTCATCGACCGAGAGTTCTAAGTGTAGAATCGGTTAAATGAGTTAACCCACCAAATTGTATTAGTAAAGGTTGTAGAGGGACCGTTGTCCCACAATCGAGCTAGTATGAATTTGGGTTTTGGAATCGTTTATATTATTGGGTGGAGGTCATTATATATATGCTAAAACTTGCTAAAAGTTTTCATATGTTACGATGAATATTAGTTTTCCCACTATTTCGTTGGTTAAATTTATTCTATATCTTTGCTCCTAGACATATACGATGTCATTTCGATTTTAACTTATGTCTACTTTAAACCACTATAGCCAAAGACAAATAGAATATCCTTTCTAAAAAGCCTCAATTGAACCGTTTAAATAGGGCATGGACTAGCTCCATAGGAATCGTTCTATTCAATGGAACTCCATAGGAGTTGTCCTATGTCATATAATATTAGCATCTTAAATTCCTAACATGCCGATGTTTGATTTCTTGTGAAGAAGTGTGAAGAGAAGTAATGATTAGTCAAAATATGTTTTGATAATATCTTCTATTCATCCACGGTTCAAAAATCTTATTGCTCAACCTAAACACTTGTCATCAAGCACTTAAGTTGTTAAGAACATTACAATGTTAAATTGGTAAATTAATTAGTTAGAAATTTTGATTAACCAAATACCACAATAGAGTTAACCCTTATGAAGGATTAACTAGGAATTTATATGAAGATAAGTCTTCATCAAGTAGAAATTCTGGAAGTCGGTGGGAGCAATAAGAAGTAAGTACCTATCTTAATTGTTAAGGATAGAACAAGGCTCGAAAGATAAAGTGTTAGACACTAAAATAGAGACAAACCCCAAATAAGTAAAGATCAAGGAAGTTGGTCGTGTGACTCCAACATATTCCTTCCTGAATATCTATGACATTGACATTGCATTCTTGGTAATTACCACATCATGAGTATTTGATACAAATTTGTGGATTTCATAATAATATTTAGTATTATCATGTAACGACTAGCAAGAATATTGTATTGTACTTATTTTAATTTTGTGTTTAGAAATGTACCTCAATAATTGTTATGATGTAAAATAAGTCTAAATAAGAATATAATTCAAGTTTTTGTATAAAACGCAAAGGGTTTCTCTATTGTGCAATTAAAACAAGCGTTGTACCCTTACCTAGCACAATTAAGTTTATAGTGAGACCATACAAATCAAGGTAATTATATTCAAACTAGAAATAAATGTCATATATACAAGACTCAAGTTGGTGACCCGATCATTTCTCAATTCTCGATTGAAAATCGCATTTAAAAACTAGTTTTGACTAGTCTCCCTAACCATTTGATTGGGAATCTTTTGGTGTGTGCGATTCTTGTATTCAAAGCAAGAAAATTCATGACTTTTTCTTGAAAAGGATTATGAATAGAGCAAGATATTCGCCCTATTTACACTTTGAAGAGAATGTTCGAATACAATTTCAATCAGAAAAGGTTATTACTTCATCTCTTTTACCAACGAACTAGGTAGATACTTGGTATCCACTTAATGAGGTAAGAACAGAAATTCTTTAAATAAGTTCAATGAATGTTTAAAAAGTATCAAAACCTAGAGATTATAAAACCAAAGTATTAGTACTTTGTTAAAATAGGGAACCATAAAGTGAAGACTTTTATCTGCACCAAAAAGAGTGTGATATGGTATCACAAGTTCACTTTCATTACGATATGATTGAATCTTTGCAATATAGTTAAAGGTAGATTCTGTTAAAAATTTGTCTGGCATTTAAATTTTCCACTAAGACAAAACATGGTTAAAGCAATCATCTACTTTCCAAATGAGATATGGTTAGGCGTGGTACCTAAATTGTAGCTTGTTTCGATAGTAAACACGTGCTCTCTCTTCCTACATGATCACGAGAACAAAAGGTTTGTGGCTTGTGATGCTGTCTATTAAGGAAAAGAGGATTATTTCTTAAAGACAGAGTGGGAGAAAATGTTCAAGAGCCACAAACTGAAGATAAGACGTAGGAAAGTGGTCTTTCTTGGTCAAAATCAGTAAATATTGATTCGAAAACTAAGTGGACATGAGTCATGTTACTTTTGAAAGCAACAAAACTGTAACTTATTAAGATGCTTTATCTAGCTTCAACTCCGCAAAAGTCCGAACTGGACATAAACATTAAGATGTTTCCATGACTTGGTTGATTGGTGGTAAGAGGTTTACACCAATTGCAACGCTTCGTTAAATTCGGATTTTTTATATTATTTAACTGTTGGATTTTAAAATCATCTTGCATGAATTTTCTAAATCGCAACTGATACGAACTTAAGAAAAAAATCTTAAGTAGAAGTCAAGGAGTTGAATGGTATGTTTCAGTCATGTAATAAACCTTTCTCGATTTGTCGAGTAGTTTTGTTTATACATGAAGTTTAGTGGGAGTAGGGTGGTATTATTAGTCTTATATGTGAATGACATATTGATCACTAGCTATGAATGATGAAAGACTTAGGAGAATAATAATACATCCTTAAGATATCCAGTTCGATGGATATTAGCATAAAGTTTATATTCTTATGTTAATAAGAATCTTAACAAGTTCAAAAGTATTGAACATGAATAAATTGAATCCATTTGCTTTCGTTGCTGGATTAATTTATTATGCTAAGATGTATCTTTATTCTTATACTTCGTTTACTTGGAGTATGACTAGAAATTAAAATCGAATTCTTGTGAAAGTTAATATATATAGCCATATAGTCTATCCATTAGTACTTAAGAAGCACTAATGATATGTCTTCTATGTCTCATATGTAGATAACATATTATTCATTGAGAATGATGGACCAATGCTCTCCTCCGTGAAGGAAGGATTGGGAGACTAGGAAGAGATGCAAATAATCTTTTATATCCGAATCTATAAGTGATATATACGAGAGGATAAGTGTTTAGAAATAATTATTGGAGTTATATGCAATGAATTACACAAAAACCATATTCTAAACACATAAGGATGGTTGGAGAACCATCTTGGCTATGATTTCTTGAGGAGTAAATCTGCGAGAAACGCTCTAGGCAGTTGAACAATGAGAAATATACAACGGATATTATATTGTCAATTGATTATCATTTATAAGTAACGATTGGCTCACTAGAGTTTGGCGTTACTGTCATTTGACGGTGGTGATTAGTTGATCCCTTGACTACACTTACCACTATGAGATATGCAAGAAGGATGAATTCCACACACTGTGAGGATAGTGGGATCTATCCTTAGGCAACATAGCCTATTTCTAGATTGGATCTAGACATGTACTCAAAAGGTTTTATAATACAAGATTATAGATAACGAAGGAAAATAGTATATAATGAGGTTAAGTATGATGCAAGATGTTGCTAAAACTAGTTAACCAAGGCCTTCTCATAGGCTTAACATGATATGTCATGCCATTTCAAATGAATTGAGATGTACGATTATATACAAAATTAATTATGGATTATAGATTATGTAGTAATTGATATTGTATTAATTTTACATATGTGATAATACATTCATCGTTTGAGTTTTATTTTAAACTCTTTTACTTTTTTATATCCAAATAGGTTGTAAGGGCAACGTTGAACCCTATTAAAGTCAACTGGATTAACATAGTATTGGCCTCTAGTCACTTATATGAGGTGACGTCTCCTAGTGACTAAAGTGTGAGTCGATTGATGGCAAGTTCAAGTGTCATAGGGTCATAAGAGATGACTAATCGATCATATAGGCAGACTGTATGGGACACTCTGTCGGGTAGTGATCGCTTATAGAGTCCTTGTAATTCATATAGCCTGGTCGTGGCGAGAACTACTATAGTATTATTTTTGAGTCGATTCTTTGACGAGAGACTTTTCGCCAAGGTGGCACAGTTTCTGATTGACTTTGATTTTTGCTCCACCACTTCCGAATATGGAGTGCAAATGGGCATCATTTGGGTCATGATGAGCTGTGGCTATTCGAAGGGAATAGTGCGATAGGAATTTTCCACCCCCCTGTCAGGGTTATCTAAATCTCAGGGCCACTCGAGGAGTAGTGAACTGGAAATGCGTGGCCATGCTCGAAAGGTATCTACGGCAGATAATTCCGGTCAAACAGTACTCTCCAGATCGAGGAAACCACTCTAGGTATGACCTGCGAGACATCTTGCATTGAGTGGGATATAGTAATAGGACAAGAGAATTGGTGACGCACACTTGTCTCCGACAAGTGGGAGATTTTGGGTGTATGTGTCCTCAACAATAGTGTGATCACATATTTAAATCTCATGATAAGAATACATAAAGGATGATACATTATATAGTCAACTGATCAACATTTATCAGTAATGATTGGCTGACTAGAGTTTGACGTTACTGTCGTTTCACGGTGGTGATCAGTTGATCCCTTGAGGTCACACCTGTAAGATGGAACCGAAATAATTTCTGATCAAATGTATTTGATACGTGTTGATCAGTCCCTTTTACTTTTATATATATATATATATATATATATATAGAGAGAGAGAGAGAGAGAGAGAGAGTAACGAATGAAATATCACACCATATACAAAAAAATATCGCGAGGAAAATTGACAAACAAAACCACCTAAAACTCCCAAAATCAGACAATCGTTTCTCTCTCTAAAAAAACCAAAATCAATCTAAAACATTTCAAACAAAAATATATCACAATCCTCTCAAAAATCTCACTGAAAATCTGCGAAAACCTAAAAATTCAAACACGATTTCAACTGTATTTCAAAATCCAAGATTTATTCATTCACTAGATTGAATATTCTCACAAGAATTCGGGCAAAAATCGTTGAGGTACATTTGTTTCTCGTTTTCTTTGATTTCTGCGATTATATTTCAACTTATGTAGTGTTAAATTGATTTTACATGTTCATTTTGTTCGAAATTATTGTATGTATGTTGAATTACATGAATTTAATAGGATTAAATCAAAAAAATTGAACTAATCGTCAAGTTATTTAGTGTACTTTCATGTTCTTACTGTAAATTTCTAAATATCTTACTTATAAATGATTTTAAACGTTTTTCGTTCATAATATCGATACATTGAATCAATTACTATTATCAATTGAAGTCGTAGTTGTTTATAAGATGTCTTTTTTGTTTTAATAACTAAAATTAGGGTTTGATATTGATCGATTGTGAAAATTAGGGTTCAACGTTGTTTAATTGTGAAAATTAGGGTTTTATATTGTCTTAATCGCGAAAATTAGGGTTTAACATTGTTTATTTGTGCAAAATTACAGTTTCATATGATAAAATTGAAGTAATCGTTTGTGTTCAGTAAAATGAGTAATGTCGAATTACATGTTGGCTATGATAACAGAAAACGTGTGATAATGTTGTTTGTATGATGTGATATTGAATGTGAAGATTAGTGGTACTCTATTTTCATACATTTTGGCAGGTTGACTACATAATTAAGTTGTAAAATGTCATCAAGGCATTAAAATGCTATAGTATAGTATTTTCGCTGTAATATGGTGTATTTTTTTATATTTGTTGTATTTCTTTTGTCTGAAAGATGATACTAAGATGATATTTTGTAATTTGTTTTCCTTTTTTTTGCAGATTTCTTCGCTTTTGGAGCTTACTTACGAGTATGTATGCATGCTGGCGAAGTCTATAGTGCATGATCAACTAAACAAATCATATTTCTTTATTCAGTCCTCTTATAAAGACAAATTCTTTATTCGTAGATATCGTTTCAAGCGATTATAAATTTGTATTTTTTTTCCATTTTTGAGTTGGAATGTAAAATAATGGTAACAATATTATAGTTGTATCAGGATTTGCCCCTTTTTTTTATGTTATTAAATAGAAAATATATGGTTTCTAAAGTATTTCATTTTTTTGTTAAACAATATCACACGTTTGTTTTAACAATATCACAAGTTCAAGTAAACAATATCACACTTCGTTATAAACAATATCACCTTTAATTTCATGACACGATATCAAATGACTTTGAGAACAATATCACACTATTAGTTTAACAATATCACAAGATGTGGTAAACAATATCACACTATTGGCTTAACAATATCAGAAGATGTGGTAAACAATATCACACTACTGGCTTAACATTATCACAAGATGTGGTAAACAATATCAGCCTTATTGTGTTAATAAAATCAAATGATTTGGTTCTTTAAAAAAAAATATCAAATGATATGGTAAACAATATCAAGTTATTGTACTAATAATATAACACTATGCTATTAACAATATCATATATCTATCTTTATTTGCTAGTTTCCAAACAGTTTTAAGAAATAATATATATCTTCATAAGTATCACGCCATATTGTTCAAGAAGCATTACCGAGCAATATCAAACTTCACGCGTAACAGTATCACACTTTAGCCAAAACAATATCATATTCACAAGGAATTTTGAAACCCTCCAACTTTTTGCTATTGAGAAATAATATCACAACATATAAGATAAAATATCATTGCTGATGCTAAATAATATCACAAAATTACAGCAGCAATATTAATTTATAACGACTACAGCATATTACTATCCTTCCAAAATTACATCAATCAGTGCATATTCAATTAAAGTTCTGTCAACACAATCTGAGTACACAGATTAGTTCCTTTCTCTTCCTCTACCTTTACCAATTTCTTTTTATTATCCTTTTTGGCTTTTTTTTCCAGCACAATCTTCAACTTCTTGCTTGACGTTTGTTCAACCTCATCTTGTTTTAAACACTAGTACAACCATTTCATACAACCATTTCATGACCATGACTAAATTTAATGCAGCCACCAGACTATCTACTCAACTTTCAGGAACTCAATTACATCAAACTTTTAGTACGACACTAAGATACTAATGAAGCATATCATGAGACTTCATATCCCCTTAAAAAGCAGCACAGATCCTTAGCTTCATTTCTGACTTGACTTTATCAATTAGCTACTCTGGACGCATCACATAACAATTTACTCGACTGGAATTCCTGACCATCCATACATTATAGTACACAACAACCACAATTGCACTCTTCACCATCCGAATGAACAATGGATTATGTTTGTCCTGCAAGATTTTGTCACAAGTAATTAGGTCATTCTCATCAATCCCCAGCCAGTCAGGCAACATCCTAAAGCATTCCTTGATATAAAAGCATTCCCCAAACAAATGTTCATGAGAATAACACAACTATACCATTACAATAACACAGTTATACACTAACAATAAAACTTTGTCAAGGTTATGCTTTGACAATGATAGCTTATTAATACGAAGTAACTCAAATAAAGGATTAAAATCCATGCCTCTGTGTAAAGATACACTATTACAATAACATAGTTTTACAATTAGAATTACAATATCAACTAATATGTGACTAAGGAGTTATACCATTATACTAGCACAGTTACATCATTAAAGTAACATAGGTAGACCATTACAATAATACTATTGTACCTTAGATACTAGTCTTATGTATGCAAACATCCTGACCAAACAATAACGTCAGAGTAAGAAGGAAAAGAAAGGACATGCAATATAGAAAATACTATAATACAATGATATTATGTCTATTGCAAATCAACTAAATGATGAAGTAATTATCATTATCAGTTTTCCTGTAAGATTGGGAGTCATTCTTAACTGATCACCATTTAGAATAACACAGACACATCATTAAAGTAACAAAGGTATACCTTTACAATAATATTATTGAACCATTAGAATTAACACACTTACAAGATTAAAGTCTCGATGCGAATTCTTGAATTTGTAATCAAAAACGAAAAGTTAATTCAACTTAAATGAATCTTTATTGGATATTAACAAACTCAATTCAAGCAAAAATGGTTATCTTCCAGAATTAGTTACAAATTGATAAAATATACAGCCACATCATCATCAAAATTAAATCCATAAGATGTTACACGGTTAAAAACTTCTAAAAAGAAAGTAAAATGATCTTGTCTTACAATAACTCATAATATGTGATACTTCAGCAGCAAATATGTGATACTTCAGCAACAAATATGTGATATTTATAAGATTTCGAACAACTAAGAGCCTAAATATATACTACTACTAGCTAACATTAAGGAGTAACTATGAAAAACAATTGTAAATCAATCTGGTACAAGGTTAAAAAGATGTGAAATAAGATACCACACATGGAACTTAGTTTTACATAACAAACAAAACCCGATCAAAGTGAAATAAATTAAAATCGCAATCAAATAACAAGACAATATGAATTTATCTCATTAAAATTATGAATCGAGAACAAAAAATCATAAAACCAGGTGAATTGAACATAGATTAAAAAATTACTGAATATATAACAAATTCGCAACGTGTTCGAACTAAACCTAGATGTATGAGAAAGAAGACAAATAAATCATATCAGATCCTTCAAACTAAACCTAATTTAGGGAAAAGAGATACAAAGCATGGAAATCACGATGAGTAGCTACAAAAATTCATTCAACACTCGAATCGCACAAAGATTTTTTATTCTCATACCTGATTTCATTTTGTCTCTTATAAATCTGATTAACACCAGGGAAACACGTGAAATCAAGATGTCATCTGTCAAATTTCGAATCTAAGCTAGAAAATAAAATCAATCACTTATAATTAAACAAAGATAACTATAAAATAAGGATTCTTAACAAAAGAGGAAATAAAATTAAATACAAGATCAACAGAAACATGTTACCTCACATACCGATCCACAAGAGCAATTGATTGTTATTCAATAGTAATCGCAAAAGACGAATTGATGAAAAAATTGGAGAAAAAAATCGCAGGGGATGAAGATAATCACAGTGAAAAACTTTAAAGAGAGTGTTTGTGACAGGAAAGGTTATAGAGAGAGAAGTTGTTCTAAGAAAAATGAGGAAAGGTCGTTAGATTGAGCAGCTTATATGATGACGGAAAATACAATTATGCCCTTATTTAAGCGCGTGATATGGTACCCGTTAGATCTTTAGATCTGACGGCCTAGATTAATCCTCAATCCTCAAATATATGAGGTGAACTCATATGATCTCATTCCTATATATATATATATATATATATATATATATATATATATATATATATATATATATATATATATATATATATATATATATAGTTGTGTGAGTTTGTTGAGGTCGACTTTAGAACTTGAGTCGACGCAAGTTTATTAATCAATTATGCGATGATTGACTAATGAAATTTTATATCTTATTGTAATGTGATTAAATAAGATTTAATTTAATAATTAAGCGTTAATTTATTAAATTAATCGAGGTATTGTATTTTTAGAGGTAGAGGTTATTTGTTGATTATAATTTTCAAGGGTTGTAAATTAATTAAATTGGACATCATAGGACTCATTTTATTTTCATATAATGACATAATTATCACTTAATAGTTAAGTTTATATTAATCATTTATTTATATCATATAATTGTTATATGATCAAACAAATACTTATTTATATAACATAAATAAATAAATGATCTTATGTTTGTCGGACAAACATTACAAAATAAAAATAGTCCATTTTATCTTATGATGGCCGAAAATACAATGTTGTAGGACAACATTTTATTTTTGTCTTTTCTTTAAATCAACTAGTTGCATGTAATGATTTCTCTACTTGCATGCTTATCACAAAGGCTACCCTAGTATACTCATTACCTACAAAAGCATGCATTAAAATAAGAAAAAGAATTTGCCCACTAATGGGACTATGGGTGCCGGGTTTGTGCTCTTATAAAGGGCAATTGGTTGCTCTTTTTTCTAGTGCTAATTTTATGCTTGCTTCTCTCTAAAATTTTCACACAACCACACAATATTATCATATATTACTAGAGTAGTAATAATAATAATATAAAGGGATTTTAATTCTTAACAATATCTAGTTAATATTATTAAGAATCTTTTGGGTAATATCTTGGATGCAATTGATAGGAGAGTTTCTATTTTGAAACTTTGGAGGATCATCCTATTATTCGTAGCTCAAGAACAAAGTTGGAAGGAGTTCAAACTTGTGCCCATTTCCGTTTCATTATAATGTAAGGAAAAATCGTTTTTTCCTTTTGCCATTTCTTTATATATGTTTGCATGTAACTAGATCCACAACATCTAAATTAATAAGTAACTTAGATATATATTAGATGAGTCTAATAAGAGGGTTAAAGAACCAAACACCATGGCGGGTGCGAAAAGGTCTTTATAGTCAATAGGAAAGAGACATTCATCGTCTCCATGGAAGCATACCTCAAACTTCTTAAGGATGGGCTCCTCAAGTACGGCAATCTCACAACCCCATTCCTCTTTTAAGTCCACCTCTTCTTCATTCCATAAGTCATTGCAAGACACATATTCCGCATAATCTTCTTCCATAGGCTTGTCATCATCGCTATTTATATACGAATTATAAATGGGGGCTTCACTCCTCCTCATTAACTCTTTCTCCAACACCTAAATGTTCACATCAAATGACACACCCTCATACTTACAAAGGCTAAGAGTATTTGGTTTACTCAACCTCATATCTTCTTCATCAAATACCACACTTTTATACTCAAAAGAGGTCAAGGAGATTGGCTCTTCCCACTTCACATATTCTTCATAAAAGTTTATTACCTCAAATTCACATTCATGGTCAATGATCAAGAATTGGTGAGGAGTTGTTGCTTGGGTGGTTTCTTGGGTTGCCTTCATTTGGGCAATTCAAATTGCCAACTCACCATAGGTAGCAATGCTTTGAAGAAAATTATCCCTATTTTGTCTCTCCTCTAGCACTCGTTTGAAGAATTTTTGTTGATCTCCCATCATTTAAAGAACTATATTTTGAATGTCAAAGTTATGCTCATCTTCTTGTTGTGTATGGGTATGAAAGTGGTTGTATTGTGGAATTTGGGATTGGTTGCAAAGAGGGTCTTGGGTGGGTGGTTGTTGTGGATATTGGACGTGGTGATTTTGGTAGGGAGAGTTGGGGTAGTAGTTAGGACTTTCATTTTATGAGTTATAAGGTAGGTTTGTGTTGACTTGCTTCTCAAACTCCCCATACCCATTGTAGTCATACTCAAAAGATCCACTACATACTCCATGTGTCAAGTCTTGAGCCATTATCATAGCCAAGACAAGGAAACAGCTACAAGCAAGGAAACTACACAAAAACATTAAGAATGACCTTGAGGAACAAGTTCCTCAAGCTTAAAGCATAATTAAAATAGTCAAACAAGCAAGAACTTAATCACAAAACACTGTCCCAAGCAACGGCGCCATTTTGATGGAGAGCGAGTCGTTGTTCACTCAATCAAACACATTTATATTTTCAACAAACAACTAGATAGTGGTTAAGCCGAGGTCGATCCACGGGACGAAGTGCTTTGGGTTCTAAGTCTATATATCTCAATTCATGCTAATGTCACAAATATTGGGGGTTGGAGTTGTATGCTAAACTATAACAAGGAATTGTAAACAATCAAAGATCAAGGCAAGTAAATAGAAATAGAATGGTAAACAATTCATTAAAGATGATAGGGTGTCATGGGATCATAGGGGAATCATGGTAAGATAGCATAACTGAACCACATAAATGCAAGCAATTATTATTGTTGGAATCGAGTTAGTTTATATCTTAAAATTCCTAGGAAGTTTTGGGTCTCGGAGCCTAGTCGGTCAAGACTTTACAACACCTACAAGTCGACTTAGTTCTTCCTATTCAACTGTATGCATGGTCTAACAGGCCTTGAGTTAGTTTATATGTAACACCCGTAATTTTTATAAAAACTATTTTTGGCTTTTAGTCACAAATTTATATTTATAAATTATTTTTATAGAGTATAGGTTGATATATATATATATATATATATATATATATATATATATATATATATATATATATATATGTATATGTATATATATATATGTATATGTATGTATATATATTTATATGATAGTCAATATCATATTTAAAGAGTATTCGGAATTTCTAGACGGTTTCGGTAGTAATAACCGTGAAGTATTTCGTTTGGGCTTAAGTTTCACTTGGGCCTTTCTTTTTCTCTACTATACCTCTTTTTTCACCTACCCTTCTCATAACCCTCCGTCTTCTTCCTTTGTTTTTATGAAAATTAAACCCTTAAACCTCCACACTATAATCAAACCTTCTTAACATTCTTAGTTCACCATAACTCATTCATTTCTTGACCAACTCTCACCATTTTCGCGCCATTCTCATTCTCTTTTCATTCTTCATCTTTCTAAGTAAGAAAGATCCCATCTTTCCTCTATTTCGAAAATTCCATCTTTTTAAGATGAGAGTTTTGTGCTAAATTTTGCTCTTATTGTGTCTTAGGTGAAGGACTTGAGGACCCGGAAGAAGACTCTTAATTATTGACGAGGAATTGGACGCGTGAAGATGATTTCAAGGTAACGGAGTTGGGTTACTCGATAAAGTAAAAAATTTGCATGTTTTGGTTGTTAATTTAGTCTCCCAAATGTTAAAATCTCAATTTTGGTTCTGTTTTGCTTGAGTTTTAGTTGGATGTGTCTCACATGTTTGGATGAAAATTCCATCTTGATTGTCCCAAATCCATAATTTTTGAATTTCCGTCTCAAATACGATGTTTTTCTGAGGTAGAATTATGCTAGGACACGTAAACAATTGTTGTGGAATTATTTAAGTTGGTTTCAAATTGTTTGCGAGTCGTTTTTTGGTGAAACACGAGTACATGTAGTCCCAGCCGGTGGACCGGCTGCCGGTACCCCACCCGGCTTGGAGATCCCTGTAAACTTTTCAAGCTTTTTCAAAGTGGTTGGTGTCCCAGCCGGTGGACCGGCCACCGGTGCCCCACTCGGCTGGGAGACCCCTGTAAATTTTCAACAATTTCCAAAGTGCTCGTTGTCCCAGCCGGTGGACCGGTCGCCGATACCCCACCCGTCTGGGAGTTCACTATAAGTTTTAGAGGATTTTCGAGATATAAGTGTGTCCCAGCTGGTGGACCGGGCGCCGATACCCCACCCGGCTGGGAGCCCCCTGACACTTTCAACTAAATATTGAAGTATGGCGTGTGTCCCAGCTGGTGGACCGGCCGCCGGTACCCCACCCGGCTGGGAGTCCCCTGATTGTTTTTCTTCACTTGTAACTTCTATTAATCATTTATTTGGTTATACATCTTTCTCATGATTGGTAATTGGTCAATTTAGGACTTGTTTACGTTAAGATCATGTATATTATGGTTGCTCTTATTTGTGACTCAAGTCTGGCGTTGTACATAGTGTGACGACTTGACATTCCTTATTTACCCCATTCGGACCTTTGGGTACGGTTATGTGTGCCATGTTTCCGGATTGGGTTATCGTTTCGCCTTTCTTCGGACCTTTGGTTACGGTTATGTGTGCCATGTTTCCAATTAGAGGTTACTCGACCTTTGGTTACGGCTATGTGTGCCATGTTTCGAGTATTGGATGCGATTGGTATATCATTTGTTGAATCGAGTGACGTCCATCCCGAGAGTCTGGATCCAGGTTAGACTAGGACCGTATTATTATCATCGTCCTACCAAGAAGTTGGTGTCTAGGTGGTTGTCTTGTGAGTCCATGCTAAGTACATGTCTTACACTTGTGGAGTCGAATCAATATGAAAATGGTTGTCTTAGTCATTCTACTTCCTTGAATGCATATCTATTCTTAATGTATCATTCCTAACTCATTATGAATATATTATGCCTATCTCAGTATGATTATCATTTATATCCCCTTGTTCATTATTATTAAAGTATGGTGTATGATCAATATGTTTAATTAATTTCTTATTTACTTGTATTTTGACGTATTGTGGCTTTCATGTTTATTATCTATTTGACTCACCCTTTTTATTTGTGCGTAGTTGTGGGATATCTTTTAGCCAACACGTTGTTTGGGTTGTAAAACTTAAATTTACACCTATAGTACTCTCTTTTATTTATGGTAAGTGGATCCCGCGTTCTTAGACTTAAAAAGTTTTTAAAAACCCATATTTTACGCTGTTCTATTTAATAACGTTACGTGGTTTTAACACGGGGGTTCACTGATGAGTCATAATTATATACATATTTATGCCTCCCCTTAATTACTTTTGATACGATTTCGTGCTAAATATGTTAATTACATGCCTTTTATGTTAGAATGTTGATACTTCTGCTTTTTGATGTTTAATGTAGGAATGATGCATTTGAGGAGCAAAGGAATGAAATGGGCATCGCGGAGTGGGCATGATGGGATACACGAAGAATGGCACGAGAATCCATAAGAATGAAGGAAGAGAAGTTAAGAAGAAAACACGAAGAAAAGAGCTTCTTATTACAAGTGCCTACTTTAAAGAGCCATATCTTGAGTTATACAACCGATTTTCAAGTGATTCCAACTGGAGATGAAAGCTTATCTCCTTACCTTTCTAACGCTGTGAAAATCGCTTGTTTCTGACAAGTAACAAAGAAATGGCAGCCGTTTGAAGTTCAGTGCGCGAAGCAGGAACTTGGTTCCTCGATCGAGTAGAGTGAGGCTTGATCGAGGAACCAACCTAATCAATTAAAATTTGCAATGTCGAGAGTTGGGGTTCCTGAACTTTGGTACCTCGATCGAGTGAGATCAGGCTCGATCGAGGAAGTGGTGACTCGATCGAGTGCACATAGGCTCGATCGAGGAACCTTCCAGTTTCTATATTTTTCCGCAATTTCCATAAGTCGATTATGTATTACTATAAATACCTAAACTCATATCCTAGGTTAGGGACGCTTTATTTTGCGTCGGTTTAGCATTACTCTAAAAACTTTCAAAAATACTTTGTTTAGTTTATTTTTATTGTTCTTCCTTCTGGATCTAAACATTGCTACTTTACAGTATTGTTCTAATCTTTCAATAATTATAACTTCAATTGCTTGTTCATCTTTGATGTTCTTAAATTATGCTTTCTATTATTGTTATTGTTGCTATTATAATTAGTATGAGTAGCTAAACTTATCATCTAGGGTGAAAGGGGATCTAGGTTGTTAGAAAAGAGATTATTATGAATTGATTGTTAAATTGCTTTCTATTGTTGTTCACTTATTGTTTTTCCTCTAATTAGTTGATTACTGATCAGAATTGATTAATTAGTCTTGCATAAACTAGGATTATTACCGACCGGGTTAAGACTAGTATAGGCCACGATAATTAAATTAGACCGACTTAATTATAGCGATTGCATGTTAAGTTAGATCTAAAAAGACATATTAGATTCGACAGATTATATGACTTTCAACAATATAAATTGTTCAATCAATGAATTAAATCCTACCCTTTGATGACTACCTAATGAACCCAAATCCTTAGACTCTTTAATATTATTATTATTCATCTTTAATTTACTTTCAATTAGCTGTTTGAAATCAAATCAAACAAACCCCCCACAATTGGTTACCTTAAGACACTCCAAACATCAACAAACTAGATAATCACCGCCTCCCTATGGATTCGACCCTGACTTACCGCTAGCTATCTTGTTTGTAGTAGTATAGGATTTATTTTGACTAAGGCCAACGACTGAAAATAACCTTATCAAATTTGGCGCCGTTGCTGGGGAGGCAACAATTTTTCTATTTGTTTTTGTTTAGTTTGTCTTTTGTCTCAGGGAACATCAGTTTCTTGAGACCGTTCTAATGTTTTCGATCGAGTTTCTACAGGGTGAAGATGAGAACTTCCATGATTACATGCATAGATGGAATGATTGGATTCATTCCCATAATTACGAGGCCAAAATTCCACGACTTACTATGTGCCTTACAATCATAAAAGGTATGAACAGACAAACCCAAGCCTACATTGACTCTATAGGTATGGGAGATTTTTATGGTAAGAATATTGAAGATGTCCTTTCTTTCTTTGAATGGCTTGCTATTGAATGCATTAAACCCACTTTTTCATTTCAGTCATACATGGATGAGGGTGTGGGTGAGACCATAGAAACCATTTTAAAGAATGAAAAGGATATTGTGGGAAACATAGAGGATGAGACCATATGCTCAGTTGATAACCCCTTCTTTGACAACAATCTAGAACCCCTCTATGACAATTTTACAGACAGTAAGTCACATGAGGAAGACTTGACAGACCCCTTAGATTACCACTTTTGTGATGAGTCTTGGGATCAGGAGAGTGAGTACGCGCGATTCAAAGATCTTGAGGTTAAATGGGACTCATGTGACGATATGCTGACTCTTTCTTTGGATACTTCCCCTTCAGTTGTTGAATTTGATTCTAATTTTGAGTATAGTGAGGTTTATTTTATTACACTTGTGCAGAATGCATATTTTGATGTTTCTGAAGATGATATTGATGAATACTCTGCACAAGGGCCCCCTACTAAGGACCTTTCATATGCTTTGATATGTTTTAAGACATGTACCGGTGAATCTCCCACTTGGAAAGTTGAGTTGGATGCTTTAGAGGCTGAAATATATGGGATAGAGCAAATCAACAAAGGGAACGCAGAGGTATACGAGTCAGTGAATACTCCTAGCACGGTAGATGTAATATATTCTTTTGCCACCGATTCTGACATTAGGAGTGGTAGACCTCCTGACCAAGAGGTAATTATTGACAATTTCATGAGGATTACTGGTGTGGTGAGTGATAAATTACCGCATATGACTAAACCTACAGAAAATAAAGCGTCCCTAACCTAGGATATGAGTTTAGGTATTTATATTAATACATAACCGACTTAAGGAAATTGCGGAAAAATATGGAAACTGGGAGGTTCCTCGATCGAGCCTATGTGCACTCGATCGAGTCACCACTTTCTCGATTGAGCCTGCTCTCACTCAATTGAGGCACCAAAGTTCAGGAACCCCAACTCTCGACATTGCAAATTTTAATTGATTAGGTTGGTTCCTCGATTGAGCCTCACTGTACTCGATCGAAGAACCAAGTTCCTACTTCGCGCACTGAACTTCAAATGGCCGCCATTTCTTCGTTACTTGTCAGAAACAAGCGATTTTCATGGAATTGGAAAGATAAGAAGATATTCTTTCATCTCTATTTGGAATCACTTGAAAACCAGTTGTAGAACTCAAGATATGGTTCTTCAAAGTAGGCACTTGTAATAAGATGCTCTTTTCTTCGTGTTTTCTTCTGAACTTCTCTTCCTTCATTCTTATGGATTCTCGTGCCATACTTCTTGTATCCCTTCATACCCACTCCACGATGCCCATTTCATTCCTTTGCTCCTCAAATACATCATTCCTGCATTAAACATCAAAAAGCGGAAGTATCGACATTCTAACATAAAAGGCATGTAATTAACATTATTTAGCACGAAATCGTATCAAAATCAATTAAAGGGAGGCATAAATATGTTTATAATTATGAATCATCATTCACACTTGGTATCAGAGCCTATGTTGCTCCTGATGGACACACGTGTACCACAACTTAAAACTTGACCTTAAATAATGAATGAGAGATGGGTAGATTAAGGACTCATAATTGGTTGTCTTCTTGTGTATGCTCTTTGGTAAGTACTAACATATTTGGATTTTGTTGTTTTGAGAAGATGGTACGACCGACTAATGTGGAGAATACTATCATGCAAGCACTTTCCCAAATTCTTCAAAATCAACAAAATGTTAACGCTCCAGGTAATCCCAATCCTGGACCTCAGGATGGAGGTGAGGTAGACCCCATTGAACTTTCGGAATGGTTCCGAGATATGGAGAAGAACTTTTCTCTCTTTGATGTTCAAGAACAAGATAAAGTGAATCTTGCCTCTCATTTCTTAGTGAAGGAAGCCGATCGTTGGTGGGCTATGACCGGACAATCCGTCATCCAGGATCCTACTTTCTATTGGAATCGTATCAAGATGCTTGTGGAGACCCAGTTTTACCCCAAAGAACTCAAACAACAAAAGCTCAAAGAATTCATTGATTTCAAGCAAGGAGGACTATCCGTGCAAGCTTATACCGATAAGTTTAATGACCTAGCTCATTATGCTTCAAGATTTGTGAGGGAAAAAGATGAACGAGTTTACTTCTACAAAAGCAAATTGAACCCGAAATTGGAAAGCATGGTGAGGAGAGACTCCACATCCTTTGTGGCGGTGTATAATGATGCTCTTTGGGAGGAGAGTTCCTTGAAAGCCATTGAATATGACGCTAAATCCCGTTCTTCCACTACTTCTTATCGTCACATCTTTCATGGCAAGAGACAGTTTTTGCCTTCTACTCCGTTCATTTCCAACAAGAAGAAGTTTGTGCCAAGAGTACAGGAGCAAGGAGGGCAAGAGTCAAGAGCACAAGAGCCGAGAGGACAAGTCCCTATATCAACTAATAGGCTTGAGAAGGACCGCAAGTGCTTCCATTGTAGACACGCACTACACCCCGGAGTTGGATGCTACAATAGGCCATTGATTTTTTTTCATTCCAAGAAGCCCGGACATTGTGCCAATGAATGCCCAGAGAAGAAGAATGCTACTACTCCGAATGCGAAGCCAAGAGAAACCATCTTTGTTATGAGTCGAGCCGAAGCTGCCGCTCATCCCGATATCATTACGGGTATGTTTTCAATTCTTGATCAACCTTGTCTCATTCTTTTTTATACCGACGCATCTTTATCTTTCATATCTTCCAAGTTTTCGGAAAAGCTAGCCGTTGAGCCTATATCTAGTGAGGATACCTTTATATTCTTACCATCCGGAGAAATCTTCTCATGTTCCTACTCTTTTTCCGAGATTCCTATCTTAATTTCGGGAACTATTTTCCCCGCTAACCTACTTCGTTTTCCCCTTGAGGAATTCGATATAATTTTGGGTATGGATTGATTGTCTAAGTACGATGCAAGATTCGAGTGTAGAGACCCAAAGAATCGCGTCAAGAGCCTGCTAGGCACCCATGTGCCCTATAAAGGAGTCTGTTCCCAAGGAGGTGTGAAGTTGATTTCCGCTTTGAAGTTGATGAGTATGGAGAGGAAAGGTTACCAAGTCTTTTTGTGTTTGGTGACTTCTACCTCTTCTTCTTTGCCGAAGCTTGAAGAAGTGCCCGTGGTTTGTGAATTCACCGATGCCTTTCCCGAGGAGTGTTGGAGTATGTGTCCTCAACAATAGTGTGATCACATTATCAAATCTCATAATAAGAATACATAAGGGATGATTCAAGTATATAGTCAAGTGATCAACATTAATTGGTAATGATTAGTTAACTAGAGTTTGACGTTATCAGTTGATCCCTTAAGGTCACACCTATAGGACAATTCCCTTAACTGATAAGTTAATTGATTGTATGTCGATACAGATTAATTAATTGCTTAAATTGAACAAATTTCATTTGTGAGTGAGAATTATATTTATCTTATTTTAATGTGATTAAATAATATTCAATTTAGTAATTAATATGTTATATTACTAAAATTGATTAGTGTTTATGAAATATTTGAGATAAGAGTAATTAGTTAACCGTAATTGCAAAATGTTGTAGATTATATTAACTAGACTTAATGTGACCCATTTTATATACATGTAATTATGAATTACTTGTTAATTTGTTAATTGTAATTTATTAGATATATAATGATATTTAATTAGTTAAATATGCATTTATATTACTAATGACATGTTACATGTCACATGTCACAAACATATTACAAATGACCAATGGCAAAAATAAAATGGAGTCCATTTTATGTGTGGTAGCCGGTTTTATAGGTAGTGTCTTAGGGGTTTGTGAAGTTGATTATTTTTATGGGATAAACATAATCATCACATCTATTCCACTAAACCTACCCTAATGTTTTGAAAAGACAAAAAGCAAGAGTAGGCTTGCCCTTCCCAAGGGACAAAACCGGCACCCCTTCCCCATATTATTATGAGATTGGTTCTCATTTTTCTTTAGAAGAAAACCTCTTATGCTCTCCTTCTCACCTTCTCTCATAAAATTGTTTATGTATAATATTTGCTCTAGATCTAAAAAAAAACCTCAAAAATACTATAGTAGTAATGTAAAATAACATTAGATCTAATTATTTAAGGTTTTAGTAAACATTATCTAGTTAATAATTTTACTAGAGTTTTGGGATGAATCTTGGGTGCAACAAGAGGAGACTTTCTAATTTGAAAGTTTGAGTTCATGGAGGATCATCCTAATGTTCTTAGCTCAAGATCAAGTGTAGGAAGGAGTCCTACACTTGTGCCCAAATTTTGTCCATATTGTATGCAAGAAATATGATTTTCTCTTTATTTTTGTTCATTTAATCTAGCATGCAACTAGATCCACATAAATATAAATTATGGGTAATTTATAATATGATTATATGAGTCTAAAAGGGGTTTATGAACCTAACAATTCGTATCAGAGCTTTGGTGTTGCATGCATATCATTTTATTGTTTTTTATGAGTTATTTGATAACAAAATAAAAACTAAAAATTTGTGACATATAAGATAAGCTACGAAATTTCTATGCATGTTAACGTTCTGGTTCTAAAATATTTTTAGGTCATATTGATGATTTATGGATGATTATTACTCATTTTAATGATTTTTAGTGAAATAATTACATTTTAATGAGTAAAATGAACTTTTATTTACTAAAAATAGTTAAAATTTCAAACTGACCATGAAAGTTTAGTATGACCTCACATGCATATTTTACTTATTGTATGTAAAATTTCGTATTAATGTGATTAATATTGCATGATTTATGATTTTTATGTGATAAAAAGGCTATAAATGGAGGTTAAATAACTAAAAATAGTTAAACTTTGAAACAGGCCATGAAATATTAATATGATGTCACATGAATATTTTGAATATTGTACGAAAAAATTGAAATAAATTTGATTTATTATGCATGATTTATAATTTTAATGGTTAAAATGATATAAATAGTGACTATTTTTAGCAAAAATAGCTAAAATGAATTTTATGGCATGAAATTTTTCCCTAATGTTGTATATATGATATGGATATCAGATCTAAAGTTGTATGATTAATTTTGATTGATTTGGTATGTTTATTGATTTTCATGTGATAAAATCGATAAAAGGGCAACTTTATTAGTCATAAAAAAATTAATTCGAAATTTTTGGTTGAAATTTTGCCATTTCCAGGTTTTGGAAATTATTTAAGAATGTTCAAAATTTTGATTTTGATTTTTCATAATTTTTATGTTTAATTTGGATTAAATGGTAAAAGTTATGATTTTTACGATTTATTAATGAAGTAAATTATAAATATTTTCGATTTTTTTTTTCAAATTTTTATGACTTATTGGGAATTATTTCATAATTGTTATGACTAAAAGAAGTTTAATAAGCAATAATTCAAAACCAAGTTGAATTATTGTCAAATGTTTAGTGAAGACTAATTTTTGAGTCCTAAGAAGGTTAGGATAATTAACTTGGGCTTAAATTTTATTTAAGTATTGATTTGTGATTTTAATAAGTTATTATCACGCATTTCCATAAAACCGGATTATATACGATATAAGGTTTAAATATTGCGATTTGGCACATAATTTAGCATGTTAGATCATATAATAACGCTGCATATTTCATTGATGAATGTCATATTTTATTTATATAATTTTGAATTATATAATTTTATCTTAGTATGGCCTTAGTTTTAATCGGTATTACCCGTAATGTAAGGGAATACCGGTTCGGTTGTAATTTTAATGTGATCTCGTATCACTTTTATTTTATTTTATTTTATTTTACAAATGTATAATAGAAATGCTATGTAATTTTATTATTATTTGTAATTCCGGAGTTCCTTCAAGACGGTGCCAGTCGGAATGGCGTTCCAATCAAGACGGAGTCCTCGGGAAGAGTGCCACTTGAAGTTCAAGGAACCAATGGAGTTGGTTTCCGAATTTGTAAATAGATTATTATATTTTCTATTTTAGGAAGGCCATACTAGGAAATTTATTTATTACTTTGCATTTATTCTTTATATGTTACATGCATTGCCAAATCGCCATAAACATCACATGCATATCATATCGAGTATTCGACCTTGTCAATTATAATTATCGATAGATCACTAATTTAGTTCACTTAAAAGAGATAGATAATAATTTGACAAGACCTTCACTTTTAAAAGATTGAGACTTAGCCTTACCAAATAGTAGGAACCCATGAATCTCAATTTCATAAGGAGTACAATACGATTTTTCGGGGTACTTTCATTTGACGTTGGATAAGTGGGGTAATAAATAGTTATTACACTTCGAAAATTTGGTTGATATCAACGAAGGTATTTGCGACCGTAGTCGCAATAGGTTCGGGCTAAAGATGAACTTAACGTAAATTCATCGACCGAGAGTTCTAATTGTAGAATCGGTTAAAAGGGTTAACCCGCCAAGTTATATTAATAAGAGGTGTAGAGGGCCCGTAGGCTCACATCCAAAGTTAATATGAATTTTGGGTCTCGGAATCATTTATATAATTGGGTGAAGGTCATTATATAAATGCTAAAACTTGCTAAAAAGTTTTCATATATTACGATGAATGTTAATTTTTTCCACTACTTCGTTGTTTAATTTGTTCTATTTTTTTGCTCTTAGACATATACGATGTCATTTCGATTTTAACTTATGTCTCTATTAAGCCACTATAGCTAAAGACAAATAGAGTCTCCTTTCTAAAAGCCTCAATTGAACCGTTTATATAAGGCATGGACTAACTCCATAGGAATCGTTCTATTCTATAGAACTCCATAGGAGTTGTCCTATGTCATATAAGATTAGCATCTTAAATTCCTAACATACTTATGTATAATTTCTTGTGAAGAAATATGACTAGAGGTAATGATTAGTCAAAATTTGTTTTGATAATATCTTCTATGCATCCACGGTTCAAAAGTCTTATAGCTCAACCTAAACACTTGTCATCAAGCACTTAAGTTGTTAAGAATATGACAATGTTAAATTGGTAAATTGATTTATTAAAATTTTGATTGACCAAATACCACAATAGAGTTCATCCTTGTGAAGGATTAACTAGGAATTTATATGAAGATAAGTCTTCATCAAGTAGAAATTCTTGAAGTCAGTGGGAGTGATAAGAAGTAAGTACATATCTTAATTGTTAAGTATAGAACTAGGCTCGAAAGAGAAGGCGTTAGACACTAAAATACATACAAACCCCAAATAAGTAAAGATCAAGGAAGTTGGTCGTGTGACTCCAACATATTCCTCCTTAAATATCTATGACATTGACATTGCATTCTTGCTAATTACCACATAATGAGTATTTGATACAAATTTGTGGATTTCATTATAATATTTGGCATTATCGTTTGACGACTAGCAAGAATAAATTCAGAAATTTACATGAATAGAGCTAGGGTAGTTGCCATTTCATCCATGGACATATAAGTGTTATAGTGTAGTCATTTTAGTTTTGTATTTAGAAATGTACCTCAATAATTGTTATGATGTACACTAACTCTAAATAAGAATATAATTCAAGTTTTGTAGAAAAACGCAAAAGGGTTTCTCTATTATGCAATTAAAACAATCGTTGTGCCCTTACATACCACGATTAAATTTATGGTGACACCATACAAATCAAGGTAATTATATTCAAACTAGATATAAATGTCATATATACAAGACTCAAGTTGGTGACCCCTATTATCTCTTAATTCTCGATCAAAAATCACATTTAGAAACTAGTTTTATCAAGTCTCCCAAACCATTTGATTGGGAATCTTCTTGTGTATGTGAATCTTGTAATCAAAGCAAGTTAATTCATGCCTTTTTCTGGAAAATGATTATGAATAGAGCAAGATATTCGCCCTATTTACACTTTGAAGTGTATGGTCGAATACGATTTCAATCAGAGAAGGTTATTACTTCTTCATTCTCTTTTATGAACAAAATAGGTAGATACTTGATATCCACTTAATGAGGTAAAAAGAGAAATTCCTTGAATAAGTTCAATGAATGTCTAAAAGGTATGAAAACCTACAGATCATAAAACTAAAAGTATTAGTACTTTGCTAAAATGGGGAACAATAAAGTGATGACTTTTATCTGCACCTAAGAGAATGTGATATGGTATCGTAAGTTCACTTTCATTATGATATGATTGAATCTTTACATTGTAGTTGGAGGTAGTTTCTGTTATAAAATTTGTCTGGCATTTAAATTTTCCACTAATATGAAACATGGTTAAAGCAATCATCTACTTTTCATATGAGATATGGTTAGGCATGGTACCTGAATTGTAGCTTGTTTTGATAGTAAACATGTGCTCTCTCTTCCTACATGATCACGAGAACAAATGGTTTGTGGCTCGTGATGCTGTCTATTAAAGAAAAGAGGATTATTTCTTAAAGACAGAGTGGGAGAAAATGTCTAAGAGCCACAAACTGAGAATAAAACGTAGGAAGATGTTCCATCTTGGTCAAAATCAGTAATTATTTCTTCGAAACCTAAGTGGACAGGAGTCATGTTACATTTTGAAACTAACAAACCTGTACCTTATTAAGATGCTTTATCTAGCTTCAACACCGCAATAGTCCGAACTAAACATAAAAGATGTTTTTATAACTTGGTTGATTGGTGGTAAGGGGTTTACACCAATTGAAGCGCTTTGTTAAATTAGGATTTAATAAAATTATTTGACTGTTGGATTTTAAAATCATCTTGCATGAGTTTGGTAAGTCGCAACTATCCTAAGTTAGGATACGACCTTAAGAAGAAATCTTACGTAAAAGTTAAGGAGCTGAATTGTATGTTTTGATCATGTGATAAACTTTTCTCGAATTGTCGAGTAGTTCTATTTATACATGGAGTTTAGTGGGAGTAATGTGGTGTTACTAGTCTTATATGTAAGGGACATATTGATCATTATGAATGATTGAAGACTTAGGAGAAGAATAATACATCTCTAAAGTATCCAGACCTATAAAGATAGTTCTAAGAGAAATTTTAGCATTAAATGAATATTCTTATGTTAATAAGAATCTTGAGAAGTTCAAAACTATTGAACATGTAGAAATTAAATCTACATGCTTCCGTTGCGGGATTAATTCATTACGCTAAGATGTATCACCATTCTTAAACTTCGTATGCTTGGATTATGACGAGAAGTTACAAATTGAATCTTTGAGAGAAGTCTCTCTATAGCCATATAGTTCATTGGTTAGTACTCAAGAAGTACTAAAGATATGAAGCTAAGTGATTAGTAATGATATGGATTTATGTGCAAGGAGTTACAAAAAAACAATATTCTAAACACATAAGGATGGTTAGAGAACCATCTTGGCTATATTATTTAAGGAGGAAATCTGATAGAAACATCCTAGGCAGTTGAACAATGAGATATATACAACGGAAATTGAGTACACTTGCAATAATGAGATATGCAAGAAGAAGAGGATGATATTAGGATTTGGTTTTATGAATTGGAGGAACTATGGTAGTTCGTTCCAATTACTGAAGGTCCTGTCCCCACACACTGTGAGGACAGTAGGAGTTATTCAAAGGCAAGAGAGCCTATGTCCAGATTGGATCTAGACACGTACTCAAAGAAGTTCTTATAATACAAGATTATTCACAAGAATGGGAAATAGTATATAGTAAGGTTAGGAAAGTGCAAAGTGTTGCTAAAACTTGCTAACCAAGGCCTTTTCATAGGGTAAGCATGATAAGTCAAGCCACTTCAATTGAGTTGAGATGTATAGTTATATACAATATTAACTATGGATTATAGATTATGTAGTAATTTATATGGTATCAATTTTACATATGTGATAATGCATTCTTCGTTTGAGTTTTATTAAAAACTCTTTTATTACTTTGTTATATCCAAATAGGTTGTGATGACAACGTTGAGCCCTATTAAAGTGAACTGGATTAACATAGTATTGGCCTCTAGTTGCTTATATGAGGTGACTTCTCCAAGTGACTAGAGTATGATGCGATTGATGGCAAGTTCAAGTGACATAGGGTCATAAGGGATGACTAGTCGATCACATAGACAGACTGTATGGGACACTCTGTCGGGCAGTGACCGCTTATAGATTTTTGGCAAAATTTACACAGCCTGGTCGTAGCGAGAGCTACTATAGTATTCTTATGATTCGATTCTTTGACTAGAGACTGTTCGCCCAAGGCGGCACAGTTTCTGAGTGACTTTGATTTATGCTCTACGATTTTCGAAACTGAGGTCAAATGGGCATCTTTTGGGTCATGATGAACTGTGGCTGTTCTAAGGGAGCAGTGCGATAGGAATTGTCCACCCCTTTTTAGGGTTATTTAAAATCTCAAGGCCACCCGAGGAGTAGTGAACTGAAAATGCATGGCCATGATCCGAAGGTATCTACGGTAGATAATTCCGGTCAGACAGTTACTCTCCAGATCGAGGAAACCACTCAAGATAAGATCAAATGCAAGTACGACCTACAAGACACATTGCATTGAGTGGGAGATGATGTAATAGGACAAGAGAATTGGTGACGCACACTTGTCTCGAACAAGTGGGAGATTTTTGGAGTATGTGTCCTCAACAATACTGCGATCGCATTATTAAATCTCATAATAAGAATACATAAGGGATGATTCAATTATATAGTTAACTGATCAACATTAATCGGTAATGATTGGCAAAATAGAGTTTGATGTTACTGTCGTTTGACGGTGGGGATCAGTTGATCCCTTAAGGTCACACCTACAGGACAATTCCCTTAACTGATAAGTTAATTGATTGTATGTCGATACAGATGAATTATTTCCTTAAATTGAACAAATTTCATTTGTAAGTGAGAATTATATATATTTTATTGTAATGTGATTAAATAAGATTCAATTTAGTAATTAATATGTTATATTACTAAAATAAATTAATGTTTATGAAACATTTGAGATAAGAGTAATTAGTTAATCGTAATTGCAAAATGTTGTAGATTATATTAACTAGACTTAATGTGACCCATTTTATATACATGTAATTGTGAATTACTTGTTAATTTGTTAATTATAATTTATTATATATATATAATGATATTTAATTAGTCAAATATACATTTAAAGTACTAATGACATGTTACATGTCACATGTCACAAACATATTACAAATAACAAATGACAAAAATAAAATGTTGTCCATTTTAAGTGTGGGAGCCGGTTTTATGGGTAGTGTGTTAGGGGTTTGTGAAGTTGATTATTTTTATGGGATAAACATATTCATCACATCTATTCCACTAAACCTACCCTAATGTTTTGAAAAGACAAAAAGCAAGCGTAGGCTTGCCCTTCCCAAGGGACAAAACCGGTACACCCTTCCCCATACTATTATGAGATTGGTTCCCATTTTCATTAGAAGAAGAACCCTTATGCTCTCCTTCTCACCTTTTCTCATAAAATTGTTTATGTATAATATTTGTTCTAGATCTAAGAAAAACCTCAAAAATACTATAGTAGTAATGTAAAATAACATTAGATCTAATTATTTAAGGTTCTAGTAAACATTATCTAGTTAATAATTTTACTAGAGTTTTGGGATGAAGCTTGGGTGCAACAAGAGGAGACTTTCGAATTTGAAAGTTTGAGTTCATGGAGGATCATCCTAATGTTCTTAGCTCGAGATCAAGTGTAGGAAGGAGTCATACACTTTTGCCCAAATTTCGTCCATATTGTATGTAAGAAATATGATTTTCTCTTTATTTTTGTTCATTTAATCTTCTATGCAACTAGATCAACATAAATATAAATTATGGGTAATTTATAATATGATTAGATGAGTTTAATAGGAGTTTATGAACCTAACAAGGAGTTGCCCGGAATACCTCTCGAGCGTGATGTAGAGTTTTCTATCGACCTTGTGCCCAGAACGGGTAAACAAATAATTGGGACGAAGGGAGTATTAAGTGTTGAACTTATATTATTAACATCGCCACAAGCTACATGATTTATGAAGAATGTGAGATGGTAACCATAACAAACCTTCTCAAAACCAACATCTTCATCGTCAACCATATGTTTAATGATAAACAATCAGAAATATGAATGAAGTATTGAATATTTAGAGAAGGATTGTGGGAGAATATAAACTCCTCACCCAACCTTTAACCTGCAACATAATATCTCCAATGGTAGTATCGTCACTACAAGCTGATATTTACTTTGCCACTACATAGTATAATTAAGAAATAGGCAACCATATATAATACCTGATTCTTCTATTTATATGAAATACTACCCTTTCTTATCCTCTTCCATTCCTAATTTCATTTGCGATTAATATTATAAGACAATGTGTAAAAAAAAGAATATGCATTTGATCGAGCGACATATGTCCAGTCAACTATTGATTATCGTAATAATAGAATACAGAGTAACTGTGGCGAATTACAAAATTAAGAAGCAAACCCTAAATCTTAAGCGAAGTGAAATAGGGTCTTACCAGCAGAACAATCATCAACGATGAAACGCGTGCACAACCAGGTGGTGGCCGGAGTAGGAGCGACAATTGACAACCAAGAGTAACCAGGGACGAAATGAGTATAAGGAAATCAAACAGTGCTAAGGCAAAACCAAGTTGTGATAGGGTGAAAGTGATGATTGTAGCGTTTAAAGGAGATATGAGTTTTAACGGCAAGTCTATTGTAGACCTTTAGTCTTATTAGGGATTTAAAGCGGAACGGTCGATGATTGTGACCGTGCTCTTTGTTTATTTAAGAACGGGTACACTAATAAACCGGACTCTTTGTTTATTTAAGAGAATGGTTATACTAATTAACCGGTCTATTTTTTAATTAAGACGGTTGGTCTACCCTAACCGTTCTCTTTGTTAATCTAAGAGCACGGTTAAAACAAGCAACCTTTCTCTAATGGAGTCATAGATGCACGCCAGACTAAAAATAAGAAGCAGACCGGTTTCATTATTAACCGTTCTCTAAGAGGCGTCCTCGAAGCCTTAAATTGTAGTAGTGAACCGGACCGATTGCTAAAGCTCCCTACCGTATGGCGCCAACCAAGCTAAAGGAGTTGAGGAAGCAACTTGATGAGATGATTGAGAAAGGATTTATTCGACATAGTGCTTTACCTTGGGGTGGTCTCGTTCTCTTTGAGAAGAAGAAAGATGGATCCATGAGACTTTGTATTGACTATCGTGAGCTTCACCGTGTCACCATCAAGAACAAGTATCCTCTACCAAGGATTGAAGAGTTGTTTGATCAACATAAAGGTGTTTATACTTTTTCCAAGATTGATTTGAGATCCAGTTATCATCAAATTCCCGTTCGTGAGACCGATATCCCTAAGACCGCCTTTAGCACGGGATATGGACATTTCGAGTTTAAGGTGATGCCCTTTGGATTAACCAATGCTCCCGCTATCTTTATGAACCAAATGAACCGAAATTTTAGTGACTTCTTGGACAAGTGTGTTGTTGTATTCATCGATGAGATTCTCATATTTTCCAAGTCCGAAGAGGGGCATGCCGATCATCTTCGTAGCGATTTAGAGGTTCTTCATCGTCAAACGTGGTTTGCCAAATTCTTCAAGTGTGAATTTTGGTTGGATAAGGTGTCTTTCACTTGTCAAATGATATCCAAGGATGGTGTTATGATAGATCCTTCGAAGATTAAAGCCGTGGTTGAGTGGAAGAGTCCGACCGATGTTGGTGAGATCGTTAGTTTCTTGGGTTTAACGGGTTATTACCGTCGCTTTGTGAAAGATTTTTCTAAGCTGGCTAGGCCGATGACCCAACTTTTGAAGAAGAAGACCATGTTTGTGTGGACCGAAGCTTGTGAAAGTGCATTCCAAGAGTTGAAGAGAAGACTGACAACCGCTCCCGTGTTGACCTTGCCCGAAGATGGATTCGACATTGACGTGTTTTGTGATGCTTATAAAATGGGTTTAGGTTGTGTTCTTATGCAAAATAGGAGAGTTGTTGCCTATACTTCACGACAATTGAGAGTGCATGAGGTGAACTATCCCGCTCATGATTTGGAATTAGCCGTTGTCATTCACGCCTTAAAGATGTGGAGACATTACCTCATTGAAGTTCATTGCCGTATCTACATCGATCATAAGAGCTTGAGGTATATTTTCACCCAAAAAGAGTTGAATATGAGACAAGGATGATGGTTAGAGTTGGTGAATGATTACGATGTAGAGTTGTTGTATCATGAAGGAAAGGCAAATGTGGTTGTCAATGCCCTTAGTAGGAAGTCTACTCATTCCTTGAGTGTCGTTCATGTTCTTCCCGATGATCTTTGTGCTGAGTTTCGTAAGTTGAGTTTGTAACTTGTGGAGAGTGGTTTTGATTACCTTGGTGCTATGGTTGCCGAGCCCGTTCTTCATCGTGAGATTCTTGAAAACTTAGTGGATGATGCTACTTTCGAAGGTTTCCAAGCCAAGCTTCTTAAAGGAAAAGCTAAAGATTGTGAGATTGATGCTAGAGGTTATCTTCGTTACCGAGGACGCATGTATGTACCCGACGCCGTTGACTTGAGAAAGAGATTTATAGATGAAGCCCTCCAATCCCCTTATTCGATTCACCCGGGAGGAGACAAGATGTATAAGGATTTGATGCTTCAGCTTTGGTGGCCTAACATGAAGAATGACATTGTGTCATATGTTGGAAGATGTCTTACTTGTCAACAAGTGAAGTTTGAGCATAAGAGACCCGGTGGTTTGCTACAACCATTAGATGTCCCTCTTTAAAAGTGGGAATCAATTGCCATGGATTTTGTTATGGCTTTGCGTAAGACCGTTGGTTGAAAGGATGCCATTTGGGTGATCGTATATAGGTTGACCAAGTGTGCTAGGTTCATTCCTATCAAGGAAACTTGGAGTTTAGATCAACTTGCTAGTGCGTTTGTTGAGGAGATCGTTCGTTAACATGGTGTTCCTAAGCAGATCGTATCGGATCGTGACCCGATGTTTTGCTCTAGATTTTGGAAAGCTTTGCAAGATGCTATGGGTAGTAAGTTGTTGATGAGCACCGCTTTTCATGCCGCTACCGATGGACAATCCGAGAGGACGATTCAAACTATAGAAGACTTGTTGCGTGCTTATGCCCTTAATATTCATACTAGTTGGGAGAAGAGCTTACCTTAGGTGGAATTTTCCTACAACAATAGTTTTCATGCTTCTATCAGAATGGCCCCTTACGAAGCCCTTTATGGAAGGAAGTGCCGTAGTCCGATTTGTTGGGATCAAGCAAGTGATGTTCGTGATCTCGGACCTGACAAGTTAGCTGAGACGATTAACCAAGTGAAGCTCATCCGTGAAAGAATGAAAGCCGCCCAAGATCGTCAGAAGTCGTATGTCGATGTTCGTCGTCAACCCTTGGAGTTTGAAGTTAGAGATAAGGTGTTCTTAAAAGTGTCCCCGATGAAAGGAGTAAAGAGGTTTGGAGTTAAGGGAAAGTTGAGTCCAAAGTACATAGGACCCTATGATGTTGTGATGAGGATTGGTGCCGTGGCTTACAAATTTGATTTTCCCCCTAGTTTGGGTAAAGTTCATGATGTTTTCCATGTGTCTTAACTTAGGAAATACATTAGTGACCCTAGTCATGTGTTGCAAGATGATATTCCCGAGCTTGAGCGTAGTCTTTCTTTCGAGGAGAGACCGATTCGTATCTTGGACAAGAAGGAGAAGAAGCTAAGGAGCAAAGTGGTGCCCTTGGTGAAGTTTTTGATGTGACTCATATTTGAGCATATTTAGTCCCCAAATTAGGCTCGTTCCTATGCTTTTTAGTGTATAATTAGGTCATTTATTACCTTTAGTTTTCTATTTTGCATATTCTTTGAGGTTTTGTTCCCTTGGTAGGAAAGGAGTGCAAACCTTTCATTTTCATGGCAAAATGGAGCTAAATTGATCGAATTCAATGACCAAGCATCAAAGGGAATACAATACTAGAAGGCCTATGAAGATAATAAAGTAGATTGGGCAATGATCAAAGGATCCTTGCATCTCCAACAAGATTCTCGAGGATTGTTGAGGAAAGAAAAGAAGATAAGTGACTGTGAAGGAATCCGAGCGTCTCCCGGCCCAGGACGAGCGTCTCCCTGATATAATCCGAGCGTCCCGATGCCAAGACGCTCGTCTTCAGGCCAAATGATCCGAGCGACCCTCCCACAATCCGCTCGGATCCCCATGCAGAACCAACCGTTCCTGCTGCCTAGACGCTCGGGACGAGCAGATCTTCTAGAGACCACCAAAACGGAGATGAGCATCTCCTTGGAGAGGCGCACTTCCTCAACTTTTCTTAAGGGTCTTAATAGTCATTTAAGCCCTTAGTAACCCTAATCTTTGTACCTAATCTCTAGTATAAATACCCCATTGTACTACCTAGATTAGCATGTCATCTTAATAGGATCTTAATCTTATCTTAATCAAGTCCTAATACTCTCTTAATCTTGAAATCAATTCTTAATTTACGATTAATACAAATCTCATTTCTTAATCACTCCTTAATTTCTGTATTGTTCATCATTTATTTTGGGTAATTAGAAGATTATTGGGTTTATTTGGAGGATTGACAACCTTCCATCAATCATCAAGTATTTCTATTATTCTTTGCTTTATTATTTAGAATCATCTTTATAGGTATAATTCTCTCTTAATCCTTTATAATTATTATTAATCATCTTCATTTGTTCATCATGTTTTGCCTTGCTAGTATGATTGACAACCTTGTTAGCATGTTACACTTGATAATGAGTGAGTAGTTTCCTTAACTAGGGTTAAGGGTGTTGGAGTATGTGTTCCCGACAATGATGCGATCACAATTGTCGATCATGATGATCACATGATTAAATCTCATATTTAAGAATACAAGAGAGAAAGTAATATTTTACATTCAACTGGTCCACACATATCGGTAATGATTGGCTGACTAGTGTTTGACCTTACTGTCGTACGACGGTGGTGACCAGTTGATCCCCTAATGTCATACCTATAGGGTAATGCTCTTAATTGATTATTTAATTAATCGTATGCTGATACGGGTTGATTAAATTCCTTAAAATTGATGAATGATTTTGTGAGTAAAATTATGTGTCTTATTGTATTTTGATTAAATAAGATCCGGTCTAAGTAATCGAATTGTTTTATTACTTGGATTAATTTATTGTTTATGAAACAATTAAAAACAGAATGAATAATTTATTATAAATACAAGTTGTTGTAGTTTATAATTATATGACCCATTTTTGGTACAAGTAATCAAGAATTACTAATTGAATTTTGTATGTGACATATTTTATTAATAGGTTGATTTTTAATATGTTAAAAATACACTATAGTGTTACATGTCATGTAACATGTCACACATGATAAAATTGACAAATGACAAAATAAAATGGACCTTCTATTTTATGGTTGTGCCGAAAATTGGAGGGAGTATTAGAGTTTATATTGTGTTGTTTATTTTAATGGGAAACACAATGATTATACTCTTTATATAGCCATGCATTCCTAATTTTTCTTGGGTAGAATGTGAAGCTCATGCATTGGCCCTCTTCCCTCCCCCCAACCGGTTTTATGCATAGAAAAGACAAGGGCTTTTGTTTTATTATTCATATCTTTACTACCTAAGTTTTCTAGTGTAAAAAAATCATTTTTTTTATTCTCTACTTTTGTGAAGAATTTTAAGAAAATAAAACCTCACAAAAATACTCCCTCTTGGATCGAAATATTCAAGAGTAAAATACAAATTATTTTGTGTCAATTTTTAAGGTAGTTTTTATTAATACTAGTTTCATATTAATTTAAACTATTTTGTGTGTTGCCTTGGTATAAACTTTTGGGAGAGATTCTAATTTGAATCTTAGTTCATCCATTGATGGAAAGCTCAAGAACTAACAAGTAGGAGATCTTGTTGGTGCCCAATAAATCCGAAACACCAATGTAAGAAGTGACGATTTCTTCTCCAATCTTGTTTTTAGTTTGCATGCATAAGATCTAGTTATTATTTTATGAATAAATAATCACATTTGTATGAAATGTATAGAAATGGAATTTATGAATCCCAACAAGTGGTATCATGAGCCTTAGGTTGTTTACATGCAAATCGGTTTATTGTTTTTCCGAGTTAATCTTATTAACAAATAAAACTTGTAATTTTGTGTTTATTATGAGGTATCACGAAATCACTTTGCATGTTAAAGTTTCTGGTCCTAAAATGTATTTGAGATATTTTGGTTCATTTATGGATTTTATTGTTCATTTTATATATTATTGGCATTAAAATGTGATTTTTATGAGAAAAAATGTCATTTTTGGACGAAAAATAGCTAAACTTTGAACTTTTCAATGGTTTTTGGATATATTTTCACATATATTATATACTGATGGCCTGTAAATTTTCATGTTAAAATAAGTTGTTTTGCTCGAAATGGGAACTTTATAAGTTAAAATCGTATTTAAATGGGTAAATAGGTTAATATGAGTTATATTTCGAATTTAATCATGAAAATTTAGTATGTTTTCAAATGTAATTTTAAAATATGTGTGTAAAAATTTTGCCTATAGTGAAGTCTTTTTGCATGATTTATGAATTTTTGATGAAAAATCACATAAATAGTGACTATAATTAGTTATAATGCTAAAACATATTTCATGACTAAAGAAAAATGTCACATATTGCATTTTATAATATATTTCAGATCTAAAATTGAAAAGTTGATAAAAATAAATTTTCTCATATTTTAATGGTCATATTCGTTAAAACCGATAAACCGCAACATTGTTTTTCCCGATTTTTTTTCGAAATATTTAACCTAAGTTTTGGATATTATGAGTTTCATGGTATTTTTCCAGAATGTTCATGAGCTTAAATTTCAAATTTTGGAATTATTTGAAATTTTTATAATTTTAATTTGAAGTTTATAGCATAATTTTGTATTTTGGTCCATAATGAACAATATTAAGAAGTCAAGTTGAGTTATTGTCAAAATATTAGTGAAGACTAAGTTTTGAGTCCTAAGATGGTTAGGGTAATTAACTTGAACATAAATATGAATTTATGAGACATTTTGTGATTTTAACAAGTTATAATCACGCAAATCCATAAAAACCGATAACTTATACGATATTGGCTCTTAAAAGGCGATTTAGCATAAAATGAAGCATGTTCATACATATTATAATGCTGCATTTTATTTATGATTGTCATATTTATATTTTATAAAAATTTTGGAATTATGTAATTTTACTTAGTATGGCCTTAGTTTTTAATTGGTATTACCCGAAATGTATGGGAATATCGATTCAGTTGTAATTATTGTGATCTCGTATCACCGTTTTGTAATTTAATATATTTAATTTTTATTACAAATGTATTATATGAAATTATGTAATTTTTATTTATTATTTGTAATTTTCCCGGAGTTTCCATGAAGACGGTGTTACCTCGAGATGCGTACCAAGACCGAAGATCAAGGGACCAAAGAAGTTGGTTTCCGAATTTGTAATAGTTTATTATATTTACTTTTTTAGGAAGGCCATACTAGGATTTTATTTTATTCTTTGCATTTTATTTAAATGTTGCATGCATCGCTAAATCGCCATAACTAAACATGCATTTTAAATCGAGTTTATCGACCGTGTCAGTTACAATTATCGTAGTTCACCGCTTTAGTTCACTTAAAACGTGATAGATAATAAATTGACATGACCTCTCGCTAAATAAACAATTGAGACTTAGCCTTACCAAAAATTAGAAACCATGAAAACCTATTTCGTGAGGGAGTGCGCTCTGCCAAACCGGGGTACAAACCTAGTTACGTAGGGGAAGTGGGTGATAAATGTCTATCCACCGAATTTATGTTGATGAGGGTTGTATCGCCAAAGCGTGCCCAAGTTAATGTGAATTTGGATCATGGACACATTTATTCGAAATTGGGTTGAACTCAACAAAAGTATTCTCGGCCATAGCCGGATGTGTTTTGGGCTAAAGATAAATATTAATGTAATTTTATCAACCAAGAGTTCTAAAAGTAGAATCGATTAAAGAGTTAATCCACCGAGTTATATTGATGAGGGTTGTATCGCCAAAGCGTGCCCAAGTTAATATGAATTTGGATCTTGGAATCATTTATAATAGTTGGGTAGAGGTCACTATATAAATGCTCATATCTTGTTAAATTATTTACAAGTATTATTATAACGATAAATGTTTTGTTTTCATTATTCCATTAATCATATTGTTCTAATTCTTTACCTCAAATTATACCATATCATTTCGATTTTAATTCAAATCTCCATTAAAACATCGTAACTAAAAATATGAATTTTCTTCTAAAACCTCGTGATATCCATTGGAAGGATCTCTTGTGAAGAATATAGATGAAAGTTATTCATGATCAAAAGGGTTTTGAATTCTTGACTAACATACCTACTTGAAATGGATTATTTCTCATGTGCTTAATTGAGTTAAGTATTTTAAAACGGTAAATCATTTTGGTAACTAGATTTGTTGGAAATTAAAATTGACCAAAATACCGCAACCACTTCAATGAAAATTTTAAGACTAAACAAATGAATTGAAGAGTAGTCTTCATGAAATTCAATTTTGCTTCTCTAAGCAAAAACTCATTGAAATGAATGGGAGAATTCTCTTAACCGTTAAGAAAAGGACGAGGTTCAAAGAAGTAAAATTAGAATGGAATTGATACAAGGTAATGTTAAAAGTAATTTATTGAGAATAACGATACTAAACCTATCAATCCCGACCGATATAGTTTCTATTTTCATAATTGTTGGTTGCTAGAACGGAAACTACCCCAAATTATTGAAGAATCAGTAAGTTAGTTGTGGGACATCTAATGAGACTTTCTTCTCTAAATATTTATTTGATTAACATAAGTTTTGCTAATACTACGTCGCCATTAGTAGAAACCGGTGGTGGTTTTCATCATTGTATTCGATACATAAGAAGATTATGATATGACGACTAGCATCAAATAATGTCTAGAGATAGAGTCATTGTGTATTCAATCTAGTTTTTGGATTTAAAGTTGTAATTAATTATGACTATTAAGTGCATAAACTCTGAATAAGAATATAATCTTGTTAAGATACAAAAGAGGTTTCACTTTTGTGACCCTATACACCATGATTTGATGTATGGCTAGCCCATTATCAAGGTGGTTATATTCTAAACCAAACTAGAATGATATATCGTGTAGATGATGCAAGACTCAAATTGGTAACCCAAGATTAAACCTTAAATTCTGGAATGATGAACGCAAAGAGTTATCGAGTACTCTTAGAACCATTAGATTGTTAATCTTATGGTATATGCGTATCTTGTATTCAAAAATAGATGTCTCGTGCCTTTTGGTTGAAAAAGAGATCGAGAATGTAAATCATTGATACAGAATAGGTTGATCATTTTCTTTTACCAACGATTTAAGTTGACATTAATGTGTTCACTTAATAAGGTAAATAGAGAAATCTTTGAAGAAGTTCAAAGAGTTCCAGGAATCACGATTTAGTCATGATGGGATTATCAAAGTGAAGACTTTGATATAAGCCAAAGGAAATGTGATATAGTATCACAAGTTAATCTCTCTTGGCACGCATTATGGGATAATGTGTGGTTGGATAAAGAAATCAAACGCTATTCGATATGGTTTGGACTTCAATCAAGTTACTTTGAGTTACTTGATCCTTTTGGGGATTTTATCATTTTGTCTAAATTATTTTTCCACTAAATCTTAAACGATTCATATGAGATATGAAAAATGGTAGAGTACCATGCTTGTAAGTTTTCAAAAGAAACAAATGCTCATTTTTCCTTACTATAATCACGAGTACAACAGATTTATGGCTCGTGAAGCTATCTTTCTAGAATACAAGTTTATTTCTAGAAGACAGAGTGGGAAAAAATATTCAAGAGCCACAAAAGAATGTTATGTCACAAGAAACTGGTCTTTCTTGGCTACATGAGATGTTTTGTGTAAGACTTTTTTTTCTTCAAAACCTAGGAGGTTAAATTCATCACTTGTTGAAGATAATGAATTCATGTTACTTTTAAGAAAGTAAAGAGCTTACAACTTACAAATAAATTGCTCGATTCAAGTTACTTCTAGAAAGTAATGAATATATGACTTACATGAGAGTGTTTAAGTGACAACTCAATACAAGGCTTAGAGCCATGAAAATCCGAAATAAACTCCAAGTGAATTGTTAGATATCAAAGCTTGATTGGTGGCAAAGGGTTTTGCACTAGTTTAAATGCTTAAGTCTATTTGGATATTCTTAGGGATTGTGTTTCATTATGAGATATATAGCGAGTGAATCTAAAACCCACTTCTTCAATTAGAAGGAATGTATTCAATACATGTCTTGAGTTTTGTAGATTCTTGCAATCCTAAGATAATGTGAAACTTAAGAGAGGGTCTTAAGTAGGACATCAATGAGTTGGAATCAATGTTTTGATCATGTTATAAAACTTTTCTCGATAGGTTGAGAAGTTGTGTTTATACATGAAGTTTAGCGGGAGTTACGGAAATTTTAATTAGTCTTATATGTTGATGACATATTGATCATTGGGAATGATTTAAGACTTTTGGAGTAATATAATACATCTTTAGTATCCAGATTAATGTAGATAAATCCACATGATATTAGCGCCAAATAAGAAGTCTGATGTTGATAAGATTCATGATTAGTTCAATCGAGTGGAACATATTTGATTGATTCCATTTGCTTTCGCTGCCGGATCAATTAATGAGTAATGATGTATAACGCTTCATATAGTTTGAGTATGATGAATTGTTTCAAATCGAATTTAAGTAATAGTTACCTAGTAGCCATATAGATTATCCTTAAGTGCTTGAGGAAGCATTAAGGATGTAAAGTTAAGTGTTTTGATGCAATTCACTAATTTGTGTAAGGGCTTACACTAATGACTGTTGAGATTGTATAAGGTTTCGGACAAAAACCGTATTCAAAACACCTATAGATGGTTAAGGAACCATTATGGCTATGTTATTTATGAAATGGATTTGTTAGAATCGTTCTAGGTAATAAAGAACAATGAGAGATGCTTACAACGGAAATTGAGTACACTTGCAGTCATGCGATGTGCGAGAGGGATGGGCCCCGCACACTGTGAAAAATAGTGGGAGCTATTCTATGATTAGAGAGCTTCTGTCTAGATTGAATCTAGACACGTACTCAGAAAGTTTTGTAATGCAAATGTATACATTAAAAAGGAAAACAAGTATGTAGTGAGATTGAGTAAGGTACAAGAAGTTGATATAACCTACTAACCAAAGCCTTCTCATAGGCTTAACATGATAAGTCATGTCATTTCAATTGGATTGAGATGAACAACTACATACATGATCAAATTGGATTATAAGAATATCAAGTAGTAATCAGGTATTGACTATTCATATGTGATAATCACATTTGTAGTTCGAGTTTTTAATCTAAAAACTCCTTTTATACTTTGTTACATCCAAACGGGTTGTAGAAACAATTGAACCCCGTTAAAGTGAACCCGGATTAACATAGTATTCGCCCATAATCACTTATATGAGATGACGTCTCGAAGTGACTAGAGTGTGATGCGATTGATGGCAAGTTCAAGTGCCATAGAGTCATGTGAGATGACTAGTCGATCACATAGGCAGACTGTTAGGAACACTTTGTCGAGCCTTATGACCGCTTATAGAATTCTGGAAAATTTATATAGCCTGGTCGTGGCGAGAGCTACTATAGTATTCTAATGAGTCGATTCTTTTAACTAAAGACTGTTCGCCTAAGGTGGCACAGTTTTAGATTAACTTTGATTTATGTTACTGAGACCTTCGTAAATGGGGTCAAATGGGCATATTTTGGGTTATGATGGTTGTGGCTAGTCGAAGGGAATAGTGCGATAGGAATTGTCCACTCCTTGTCAGGGTAAAACAATATCTCAGGGCCACTCGAGGAGTAACAATATCTCCAGATCGAGGAAACCACTCTCAATATGATCACTTGCAATTACGACCCGAAAGACACCTTGCATTGAGTGGGATATAGTAATAGGACAAGAGAATTGGTGACTCACACTTGTCGAGGACAAGTGAGAGATTGTTGGAGTATGTGTCCCTGACAATGACGCGATCACAATTGTCGATCATGATGATCACATGTTTAAATCTCATATTTAAGAATACAAGAGGGAAAGTAATATTTTACAGTCAACTGGTCCACACATATCGGTAATGATTGGCTGACTAGAGTTTGACATTACTGTCGTACGACGGTGGTGACCAGTTGATCCCCTAAGGTCATAACTATAGGGTAATGCTCTTAATTGATTATTTAATTAATCGTATGCTGATACGGGTTGATTAAATTCCTTAAAATTGACGAGTGATTTTGTTAGTAAAATTACGTGTCTTATTGTAATTTGATTAAATAAGATCCGGTCTAAGTAATCGAATTGTTTTATTACTTGGATTAATTTATTATTTATGAAACAATTAAAAATAGAATGTATAATTTATTATAAATATAAGTTGTTGTAGTTTATAATTATATGACCCATTTTTGGTACAAGTAATCAAGAATTACTAATTGAATTTTGTATGTGACATATTTTATTAATATGTTGATTTTTAATATGTTAAAAATACACTATAGTGTTACATGTCATGTAACATGTCACACATGACAAACTTGACAAATGACAAAATAAAATGGACCTTCCATTTTATGGTTGTGCCGAAAATTGGAGGGAGTATTAGAGTTTATATTGTGTTGTTTATTTTAATGGGAAACACAATGATTATACTCTATATATAGCCATGCATACCTAATTTTCCTTGTGTAGAATGTGAAGCTCATGCATTGACCCTCTTCCCTCCCCCCAACCGGTTTTATGAATAGAAAAGACAAGGGCTTTTCTTTTATTATTCATATCTTTACTACCTAAGTTTTTTAGTGTAAGAAATTTTTTTTTTATTCTCTACTTTTGTGAAGAATTTTAGAGAAATAAAACCTAACAAAAATACTCCCTCTTGGACCGAAATACTCAAGAGTAAAATACAAATTATTTTGTGTCAATTTTTAAGGTAGTTTTTATTAATACTAGTTTCATATTAATTTAAACTATTAAGGGTGTTGCCTTGGTATAAAATTTTGGGAGAGATTCTAATTTGAATCTTAGTTCATTTATTGTTGGAAAGCTCAAGAACTAACAAGTAGGAGATCTTGTTGGTGCCCAATAAATCCGAAACACCAATGTAAGAAGTGACGATTTTTTCTCTAATATTGTTTTTAGTTTGCATGCATAAGATCTAGTTATTATTTTATGACTAAATAATAACATTTGTATGAAATGTATAGAAATGGAATTTATGAATCCCAACAAAGGGGGAATTAGGAGAAACCAACATGGGGATTGATTCATGCTTAATCTACTATGTTTTAATAATTAGTTTGCTTGCTTGTTGTGATTTCAACTTATGCACATGTTATGTTTGATGAAATGCGAGCCTATGAATCCTTGCATTTTTTACCTATCACTTACCTTTTCAATGAGACTTGTAAGACATAAACCAATTCGAGTCGCATTAGACCATGCATATAGTTGGATAGGGAGGATTAAGTCGACTTGTAGGTGTTGTACAATTTAATAGATTCGGCTCCGGGACCCAAACCTTCCTAGGGACTGTAAGATATACACTAACTCGATCCCATCACAACAATATTTGCTTGCATCTAGCAGAAAATATGTTTGTATGATCAAATCCCATGAATTTCCTATGAACCCATGACACCCTAGTACTTTTAATCAATTGTTTACATCTCATTTTAATCATCTTGCTTGCTTTCATTATTTTGTTTGCATTGTTATTTAGTTTAGTTGATCTCCTACCTCAACCCAAATTGTGACACCCTTAAACACAACCACTTGCAATCGAAAATCCTACATCAATACCCATCCCTTGGGATCCGACCTTTACTTACCTCTTTAGTAAAAGTAGAGTAGTTTGTGAAGTTATAAATATTGTTTTGGTCTAGGTAACTCTTAACGAGAAGTAACCGAAATCCATACACCTACCAAAAATGGCGCCGTTGCCGGGTACGGTGTTAACTTGATTTGATTTTCTTTGATTGTTTTTAGTTGTATCTTTCTTTACCTTGGGGAAGTCAAACTCCTCAAGGGTTTTTCTAATTGTTTTCAAGTTGTTTGATATTTTGCATGTCTAGGAGATCAAAATGTAACTTGTTACCCATTGATCTTGAAATTGAAAGAACTTTGACCAACAATAGAAGACTTGCTAGAAATACTTTGAGAGGTATTGGTGAGATTGTGGACATTCAACCAAATAACATTGAGTTCATCAACCCTTTTGCAAGAGGAGAGGATAACCCAACACATAACCAACCACAAAATCAACCCACAATGCCTAAATTCTCATCACATTCCATACCAACCGAGGAGAACCTACCAAATGGTACTCCCACACCACAACATTTAACCGGTAATTTCATTGCAAAATCCGCATTTATACAATTAGTTGAGGGAAGTAAATTTGGGGGGATGCCTAGTGAAGAACCTCATTCTCATATGGAGACTTTTTTTGACTATTGTGATGCGATTTCTCAAACCGTAGTTACTCAATACCAAATTCGATGGGTGTTATTTTCTTTTGCTTTGATTTGTTCCGCGAAGCAATGGTTAAAGAGCCTAGATAAGGCTACTCTTGGTATTCACTCTTGGAAGAAATTGGCACTTGCTTTGTACAAGAAATTCTATCCTCCGGAGAAGACTAACATGTTGAGAGCCCAAATCACCGGGTTCAAACAAATGGATGAGGAATCTTTGTATGAAGCATGGGAGAGATTCAAGGATACTTGCCGATCTTGTCCACATCATGGACTTAGCGAGTGGTTCCTTGTACAACAATTTTGGAATGGTCTATATGAAGACTCCCAAAACATTCTCAATATGGGATCAAATGGTATGTTTACCGAAGTTGATGATAATCAAACATGGAACAAGATTGAGGAAATGGCGGTCCATAACTCACAATATAGTAGACCTCGTATGGCTACTAGAGGAGGAAAGTATGAAGTGGACTCTATTACTCAATTGGGTGCTCAACTTAGTGCTCATATTGATACCATTAATTTGAAGTTTGAAAAGGGTATGGCTAAGCTTGAAGAAGCCTCCAAATCACCTAAGCAACATGTTAATGCCATGGTGGCATCTTCATCAATTCCAAATGGAGTATGTGAGAGTTGTGGAACTTTGGGACATGACCAAAGTGAATGTAGGGGAACAAGTGAACAAGTGAACGCTTTCCAAGCATACAAGAGTGGTACCCATTATTCCAACTATTACAATGAAAACACCAAATTCCATCCCAACCTCTCATACAAAAGCCAAAATGTTCAAAACCCTCAAACAACATACACCCCACCTCCAATGAGAAACCAAGCTCAAAGACCCTTTTACAATCAAAACCAAAGTTATCAAAACCAAACTCCATACAATCAAACAAATGACCAAGGTTTTTATGTTCAAAAAGCGGTCCTCCAAATGCAAAAGAACCAACAAGAATTTTTCATTCAAATGCAAAAGGATAGCCAAGCAAAAGACATCACCATTAACAACATACTAGCTTACACAGAGATGTTGGAGACCCAAATGTCTAAATTGGCATCTTCAAGTTCACAAAGACAAAAGGGCCAATTACCACCTCAAGGTAATCCCCCAAGACAAGAATCGGTGAGTGCCATCCATTTGAGGAGTGGTAAAAGGTATGAAGGGCCGAAGAGGCCCGTTGATGAAGATGTTGTGAGTGCTAGGGACAAGGAAAGAGTTGTTGAAAACTCTAAAGAAGAAGAACCCACCATTCAAGAAGTTTCAAAGGAGAATGAAGAGAAGGCTAAAGAGAAAGAACCTATTGTGATTCGACTTCCATTTGCAAGTCGTCAAGCTAAGCCTATGTTTGATGAACAACTTGGGAAGTTTATGGAGATTGTAAAGAACTTGGAAGTCTCAATTCCATTTACGGAATTAATCAATCACGTTCTGGCTTATGCGAAATACATGAAAGATATTCTTACAAAGAATAAATCCATCCGAAAACTTGAGACTAATTCTTTCACTATGGTGAGTAGTGCCATCCTACAAGGAAGTTCACCTCAAAAACAAAAGGATCCGGGAAGCTTCTCTATTCCATGTACCATTGGCGACACCACAATCAACAAAGCTCTATGTGACATTGGGGCAAGTGTGAGTGTCATGCCATATTTGGTGTGCAAAAGGTTAGGAATGGGAGAGATTAAGTGCACTAATATCACGCTTCAAATAGCGGATCGATCAACAAAGACACCTTTAGGGGTATGGGGAAGATGTGCCGGAAAGAATTGGCAAGTTCTTCATTCCGGTGGACTTTGTTATTGTTGATATGGAGGAAGAATCCAACATTCCTATCATTTTAGGAAGACCTTTCTTACACACCTTGGGAGCGGTGATTGACGTGAAACATGGAGAACTCACCCTTAAAGTGGAAGATGAAACAATCACTTTTAATCTTGACAAGACAATGAGAGCTCCCCGATTACATGAGCCGTGTTTCATGGTTGATCATTATAGCCGAGAAAGTGATAAGAAGAAGTTGGCATCTCAATGCAAAGAACAAGCTATGGGTAAAGAATCACGACCCATATGGGAGAAGAAAATGGGTAACCTCCAACATGCTCCGTCAAAGGAACAAGAATGTTTCAACAAGAATGAGAGCTCGAATAGCTCACCACCGCTCATGACAAGAGAAGAGGAAGGCCTCATTGGCCATAATGACAAGAGGAATAAGGAGTTATTCTCATCAACTCGTGATATTATTGGGGAACAAGTAGATGAAGTATGCGGTCTTTGGGATGATGAATTTGAGGGGATATTCAATCCCTATATCGGTAATGCTATGGCCCAAGACCACAATGAAGCACAACAAGTGCAAAGGTCTATTGAAGATCTTTATCATGACAATGAACAAGCTTTCGACTACTTCTTCAAGGTGTTGAGCAACATCAACAACACCTTGGCTATGCCCCCTTGACATCTCATTTATGGATGAGAGCTTGGTGGAGTCCTCCCTAAACCACCATTTGTAAATATTCTAACCCCTTAACTTGCATTTTACTTATTGTATTGCATTTTTGTCAATTTTAGATTTATATTTTTATGCCTTGATCAAGATTTTCATCATTTTGAGAGAAAGTGAGGGAGGGACTTATGTGATTATTGATGTGTAGTGTTTTGACATAGTGTGAGGATAGCAATTGCCTAGGCTATCAAAGCCTTCGCAATGCCCCCACAATGAAGACCAAAGGAATGAAGAGTAAATGACACGGGTTATGAAATACCCACGTATAGAACTCTATTCGTGTGGTAAAGGGAAGATTCGAGCGTCCCGACCCAGAACCCGCTCGTCATGAAGATAATCCGAGCATCCTGGTGAGAAGACGCTCGTCCTGGGAGAGCTGGAAAAAGAAATCTTTGGACTGACTAAGAATCCGAGCGTCCCGTGGAAAATCCGCTCGTCTCAGTTAGGACGCTCGTCCCACAAAGAATCCGCTCGTCCTACTGCTGGTAAAATTTGGGATTTCTCCCTGACAAGAAATCCAAGCGTCTTCATAGCAATCCGCTCGTCCTACTTCAAAAGTCGCTCGTCTTTCTCAAAAGACGCTCGTCCCAGAACGTCTAGAATCCGAGCGTCCCGTGGAGAATCCGCTCATCTCCCCTCTGAAATTCAAATACAACGGGATTAAAACCCCCCTTTCCCAATTCATTTTACTCATTCATAACACAAACACATCTCCAAAACCCTCAATCCCTCCATCCACAAAAATCAAATTTCTCAACCAAATTCACCCAAATTAATTCCAAGCTCCCTCAAAATTCAAACAAATCACTCCTTTGTCAACAACAAGCAATTAAAACACCAAAATCTTCAAAGTTTGAATTGATTTTTAGGATACAAGGCAAAATTCAACTATCCTAAATCGATTTGGGTCTTATTGGAATTTGAAGAAATCAAGCTTATCTTTAGTGTTACTACATAAATGAGAACATGGCAAGAACAAAAGGTGGAAGCAAGGCACCCCCAAAGAAGAACCTTTCCAAAAGACAACAAGATCTTCAAGCTCTTCAAGCATCTAAGGCATTGGTGGTTCAAAATGCAAGGATGGAAATTCAAGAGTCTATTCCTCCTATGGAAGCTACTACTTCTACTCCGGTTGTTGAACAACTAGATGATTATCCGGAGATAATTTTCACTTCCGACTCTCATAGGGAGAAATTTGTTTCCTTTGCTAAGAAATCTATTTTACCAAACAAATTCATATGCCAAGAGACCTTGTCAAAATTGGGTGTCTTAGAACAAATCAAGACCTTTTTCGAGTCCATGGGGTTGAGTACTTTGTTTGATATGCAAGAGTTGACTTACTCATCCCTCACCTTAGAATTCTTAAGCTCTTTGAAATTTACCAAGGTGAAGACCCGAACAAATATTGAATTCCGTCTCGAGAATATTGATAGGAAATTATCTTTTCGCGAGTTTGGTGAAATTTTTGGCCTTAGCAATGACCCGAATTACACGAAGAAACCTACCAAGTATGATCCCGCTCCCCTATGGAAGGCTATTACCGGGAGAGAGTTTACATCTTACCTGATTGTCGTGCTCTTTTTGTCCATCATCCGGACATAAGGGTATGGCACAAGGTTGTTGGGCATACTTTGATTGCTAGGAAGGGAAGGCACCATTTCACCGAACTTGACTTTATTTATCTCGAGTCGACCTTGAAAATTGGAAGAGAGTTCACCAAAAAGTACAACATTCTTCAACTTTTGATTGAGAGGTAGCTCAAAGTCGATCATGGCAAAGAAGGCACGGCCTTTATTGTTAATAGAGGTTTGGTAACTTATTTGGTAAAACACTTTAACCGGAACTTCAACAAGGATAGCACCTATAAACCGGTTAAGGGAGGCCATATCATTGATCTAGCCACCATGGTTCAAAAATTCAAATGGATCACGAATGATACTCTTGATGACAAATTTGGGTGGTTAACAAAAGATGCTAAATCCTTCACATTGCCAGCAAGATTTGCCCATTAAATGTTCATAGTCCAAACTACTTCCTCCCACTCTCCGAGGAAGCCGAGTTTATTATACAACACCAAGGGGAAGACATTGCTGAGCCCTACTCCTCCATTATCACCCCACCTTACCCATTCACCTACCATGAATTTCAATCTGAAAATGTTAATGCGGGGAATGAATACTTAACTCTCTTGATGAAATAAATGCACAAGCAAGCTTATGAGGATACAATCAATGCTTATAAAGCACAATATCCGCCTCTCCTACATCTTGCTAGGTAAGGACTTCTTTACCCATCTTGTCCTTTGCCTAGTTGGGCAGATAAGGAAATCTTCATTCCTAGTGCTTCTAGAGGTGGTAGCTTGGGTGAAGAGGAGATGGTTGTTGTTGAGAGTGGTGCACAAGAAGGTGAAGAAAATGAAGATAATGATGAACAAGAAGAAGAGGGTAGTGAGTAAGAAGAGGGAAGTTCAAGTGCAAGTGATGATAACTCAGAATCTATGGAGGTTGATTCTAGTGAAGAGGTTCATGATGACGGAGATGATAGTGATGACGCCATAGGCGAAGATTGAGGTTCGTTTATTTCTCTTGTTTTTCGTATAATTTGCATCTTGATCATAATTTGAGTCCTAGCATCAACTAGAGGATTCACACCTCAGTCACATTGAGGTGTTTCTTTTATTGTTTCCACATTCAAAATCCAAAATGACAAATGTAGTTTCATGCATAGCATCCTTATGCATGAACTCCTCCAATTTTTGACACTAGAAATAGTGTGTATTTTGGTTTGGGGAAATTTATGCATATGCATTGGGAGCTAATCTAAATTATGCTCTCCAAAATAAAAAAAAATCATGCATCATGCATAGCTTAGTTTGCATTCACTCTTGTTTATATGTTATATAGTTTGCATTTAGCTTAGAAATCATGCATTTTCATATAGATTGCATAATTTCCTATCGTATTGGCCATTGAGGACAATGCCCATACTAGTGTGGGGATGGGAAATTCTAACATGACTTTTTAAACAAAAATGATAAAAATTGAAAATTTTTGAAAAATACAAAAACATGTCTTTCTATTTCATTAATCACAAAACCCATAAAAATTTGAAAAATTCAAAAATCCAAAAACATGTTCATTTCTTTTGTAGTGTAGTCTTGTATATATTGTTTTGTATATATTGTGTTTGTTTATCCTTTTTCACATTGATCGACTACGCCACATCCGAGACTTGAGGATATTGAAGACCGCTTGGTATGATATTTCCAATCTCCTTTTTCCTCTTTATGTTAATGACTATATGGCTTTATTTTGATTGATGTGGTATAAACAATGTGAATTTAGGATTGCATTTAGATTATTTTGCATACTAGTTGATAGAAGCATACGCATTAGGTTGTATATATGTTAGTTGCATCATGGCATATAGTTTCACTTAGGAAAATTTTTGTGAAAGCATCTATTTGGGAAGCTTGACAAGTGTATATAAGGCCCTTGTAGATACTTTTTCTTCTTAAGACTTTGCTCATTAGAATGCTTGTAAAACACCCTAGGACGTGTCATGCTAGTATCCTTTGACCCATGGATTAAGGCCTAGTCAAGAGTACCTTGTGGTGTGGTAACTCCTTGGCTACCGTTTATTCCAAGGTGACCCTTGAAACCATGCAACCATCCATCATCCAAATTCTACCGCATTTTGTCATCAAAGGGAATGGCCACAAAAATTGTTCAAATTTGAGTTCAAGAAATGAAAAGAAAAGAAAAAGTTTGCAATTGCATCAAAAGAAAAGAGGAGTAACAAAAATAGACTCCTAATGCTTCAAAAATAAGCACCCTCCCTACAAATGGGGTAGCTTTGAAAATGTTCAAAAAGAAATGCAAAAAGTTGAAAAATTGGCAAGTGTTGAAAATGCCAAACATCAAAGAAATGGCAAAAAAAAAATGTTCTCAAAATGTCAAATGCCACAAGAAATTGGGGGAAAAAACAACAACAAAAAGCAAACTCCCATATGAAACTCAAATTCTATTGATCCCTTTTCCATCGTATCCACTTTTGCGCATGGTAGAGAGGAGACGACCCTTCTTCTTGTCTAGGCAAGAAGGGGAATTCCGAGATCCTCCAGTATTTCTAACACCATAGGGAGTCTATTCTTGACAAAAGAATTTAACGATTGAGGACAAAGGTACCCTAGCTTGACACAACTTGGAGGTGATTTATTGGTATCCTTCTGGGCTTAGTAGTTTGAAGAAACCGTATCTATGATGGAATATGTACCCTTAGATTGCTTCCCTTTTAGATAATTTCTGCCACTTAGATGAGGAAAGTGGCTATTCATTTTTGTAGATGCATCCATTACTTGTTTTGTGTGCTTTAATGCTTGGATGTATCGCCATTTTGGCAAGCCCTACCTTGCCTTGCAAGAAGGCATCCTACCTCATGGTTGTCTTATTATGAATTGAAAGGGCGGAGTGAGACCGCTAATTGTCTCACATCGGCTATATTAGTAGGTTAGTTTGAATAAGGGTCCTAGTTTTTGTCACCTCTTTACTTGGGACGATCAAAGATTCGGTTTGGGGATATTTGATGTGACTCATATTTGAGCATATTTAGTCCCCGAATTAGGCTTGTTCCTATGCTTTTTAGTGCATAATTAGGTCATTTACTACCTTTAATTTCTCGTTTTGCATATTCTTTGAGGTTTTGTTCCCTTGGTAGGAAAAGAGTGCAAACCTTGCATTTTCATGGCAAAATGGAGCTAAATTGATCGAATTCAATGACCAAGCATCAAAGTGAAGACAATACTATAAGGCCTACGAAGATAATAAAGTAGATTGGGCAATCATGAAAGGATCCTTGCATCTCCTACAAGATCCCCGAGGATTGTTGAGGAAAGAAAAGAAGAGAAATGACTGTGAAGGAATCCGAGCGTCTCCCTGCCCAGGACGAGCGTCTCCCTGCTATAATCCGAGCGTTCCGATGCCAAGACGCTCATCTTGAGGCCAAATGATCCGAGCGTCCCTCCCACAATCCGCTCGGATCCCCATGCAGAACCAACTGTCCCTGCTGCCTAGACGCTCGGGACGAGCATATCTTCTGGAGACTTCCAAAAGGGAGATGAGCATCTCCTGGTAGAGGAGCACTTCCTCAACTTTTCTTAAGGGTCTTAATAGTCATTTAAGCCATTAGTAACCCTAATCCTTGTACCTAATCTCTAGTATAAATACCCCATTGTACTACCTAGATTAGCATGTCATCTTAATAAGATCTTAATCTTATCTTAATCAAGTCTTAATACTCTCTTAATCTTATAATCAATTCTTAATTTAGCATTAATACAAATCTCATTTCTTAATCATTCCTTAATTTCTCTATTGTTCATCATTTATTTTGGGTAATTAGAAGATTATTTGGGTTTATTTGGAGGATTGACAACCTTCCATCAATCATCAAGTACTTCTATTATTCTTTGCTTTATTATTTGGAATCATCTTTATAGGTATAATTCTCTCTTAATCCTTTTTAATTATTGTTAATCATCTTCATTTGTTCATCATGTTTTGCCTTGCTAGTATGATTGAGAACCTTGTTAGCATGTTAAACATGATAATGAGTGAGTAGTTTCCTTAACTAGGGTTATGGTGGAATTAGGGGAAACCAACATGGGGATTGATTCATACTTAATATAATATGTTTTCATAATTAGTTTGCTTGTTTGTTGTGATTTCAACTTATGCACATGTTATGTTTGATGAAATGCAAGCCTATGAATCCTTGCATTTTTTACCCATTACTTACCTTTTCAATGAGACTTGTATGACATAAACCAACTCGAGTCTCATTAGACCACGCATATAGTTGGATAGGGAGGATTAAGTTGACTTGTAGGTGTTGTACAATCTAATCGATTCGGTACGAGACCCAAACCTTCCTAGGGATTGTAAGATATACACTAACTCGATCCCATCACAATAATAATTGCTTGCATCTAGCAGAAAATATGTTTGTATGATCAAATCCCATAAATCCCCTATGAACCCATGACACCCTAGTACTTTTAATCAATTGTTTACATCTCATTTTAATCATCTTGCTTGCTTTCATTATTTTGTTTGCATAGTTATTTAGTTTAGTTGATTTCCTACCTCAACCCAAATTATGACACCCTTAGATACAACCACTTGCAATCAAAAATCCTACATCAATATATACCCGTCCCTTGGGATCCGACCTTTACTTACCTCTTTACTAAAAGTAAAGTAGTTTGTGAAGTTATAAAAATTGTTTTGGTCTAGGTAACTCTTAACGACAAGTAGCCGAAATCCATACACCGACAAGTTTTGTGGAAGTGTGGTGACGTAGAAGAGGAGACTTGGGTGCCGGGGGCTTCCATGCCTGTCAGATACCCTAGTTTGTTTTCATAAGGTAATACCTTTTGCTTTAACTTTCGAGGGCGAAACATTTTAATAGGTGGTGTGATTGTAACACCCGTAATTTTTATAAAATCTATTTTTGGCTTTTATTCACAAATTTATATTTTTAAAATATTTTTATAGAGTATATATATATATATATATATATATATATATATATATATATATATATATATATATATATATATATATATACATATATATATAGTCAATATCATATTTATAGAGTAGTCGAAATTTCTAGACGGTTTCGGTGGTAATAACCGTGTAGTATTTCGTTTGGGCTTAAGTTTCACTTGGGCCTTTCTTTTTCTCTACTATACCCCTTTTTCCACCTACCCTTCTCATAACCCTCCATCTTCTTCCTTTTTTTTTATGAAAATTAAACCCTTAAACCTCCAACACCATTATCAAACCTACTTAACATTCTTACTTCACCATAACTCATTCATTTCTTGACCAAATCCCACCATTTTCGCTCAATTCTCATTCTCTTTTCATTATTCAACTTTCTAAGTAATAAAGATCCTATCTTTCCTCTATTTCGAAAATTCCATCTTTTTAAGATGAGAGTTTTGTGCTAAATGTTTCTCTTATTGTGTCTTAGGTGAAGGAGTTGAGGACCCGGAAGAAGACTCTTACATTATTGATGAGGAACTGGATGAGTGAAGACGCTTTCAAGGTAACTGATGTGACTCATATTTGCACACATTTAGTCCCCTAATTGAACCTATTTTTCATACTATTATAGCGTCTCATAGCCATTTTTCCCGTCAAATGCTTTCTATTTTGCTTTCCTAGTGCATTTCGTATGGTTTGTAGGAAAGAAGATAATAAGGAGGAAATTCCCGTCTTTCTTGCATATTTGGAAGCTTATTGATGATATTAGATGGACTAGTATGAAGAGGAGGCAAGAATGATGACCAAGGATGTAGGAATAAAGAGTATATAGAAGGATCATAGGGTTAAAAAGCAAGGATGACGAGAAGGAAGTCAATGCAATAATAAATTCCTCGGAACCAAACCTAGGGTTACTCCTTTGGCTCTGAAAGTATGCTAGATGGAACGGCGTCAAAAAAAAAGTGATCTAGGCTTTTGAATCACTCCAATAGGAGTCCGGATGAAAAAATGACATCCGTTTTACAATCCGAGCTCAAACAAAGAAGCTGTCCACCAATCCGCTCGTCCCGAGACTGAAGACGCTCGTCCCCCCCTCCAAATCTGCTCGTCTTCCCTTCCTATTATACGAGGGTCCCATGCTCAAGACGCTCGTCTTGAAGCCTTGTAATCCGCTCGTCCCGAGACCAATCCGCTCGGATTCCTTTCCAGTGCAACCGTCTCTTTTCTTGCTCCACTAAAGATGCGCATATTTTTCAAACACTAGCTAAAAGGAGACCGGCATCTATTTTTAGAGGAGCGATTCCCTACCTAACATTTAGCATTGTTATTTACTATTTTACCCTTGCTTAACCTAATGATGCTCTACTATAAATACCCCATTTGTAATAATAAAAAAAGGAAGCTCTCTTAACCAAGCTCTCTTAGTAGGAAATTCTCTTAGATTAGATTAGGAGTAGATTAGAATAGATTAATCTCAATCTCTCCACAAAATTACACATTAATATTTCCTTAATTATTGTTCAAGTTTATTATTCAAGTTTATTATTGGGTAATTGAAGATTATTGGGTTATTATTGGAGAATTGACAACTCTTCATCAATCAATCAAGTTCTCTTCTTTTATTCTTTGCTTTATTATTTGGAATCATCTCAAGTTTGGTATAATTCTTTTACTCTTTACTCTTTATTGTTTATTTCCTCATTCTCTTATCATGTTTACACTTGTTGTGATGATTGACAACATTAATGACATGTTTATCATGATAATAAGTGAGTAGTCTCTTAACTAGGATTAGTGGGTAATTAGGGGAAACCAACATGGGATTAATCATGCTTAATCTAATATGTTTTAATAATTAAATTGCTTGCTTATTGTGATGTCAACCTATGCACATATTATGTTTGATGAAATGCTAAGCCTATGAATCCTCGCATTTTTACCCATCTCATATCTACTCAACAAGACTTGTAAGATATAAACCAACTCGAGTCTTGTTAGACCATGCATAGAAGTTGAATAGGAGGAAATCAAGTCTATTTGTAGGTGTTGTACAATCTAATCGATTCGGCTCCGGGACCCAACTCTTCCTATGAACCGTAAGACATAAACCAACTCGGTTCCTTTACAACATTAATTGCTTGCAACTTTGTAAACATGTTTGTATGATCAACACCATGAATCCCTTATGACCCCATGACATCCTAGTTCTTTTAGTCATTTGTTTACATTTCTTAGTTCATTGTTTGCTTTACTTTATTGCTTGCACTAGTCTAGGACACAACTACAAACTCAAACAAATTGTGACACTAGCATAAATTGAGATAGATAAACTTAGAACCCAAAGCACACCGTCCCAAGGATCGACCTCGACTTACCGCTAACTAGTTGTTTGTTGAGTATTATAAATGTGTTTGATTGGATGTGGGGGACGACATCCACCCATCAAAATGGCGCCGTTGCCGGGGATGGTGCTATGTGATTAAGTTCTTACTTGTTTGTCTATTTTGATTTTGCTTTCACCTTGAGGAACCTGTTCCTCAAGGATTGTTCTTACCATTTTTGTGTAGTTTACATACTTGTAGTTGTTTCCTTGTCTTAGCTATGATGGCTCAAGACTTAGTTCATGGAGTGTGTGATGGATCTTTTGAGTATGACTATGGGTATGGGGAGTTTAAGAAGCAAGTCAATACAAACCTACCTTATTATTTGTACAATGAAAATCCTAACCACTACCCCAAATTTTCCGACCAAAATCACCACATCCAATATCCACAACAACCACCCACTCAATACCCACTCTATAATGGATTTCAATTGCCACAATACAACCACTTTCACACCTACCCACAACAAGAAGATGAACTTATTCAAAATGTGATTCTCAAAATGATGGGAGATCAATAAAACTTCTTCAAACAAATGCTAGAGGAGAGCCAAAAGAGGAACAATGTTCTTCAAGGCATTTTTACCCAAGGTGAGGAATTGGAGATTCAATTTGCCCAAATGAAAGAATCCCAAGCAATAACTCCCCACCGTTCTTTGGACATTGATCATGAATGTGAATTTGAAGTAGTAACCTTTGATATGGAAAATGAGAAGTGGGAAGAGCCAATCTCCTTAAGCTCTTGTGAGTATGAAAGTGTGATATTTGATGAAGAAGACATGAGGTTGAGTAAGCCAACTACTCTTAACCTTTGTGAGTATGAGGGTGTGACTTTTGATGTGGACATTGAGGTGTTGGAGAAAGAGTTGATGAAGAGGAGTGAAACCCCTATCTATGATTCGTATGGAGATAGCGATGATGACAAGCCTATGGAAGAAGCTTATGCGGAATATGTGTCTTGCAATGAAGAAGAGGAATTGAGTGGTGAGATTGCCTCACTTGAGGAGCCCATCCTTGAGAAGTTTGAGGTATACTTCCATGAGGAAGATGAATGTCTCTTTCCTATTGACAATGAAGACCTTTTTGCACCCACCATAGAACCTATGATTGTTGGAGAGGATATGGTGGACCTTCTCCAAAAGGTCAAATCATCATATAAAGAGTACTTGGTGGAGAAGCTCAAGAAAAAACTTGCAAATGAACTTACTTGTGGAGATTTGGCACCCACAATTTCTACTCCTAAGGTATCCGGTCATCAATGTTATGAGAATTCTCCTTCTTCTTTGGAAGGATTGAAAAACCCAAATGCTATCATCACCACTACAAATATGACCTTAAGTAACACTTAATATAGAACGGTCAAGTTAAATGAACGTTCTCTAGAAGGGAAAAAAACACTTATCCGACCTAGGTGTTTTCTATACTTCTATAATAGAGAACACTTATATTCGTAGGGCGTTTTATAAAAGTATAGAGAATGCATATTCAATTTAACAGTTCTCTACTAAATACTAATAAAATAAAATAAAATAAAATAAAATAAATTATTAACAATTATTAATCCCAAGAGTATATGCTTAGAGAATCGTATGATATTTTTGCAGTTATTTCTAACCTTTGACTTCCACTTTCCTCCTTCCCGAATTCCCCTTCTCCACAACTATCACCAATCGCCATGACAGCGACACGGCGACCACCGCGGCAGTTCCTTTTACTCGACATACCTAATAGCCCAAAATACTCGTTATGATTTTTGAGACAGTTTTTTTCATACCAAGCGAAGTCTCCCGTCGCAGATGTTTGCACAACGCCGCACTCAGGTACTTCCCTTGCGCACTACCCTCGTCCACCATTATAAGGTAATTTCAATTATGATTTTAAGGTTTTTTGAGACAATTTATTGATCCCAACTTATTTAAATCCGATGTTAGGGTTCTTGATTTCCCAATTATGAGTTTTAATTGATATGTATGCATATAAGTTATTGTTTCTATTGATTAGTTACTGAACCTGAAGAATCCTTGTGAAGATGATTTGCTCTTGTTATCCCAATTTATACTACAATTTGTTTGGTTAAATTGTTGTTACATGGTTGCATCATTCAGGATTGTGTTTTTTGTATCTTGGTGTGCACAGTACAACTGATTAAGTGTATGTTTACCTATGGAATTGGCAAGGGATGTTTTAATGTGCTACAATTGTTAAGATAAGATTTTGAGATTGTTTTGATAGAAATCTGATTATTGTTAGTGTGTCTGCTGAATGATGCAATCACGCAGAAATAGGATGTAATACATCGTGGTTGAAATATTGCAACGGATGTTGTTTTGTTAGTATGGTAATATAACATTTTTTAGATGCTGAATAAGTTGAACATAGTTTTATCCAATTTAATTAGGGAAGTAGCCTCGAGGTAGGATATAATTAGCTGAAATGTTGCGTGTTGGTTGAAGTGTAGAAGCATTTGAATACATGAATAGTGGTAGCCGTTAGAATATTTTGTATATTGTGACGCTCTTTGTGTTTGCCACGCGTTATGATGTTCTGTTTTAGAGCGGATTTACCATTATATGAGCCTCACATTTGGATTGAGTTTGAAGAAATTCGTGCGTTGTTGGCAAAGTCTTGAGCTGATTGTACTGAGTTATAGTGCTAAGAAGAGCTTTATGTCTAATTCAAAAATATTGTCTTGGCTAGATTATCATCATTTCCTTCTATTTGGTTCATTATCAATTCTTTATTATTTTGTGTTCATTCCTTTTGCAGCTTGTGCGGAGCAATAGCCGCAAATTTATGCCATCACAAACAGATGAAGAGGCCCACCAATTATCGTACTTGCAAAAGCATTTGGAAAACATCCTCACGTTTTTAGCAGACCCCGTCGAAGGGGAAGGCGATGATACTTTGGTTTGTAATCTCTTTTTATACTTGTTGAGTTTCGATTTCTAGGACCCAGTGTTTTTGGTGGAAAAGGCAATATGAATAAGCACCCCTGCAATTAGAAATCACTGATAATTCTTGGTCTTATAATTCATCTTTACAATATGTATTAGCCACTCATTTCCAATTATAATCCATCAACTTCTATATAATAATTTAAGCGATCCAGTATACAATAATAAGAGACCGAACTACCTGAGATTGAAAGGAACCATATGCACGGTAGCAGCAGCTTGAACTAAGACCTCCCCATCCTGAGATTGAGCCTTGTACACAATGTTCCCACTTTTATTTAAGAATGAATGATAAATATAACATATGAATTAAAAATTTAACTCCAATTTTAACTGTTAAAGTGGTGAACAATGCAGCTAACTGTCAAGAAGTAAACAACCACACATCGATGTTCTCTCAAGGTCTTTTTTTACATTATGTCGTTTCTATACTCCACTAATTCAGTGCTAGTCTTGCTACATGGTGTTTATCTATTAAGACTAATTATAAATGTTGAGAGCTTTGCTTGAAATTTTTTCCCCGTGTTTGGCTTCATGTGAGTATTGCTGAGTTTGACCTGCTATTCTATTCTCCAGTTTTTTTACCTTTTAGAACTTTTTATACTTACATCTTTATCGTACTCACCGCCTCTTTTAATTCTCCTTTCTACTACTCATATCTTACGTATGGTTGTCTTGTTATTAGTGACAGGTTATCACTTGACACATTTCATCCTTTTATTCCTTTCTTCCAGGTGGATCAATTGACGTTGCTGTAAGATGTGCGGTTGAGGTTATAACATGAATTAAAGATGAGATTATGTGTGCATGTAGCGCTATGTTTTGAAGTTATGTAAAAGGACTAGTCTAGGACACAACTACAAACCCAAATAAATTGTGACACTAGCATAAATTGAAATAGATAAACTTAGAACCCAAAGCACACCGTCCCATGGATCGACCTCGACTTACTGCTAACTAGTTGTTTGTTGAGTATTATAAATGTGTTTGATTGGATGTGACCCGACGACATCCACCCATCAGTAACGGTAATGGGTTACTCGACAAAGTATCAAATTTGCATGATTTGGTTGTTAATTTAGTCCCTAAATGTTAAAATATGAAATTTGGTTGTGTTTTGCTTGAGTTTTAGTTGGATGTGTCTCACATGAGATTTCTCACATGTTTGGATGAAAGTTCCATGCTTTATTGTCTCAAATCCATCATTGTTGAATTTTTGTCTCAAATACGATGTTTTTCTGAGTTAGAATCATGCTAGGACACGTAAACAATTGTTGTGGAACGATTTTAGTTGGTTTCAAATTGTTTGGGAGTAGTTTTGGTAAAACACGAGTACAGGTAGTCCCAGCTGGTGGACCGGCCGCCAGTACCCCACCCGACTGGAAGATCCCTGTATACTTTTCAGGCTTTTTCAAAGTGGTTGGTGTCCCAGTCGGTGGACTGGCCGCCGGTGCCCCACCCGGCTGGGAGACCCCTGTAAGTTTTCAAGAATTTCCAAAGTGCTCGTTGTCCCAGCCAGTGGATCGGCCGCCGGTACCCCACCCGACTGGGAATTCACTTGATGTTTTAGAGGATTTTCGATATATAAGTGTGTTCCAGCCGATGGACCGGCTGTCGGTACCCCACCCGGCTGGGAGCCCCCTGACACTTTCAACTAAATTTGGAAGTATGGCGTGTGTCCCAGCCGGTGGACCGGCCGCCGATACCCCACCCGGTTGGGAGTCCCCTGATTATTTTTATTCACTTGTAACTTTTATTAATCATTTATTTGGTTATGCATCATTCTCATGATCTGTAAGTGGTCAATTTAAGACTTGTTTGCGTTATGATCATGCAAATTATGGTTGCTCTTATTTGTGACTCGATGTGACGTTTTACAAAGTGTGACGACCTGACATTCCTTATTTACCCCTTTCTGACCTTTGGTTATGGTTATGTGTTCCATGTCTCCGGATTGGGTTATCATTCCGCCTTTCTTCGGACATTTGGTTATGGTTATGTGTGCCATGTTTCCGATTAGAGGTTACTCGACCTTTGGTTATGGCTATGTGTGCCATGTTTTGAGTCTTGGATGCGATTGGTATATCGTTTGTCGAATTGGGTGACGTCCATCCCGAGAGTCTGGATCCAGGTTTAGGCTAGGACCGTATTATTATCGTCGTCCTACCAAGAGGTTGGAGTCTAGGTGGTTGTCTTGTGAGTCCATGCTAAGTACATGTCTTACACTTGTTGAGTCGAGTTAATATGAAATTGGTTGACTTAGTCATTCAACTTCCTTGAATGCATATCTATTCTTAATGTATCGTGCCTATCTCATTATGAATATATTACGCCTATCTCAGTATGATTATCATTTATATCCCCTTGTTCATTATTATTCAAGTATGATGTATGATCAATATGTTTAATTAAGTGCTTGTTTACTTGTATTTTGACATATTGTGGCTAGAAGAACCCTGAGTTACTCCCCACTGACTGTGGCTTTCTTATTTATATGATTGACAGGTTCGTGATGAAGCTTAAGTGGGGGAGACCGTGTGAACTAGTGAGTTCCTACCCTGGACTTTAGTTTATTATCAATTAGACTCACCCTTTTTATTTGTGCGTATTCGTTGGATAGTTTTTCCCCAACACGTTGTTTGGGTTGTAAAACTTAAATTTACACCTATCGTTCTTTCTTTTATTTATGGTAAGTGGATCCCACGTTCTTAGACTTAAAAAGTTTTTGAAAATCCGTATTTTCCGCCGTTCTATTTAATAACGTAACGTGGTTTTAACACGGGGGTTCACATTATATCTTACAAGTCTTGTTGAAAGGATAGGAGAATCATGCTAGGTTGTCAATCAAGCATTTCATCAAACATAACATGTGAATAAGTTGAAAATACAATAAGCAAGCATTCATATGAACTCATTAAGCATAGATTTATCCCATGATTACTCCCCTAATCCTCCACTAACCCTAGCTGAGAGACTACTCACTCATTATCATGGAAAACATGTTAACAATGGTGTCAATCATCTTAACAAGTATAAACATGATGGAAGAGTAAAGCATTAAACAATAACTAAGTAAAGAGTAAAGAAGTTATACCAATCTTAAGATGAGCAAATGGAAATGAAAGAATAATAGAAGAGAACTTTTATTGATGATGAACAGTTGTCAATTCTCCAATACAAACCCAAATAATCTTCAATTACCCAATTAGATTTAAGAATTCTTGAACAATAATTAAGGAAAGATTAAAGTGAAAATGATTAAAGGCTAATCTATTCTAATCTACTCCTAATCTAATCTAATGGAACTTAATCCCAATTAAGAGGACTTAATCTCTTGATTATTACAAATGGAGTATATACAGTGGGTACAACATTAGGTTAAGCAAGGGTAGATTAGGAAATAATATGCTTAAGTGTCTAAGAAGCATTGTACGTTTCAAGAGGATCCGTGGGGGGCAGTCTGGGCATCAACTCGCGTGGGTTGAACATGACTCGAGTGGGTTTAAAGGCCAACTCAAGCGGGTTGCCTTCGACTCGAGCGGGTTGAGGAGCAGACCTTCTTCCCTTGCTTTTACGCTTATGATTCCTTTATATACTCTTTATTCCTATCATTATTGGTCATCATTTTTGCCTCCTCTTTATACTAGTCCATCCAAGATCATCAACAAACTTCCGAATATGCGCGAGAGACGGGAATTACGCCTCATTATCTCCTTTCCTACAACACATATAAAATGCACTAGGAAAGCAAAATAGGAAGCAATTGACGAATAAAATGGCTCTGAAATGCTATATTAGTATGCAAAATTAGGTTCAATTAGGGGACTAAATGTGCGTAATTATGACTCACATCAATCAACCACCACCGGTGGTTGCTCAGCCTCAACAGTTTTTGGTGCGGCAGTTCTTCTTCTACCACCAGCCATTTTTTGATTAGATATGAAGGTTATTGAAATAGGGTTTCGTCTTGCAAAGTAATCAGAGAATGAAGAGGGAAAAATTTGGAAGAAGGAAAGTAAACGAAGAACAAATGACGGCTCATGTCAATTTATAGGCGCAAACCAAGCTAACGGATAACACAAGTGGATGAGTTTAATCATAACTCTCCTAGGGGTTTGATGAACCTAACCCATTTAATGGGCACTAGCCGTTAGGAAGTTAAAGAAAACTCAAAATCTTTTCCGGAAAGATTCTCACATTTATGCCTGGCCCGGTTTTTTATCTCCTCATTCCTGGCCAGATCCAATGGAAATAAGGAGATAAGGGGCAATTGTTGGGCTAAGATTTGTCCTACCTGATCAGAAAAATGTCAGGCGAAGACTATCAGGCTAGCTTGGATAAAGGCAACCCAGGACATAACATATATCACTTAGACAAGCACCAGCCAGGAGGGAAAGGTAGGTCAGGCCATCCTATCAGGCAAGGCTTGAAGGGATACGTATCAGACATATATTGGATATCACTTGAATGCGTCAGGCAACGATCAGAATGCAATAAAGTAGTTCCTACTTTCACGGGAGACCTATTCAACAAACCAACAAAAGTTAAGAAGCAGTCAACCAAGCAAAACATAAGGACGGGCAGTTGTGAAGTCAAATACCCACTTCCTAATAAATAGGACACAAGGCCTATTATCTAGGAACGTTCATATGAACGTTGGAGTAGCCGTTGAAGATCAAAAGAGGCCACTATAAATAGCAAAGGGAAGGAAGACAAAAGGAGATCAATTATTCAGTCACTTAGTCTCATTTTATTACTAACATTCTAGTCAACTATATATACATTCTCACTTATTAATAGCCTGACACACTAATTCCCTATCGGGATACAAAAAACTATAGTAAAAATCCCTCCTGGCTTAGTGCCCAGGGTTTTTTCCCTTATTCCCAGGGTTTTCCACGTATAAATCTCTGTGTTCTGTTTTATTGTTTACTCTTTACTTACTTATCGTACTAGTCAGGCATTGTTTAATGAGTTAGATCACCCTATAAAAGATTCCCCTGGCAAGACAATACTTCCGTGTAAAATCTTAAATAGTAACTATGGAAGATCTTGCTAATGTGATGGGTCTTAGTCTTGATGGAGTTGAAATTCATGCTTGGGATGGCTGGAAGTCTGTTGATGAGGAGGAGAAATTGTATAATAAGCGGTTCTTTGATTAGAATGCAGTTCTTAGCACTCAGGTAGCACCTTCCTCTGTTTCTTCAATCGCTAAACTATGGTTGAATATGATACATAATTCTATTCAACCACGAAAGAAAGGGAAAAACAAGGTGCACGGTCCTAATATTCCGCTACTCTATCATATTCTCAATGGGAACAAGGTAAATGTTCCATTCTTGATTTTTGGTCATATTGAATATGTGCTTAATTAAGTTTCTAAAACCGTTCTATATAGGACAATTATTATACCGTATTGCATGTGGTTGGTGTCATCTATTAAGAAATCAAAGGGTATGATTGGATGATTGGTCAAACCAGTTATTTATGAGGATTAAATGTCTGATGCAATCCTAAAACAGATGAAGTTGTTGGATGAACGTGGGATGTTGAAGGGTATGGTGTCTGGAAAGAGGAAGATAGGTGAGGCTAGTAAATTGATACGAAGTTTCTTGAGTAAATTGATATTTTGCAAAATCATTTCCATTGCTTTAAGCTTTGTTCTTAATCGTTCATTTTGCAAATTGCTTGTGAAAGTTTATGTCTTTAAACTACGTACTTTTCATGACAAAAGTTATTCTTTTAAAAGTGCATAGTTTTACAATCCTCTTCTAGACAATTGATTGTATTATTTTAGATTCGATTGTATTTCATATTCAAAATTTTGTAAGCTTAACGTCTTACGCATCATTGGTTTAACATCCTAGAAACACGAAGGCTTAATATCCTTCATAAATAGAGAGCTTCACATCTCTCACACACCGAAGGCTTAACATCCTTCATTAGCACGATTAGGGTTAGTCGTGGAGGTTAGTTTTTTATTGTACGCTAGACCGAATTAGGCGCTCGTGATAAACAATTAATAAAAAGGGGTTAACGTAGCCTTTTCAATTGGGCCGAACCACATTAGAATATCGTGTGTTATTTATCTTTTTCATACTGTTTTTTTACATTATTATCAAATCGTTTACGCAATCATTATATACTTCATACATTCAAACATAACTCATAAGTCACGAATTAGAAGCACATAAATATCTTCGAGAATTTGAAAAATGGTACATACTCTAATCACTCTCCCCCCCCCCCCCCTCTCTAGAGTATATTTGTCGGGCTGTTGAACTCTACAAATATAACAGTAAATAGAGAGATTTCAGAAATCTACCTCAGTTTTAATGTCATCCATGGAAAATTGAAGGAGATCAGTAGGTTCCTCTTCCTCAACAATGGTCGCCATAATCGGGATGATCTTACCCCCTTGTCATACAGACCAACCAACATCTTTCAGCACCTCTATCGATATTGGAACATCATTCTCTTCCAAATTCAGTACCGGATATCCAGTAATTGCACAAATTGTCTAGGTCTTCGTACCATCACTGGAACTCGGACCCTTAATCGGAGATTTCCTTTGAGTCAAAGTACTAGAATCCTTAGTAGTAGAAGTAGTCTTAGAATTATTATTATTTTGTTTAGAAGTTTTAGTAGTTTTAGATAATTGTTTAGATGTCGATGCTTTACTCGTCGATTTTTGTGAATTTGATAATGGTGAAAAACGGTTGTCGGAAAAAGTCATGAATGCCATGGTCGCATTTGCTAAAACCTAGGTTTAGGAATTCAGAGCTTTCTACGGACTTTCTCTATCACCTCGGGTTAATTAATTTTTCACGAAATATTGGATTGTTGATTATCAAACTAAATGATGTGACTTATATTTAAGCATATTTATTCCCCAAATTATCCTCATTCCTATGTTTTTTAGTGCATAATTGGGTCATTTACTATCTTTAGTTTCCCTTTTTACATATTCTTTGAGGTTTTATTCCATTGGTAAGAAAGGAGTGCAAACCTTGCATTTTCATGGCAAAATGGAGCTAAATTGATCAAATTCAATGACCAAGCATCAAAGGCAAGACGATACTAGAAGGCGTATGTATATAATAAAGTAGATTGGGCAATGATGAAAGGATCCTTGCATCCCCAACAAGATCCCCAAGGATTGTTGAGGAAAGAAGAAAAGAGAACTGCTGACCCAGGATCCGAGCGTTTCCCTGCCCAGGACGAGCGTCTCCCTGCCCACCAATCCGAGCGTCCCGATGCCAAGACGCTCGTCTTGAGGCCAACAAATCCGAGCGTCTCTCCCCTGATCCGCTCGGATTCCCTTGTAGAACTCACTGTGCCTACTGCCTAGACGCTCGGGACGAGCAAATTTCCTGGAGACTTCCAAAACGGAGATGAGCATCTCTTTGGAGAGGAGCACTTCCTCAACTTTTCTTAAGGGTCTTAATAGTCATTTAAGCCCTTAGTAACCTTAATCCTTGTACCTAATCTCTAGTATAAATACCCCATTGTACACCTAGATTAGCATGTCATCTTAATATGGTCTTATTCTTATCCTAATCAAGTCATAATACTCTCTTAATCTTGTAATCAATTCCTTATTTAGCATTAATAAAAATTTCATTTCTTAATCATTCCTTAATTTCTCTATTGTTCATCATTTATGTTGGGTAGTTAGAAGATTATTTGGGTTTATTTGGAGGATTGACAACCTTCCATCAATCATCAAGTACTTCTATTATTCTTTACTTTATTATTTGGAATCATCTTTATAGGTATAATTCTCTCTTAATCCCTTCTTAATTATTGTTAGTCATCTTCAGTTGTTCATCATGTTTTGCCTTGCTAGTATGATTGACAACCTTGTTAGCATGTTAAACTTGATAATGAGTGAGTACTTTCCTTAACTAGGGTAAATGGGGAATTAGGTGAAACCAACATGGGGATTGATTCATGCTTAATCTAATATATTTTTATAATTAATTTGCTTGCTTGTTGCAATTCCAACTTATGCGAATGTTATGTTTGATGAAATGCGAGCCTATGAATCCTTGCATTTTTTACCCATTACTTACCTTTTCAATGAGACTTGTAAGACATAAACCAACTCGAGTCGCATTAGACCATGCATATAGTTGGATAGGGAGGATTAAGTCAACTTGTAGGTGTTGTACAATCTAATCGATTCAGCTCCGGGACCCAAACCTTCCTAGGGATTGTAAGATATACACTAACTCGATCCCATCATAACAATAAGTGCTTGCATTTAGTAGAGAACATGTTTGTATGATCAAATCCCATGAATCCCCTATGAACCCATGACACCCTAGTGCTTTTAATCAATTGTTTACAACTCATTTTAATCATCTTGCTTATTTTAATTACTCTATTTACATTTATTAGTTTTGTTGATCTCCTACCTCAACCCAAATTGTGACACCCTTAGACACAACCATTTGCAATTGAAAATCCTACATCAATACCCGTCCCTTGGGATCCGACTTTTACTTACCTCTTTACTAAGAGTAGAGTAGTTTGTGAAGTTATAAATATTGTTTTGGTCTAGGTAACTTTTGACGACGAGTAACAAATCCGATCCGACCAAAATGGCGCCGTTGCCGGGGACGGTGTTAACTTGATTTGATTTTCTTTGCTTGTTTTTAGTTGTGTCTTTCTTTGCTTTGGGGAAGTAAAACTCTTCAAGGTACTTCTCATCTTTTTCCCTTAGTGCATTTTGCAAGATGGATATTATAGATTATTTTGTTGAGGACCACTTGAGTATACCTTTCTTCAAATACCCCTTGCATGCATTGGAAGCCTTAGAAGCAAGTGAGGCCAGAAATATGCATTGGGAATTGGAAGTAGATCTTCTTGAGGCCACTCTAGCCAACAAAGAACTTACTCATAAGCAATCTGTATTGGTACATAACATTCTTGTGGAACCATATCAACCCATAGAAGAAGAACATGCCATAGAAGATGATATCATACAAGGCGAGGAGCAAAAAGAATTTTTCATGAAATTTGAGAATGACGAGATTAGTGAGCTTGAAGAACAAGTTGAATATGCCATGAGAATGGAATGTCTAATGGAAATGGAGCAAGTCCTTAATGAATCTTCAATGGAATAAAGTGAGGTACAAGTTCCAACTCTAAAACCCCTTCCCCCAAATTTGAAATATGCTTACCTTGATGAATCTAAGACTAAATCCGTGATTGTTAATGATAAACTTGATGAGAGCCAATTGGAAAAATTGCTTGATGTGTTGAAACAACATGAAAAGGCTATAGGTTATAGTCTAGATGATATTAAGGGGATAAGTCCCAAGTTTTGCATGCATAGAATTCATGTAGAAGAAGACCATAGACCTACAATCCAATCTCAAAGGAGATTAAACCCCCACATGCAAGAAGTTGTAAAAGCGGAGGTTATAAAGTTACTTGATGCGGGAATCATATATCTTATATCGGATTCCTTGTAGGTTAGCCCCGTTCAAGTGGTACCTAAGAAAGGAGGTACCACGGTGGTAACAAATGATAAGAATGAGCTAATACCCACAAGGAAGATCACCGGTTGGCGTATGTGTATTGACTATCGAAAATTGAATTCCGCAACAAGAAAGGATCATTTCCCCTACCATTCATTGACCAAATGCTTGAGCGGTTAGCCTCTAACAAGTTATTTTGCTACCTTGACGGGTATTCGGGATTCTTCTAAATCCCAATACACCCGGATGACCAACATAAGACCACCTTCACATGCCCTTACGGTACTTTTGCATATAGGAGAATGCCGTTTGGCTTATGTAATGCCCCCTCTACTTTCCAAAGATGCATGAAGAGTGTCTTCTCCGACTATCTAAAAACCATAATGGATGTTTTTATGGATGATTTTAGCGTTTATGGGAAAGACTTTGACTCTTTCTTGCATAATCTTTCTCTTGTATTGCAAAAATGTGAAGATGTTAGTCTCATTTTGAATTGGGAAAAGTGTCACTTTATGATCAATGAAGGTATTGTTTTGGGTCATTTAATTTCGGAAAAGGGCATCAAAGTCGATAAAGCTAAGGTTGACGTGATAGAGAAACTTCCACCTCCCGTGAATGTTAGAGGGGTGAGAAGCTTTCTTGGTCACGCGGGTTTCTATCGCCGTTTTATAAAAGATTTCGCAAAAATCGCGAAACCTCTAACTCAACTATTACTTAAAGATGCCCAATTCCACTTCACTAATGAGTGTGTTGAAGCCTTTAATAGAATTAAGGAAGCACTAATCTCGGCACCGATCATCCAACCGCCAAATTGGGAACTACCATTCGAGATCATGTGCGATGCAAGTAACTACGCCGTTGGAGCGGTTCTTGGCCAACGGGTAGTAAGGGCTTTGCATGCTATCAATTATATAAGCAAGACTCTTGATTCCTCCCAAATGAATTATGATACTACCGAAAAGGAACTCCTTGCCATTGTCTATGCATTAGACAAATTCCGTTCCTATTTGGTTGGATCAAAAGTGATTGTTTTCTCGGATCATCGTGCTCTTCGACATCTCTTGATAAAGAAATAGGTAAAAATAAGATTGTTGAGATGGATTTTGCTACTTCAAGAATTTGACTTAGAAATAAGAGATAAGAAAGGGGCTGGAAATGTGGTAGCAGATCACTTGTCGAGAATCCGATTTCATGATGAAGAGGGAGAGACACCGATCAATGACTCTTTCCCCGATGATATTTTGATGGCCATTCATTCACAACTTGAGAGGCATACTACTTCATGGTTTGCCGACTATGCCAGTTATATTGTTGGAGGAGTTCTTCCTCAAAATTTGAGCTACAACCAAAGTAAGAGATTCTTATTCGAGGTAAAGAGATACTTTTGGGATGACCCCAATCTTTACAAAGAGTGTAGTGATGGACTTTACCGGAGGTGCATACCCCAATGGGAGATTCATGGTGTTTTGGAAGGATGTCACTTATCACCTTATGGTGGACACCATGGAGCACGAAGGACTATTGCTAAGATCCTTCAATCGGGATTCTTTTGGCCTACCATGTTCCAAGATGCTAGGGAATTCATTCTCCATCGTGATGCTTGTCAAAGAACGGGAAATATTTCTTGGAGGAATGAGATGCCACAACGAGGAATATTAGAGGTGGAAATCTTCGATGTTTGGGGTATCGACTACAAAGGACCGTTTTTGACATCTAAGGGCAACAAATACATCCTTGTGGCCGTTGACTATGTTTGAAAATGGGTAGAGGCAATTGCTACCCCAACCGATGATGCCAAAACAGTCACCAAATTCTTCAAGAAAATAATCTTCCCAAGGTTCGGAGTCCCTAGAGTAATCATAAGTGATGGAGGGACACATTTTCATGAAAAGAAGCTCACATCCCTTTTGACAAAATATGTTGTTCAACATAGAACCAGCTTGGGATATCATCCTCAGACAAGCGGTTAAGTTGAAGTTTCAAATAGAGAGATCAAGCAAATTCTTGAGAAGGTTGTCAACAAGACTCGTAAGGATTGGAGCATGAAGCTTAATGACGCTCTTTGGTCTTATAGGACGGCCTATAAGACTCCCATAGGAGCCTCCCCTTACAAACTTATCTATCGAAAAGCATGACACTTGCCAGTTGAGCTAGAATACAAAGCTTTTTGGGCAATCAAAGCTCTCAACCTTGATCTCAAACTAAGTGGTCAAAAGAGAATGATGCAAATCCTAGAGTTGGAGGAATTCCGACTACAATCTTATGAGAATGACGAAATCTACAAAGAGAGGATAAAGTTACTTCATGATAAGCGAATCAAGCAAAAGGCCTTGCACAAGGGAGACAAAGTCCTTCTATTTAACTCCTGATACCGACTCTTTCCCGGGAAGTTGAACTCTAGATGGATGGGTCCTTATGTGATCACCGAGGTAGGAAAATATGGAGACTTCGAGATAAGGTCGGAAGATAGGAGCAAATTTAAAGTCAATGGCCAAAGATTGAAACCGTATTATGAAGGAGCATTCATTGGAGAGGTCGAGTCACCTACCTCGGGCCTCCTCCCCCATGAGAAGATCATAAAAAAGAGAGTTTGGTGGAGTCCTCTCCAAACCACCACTTGTAAATATACTAACTCTTCTTACTTGTATCTTTAACTTTATTGCATTTTTTTCATAAGCATGATTCATGCCATGAGAGTAAGTGAGGGAGGGTCACTAACCATTTTTGATGAATGAAGGATTTAGAAATTCAAGTGCGGGGAAGCACTTTCACCGAATAAGGAATGAAGAAGAAATAGGATCAATCCGAGCGTTCCGTAAGAAATCTGCTCGACATAGACGATGATCTGAGCGTCCTAGGAGCAAGACGCTCATCCTGAGAGAGCTGGAAAAGAAATTTTTGGTCTGACTAAAGATCTGAGCGTCTCCATAAACAATCCGCTCGTCTCAGTCAAGACGGTCATCTTACCATGCATCCGCTCGTCCTGATTATATCAATTTCTGGGATTTCATCCTCACATAGAATCCGAGCGTCCTCAGAAGGATCCGCTCGTCTCCGTGCAAAAATACGCCTGTCCCGTAAAGAATCCGTTCGTCTCCAAGAGCTATTATCCAAGCGTCTCATGCTCGAGCCACTCGTCGCCCTACCATCCTTTTCTTCTATTTTCTCGCCAATTAAAATCCCTCCCCACCACACATTTCGTGACACCTCATCCTTCCTTTCACTTTAAAACATAAAACCCCCACTCATATAACTCAAATCATATCTCAAGCACTCATTTACCCCTCAAAAACAAAAACCACCAAAATCCAGGGTTTCAAAATATTCAAAAGAAGATCTAAATCACAAGGAACATCCCCATATTTCAACAAGTGTAATTCTAGATCTACATTCAAGAATGGGGCCAAGAGGATCATTATATAGAGAGAGAAGAAGACCAAGGGTGAGGGGGAGCTCATCTACTTCTCACCTTAATACTTTGAGGAGAGAACATGAAGAGATAATTGATCTTACAAAACTTGATGAGTTTTCCAACATAGAGTTCGTCAATGATGTTCAAAGGCTTGTTTTCCATCGTCTTCTTGGTAAGAACATTCTACCCACTAAATTTATGTGCCATAAGACTATGAGGAAACTTGGAATCTTTCATCAAACCGAAGCTCTCTTTGAATTGTTTGGTCTTTCAACCTTATTTCACATGCATGAGCGTACCTATCGATCTTTAGTTCTTGAATTCTTGAGCTTCTTGAAAATCACTACCTTGAACAAGACCATATGTGTGGAATTTAGATTGGAAAACACCACTAGGATGATGACCCTTGTTGAATTCGCTAGTGTGCTTGGGCTAGATGTTTCGCCTACCTAAACAACAAAGCCAAGAAAGTATAGCGTGGAACCCCTTTGGAGAGCAATGACGGGTCGGGATTTTTCATACATCAAAGAATGCTTGGCTTTTCACATTCAAAATCCTATCATTAGGCTCGCATATCGATTTCTAGCCGGCACTCTTCTTGCCCATCGAGATCCCGCAATAGTGAATGAGCTTGACCTTGTCTTCATGGAGTCTTATCTCGAAATTCAAGGAAGGAGCGGGTACCATTTTAACGCCCCCTTTGTTCTTCTAAAGAAATGGGCTAAATTCCGAAACGTGGACGATGATGGTGGAAAACATATTGTCAATGGGGGACTTATCACAAGGCTTGCCAAGTTTTTTAACCCCAAATTCAATGAAAACAATGAATATGTACCCATTTTGGGCAACATAAGGATCAATGAAGAGCTAATCCTTAGGCAACACCATTGGATGACCCCATGAGGGATATGAAAAGAGGATCAAATGGCTTATAAAGGGGAATACTCCCATTTACCTACCAATAAAAGGATTAGCAAGAATTTCACCAAGATGAGGCCCTCTCTCTCCAATACCATCATATCTCATCCCAACAAGTACAAATCAAGCAAATCAAGCACCACCTCCAACACAACATCAACAACATGAACAACAAAAGAATAACAATGAAAAGATTGTGATACCACCCTACCCCTTTCAATACCAACCTTACAACCACCCGAATCCTTTTATCCTCCCTAGGGATGATTTTGTGACGGGAATCCTTCAAGATATGCATCTCCGACAATTTGAATCCAATGTGGATAACTATTATGTCTTGTATCCACAATTTCACCAAGTGGCTCGGCAAGGAATCATTAGTGAAGAGGGAATGCTTCCCTCTTGGGCTCAAATGCATATTCTTTTCCCAAATTCGGAGAAAGCTAATGAGGGAGCACATGGTCAAGGAGGTGAAGGGAGTGAAAACTCAAATGGTGGAGACACGGTGGAGCTAAATAGCGATGAGGATGAGTTTATGGATTTCCATGAAAGTGAAGCATCAAGGGAAGCTTGGGATAGTGATTTGGGAGAGGATGATGACGACCTTTGAAGAACACTTCATAAGCTAGATGGAGCGGGCACGAGGCACCCATCAAGGCCAAAGTGAAGTTTCTCTTATTCCCCCTCATTTCTTTCTTTTTCATGACAAGAATTTCATGTTTTGTTATCTTGTTTCATAATTTATTGTTCCAACTTTATGGTGTCCTTGTAAAATTGAAGGACTATTATCGCACCTTGGCAACATTAAAGGTTCTAATTTAATTGTTCCCACTTTTTCAAAATCCAAAATGACAATTGTAGTTTCATGCATAGCATCTTTATGCATGAACTCCCCCAATTTTTGACATTAGAAATAATGTCTATTTTGGTTTGGGGAAGTTTATGCATATGCATTGGGAACTAATTTAAATTATGCTCTTGAACCAAAAAAAAAATCATGCATCTTATAGTATAGTTCAGTTGCATCACTTGTTTATATGGCATATAGTTTGCATTTAGCTTAGAAATCATGCATTTTCATATAGATTGCATAATTTCCTATCGAATTGGTCATTGAGGACAATGCCCACACTAGTGTGGGGATGGGAAATTCTAACATAACTTTTAAAACAAAAATGATAAAAGTTTGAAAAATTCAAAAACCCAAAAACATGTTCTTTTCCTTTATAGTGTAGTCTTGTATATAATGTGTTTGTATATGTTGTGTTTGTTCATCTTTTTTCACATTGATCGACTACGCCACATCTGAGACATGAGGATATTGAAGACCGCATGGTATGTGTTAGAAATTCATATTCTCATTTATTAACATATTCATATATGTGACATTTAATTTAGTCATAAAATTAAATCTAGATCTTATGCATGCAAACATAAATAGAAATAGAGAAGAAATCGTCTTTCTTACTATGAGAGTTTCGGATTAAAGGGCACAAGTAAGATCTCCTTCTTACTTGTTCTTGAGCTTTCCTTACAAATGGAATAACAAGGATTCAAAGATAGAAACCCTCCCAAAGATGAATACCCAAGATAACCTCTTAATAGATTACTATTACTTGATCTAAAATAATAATAATCTTACTAAAAAATTGACCCAAAATATTTATTTTGGTCTCTTGTCAATTTGGCCAAGAGGAAGGAAATATGTGAGTATTTTTCTCTCAAAACTTCTCTAAGTTTTGGTTGTGTAAGAGAATGAATAATACACTAGTCAATTACTTAGTGTATGTAATAATATAAATTGTAAAAACCCTTGGCCTTTTCACTAGGAAAAACCGGGTATGGGGGGGGGGGGTGGTAAGGGCCAATGCATGACCAAGATACTCTTAACAAAAGCAACTAGGTGTGCATGTCTATATATTAGGTTTAATGATCATGCTTTCCACTTAAAAAATAATCAACAGAATTTTTAACCTAATACTCCCTCCATTTCGGCACTTATATAAAATGGAAAGTCCATTTTATATTTGTCATTTGTCAATTGTCACATGTTACTAGTCATGTGAAATTGTCATGTATTTTTAACATATAAAAAATCAACGTATTAATAAAAATACATCATGTACAAAATCAACTTAGTAATTCACAATTACTTGTATCAAAACGGTTTATCAATTATAAATCACAACGTCTTGTATTTATAATAAATTATTCATTCAGTTCCAATTGTTTCGTAAACAATAATTTTATCTAAGTAATAAAACAATTTGATTACTTAGACCATATCTTATGTAATCGAATTACAATAAGATGCGTCAATAATACTCACAAAATTATCCGTCAATTTTAAGCAATTTAATTAACCCGTATCGACATACGATCAATTAAATAATCAATTAAGAGTGTTACCCTTTAGGTATGACCTAAGGGGATCAACTGATCACCACCGTCGCACGACAGTAATGTCAAACTCTAGTTAGCCAATCATTACCAATATGTGTGGACCAGTTGACTGTAAAATATTACATCCCACATGTATTCTTAAAATGAGAATTAAACATGTGATCATCATGATTGACAGTTGTGATCGCATTATTGTCGGGGACACATATTCCAACAATTTTCCACTTGTCCTCGACAAGTGTGCGTCACCAATTATCTTGTCCTATTACTATCGCCCACTCAATGCAAGGTGTCTTTCGGGTCGTACTTGCAAGTGATTATATCGAGAGTGGTTTACTCGATCTGGAGAATAACTGATTGACCGGAATTATCCACCATGGATACCTTCCGAGCGTGGCCACGCATTTCCAGTTCATTACTCCTCGAGTGGCCCTGAGATATTGTTATAACCCTAACAAGGGGTGGACAATTCCTATCGCACTTATTCCCTTCGACTAGCCACAGCCATCATAACCCAAAATATGCCCATTTGACCCCATTTACGAAGGTCGTAGTAACATAAATCAAAGTTAATCTGAAATTGTGCCACCTTAGGCGAACAGTCTTTCGTCAAAAAAATCGACTCATTAGAATACAATAGTAGCTCTCGCCACGACCAGGCTATATAAATTTGCCAGAACTCTACAAGCGGTCCTAAGGCCCGACAAAGTGTTCCTAACAGTCTGCCTATGTGATCGACTAGTCATCTCATATGACTCTATGGCATTTGAACTTGCCATCAATCGCATCACACTCTAGTCACTTCGAGACGTCACCTCATGTAAGTGACTATGGGCGAATACAATGTTAATCCGTGTTCACTTTAACGGGGTTCAATTGTCTCTACAACCCGTTTGGATGTAACAAAGTGAAAGGTGAGTTAATAATAACTCAAACGACGAATGTCGACATCACATTTGGGTAGTCAATACCATATTACACCCTTGTGATGTATATCGTAAGAGTGTAAATACTAGTCGATTGCAATAGAAGTTTAACATGCCAAGTGCCCATGTGTTCATACTTCTTGTATTGCACTTTCCTTTATATTCATGTTATCTCTCATAGCATGAACCTTACCAAGTACACATCTAGGTTCCCATCCTAGGTTTAGGTTCTTTATCTTGAAAGAACTTTCTTGTTGTTTATCACATAACCAACAAATTGTGGTGGATAATATAACTTGCACTGGTCAAGTGTTCTACCAACTCACAATGCACTAGGTATACGTTTTATAGGGTCTTGCAACAATTGTCAAGATGATTAGCCTAGCACTTCTCAAAAGTCCTAGCATATTAGAAAATGCTAGTTTGAGTAACTTCTTACTAAGTATCTTTCAAACTTCTTATTTCTCTTTAAGCTTAATTAGCTTAGGATCTTCATAAATCCTTACGCGTTTTCGAACTTCAATATGTGAAACTTCTTGTCACATAACAGAGTGTTCTGTCAAACACTATAATAGCTCATTAGTTCTCCTCAAGAATTCATGATGATTGACACGGCTATCACAACCCTATCAAAGATAAAAACCTAACGGTCTCAACTAAAATGTAGCAGAGGCAGTCGAGTATCGAATCCACAGGGAGGTAATGTAATTAACAGTTGCCTAATTCTAGTCCTAAAGTAACAATTGGGGGTTGTTGAATTTGGTTCTAAACTACGAAGTTTGAATGGAAGAAAAATAAAGTAAAGAGCAGTAAAAGCAATAAAATATGATTAAACTATCAAGAAGAGAGGGACAAGTCGGGATTTCGGTTCACTACGGTAGTCCAATAACTCAGCTGTAAATGATTCAGACGAACTAATGTGAGACGGATGTGGAAAGGTCCTTTCGGTCCACTTTCTATCCTAAAATACCACTAACTTAACTTTCGTCCTCATTAGGGTAGTCTACTATTTATAGCAGGCCTATTTAGTCCAATCTTTCGATCCAGGATTAATTTTAGCCAGATTAAAGGGTGACATAGAAGCGTGCACTGAACTAGGTCGGATAAATACAGTTAAATTGCTATAGTGACAGGGTCTCATAATCAATTCGTCTAATTCATTTACTACGTCGTCATATTTCTACCGCAGATTCCCTAATCCCAACATGAAGGGAGTTTAGCTACTCATATCGTTAATTAAACTAACAGCAAACAATTTTCCAGCAGTAAACATTATGGAGTGACAATAGATCACAATAAGGAAAATTAGGGCAAAGGATAAATGCAACGAAACAAGTAATGAAAGCAAGCAAATGATTAATTATTATTGAAGGGAGAGAAGGAATTACAATCCAAGCGAATCCGGCGTAAAGAACACAAAATCCTAGTAAAAGCAATCCCGAAATAAGTAACAGTAGAGAGGAATAAAGCAGCGTTCTAAAGTTTACAGTAGAGTGATTGATAATATCAAAGATCATCCTAATTAACCTAGTAAAGCGTGCTTAAATAGCAAAGCAAAAGAGTTTAGCGAAATAAAACATCACGCGGGCTAATTAAAGCCCAAACCCATCAAAACCACTCGATCAAGTGGATTAAAACCACTCAATCGACCAACTCTTCATCCAAACAGCTCGATCGACTGGAAGGTTACTCGATCGAGTAACAGCTCTTTCTGCAGCATAAGGATCGAGTAGTAAAACTGCTCAATCGACCAACTAGGGGTGTGGAAACCACTCGATCGAGTGGAAAACAGCTCGATCGAGTGACTAGACTTCATTTCAGCTCACGTCCTCGCCTAAATGCTTCGTAATCCGTGCCACGACGCTTCCAAACACAGTAACTCACTCTGGAATAATCCCGTCTCCTCTAAATGCATGCAAAAAGGACGAAAAAGAGTACGGATCCACTACTTTCGCGTTCATTTCTACAAAATGGACAAACCGAACCAAAGTAGCCAATTCGGGGCAAAATATCATAAAAACAATATGAAAATGCATAGAAATACGTGCTGAAATAGGCTAAAAAGACTATACATTAGGCACGTATCAATTCTCCCCAAACCGAACCTTTACTCGTCCTCGAGTAAACTCAAAACTAAACTAATGGAACGGAAATGATAACTCAGAGCTAGCTTAACTTGTCTAATTGAGCCTGTTTAATGCAACAAAAATTAACAGTTAAAGCTAAGCAGTCAAAACGCAAACGAATTATAAGCTGTTCAGAAATATAGCTGACCTATCGACCTTGCAAGACCGATAAAATTGGACTCTCGCGTGGTCACTCTTCTCTCATAAAGCAAAGGGTAAATGTTATGTGTAGAAGAGAGAAGAAAAGACAGTCACTCACCTAACTGCAACCTACATAGCATGCATGCAACAAAAATGAAAGACAATTCAAGTACTAATGCACAAATTCCAACCAATAATGTTCGTCACAGCCGAGGGTTTGCAAATGATTTGGGAATAGTAAGGTTCAGGTGAGAAAAGGCAAAACATATTATGGGAATGTGGAGGTAAAAGCGTCAAGCTAGTTCCTAACAGGACCATAATGAAACCATCCGAATCTCAACTGACTAAAAGACTAAGTACGGGTGCCCTTCATTCGGCACAAAACTCACTAGACTCAAAACACAATCTCCTCAAAAAATATGGGATAGAACGGAGGAGTCAGACGGTCATAAACTTCCCTTTTTTGAATGTCGTCTGAAATGAAATAACTAACTGAACCAAATCAACCTTTTTCGACTGTACATCTTCGAACATCTTCTCAACTCAGACAAGAGGAACACGTCTGTTTCCTCCATTTTCACATTCTCTTTTCTTTTCTTTCTTTCTTACACGTTCCAGCCTTTAATTTTTTTTTTTTTGGATTTTTTTTTTCTTTCTTTCACTGTTCACGTTCAGCTCTTTCTTTTTTTTTCTTTTCTTTTCCTCCTTCCTCTATACTTACACCAACTCCAAAGCAAGAAACACGGACCAAAATGCAACGGAAAAATATACCGCAGAAGAACATACTAACTAACTTGACTAGGCAGGCTTAGTTTGGGATGTAGCTAATGGGTCAAAAGGCAATTTTGGCTTATGTGGAGCTAAATGGGTGAAAAGTAATAAGAAAAGAAAATTTGCAAGACCCTCCCTGCATGTGACACCAATCACAAACCCGAATATGTGAATTTGACGAAAAATTGAGTGTCATAAATGTGCAAAAAAGACGAACATGCTATGCAAGGAGTACTACTAAAAATTCCTAATGAACTGGGCCTGAATGTCACCAGTTATAGCTCTAAAAAAACTCAGAATTTTTAAGTAGTTTGCCAATTTATAGGTCAAGTCTAAACAGTCAGCTTATATTTGAACAGAAATTCGTAGACTATGCGTATGACAAGCTAAAAACTATCAATAAAGTGCAAGGCTCAAGTAAATTGACAAGTTATAGTGCATTGTCATCATGGGAATCTACCGTCCCGACTCAACCTATATGCAAAAATAAACGTGAATACTTTTTTTGGATTTTTTGATTTTTTTTTTTTTTTTTTTGGAAAATAAAGAACAATGCAAGCTGAAAAGTAAACGTGAATGCACAAAGACAGATGCAAATGCAGACTCAAAAGGATGCAATACCCTCCCCAAACTAAAACGGAGAATGCCCTCGTTGTCCTCCAGCATACACCAGCAGAAATATGGGGGAACGGGAATATACAAAATGAAAATAATAAAATAGAGGAGACAAAATAAAAGAGTAAGAGATACATACAAAATACGAACTTCCCCAAACCAGCCAGAAAACGGGGGAAGTGAGTAGACCAGTAGCTACTCGTCGTCGTCGTCTTCGTCGTCTCCATCCACCTTGTACTCCGGGTCTTTCTCCTCCTCTCTCCTCTTCCGCTCCTCCTCACGAGCTCTCTCCACTGCCACCTCTGGGTCCTCGTCCTCCTCCTCGTCAGAAAACGGGTACCCCTCAACTGGGTACTGGAAGAAGGAAGGGTGTGGCCAACCCTCCGGGATCGGTCTGTGTCGCCGCAAGTGGTACTCGTACAGAGGGTGTAAGGCAAGAGCCATGTCACTCTCCATACGAGCCTGACGCTCTGCAAGCTCAATCAACAATCCGTAAACTGCGCCCCCTTGGTCCTGGACCACGGGCGCTACAAAGGGAGGGGGTGGTCCAAAATTTGACACGGCTATCGCAACCCTATCAAAGATAAAACCTAACGGTCTCAACTAAAATGTAGCAGAGGCAGTCGAGTATCGAATCCACAGGGAGGTAATGTAATTAACAGTTGCCTAATTCTAGTCTTAATGTAACAATTGGGGGTTGTTGAATTTGGTTCTAAACTACGAAGTTTGAAAGGAAGAAAAAAAAAGTAAAGAGCAGTAAAGGCAATAAAATATGATTAAACTATCAAGAAGAGAGGGACATGTCGGGATTTCGGTTCACTACGGTAGTCCAATAACTCAAATTTGTAAATGATTCGACGAACTAATGTGAGACGGATGTGGAAAGGTCCTTTCGGTCCACTTTCTATCCTAAAATACCACTAACTTAACTTTCGTCCTCATTAGGGTAGTCTACTGTTTATAGCAGGCCTATTTAGTCCAATCTTTCGATCCAGGATTAATTTTAGCCAGATTAAAGGGTGACATAGAAGCATGCACTGAACTAGGTCGGATAAATACAGTTAAATTGCTATAGTGACAGGGTCTCATAAACAATTCGTCTAATTCATTTACTACGTCGTCATATTTCTACCGCAGATTCCCTAATCCCAACATGAAGGGAGTTTAGCTACTCATATCGTTAATTAAACTAACAGCAAACAATTTTCCAGCAGTAAACATTATGGAGTGACAATAGATCACAATAAGGAAAATTAGGGCAAAGGATAAATGCAACGAAACAAGTAATGAAAGCAAGCAAATGATTAATTATTATTGAAGGGAGACAAGGAATTACAATCCAAGCGAATCCGGCGTAAAGAACACAAAATCCGAGTAAAAGCAATCCCGAAATAAGTAACAGTAGAGAGGAATAAAGCAGCGTTCTAAAGTTTACAGTAGAGTGTTTGATAATATCAAAGATCATCCTAATTAACCTAGTAAAGCGTGCTTAAATAGCAAAGCAAAAGAGTTTAGCGAAATAAAACATCACGCGGGCTAATTAGAGCCCAAACCCATCAAAACCACTCGATCGAGTGGATTAAAACCACTCGATCGACCAACACTTCATCCAAACAGCTCGATCGACTGGAAGGTTACTCGATCGAGTAATGCTCTTTTCGCGATAAGGATCGAGTAGTAAAACTGCTCGATCGACCAACTAGGGGTGTAGAAACCACTCGATCGAGTGGAAAACAGCTCGATCGAGTGATTAAACTTCATTTCAGCTTACGTCCTCGCCTAAATGCTTCGTAATCCGTGCCACGACGCTTTCAAACACAGAAACTCACTCTGGAATAATCCCGTCTCCTATAAATGCATGCAAAAAGGACGAAAAAGAGTACGGATCCACTACTTTTGCGTTCATTTCTACAAAATGGACAAAACGAACCAAAGTAGCCAAGTCGGGGCAAAATATCATAAAAACAATATGTAAAATCCATAGAAATACGTGCTGAAATAGGCTAAAAAGACTATACATTAGGCACGTATCAAATCTCCCCAAACCGAACCTTTACTCGTCCTCGAGTAAACTCAAAACTAAACTAATGGAACGGAAATGATAACTCAGAGCTAGCTTAGATTGTCTACTTGAGCCAGTTTAATGCAACAAAAATTAACAGTTAAAGCTAAGCAGTCAAAACGCAAACGAATTATTAGCTGTTCAGAAATATAGCTGACCTATCGACCTTGCAAGACCGACAAAATTGGACTCTCACGTGGTCACTCTTCTCTCATGAAGCAAATGGTAAATGTTATGTGTAGAAGAGAGAAGAAAAGACAGTCACTCACCTAACTGCGACCTACATAGCATGCATGCAACAAAAATGAAAGACAATTCAAGTACTAATGCACATATTCCAACCAATAATGTCCGTCACAGCCGAGGGTTTGAAAATGATTTGGGAATAGTAAGGTTCAGGTGAGAAAAGACAAAACATGTTATGGGAATGTGGAGGTAAAAGCGTCAAGCTAGTTCCTAACAGGACCATAATGAAACCATCCCAATCTCAACTGACTAAAAGACTAAGTACGGGTGCCCTTCATTCGGCACAAAACTCACTAGACTCAAAATACAATCTCCTCAAAAAATATGGGATAGAACGGAGGAGTCAGACGGTCACAAACTTCCCTTTTTTGAACATCGTCTGAAATGAAATAACTAACTGAACCAAATCAACCTTTTTCGAATGTACATCTTCGAACATCTTCTCAACTCAGACAAGAGGAACACGTCTGTTTCCTCCATTTTCACATTCTCTTTTCTTTTCTTTCTTTCTTACACGTTCCAGCCTTTATTTTTTTTTGGATTTTTTTTTCTTTCTTTCACTGTTCACGTTCAGCTCTTTTTTTTTTCTTTTTTTTTCCTCCTTCCTCTATACTTACACCAACTCCAAAGCAAGAAACACGGACCAAAATGCAACGGAAAAATATACCGCAGAAGAACAAACTAACTAGCTTGAGTAGGCAGGCTTAGTTTGGGATGTAGCTAATGGGCATTTGACGAGAAATTGCATTTCACGAGAAATTGAATGTCATAAATGTGCAAAAAAGACGAACATGCTATGCAAGGAGTACTACTAAAAATTCCTAATGAACTGGTCCTGAATGTCACCAGTTATGGCTCTAAAAAAACTCAGAATTTTTAAGTAGTTTGACAATTTATAGGTCAAGTCTAAACAGTCAGCTTATATTTGAACAGAAATTCGTAGACTATGCGTATGACAAGCTAAAAACTATCAATAAAGTGCAAGGCTCAAGTAAATTGACAAGTTATAGTGCATTGTCATCATGGGAATCTACCGTTCCGACTCAACCTATATGCAAAAATAAACGTGAATATTTTTTTTGAAATTTTTTTTTTTTTTCTTATTTTTGGAAAATAAAGAACAATGCAAGCTGAAAAGTAAACGTGAATGCACAAAGACAGATGCAAATGCAGACTCAAAAGGATGCAATACCCTCCCCAAACCAAAACGGACAACGCCCTCGTTGTCCTCCAGCATACACCAGCAGAAATATGGGGGAACGGGAAATATATAACCTATAAAAAAAATAAAAGCAATAGATAAAGGAGACAAAATAAAAGAGAAAGAAATACATACAAAATACGAACTTCCCCAAACCAGCCAGAAAACTGGGGAAGTGAGTAGACCAGTAGCTACTCCTCGTCGTCGTCGTCGTCTCCATCCACCTTGTACTCCGGGTCTTTCTCTTCCTCTCTCCTCTTCCGCTCCTCCTCACGAGCTCTCTCCACTGCCACCTCTGGGTCCTCGTCCTCGTCCTCGTCAGAAAACGGGTACCCCTCGGTGGTCTTGGAAGAAGGAAGGGTGTGGCCAACCCTCCGGGATCGGTCTGTGTCGCCGCAAGTGGTACTCGTACAGAGGGTGCAAGGCAAGAGCCATGTCCCTCTCCATACGAGCCGGACGCTCTGTATGCTCGATCAACAAACCGTAAACTGCGCCCCCTTGGTCCTGGACCGCGGGCGCTACAAAGGGAGGAGGTGGTCTAAAAGTAGCCGGGAAAACCGGCTCAATCTGTGTCTGGTCAGTGGGAGGTGGACGAGGGGTAGGAGCGGTAGTAGTAGTGGGAGTAGGGGTCGGATCGGGAGTAGCCGTGGAAGGCTGGGTACTCCCTGAAGGTGTGGACCCCTCTCCAGTCTCAACTCGCCGCTTCTTAGCGGCGGGTGCAGCAGAGGTGGACGAGACCGAAGTGGAAGGTGAAGTAGAGGCAAAGCGGGCGGACGTTGGCCCTTTACCACGAGGTAAGGGCTCAAGACGGGGGAGACTGTCGCAGGGTAAGTCAACAGACAAGGAGCCGTCAATCTTCAAAATCTGCTAGTCTGGGGTCAGCCAATGCTGAGCGAGCATGGCAGCCAGACTCAGTGACCTCTCTCCCTCGAGGTACTGCAAGTCACGTGGCCAGGTGGGGAAAAGTCGGTGGGCAAGAATGGTGGCTATGCCACCGCAAGCAATGGTTCCCGCCTCCTTCTTCCCCTGGTCGTGGAGGTACTGGGCGGTGAGGTAGGCAATGTTGAAGGTAAAAGGACCTTCACAGTCGACGTTCAGATAACCGGCCAGGATGGAGAGCTCGGTGTTGGTAGTGTTGTTCGGTTCCTTTCGACCGAAAATAGAGCTCCCCATCAGTCTAAGAAAACAACGGACGGGGGGATGGTGGACCTGGTGGAGCTTTCGCTCCTGGAAACGGGTCTGGGCCAGGCACCGCCAAACCTGACGGTAGACCTTCCTCGAGTCTGACGTCACACCCGAAGAGGTAAGGTCAAGTAGCCTACCAAACTCCGCTAGAGGCATCGGGAAAGTCCGGTTGAACAACCGGAAGGAGACTGACAAACAGTCGGGGTCAGTAGCGTATGCCCCTGAGGAGAAGGTAAAAGAGCTGAGAAACTCGAGACTCAGCTCTAAGAAGGTGTGGCCTCTCATAGTAATGAGCCCAGGCATCCCCGTGACCCGTAGTAAAGTACAGACTGACTCGTAAATACCGAGTTTCTCTAATGCCGATTTATCCAAAAATCGGGAAGGCACATGTACACACTTGACCAAGTTAAAGAATTTCGTACGATGGACAGCGTTGACGAATAATACCTGTGGGTAGTCTGGGTGGGAGTCGAGGGAAGTGTCCCCTGACCAGAATCGTCTCTCGAAGTAGGCGGAGCGGCAGCTGAAGTAGAAGCAGTAGCTGTGGAAGTGCTAGGAGCGGAAGTAGAAGTGACTGGAGCTGGTGTAGCTTTGACCAGTCTACGACCCCGGCTTCCGTCTCTGGAACGCAAGGCAGCGGCCCGCTCTCGGACTGTGTAAGGGACCAGGGCAGCTCTGAAGGCGGTTGCGGCTGCTGGTGAGTCCGCCACAGGTGTAGAAGTGGTGGCTGGTGTACAGATAGTGGCTACTGTGGTCACCGCTGAAGAGGAACTAGCAGCAGTGCTAGCTGTGGTGGTGATCGTGGAGGAAGTGGTAGCCTGAACTGAGCTCGCAGCTGAGCTCACTGGAGTAAAAACCGTCCCTACAGCTGAAACAAGGAAGACTGGGGCTGCAGTGGTGACTAGGGCAGAGGTAGTGGCAATAGCTGGGGCCACTGACTCACTCAAGGACGGGCTGGAAGAAGTACTAGTAGAAGGTAAGGTACTCGACTCCATCCTGAAAACATAGGGGAGGGGGTATGAGAGGAAAACAATGGTTAACAGAGGCGAAGACAACAGAAAAAACAGCATGTGAAACCATAAACAATCCCCTATCAGTCGAAAATTTCGACCTACAGCATAAAATTTCCAACAATTCCTCAGAAATTTCGAAATAGCAGTACGTGAATGGTGATAATGTGACAATGTAATGACTGCTAATGGAGACTAAAAACGGCACGAAAAACTGCATATGACAGCATGTAAGTCCCCTAGCAGTCGAAAATTTCGACTCACAGTACAGGAATCCCAACAATTTACAGCATGTAATGGCGATAGGGGACGGAAAAAACAGTTAACAACAGCAGCAAGTAAGCAAGAACTGAGGTTAAACAAATCATGGCAAAATATAGACCGTCTGACAGTCGAAAAAAAAAATCGACTTAGAAGCCCTAATCGCGGAAATCTCGCGCAAATTTCGAATTAAACATGCAACAACAGCGAGGAAATTGGGATATGATCATCAAGCAAGCTAATTAAGAGCATACAAACAGAATTAAGTCGAAAAATTCGACTAAACATGGATTTTCGAAACCCTAGAAGCCATTTTTCCTCATAAAATTCGAATTAATCGAAAATATAATGCAAAGAAGGTGAATGAAACACTTAATTGATGATAAGAATCCTACAATATGCAATCAATCTTCAAAAATTAAGCAAAAACAAGCGATTTTTTTAGTCGAAAAACCCGCAAACCCTAGACCCTCTTTAAAATCGTGGATACGAACACAAATAAGGGGAAAAACAAAGGGCTTTTGAAGATCAATTAGCAAGGAAGGGATTGTAGGTGGCGGATTTGGAGATTGGGCAAGAAATTTAGGGATTTGGGGATGAATTGATCGTACAAGGGAAGGTATTAGACGATAAGTTAGGGATAAAAATGAATTAGAAATACAAATAAAGAGTTTAAGGAAAACACTCCCTGCGTCTATTCATTTCCACTCGATCGAGTGGTTTTAAACCGCTCGATCGAGCACTGTTGATGCTCCTGTTGCTCGCTCGAGTAAATTTTACTCGATCGACTAGTCGAGCTTATTGCTTTGCTCGATCGACTGGATTTTCACTCGGTCGACCAGATTTTCACTCGATCGAGTACAAAAAGTACTCGATCGAGGACTTTTCTCGCGTAAGCTTCTTGAATTTCGTCTTTACTCCTTTGAAATGCGTGAAACTTCCCCAAACCTGCATAAAAACACATCCAAAAATTTCCCAAAATACCAAATATGCAGAAGCACAGTCTATAGTCTTACGTTTATGCTAAAAACGGTCTAAAACTAATTGTCCTAATTAAAACGCAATAAAACAAATTCAAAGGAATTTCAAAAATTATCTATTACAAAGTGTTACACGGGGCATTTCCCCGTTTAATTCCCGTCAAATTTCAGTAGCGCCTTGATGGGCTTCTGACTGGAGGACGTCACCTCAGCAACATTGACTGTCCTCTTCAACTTCCATGAGCATGAGTAATCACTTGAAACGGTAGGAGGGGGGTAGTTCACATCCACATAAGCGGGAACCTTCCTCGTCCTTGCTCCTTTATCACCAGCTTTAGCGTCAACATTTCCAGTTTGATTGATAATAATTGCACCATGTCCCTTGACAGCTTCCCCTTTGCTTTCATCTGTACCTACAGTAAGGAAAACAGACGAACTTTCCTCCTTTTTGCTCTCAGTCTGAGGCGGAGGGTTAACAATAGCAACGCATTTCTCCAAATTTTCATTTGAAGTGTCAATAATAGGAACAATAGAAAAGAGAGCACTGCAAGGCTGGGCTTGCATGGGAGCTCTCCGGAACTTAGACTGATGAAAAATCAGCTCCTCGTCCCCTACCTGAATGGTCAAAGTCTTTCCCCCGACGTCTATTACTGCACGGGCAGTGGACAAAAATGGTCTCCCTAAAATTATAGGGGTGTGTGCATCTTCGGGGATGTCTAAGACAACAAAATCAACGGGAATAAAGAACTTCCCGATCTGAACAGGTACGTCTTCTACTACACCTAGTGGCCGTGATAAACTACGGTCGGCCATCCGGATACCATGTTGGTACAACTCAGCTTTGTCAAACCAAATCTCTTAGCCAGAGACAAAGGTAAGACACTCACGCTAGCGCCTAAATCGCATAGCGCATTATCAATCAAATGCATACCGATATGACACGAAATTGAAAAACTACCCGGTCCGATTGCTTAGGGGTAACTTATTTTGAAATAGGGTGACCCCACCTCGCCAAAGCTACGCCTCACCACATTAATAGTCCTTTTACGCGCTAAAATTTCTTTCATAAACTTTAAATAAGAGGGTACCTTAGTCAGCAATTCAGTGAACGGCACGGTGACTTCCAAGCTCTTCAAAAGTTCGACAAATTTGCCGAATTGTTGATTAACTTTAGTATTTTGCAGCCGCCTCGGGAAGGGAACCGTGATAGGTATCTCGAGTCCCTTGTTTCTCGCTTCCAATGTATCTTCCGGTGCAAGTTCTGTATCCTTTGGACGCTTCTTACCTCTCGAACGAGGCCTTTCCGGTGATTTCTCGCTTAAACGAGCACTAGCAGGCTCTCGAATAAGCTTCCCGTCATCAATACTACTCGATCGACCAATCTGCTCACTCGATCGAGCAGTTTCTTCATCAATGTCAGTCGATCGAGTACAATTTCCACTCGATCGACAAACTCCACTTTCTGCTTCAGTCGATCGAGTACATTTCCACTCGATCGACCAACATGTTCTTCCTGTTCACTCGATCGAGTGGAAAAACCACTCGATCGAGGGCTTTCATCTTCGATTCTACTCGATCGAACACCGATTTCATCGATCGAGCAACCGCTTTGTCGTGAGCCCTTTTTTCTCGACAAGACACTCGCTCACCATCGCATTAGCTTCCCTAGGGTCTGATTTTGACACTTCCGGTCCCTCATAAGAAAGACCTCTTCTTAATTCTATCAGATTTACCGTCTCATGTGGATTCTTCTCATTTTGAGTCGGTAAATGACCCTGCTTTCTCGAAGATTGATTTGCAGCGAGTTGGGCAACTTGAGTCTCAAGTGCCTTAAATGACGCGGGCCCTTCATTGATTTTGTTGATCATTCACCGCAATTGCTTTGAAATGGACTGCAACATAGACTTTAGCTCACCCATTTCACTCACCCCACTAGAAGATGATGCACCTTGATTAGGAGGATTGAAAGAAGGAGGCTTCAAAGCCTTGTTGATTCTTGTGTGGAGGAATATACTACTGCCGATTCGGAGGAGCGGTAGGATTGAGTACATTCTGACTAGTCCACCTCAAATTGGGGTGGACATTCGGCTCGTAATAATCGTTGTTCTCGCCTGTAGTGTTGAAAGGCGAAAGACATGACTCATAGGAATTGGGACAATTATCCAAACATGCCCCTCTCCTCCACATCTCTTGCAGCTGAAGGGACCGTCTGTAACAGCATTTACATGGTAAATTCCTCCCTTCGAGGCTACTCCCAGCTCATATTTATCAAATCGGGCCGTGAGAGCCTCTAAAGCAGCTATAGAAGGAGATTCGGCACTCCTCCTTTGATTTCCTCTCGAGTTCCCATATTCAGCTTTATGGGTGGCCAAATCATCTATGATCTTCCACCCCTTAGTGTAGATACCCGTATCCGTCGATATTGGAATTTATAGAGAACCCGACAAACACCCGATGATGATAGGACACATGTATTCTTTAGTTGTCACTGTCATTATTTGGAGTTCGTTTTACGAGATGGAATGGGCGCCGTCGACGAAGTATTTTATTAATTTAAATGATATTTAAATTAATGTTTTTAGTGAATTCTTTCTGTTAATTTAAATTATATTTAAATTAATATTTTTAGTAAGTTCATTTTGTTATTTTAAATGATATTTAAAATTAATGTGTTTTTTAAGTGAATTCATTATTCATTTAATTTAAATGATATTTAAATTAATGTTTTTTTAGTGAATTCATTCTGTTAATTTAAATGATATTTATTTTAATGTTTTTAGTGAGTTCATTTTGTTATTTTAAATGATATTTAAAATTAATATGTTTTTTTAAGTGAATTCATTTTTTATTTAGTTTAAATGATATTTAAATTAAAGCTTTATTTTGAATTTATTTTCTTAAGTTTATTTTATTGAAAATAAAATAAATATTTGATTTGAAAAATCATTTTATGAGTATATTTGATTTGAAAAGTCATTTATTTTAATTTATTAATTGATTTGAAAAATCGATTTTAAAAGCGAAGAACTCGTTTTTAACCGTGTGTTTTGAGCTCGATTTTAGCTCGGTTTTTAAGCGCGTTTCCTTTGCGAATTGGCACGAATCTCGAGTACATTAACCCACCTAGACCAATACCCATCAACCCATGTTCGAACCCCCTCACAAGCAGCCCAAATTCTCGTCCCAAACCCCTCACAAGCAGCCCGCAACCCAATCCCGTATACCCTGTTTTGCAGCTCAATTCGCGAGCCCAAACCCGCTCCAAACACTACCAAGACCCGTACCCATTAACCCTAACCCATACCCTAGTATCCTACCCATATTATCCTAGCTTAATCACCAAGAAAACCCCCAAAACGAACCCTAGAAACCCCCCCAAAAGCTGCTGGACAGCAGCTATGTTCAGCTAGCCCGATTTGCCCTTCCTCTCTTTTAACCTACTTTAACTCCCTATAAATACCACCCCTTCACCATACATTCATTCCTCTAAGTCCTCCATACATCCAAGCATCACATACAAGCTTTAAACCTCAGAAACAAACCCTAAACATCCTTCAAAAACCCTAAACAAAACCGACACACAAACTGAAACTGTTTGTGTGTCCTCTTCGAAAACCCTTTCGTTCCTCCATCAAAGCTCCATAAAAATTCGAGTTTCTTGTTCCTAATTAACCACATAACATCCATCTACATATTAGACAAAGAATTACGAGCCAAATTGCCCTTGAGAGTACACGAAATCCCTCGAAAAACAGAGTGAAATAACACTCTGTTTTCGCGGTTTCTTCTTGTCTGTCCAGTTCTGTTTGTGCTCGTTTTTCGTGCCCAATAACCCAAATCGAGCAGGGGTTGCTTTAAGATCCTTGTTCTCCTCTCTTTCTAGTTTCCAAAACATCTTTCGAATCGAATTTTCGTCGTGAAACGAGGGAGATATCACTGTTTTAAAATCGCTGTCCAGAAACTTTCCAAAACCCGTGTTTGCTTTGTTCTTCGTCGACGACGGCCTCTCGAGATAAAATCTACCATCGATTACGACCCAAGACGGTGTCAACGATACATGTAGGTTGAGGGTGCATCAAATCCCCTTCTCTTTTCTCTTTTTATTTCGTTTTTTTATGCCTTTTTTTATTGTCTTTTTTTGTTTGTTTTTTCGCTTGTTTATCGATTGTTTTAAATTAACTATGAAACTAGTTAGTCCGAGTATGAGTTAAAGTACCACTATGAACACCCGCGTTGACTTGAGATGGGAAAAGAAACCTCTACATCTGTCGGTCGTACACCCCCGTCTCATTTACATATCCTCGTGTTCAAAGTAGGGCATAAATAAAACAATTATCTAACTTTGTTCTTCGTTTTCGACCCCCTTTTGTTTCGGCCAAATCGACAGACCCTAGGGCCCGTTGTATGTTAGTTTAACCTCTGGTTGTTAACCTATGACATATTTAGATGACTTTAATTTAATTTAATAACCTAATTAGACACGATAGATGGCTTCGACGTAAGTTATAAAATCAATCGACGATTCTGTAATTAATTGAATGCATCTCTCTCTTTCACCTAATTTCTCGCTAGTATAAGAGTGCGTGATTAGCACCTTCTTATTGACACTCGATGAGTTAAATTAATTAGCGAATTTGACCTAATTAGACCCTTTAGGCCGTGTAGAATGCACCCTTGCGCGACAATCAATCAACATCGTTTCTAACTCGTTTTCTAACTTGTTTCCTATCCCTTTTTTGCAATCATTCGATCTAACCAATGAATCTAACTTAGGAACTAGGTTGGCCTCGTCTTGGCCGTGAGGGTGGCCGTTGGTTTGGGCCGTGAGGTGGCCGTTTTCTTTACCTTTCTCGTTTTGTTTTTATACCGTTTGTTTTCTCGTTGTTTCATTGTTTGTAATTTATCGTTGGTTTATCGAGTTGTAATTTTCGAGTTAGTTTTCTTTTATTGAGTCAAAACCTTTTCAAAAAACCTTAGTCTTGTTTGGTTAGACGGTTGTTCCCCAATGCTTGTAGGAGCGTAGTAAACCGCATGTTGTTTAAAGCAACATGGCCCGGTTTATGCTAATGCATGCTTTGGTGCGTAGCCCTATGTCTAATTCGATGGGATTAAGTGAAAGCACGCATTACGAGGAGTGACCCAAGGCCGTGGGTCATGTGAGCCGTGGCCCACCCCTCATGTGCACGGTTTTCTAGGCCAAACGGCCGCGTGTTTTGTGTCGTTTATGGTTCCGTTTGTAGTATTTGTATTTAGATCGAGTTGTATCTTTAATTTGTTGTTGTGTCGGCATGAAATGCCTGGTTTGTAATAGGTAGATCCCAACGGCTCCCCCATTCCCATCAAGCCTTGTTTGTTTGCTTTACATGTTGTTAGATCAATCAACCCACATGCTAAATTACAACTTTGACAAAGTTAGTTTAGTTGCATCTAAAACGACATAGAAATTGTTGTCACATGATAGGGTTAAAACAACGTTTGCATATCATACATCGTAGTAGCTATGACCTTGTTTGAAATCCGACACTTGACTTAGTAGAGGCCGTTATCGACGGGCGGGGTTGGGTGTCCTTATGGGCTTCCCAACACGTACCCTCACCCCTTACTCAAGATCTATGGTTTGTGGATCCGTCTAAATACCATTGGATTACGAGAGTCATTCAAATCGAGTGATATAGGGTACAAGTCTTTATCTTTAATCACTCGTAGTCGATTGGCTTTATGCTTTTCGATGAAAGGTGTAAAGTTGACTTGAACGGTTCCAAGTTCCCAAAAAACTTGGTGGCGACTCTAATTTGTCTTAATTCGATTCGAAAGAACCTCGAGTCGATTATGCCTGGTGTGGATCCCGCGGACGCAGTTCCCGAGGGCCTTGTCCACACTTAGTCTCTCCTAGATTCTCAGCAAACCGGCCACTAGCTGCAGCATCCAAAATAGCCCTCTGATCGTCGTACAACCCATTATAGAACTGATTGCAAAGACTCCACTTATCGAACCCATGATGCGGAATGGTTCGCACCAACTTCTTGAAACGGACCCATGACTCGTGAAAGTTCTCGTCAGGCCCTTGTTTAAAGCTCGTGATCTGAGCTCTAATTGCATTAGTCTTCGAAGCAGAGAAGTACTTCTTGTAAAACGCCAAAGCCAATGAATTCCAGTCAGTTATCCCATGAGCAGTCCGGTCCAGATCCCTATACCACTCCCTTGCAGCATCTCGGAGTGAGAAAATGAACATGGTTTCTTTTATCTGGTCTTGGGTCACACCGGCTGGAGGAGGTATGGAGCAGCAGTAGTTAATAAAAGTTTCCATGTGCTTAGCTGCATCTTCATTTGCAGCTCCCCCGAACTGGTTCCTCTCAACCATATTAATATAAGAGGGCTTTGGCTCAAATTTTCTAGCATCGCCTTGTAATTCGAATACTTTATAAAGATTAGCAGCTGTCGGCTCAGAATGACTAGCTATACTCGCTTCCTCGGCCATAACTGGAAAATCTGGAGAAGTGACTGTTTTCAAATTTGATGAATTGAAACTGGAGATGAAGGTGGACCTTCCTCGAAAAGCTCGTTCTCGTGAATGCTTGACAGAGTACTTAGCTCTTCCTCTGTCGGTAATACCCTTTGTGATCGTCTCAACTCGCGCAGAGATTTCTCAAGCTCAGGATTATAAGGCAATAATTCACCACCCTGTGACCTACGCATAAGAGGAAACTACGAACAGGATATAAGAATAGTCTAAGGAACGTATGTCCCTTAAACTGAAAAACAGACTAAAATAAAGACAACTAAAAATTAGAACAATTGCCTCCCCGACAACGGCGCCAAAATTTGACACGGCTATCGCAACCCTATCAAAGATAAAACCTAACGGTCTCAACTAAAATGTAGCAGAGGCAGTCGAGTATCGAATCCACAGGGAGGTAATGTAATTAACAGTTGCCTAATTCTAGTCCTAAAGTAACAATTGGGGGTTGTTGAATTTGGTTCTAAACTACGAAGTTTGAAAGGAAGAAAAATAAAGTAAAGAGCAGTAAAGGCAATAAAATATGATTAAACTATCAAGAAGAGAGGGACATGTCGGGATTTCGGTTCACTACGGTAGTCCAATAACTCAGCTGTAAATGATTCAGACGAACTAATGTGAGACGGATGTGGAAAGGTCCTTTCGGTCCACTTTCTATCCTAAAATACCACTACCTTAACTTTCGTCCTCATTAGGGTAGTCTACTGTTTATAGAAGGCCTATTTAGTCCAATCTTTCGATCCAGGATTAATTTTAGCCAGATTAAAGGGTGACATAGAAGCGTGCACTCAACTAGGTCGGATAAATACAGTTAAATTGCTATAGTGACAGGGTCTCATAATCAATTCGTCTAATTCATTTACTACGCCGTCATATTTCTACCGCAGATTCCCTAATCCCAACATGAAGGGAGTTTAGCTACTCATATCGTTAATTAAACTAACAGCAAACAATTTTCCAGCAGTAAACATTATGGAGTGACAATAGATCACAATAAGGAAAATTTAGGGCAAAGGATAAATGCAACGAAACAAGTAATGAAAGCAAGCAAATGATTAATTATTATTGAAGGGAGAGAAGGAATTACAATCCAAGCGAATCTGGCGTAAAGAACACAAAATCCGAGTAAAAGCAATACCGAAATAAGTAACAGTAGAGAGGAATAAAGCAGTGTTCTAAAGTTTACAGTAGAGTGTTTGATAATATCAAAGATCATCCTAATTAACCTAGTAAAGCGTGCTTAAATAGCAAAGCAAAAGAGTTTAGCGAAATAAAACATCACGCGGGCTAATTAAAGCCCAAACCCATCAAAACCACTCGATCGAGTGGATTAAAACCACTCGATCGACCAACTCTTCATCCAAACAGCTCGATCGACTCGAAGGTTACTCGATCGAGTAACAGCTCTTTCTCAGAAGATAAGGATCGAGTAGTAAACGCTCGATCGACCAACTAGGGGTGTAGAAACCACTCGATCGAGTGGAAAACAGCTCGATCGAGTGACTAGACTTCATTTCAGCTCACGTCCTCGCCTAAATGCTTCGTAATTCGTGCCACGACGCTTCCAAACACAGTAACTCACTCTGGAATAATCCCGTCTCCTCTAAATGCATGCAAAAAGGACGAAAAAGAGTACGGATCCACTACTTTCGCGTTCATTTCTACAAAATGGACAAAACGAACCAAAGTAGCCAATTCGGGGCAAAATATCATAAAAACAATATGAAAATGCATAGAAATACGTGCTGAAATAGGCTAAAAAGACTATACATTAGGCACGTATCAATGATTCTTCTATGGCTTACCAATGACTCATCATGCTCTTAAGCATATGATTCATTATTGGACATGTGTATGATTATTCTAATGGCGGAAACATTAGTAATTTTTAATCATGTGATCAACCATTCTTAGGTTCAATGAATGACCATGACTGCTTATGGTGATTCCATTTTCATCAATATGAATAACCTACGTTTTTCGTTTATTTGATGTGTATATCTCAATACTTATCCAACATTCCATGATGTGATTGGATTCATCATAGTCCATTTTCATCCCGAATTGAAAACTCAAACACTTCTTTGTGAAAGATAGACTAGCTCGTCATTCTCAATGAGTAATGAGTTATAATTTTTACAAGATGATTGCTCCCACTAAATTCCATGTCTTCACATGATAATTTCAAACTCCCACTTAATTCCACATGTTTCGCAATTGACTACTCAATCGAAACATTTCAAGAATTGAAATACATTTTGCTTTGCGAAGTCATTAAGATTAAAAGCATATATGTTTTCAACATATCCTTTCAAAATACTTATTTTGAAGAGATTTCAATCATAAACTTATGGAAAGAGATTTTAATCTCTAACTCATTCATTTTTATAATGATGCGTAGCAATGTCATTATTTAAAAGTGAAATCCCATTTAATGTATGTCCTTCTCAAAATACCCTTTTCGGAAGGAGGTTTAACCATTTCATTTTCATAATGAGGTTAAGTAATGACACTAGCGTGGTTAACAATTAACTTAGCTTTTGTAGATATCGGCATATCTTCCTTTGCAACTTTTAATCATAAATCTCATTTATATTCAAGGATGCAACTTTGTTTCATTTAGGCTCTTAAGTAAATATCAATATTGAAACTCTTGGTCATATATTGTTCATAAACTAGCGAAATCTCTTGTTAAGACTTTTCTTTAGTCATTTTCTTTCAAAACTTTCTTTTGGTCTCCTCATGTAGTTATCTTGAGAACATATTCTTTTGATTACTTTACTTGGTCTCTTTTGTCATGTAGATCTCATCTATTCGAGACCATAGATCTCATCTATTCGTGTATAATATCTATTTAGGTATACAAATCATTCTTTCTTTCGTAGATCTCATTTACTCAAGCATACAAATTATTCTTTGTATTCTTTGTGTCTTCATTTTTCTCCCACTCTATCTTTAGAATAAATACACTAGATATTCAAAGATAGCTTATGAGACACAAATAATGATTTTGAAGTATAAGGAGGACTATCTCATAGATTGACTAATAGTTTTAGATTTGATGAGTGTACTTGGTAATTGACATTCCCTTAGGAGAGTTCATCAGCTCAACACCACTTTATAATTAATCATACACAAGCTTTAAGCTTGTGGACATATAATGAATTCCATCATTATAATTGTCTATTGGATCACTTTAAGTAGATGATCATATGTTTCTATGTGCAAGCATATAAAGACGAATTTTTAGAACAAAGAAATACGATAAAAGGGGTGACTTGGGTTGCAAACCAAGCCACCATAATCCAAAATACAACCATTGTTTAGAAAGGATCAACCATTTCCATGTCGAACACGTAGATCAAAATAGTTCTAAAAATAAGACAATAATAAAAAGCCAAGCTTCATTGGTAGCTACTCCTAGCTCCTTGATGATTTCTCAAGCTTGCTTTTCCTTTCCTTTGTCTTTGCTTGGAGGAGGCCCTATTAACAATAAAAAGGGGATACATTATCACAACTTTGTATCAAAATACCATAGTTGAATTAGAAACATAAAAGAAAGGATAGTCATTTACCTACTGGAGTGATCTTTCCAGCTTTGATGTCACCAAGGTATTTGGAATAATTCCTTTTCCAATGTCCAACACCATTACAATAATGGCATTTATCAAGAGGACCCTTCTTGGTCTTGGACGTGCTAGCTTCAAAAGTCTTAGCTTTGGTGGACATGTGAGCTTGCCTCTTTCCCTTTTTCCCCTTCTTCTTAAACTTCGCCTTGCTCTTAGTGCTTATATTAAGCACATCCTTAGGTGGGTTAACATTTAGACCCTTGTCTCTTTCGGCTTGCACAAGTAACTTGTGCAACTCTTCAAGAGACACGTCCTTGTCTTGCATTTTAAAATTCATCCGGAATTGAACATATGCTTTGACTTTTGATAAGGAGTGTAGAATCCTATCTGCAATGAGCTCTTTGGGGATTTCAACCTTTTGAAGTTTCAATGTCTCGACTAGCTCCAACAATTTGAGCACGTGAGGGCTAACCTTTGGACCCTCCTTAAAATCGAGATCAAAGAATGCCAAGGCCGCCTCATATTGGATGATCCACGGCACTTGCGAAAACATTGTCACATGTTTGGAATAGATTTCATAAGCGGTGCCCATTTTAAAGGCTCTCCTTTGGAGATCCGCCTCCATCGCAAAAATCAACACATTTTTCATAGCGACAGACTCTTTGTGGTAAGCCTCATATGCTTCCCTAGTGGCGGCACTCGACCTAGCATTAGGTTCGGGTGGAGAGGCCTCGGTGACGTAACGAAGCTTGTCGTCACCTTGGGCGGTTAATTTGAGTTGGGCATCCCAATCGGAGAAATTTGACCCATTCTTTTCAAGTTTACAACGATCCATGAAGGATCGGAGCCATGAAACATTAGTGAGAGGTACGGCGTTGGTGTTTGGTGCGACCATTGTTATGAGAAATAAAAGTGGTCTACAAAACGAAAATAGAAGGAATAAAGCATTTGTCGTTTTCACAATAATAATAATACTCGTAAATTTTAATTTAAACAAGTTTTATTGCATTTATCTAGTGACCTCTACCCAACTTGATAAATGATTCCAAGACCCAAATTCATATTAACTTAGGCATCGGTAAAGCCGAATACAACCCTTATCAATATAACTCGGTGGATTAACTTTTTAATCGATTCTACTTTTAGAACTCTTGGTCGATAAATTTACATTAATATTTATCTTTAGCCCGAAACACATCCGGCAACCGTCGAGAATACTTTAGTTGAGTTCAACCCAAATTTCGAATAAATATGTCCATGATCCAAATTTACATCAACTTGGGCATCGGTAAAGCCGAATACAACCCTCATCTTTATAAATTCGGTGGGTAGACATTTATCACCCACTTCCCCTACGTAGCAAGGTTTGTACCCCGGTAAGGCCGAGTGCACTCCCTCACGAAATAGGTTTTCATGGTTTCTACTTTTTGGTAAGGCTAAGTCTCAATTGTTTATTTTAGCGAGAGGTCATGTCAATTTATTATCTATCACTAAAGCAGTAAACTACGATAATTGTAATTGACACGGTCGATAAACTCGATAAAATGATAATGCATGTTTTAGTTATGGCGATTTAGCGACGCATGCAACATATAAATAAAATGCAAAGCATAAATAAAATCCTAGTATGGCCTTCCTAAAATAGTAAATCTAATAAACTATTACAAATTCGGAAACCAACTCCTTTGGTCCCTTGAACTTCGGTCTTGGCACGTATTTCAAGGCAACATTTTCTTTGATGGACCGCCTTCTCGAGTGGCACCGTCTTCAAGGAACTCCGGAATAAATAAATTACATAATAAATTACATAATTTCCTATTATACATTTGTAATTAAAATAAAATAAATCTATTTAAATTACAAAACGGTGATACGAGATCACAATAAGTTACAACTGAATCGATATTCCCATACATTTCGGGTAATACCAATTAAAACTAAGGCCATACTAAGTAAAATTACATAAAATTAAAATATGACAATCATAAATAAAATGCAGCATTATAATATGTATGAACATGCCCAATTTTAGGCTAAATCGCCTTCAAGGAGCCAATATCGTATATTAATAGGTTTTTACGGATTTGCGTGATTTAACCTTTTAAAATCACAATAATTACATAAAATCATATTTATGTACAAGTTAATTACCCTAACCATCTTAGGACTCAAAATTAGTCTCCACTAACATTTGACAATAATTAACCTAGATTTCTTATTATTGTTCATAAATGGACCTAAAAAACAAAATTATTCCCTAAACTTCAAATTAAATCATAAAAATTTCAAATAATTTCAAAATTTGAAATTTAAACTCATGAACATTCTGGAAAAATACCATGACACTCATAATGTTCAAAAACTTAGGTTGAAAATTTCGAAAATTTATAGAGAAAAACAATGTTGCGGTTTATCGATTTTAACAATTATTACCAAAAAAATATGAGAAAAATTATTTTTATCAACTTTTCACTTTTAGATCTGAAATATATGATAAAATGCAACATGTGACGTTTTTCTTTAGTCATGAAGTATGTTTTAGCATTTTTATTAATTAAAGTCACTATTTATGTCATAAATCATGCATAAAGACTTCATTATAGCCAAATATTTTACACACATCTTGTAAAATTGCATGTGACAACATACTAAATTTACATGACCAGATTCGAAATATAACTCATATTAACCTATTTTCCCATTTAAATATGATTTTAACTTGAAAAATCCATATTTCGAGCATAACAACTCATTTTATTATGAAAATTTACAGGCCATCAGTCTTCATTTGTTCATCATGTTTTGCCTTGCTAGTATGATTGGCAACCTTGTTAGCATGTTAAACTTGATAATGAGTGAGTAGTTTCCTTAACTAGGGTTAATGGGGAATTAGGGGAAACCAACATGGGAATCCTTGCATTTTTTACCCATCACTTACCTTTTCAATGAGACTTGTAAGACATAAACCAACTCGAGTCTCATTAGACCATGCATATAGTTGGATAGGGAGGATTAAGTCGACTTGTAGGTGTTGTACAATCTAATCGATTCGGTTCCGGGACCCAAACCTTCCTAGGTATTGTAAGATATACACTAACTCGATCCCATTATAACAATAAGTGCTTTCATCTAGTAGAGAACATGTTTGTATGATCAAATCCCATGAATCTCCTATGAACCCATGACACCCTAGTGCTTTTAATCAATTGTTTACAACTCATTTTAATCATCTTGCTTGTTTTCATTACTCTATTTACATTGATTAGTTTAGTTGATCTCGCACCTCACACTACAACAAATCTATAATTGGACGGCATTTATATAGTGACACAACGTATAAATGCCACCTTAATTGTACTTATTGTGGCATTTATTCTTGCATTTGATCAAAATGCCGTGTTGGACCATTTTCGGCAATTTCGCGCTCACCTTACCCTATGGCGCTCATTTCTCACCACATATTTTCATTTCAACTTTCACTTCTTCTAATTACCTTTCCTTGAAAATCCAAAAATGTTCTGGATTAATTTCTCTCTTTCTAATTACCCCTAAAAATAAAACCTAACCTTATACTCTTTCTCCTTCTAAGCTCCTCTCTAGCCTCATCTAGCACTTATTAACTCATGCCACTAGTGTGAAAATAAAGGAAATACATCATTTCTCATAATTAAAGGTATGTTTGTTTAGGTTTGAGCCCACTTTATCATTTGCCTAATTCAATTTTGACGCTTTGAAGATTTGAGGCTAAGTTTGATTGAATTTAATACTGACATTTGATTTTAGTGAATTTAAAGAGGTTCACTTTGTCTTTACTGCTCAATTTGATTAGATTTAGTACATACTGGCATTTGTTTTTGGAACTTTTCTTTGCTAGCGAAGCGTTTGGATTTGATTGGAACTTTGCTTAATTCTTGGTTTGTTGCTACCTTTAAAGGTGAGTGGTGACTTGTTTAACAAAAATTATTGTGTGAGACGGTCTCACAAAGATGGACTATTTATATAAAGTTTACTCTTTACTGCTCAATATCGATTATAAGTGATCTATAAAGTAACTTATGGTTTCCTTTGCCCAGATTTTAATGTCTCAGGAGGATGGATATCATTTTGCTTTTGACGAAGCCTTATTACAATCAAGTTTAGAAGCAAAGGCTATGGTACGAGATCATGGATGTCAATGGAAGCTCTTCTGAAAGTTGAAGTACATGTTATTTATATTAGCCTTTTATAAACTTCGGCATAGGCTTTTGTTGTCTTTTGACTATGTTATAATGTGAGCTAATAATTATATTAGCTTTTTGTAATGACAATTTGATATATGGAAGTTTAATTTTCAATGATACATGGCGTTTTTTATAAGTTTAATTTTTTTTCTTTCAATAATTAATTTTTTTTTTAAATTAAAAAGAGCTTAAAAGAGCTTTATAAGAACAGTACCACGTGTAAAAGAATTATGCTTAGAAAATCAGTGAAGTTTGCATTATATGGTGGGTCCCAAGATTTAGGATTAAGCAGCGTTTATATTGTGTTTTACCAGCATATATGATAAATGCCACAAAACACTTTTCGCGACATTGAATACGGCGGCAGAAGATTAAATGCTGTTAAAACGTTTCGTGGCGTTTACAAATGCCGCCTAAATACCAATTAAACGCCGCGAGAGATGTTCCCTGTTGTAGTGTCAACCAAAATTATGACACCCTTAGACACAACCATTTGCAATCGAAAATCCTACATCAATACCCGTCCCTTGGTATCCGACCTTTACTTACCTCTTTACTAAGAGTAGAGTAGTTTGTGAAGTTATAAATATTTTTTTGGTCTAGGTAACTTTTGACGACGAGTAACAAAACCGATCCGACCACTAAATGTACACTAATAAAATTAACATAATTAGTTCATATCAAACACTTTTATTTTATTTTGATTTAATTTTTATTATTATCTTGACCACATCACATGTCTTCGTTGGCTAACATATATGCCATGCCGGTTTAATTGGGTATGGTGACAATACAGTTAAGCACACACATTTTACGCTTTTGAATTATAAACTATTCATGTCAAGCTTGCAAATCTGCACCCGACTTGGAATATTATCAACATAATGATAAATATCCCAAGTCCTGCACACCAGATTCAAAATATCAGCGCAAAGGCGGTCTTAACTGCCTTTTCAACAAAAGCGGTTTTAACAAACTTTTAAAACAGTTTTTAACAACCTTTTGCAAACCCCTAAGAAGCTCCTTAGGCTGTCTGATGGCTCGTGCCCCAAAGCATCTCTTATCTTTTACATTTCAAATCTGGGCAGAACCCATTACATCACCTGTAGGCTCATGCCCCAATGGGCTGCCTGAAACTGTTCTGGTTCGTTCATTTCACCACTTGTCTAGGACGATCACGATTACTGTCAACCCGAATATATACGGATCAGATTGATGAGTTACATTTTATATTCTTCAAAACAACATTTTTCAAACAAATGGACCGTGTTAAGCACCATAACCTTACTCGGTAAATGGATGTTTAACTTCCGCTCTTACATGCATAAAATCAAACTCGACATCAATTACTTGATACTTGGATAAACAACCGACGTAGCAAATTTTCGCATGTTAGCTTAAAACTTATCATGCGCATTCATACATTTAACCCCTTTTATCAAATCTTACACTAGCAACCACGATTGATCAGTAGAGGCCGCTAGCGTGGACGTGATTACGTATCCGGTTAAAGGGCTTCCCAATACGTACCCCCACCCCTTACTCAGAACTTTTGTATAGTGGATGGCCTTATCAATGGCAATGAGAGTCATTCTAGACATAGAATGTTAACGGGGGAAGAATCCTTATCTTTAGTATCTGTGTCAAGCACCGCTTCATGCTTTTTTTGACCAAGGTATAAGGTGGATCTCGAATAGTGTGCAAGCACTCCACAATTGCTTGGTGGCGACTCCGAACATATTTGCATCGTCTCAAGACCTTCACTGAGGAGAAACCGTCTGATCTAAAGCATGTTGGCGTGCGGGTGGCCCATGTCCATAGAGTGTTGGCGTGCAGGTGGCCCATGTCCATAGAGTGTTGAATAGATAGAGATTAATACAAGTTTGTCAAACAAACATTTTATCAAACACTTAATATGTACTGATTGAAACCACAACAATTAATCCATTTTGATAGACTCAACAAGCGTAAAATCTACACTTTAATCATCCCCATACTCCCCCATTAACCCTTGAAGATCACTACTCACTATTCATAGCAAGGAGGATGAAAACAACAAACAATGAATCAAAATAAAGCATGATGAAATAGAATAAGTAAGGACAAATGATTAAAGGGAAATAAAAGTATACCAACTTAATAAGTAAAGATGAACATGAACAAAGGTGAATCCTTGCATAAATATAGAGACGTGTAACTTAGTCTTCAAATACAAAGCCAGAAAATCCAAATGTATACTATTGGAGATGTAAAGGAAAGATTAATTATTGAAAGATTGTTGTAATTTATGGAAAGATTAATTATTGAAAGATAATCTAATCTAAGAGGGTTTAGTTTAATCAAATAGAGCTTAGCCTTCTCTAAGAGGACTTAGAAAGCATATCCCTAAAATAATTACAAACTGGGCATATATAGTGGCTACAATATTAGGGTTAATTAGAGGCTTTAATGAAGTGTTGGCCGAATAAGAGAAACTGTCACCTTGCAAGACCCTAGTGTAGCTCGTGGGGATTAACCAAAAGAGGTCATCTTTACCATTCAGCTCGAGCGAGCTCTAGGACAAGTCATGCGAGCTGGCGCTCAGCTCAGCTAGTTGAGCTCGGATCATAAAACGGGCGTCATTTGCTCACCCGGACTCCAAATCGAGTGATTTAAAAGCCTAGACCACTTGATTTTTTGACGTTGTTCTACCTATTATTCTTTCCGACCCAAAAAATCACTTCTTGGTTTGACGTTGTTCTACCTATTATTCTTTCCGACCCAAAAAATCACTTCTTGGTTTGGGTGCAAGCGATTTCCTCTTGTAATGGCTCCCTTCTCGTCATTGTTGACCAACAACTTGTGGGGGCTATTATCCAAACCATCCTAAATCTTATTTTATTGATCAAAGGGTCCTTGTTCATTGCCTCCTCTTTCTTGAAAATAATCAAGTGAGTCGATTAAGCCCAAAATCATGCTACAACCGCTCCAATTAGCTCCTTTCCTATAATTGACCATAAAAGGGAGGGAATAGCAAATAGGAAGCAAATGACTATGAAAATGACAATAACTAGCTAGATTGGCATGCAAAATAAGGTTGGTTAAGGGGTTAAAAGTGCGTAAATAATGACCACATTAAATATCCCTAAACCGAACCTTTACTTATCCTGAGTAAATAGGTGACAAAAACTAAGACTTTTATTTAAACTAATCCTAATAGCATATCTGATATGAGCCTTTCAACTCACAACAAGGCAACTATGAGGTAAGATGCCTTCTTGCAAGGAAAGTGGGGTCTTGCCAAAATGGCAATACATCTAAGCATTACGTACACAAACAAGTAATAGGATGGATCTACAAAAGAATATCCACTATCCTCATCTAAGTGGCAGAATCAACTAAAAGAGCAAATATAAGGGCAAATACTACTTCATAGATACTAATTCTATAAATTACTAAGTCTAAAAGGATAGAAGTAAATCACCTCCAAATGGTGTCAAGCTAGGCGACATTCGTCCACAATTACTAAATGGTTTCGTCAAGAGCGGGTCATTATGATGTTAGAAGTCACTGGATGTTCGCGGAATTCTCCCTCTTGCCTAGACAAAAGGAACGGTCGTTCTATCTCCACCATGCATCAAAGGATAAGACCATCCATAGATAAGGGAATTAAGATAATGAGTTTCACTTTGGTAGTTTGCTTTGGGTTATTTTCCCCCCATTTGTAGCGTTTGAGAATTAAGCGCATTTATTGCCATTTTAAATGCTTGCCATTTGATACTTGACAACAGTCTTTCAGCAAATGAATTCACTGGTGACCAACAATATGCAAATCCTCACCAAAATGAAATTGAGACCCACCCCATATGTAATAAGAGTACTCTAGAAAAGCATAGAAGGCCCATTTGCACTCCTAAGCCTAGGCTAAGGATTACTTTTACAAAATTGTAAACTTTTGCTTTCATTTGGCATTTGAACTCAATTTGATATTTATAAGTGCCCATTCCCTTTGGTTAACAGGACATTGATGGTAGAAGTTGAAGAACGGTTGCATGGCTTCAAAGGTCACCATGGAATAAACGATAGCCAAGGGACTATCACACCACAAGGTAATCTTGACTAAGCCCTAGTGCATGGGTCAAAGGATACTAGCATGACACTACCAAGGGTGTTTTACGACTATTCTAACAAACAAAGTCTTAAAGAGAAGGAGTATCTACAATGGCCTATTCACCCTTGTAAAGGTTCCCAATTAGGCATTTTCTAAAAAATTTAACTAAATGCAACTACATGCCATGGTGCTTTTACCAACTATATAACGTATAAAATGCAAGCTCATAACAACACATAGGCAAACAACACATAGGCACAAAAACCGCAACAAAATTCCACAACATCTTCACTAACATATAAGCCCATTCTCCTCATGTGACAAATGAAAAGAAATGGAAGGGAAGAGATTTTAGAACGATCATACCAAGAGGTCTTCATGTTACGTTAGGATATGTCTGAAATGGAGTGTCGTACCTATGTGAGAAGTGAACAAAAGCACCTAAATACATACAATTCTACACTACAAAAATAAGAAACATGTTTTTGGCTTTTGAAATTTTCGAATTTTTAGGGATTTTGTTTCTAAGAATTTAAAGAACATATTTTTGAGTTTTTTCAAAAAATTTCGAACTTTTATTGGATTTTGTATGTAAATTCTCATCCCTACACTTGTTTTGGACATTATCCTCAATGTACAAGGTAGTAGTAGGAAGTGAAAAGTAAAAACATGTCTTTGTATTTTGAAATAAGGTTTTATTGAAAAATAAATAACTTGTATTTGAATTTTCAATATTTGAAAAGTAAAAATTTGTTTTTTGGTTTTTGAATATTGAAAATTGAAATACAAATGCAAGATCCAATGCATGATATGAATGAGTGCATGCTCTAAGTAAATGTAAATATCTATATGTTATACATTTTAAGTGATGTAACTAATCTACTCTAAGCTAAATTGATGCATGCTTTCTATTGTTAGGAGAGCTAATTTGAATTAGCTCGGATTACTATGATCAAACCTCCCCAAACAGAACCAAACACTATTGCTAGTGCAAAAAGGAGGAGGTTTGGTCATAAGTGACCATGCATGAATGCAAAATGTATTATCTAAATGAAACTAACTACATGATCTATCTAAACTATACTAAATGAGATATGCTAAATAAACTATTATAATGCATAATACTCGGTCTAGAAGATAGCCAATTGAAATTAACTTGGAATACTTGTAATCAAACCTCCCCAAACCAAAGAAAACATTGTACCTAACGCAAAAAGAGAGAAGGTTTGGTTGCAAGTACTAATATGATTTTTAAATGCATCTATTCTGAATGAAATGCAAACTAATGAACATGAGAGCTCGAAAGAAAGGGAAATATACTCACAATTGTCCAAGGTTTAGATGTTATCTAAGCTACCGTCGACCATTGGATTAATCGACCCTTTCTCGGTTGCCTTTTCTCTCATCATCCTCTTCTCAACACCTTTACCAATGTCGTGGCCTATCATCATCATCCTCCTCCTCCTCAATTCTTTACTACCCTCTTCATTATCCACCTTTATGCCTTACACACCCCCACATTGGGGCTCTTGCGAGAAAAGGGGTAGTATTCATGAGGATATAAGAGAGATTTTTATGAAGGTAATCCAGAGGGGCCTCTTTTTGTTAGGAAATATGAACGACAATCCTCTATTTCCACCAAAGGGAATGATTTGGGTTGAGTTTTGAGGGATTTTTAATTGGAGAGAAGGGTGTATTAGTGAGGGAGTAGGGTTTTGTGTTTTGAAGGAGGTGATCCCTTGTTTAAGGTGTGGAAGAGGCTTAGCTCATTCGAACTGCTGGTGGGCTCATACGAGTTGGGCGGCAGTTAATAGGGCAGCAGTTGAACTCGAGCAAGCTATGGAGTAACTCGCTCTAGTTGGACCTTGACTCGTTCGAGTTGGCTGGCAGTGATCAGTTCTTTGCTTTCTTGGCTTCAACTCTCATGAGTTGATGTCAAGCTCGTGAGGATTCCCCAATACCTCATCCTTTTCTCTTTCTTTGTCCTTCCTAGCATGGGGTTAGGACTCCTTAAGCTTGCTTAGCCTAGGCAAATGCATCCCCACACTTGATCTTTATCCTCCATCGTTAAAGCACATGTGTGAGTATCCTACCTCAACTTCTCTCATAAAAAAATGCTTTATGCAATGCAATTAAATTTAAATGGGAATGATGTTCATTCAATTGTCTTATTGGATTTTTCACAATGGGAGCAAAAGTAAACACCTTAATGGGGCTAAGGTGCACGCCTCCCTGTGAAACCGAGGAAAAAATGCAGCTAAAAAGTCAAACAAGACTCTTGAATGCCATCATTCTAGGTATGAAAAATATTTAACTTACCCAAATTGAACAAGGCACATCCTCACAATTGAGGTTCATCATTGACGATCTAAGGGGGAGTTAAGATAAAAACACTAGTTGCATGAAATAATTAAAAACATGGGATAAAATATCTTACAAATGGTGGTTTAAAAATGGACTCCACCAACTAAAATGCAAGTTTTCCAATTAGCATTGTCCATGCTACTCAATGATCATAGCAAAAGACCAAAAACTAGTGAATGGGCTTTGAATATGCAAAGATAGAAGGTCGTCAATGTCAAAACATAGTCTAGCCATTTTGGCTTGAAATTAAACTTTCTAAACATCCACCTATTTGCTTTGCCCTTAGAAATTGCCCTTTTACGGCGCTTCCAATTATCAAGCCTATGATCCTTGGCAACACAAGGTATGAAGTATGGATCATATTCATCCGAAGGGTTCCACTCTCTTCCATCTCCTTCAAATTTCACGATGCTAGCATTTTGATATGTCAATCCTTCAATACTTCTCACCTTTGAGGTCATTCATGCTTCCATTTTTATCCCTTTTTAATTGACCCTCCTGAGAACTCAAACCATTTCTAAAGGATAGAGCTTCAATTTCTTCAAAACTATAGTCAAAGATGTCAATATCATAGCTTTCTTCTTAGCTTCTCAATTCTCCAAAGATGGCGGGTTCAAATTCATCAACCTTCGCTTCCTAAGTTTTACCTTCACTCCTACAAGTGTCGAGGGTACACACTTCCTCTACATGGATTATAAAAGGAAATTCTGGTGGGAGATCCTCCTTATCATCATCATAGGTGTCCAAAATAGGAAGAGCAAGGTTAGTGGGTGAGCTAGATACATGAAGCAACTTAGACATAGTTGCTGTCTTACAATTGGCCTCCAACTCAAATTCACCATTTCTCTCCTCCCCAACTTCATCATATTCCAATTCATCATCCACTCATAGTGTATAACCAACCAAACACTCCCCATCTTCAAAAGTTACACCTTCATAATCACATCCATTAAGAATGTTTGTAAAGTTGGGTCCAAGTTTGAATATGGGGCGTTCAACGCTTAGGATTTAGTGAGGTGGTGAGATAGTTGAGTAAGTTGCTTCATAGGGGCCTTCAAACTCTTCTTCATACTAGCTATGTTCTTCATTAAGCTTTTGGGTGGTATATTTGGACAATTTGATTGGCAACTCCTTACCATGGGTAACAATGTTTTTGAGAACATTGTCTCTAGCTTGGCTTTCTTCTAACATTTGTGTGAAGAAGTTTTATTCGTCTCTTAGCATTCGGAGAACCATATTTTACATGTCAAGGTTATGCTCATTCTCTTGTTGACGATAGATGGGAGATTTGTTATCACTACAACAAATTGTCACTTGCGCCACGAATTATGCCACGGGAATTTATAATTCGTGGCTAAATTCTGCTTAGCCACGGGAAAAACTTATTCATTATTTTGGAAAAAAATTTATGTCATGGGATAACTTTTCCCGTGGCAAAAAGTCGCTTGCGCCACGAATAAGGCTACACCCGTGGCAAATTAGCCACGAGCTATGTCACACCCGTGGCGAAGTTTTATTTAGCCACGAAATGTCCTATGGCAAAAACAGTTTTTAGCCACCAACAAACAAACAGCCGTGGCGAGTATATTTTCCGACTTAAATTAAGATATTTGCATGTTAAGGCAAACTTAAAAATTGCTTGATTATAAAAAATACAAAATCTGAATAAAATTTAATCAAATATAAATAATATGAAAATACATTTAAATATAAAATTTTGGAAACACTTTAATTAATTTAATTAGTATTTTTTAATGTTTTATTTACTTTAATAAGAAATTTAAAAAATTTATAAACTTAAATGAAAGCAAAGAAAAGTTTATTGTCTAAATTTTTTGATTTTTTTTTTTACAAATCACAATTATGTTTTGTAGGTTTTTAAAAACATTGATCATTCAAGAAATTTATTTTAATATATAATTTTATTTAATAAAGTCGTGAATTTGTTTTAATTTCTTTTACTTTTTACATTAAACTTTATAATGTTGAATAACAATCTTAAATGATCGTATCACATTTAAAGATATAGCATATCAAATTAAATAAATAAGTTATTTACCATATATCTTAGAGAAATATAAAATTAATATATTGTCAAACCGTTTCATTCAAAATTAGATTTACAACTTTTTTTGTAAGATATTTATATAAACATTTGAGTTTGATATAAAATTTAACTTGTTTAGAAATAAAATTTAAGAAATGTTTTTAGAAGTGAAAAAGAAACAAAAATTAGATTAAATAAATTGATTAAATAAAACAACTGCGCTAAAAAATGGAAGTAAAAAAAATGATCTCCCACAAATGAGTTAAAAAAAACATATTGGAAAAAATATCAATATAAAAATTCAATATGGTGAATTTTTTTCATTGAAAATGAGTGCATAACTGGGAAAATATAGAAATTATAATAGTTTAAAGTCACAAGTGTAAATAATGTGAAATTTTGGAGAAAAGAAACGATAAATTATAACAAAGAAAAATCAGTTTAGGAAAATAAGCGATTCTGTTGTACGACAGTCTTTTTCGTGTTTTTTTGGGTTAAAAGTGACTACTTTTTGGTTAATAATGACCACTTTGGGGGAAAAAAGACCATTAGTTATAAAAAAAACTGTCATTATTTTACAAAACAATGGTCACATTTTTCATATCGCAGGTACGACGGTCTCACTAAAGAATTTGCATAGAGAAATATACGAAAAAATGAGTACACAAGAAATAAAAATAAGAATGTTGATAAACTAAAGAAATAAAAAAATGTTAGTAAAACAGGATTAAGTTTACTTTTTGAAGAAAACGGTTTTGCTGACTTCGGCAAAAAAAATGACGTCCAAATTATAGTCGGGAGGTTAACATCAAAACTTTGATTGTCTTGGCCAAAATAATGTTTTTCTCATAAAAAAATTTTAAATCATGTAACATTTTTGTAATTAAATAGTATTAAAGGTAAATTTTGAAAGAAAAAAAATAAACTTAAAAGGATTCAAAGCGCCAATTATATCAACAAAGTTAACTTTCAATTTCGGTAGCACATCAAAAGAACTCTATGGTTAAGCGTGCTCAGGTGAGAGTAGTGTTGGGATGGGTGACCTCCTGGGAAGCCTCTATAATGCACACGGATGCATAATTGGTGAAAACATGTTAACGTTCAAATTAATCGAGTTAACTAGCAAAACAATGACCTAGATTGTCACGGTTCCATATATGATAAAATCTTTATTTTGAAAAAAAAAACAAATTATTTTACATTTTTTTATTTAATTTTCGTATATATTATTTGCCACGGGAATTATTTTTTGGCCACGGGAGTTATTAGCCACGAGAGAATCCGTGGCCAAAAAATTAATAATAGCCACGTTCTTGTTTTTCCCGTGGCTATCTCTTTGCCACGACCACTTGCGTCACGGTAGGTATTCCCGTGGCAAAATGATTTAGCCACAGAAATTTAGCACTTGCGCCACGAATTTAGCCGTGGCCCAAGTGCTCATTTGTAGTAGTGTATATTGTGGTTGTTGATTGTAGGATAACATTTGGTTTTGGAAGAGGAGTTGTGGATTTTGGATGTAGGGGATTTGGTATGGGAAGCTTGTGGGGTAATTTGGGTTTTCATTGAAGAAGTTGTAGGATATGGGTGTGTTTTCTTGCTCAACAAACCCTTTCCATTCAGAAAACCCATACTCATTTCCTCCACCTTACTCATACTCTTCTTGTTGGAAGCCTTGTGCCATCATCATTGTGGAGAAAAAGAAACAATTACAAACAAGAAAACGGTAAAAATGACCTTGAGGAACAAGTTCTTCAAGGTAAAGCACAATTAAAATAGACAAACAAACAAGAGCTTAATCAAATAGCACCGTCCCCGGTAACAGCGCCATTTTGATGGGTCGCGTCGTCAACAACCAAATCAAACACATTTATAATCCAACAAATAACTAGCAATTAGGTAAGCCGAGATTGATCCATGGGACGATGTGTTTTAGGTTCTAAGTCTATCTATCTCAATTTATGCGAGTGCCACAATTATATAGGTTTTGGATTTTAAACAAAAACTAATGAAATGTAAACAAAAGCAAATATGGAAAGTAGGAAATGTAAACAAATGATTAAAAGCACTAGGGTGTCATGGGTTCATAGGATAATCAAAGGCTCCTCCACATGTGAGTCTGATCTGGGTTACGGTTGTAGTCGGACTATAGACCGAGGCTTTCTATCTTATGGCCCTACCTAGGTCGATTTGGGTTAGCTCTAGCGTACACCCGTTCTCCCCACCAATATATTACATGGTCTAAACACTACTGAGCCTCTCGATCTTATAGTAGTGTTGAATTGATAGAGATTCATACAAGTTTGTCAAACAAGCATTTCATCAAACACTTAATATGCACTACTTGAAACCACAAGAATTAACCCATTTTGATAGACTCAACATGCATAAATTCTAAGTTTTAATCATCTCCTACTTCTCCATTAACCCTATCAAGATCACTACTCACTAATCATAGCAAGAAGGATGTAAACAACAATAAACAAAGAATCAAAATAAATCATGATGAAATAGAACAAGTAAGAACAAAGGATTAATGGGAAATAGTGTTGGAGTAGGTCTCGGCCTCCAAAATAGTGCGTCTACTTACTAAATCTCATAAAAGTAATATACCAGGGATATATTTTATTAAACTCGTCAGCTGATCAACGTATATCGGTAACGATCAACCGACTAGAGTTAGACGTTACTGTCGTATGACGACGGTGTTCAGCTGATCCCTTTCGGTCACACCTATAGGATAGAGCCCCAATGAATAAACTAATTATTTCTATATGATACAGTAAATTAGTCCATTGTATATATTGACTAAAAGTTAGTTAAGTGAGTTTTTATTTGATAATGAGTTACGAACTCAGGCCATGTAAATTTATTATTCAATTATATGATAACTGACTAATAAATTTAATGTCTTATATCAGACAGTATTTAGTGATTAAATTTTATTATTCACTATATTGTGTGGCGGAGGTAATTAGCTAATAATATTTACAAGGACTTGTAAAATTAGCTAATTGGGTTTTATAAGACACATTATATCACTTAAAAGTTAAGTGTATGTTATTTACTAATTTGTATCATTTAATTTTTTTTTGGGTTTTTCCCATCTGTACCCCCGTGGTTTTCACTTTTCCCAACTGTACCCTCGCGTATCAGAGATTACTAATTGTGCCCTTAAACTTAATTAATGACTCCCATCCGTGACTAAACTTGGCTACTCCGTTTGTTTTGGCCGTTAAGTGCTACCATGGCACGCCTTATGCCAACATGGCTGCTTACATGGCATTATATCGACGGGTTTTCTAATTTATCGTCTCACTTATGTTTTATCGACTTTTAATTATTTGCAATGACCAAACTACCCTTATTATTTTCAGATTCCGAATCAAAATCGATTGAATTAAATCTAGAAAATTTCGCCCAAATCCTCTTCAAACCACCCTCTAACTCAGTCTTATTCAAACTCAGAAACCCGACTTCACATCGTTATTGAGCCCAAATCCTTAATCGCAGCATCCAGCACCCCAATAGCTTCACACAATAAATAACATGGATTTGGGGGTTAGGGTTTCAAGGGTACCTGAGAAAGACACCGCAACAGTGAGCGAATGATATCGTCCTAATTTAGGACGGTTTAGCCTCGTCCTATTACCTTATTCCGACTCATGTTGTGTGCTTAGTTGTCTAATAAGCTCATTTAATTACTAATTTAAAATAATTAGTCGTATTAGTTTGTAATTAATAATTAATTGTATTTATGTATAATATTATTATTATTATTATTATTAATTTAATGTGCAGGCAAGACGGGAAAGTGAGGCGGAAGAGCAAGACGGGATTATGAGAAGAAATGGCGGAGGTGAAAATAGGCCAAATCATGGAAAAATAAACTAAGTAAAGGAGCAGCTGCTAATTTCAGACGGTCTTTGCTGAGCTTTTACTACCACCTCCGGCCACCGTGGTAGCCACCACTCACCACCACTCACCACCCCCAACTTCCAACATCACATCCCAACAATCCACGACTACCATGGACCACCGCAACAGCCACCACGAACCCTTCTTCCACCCCCGTCCGTAAACAATACCAACAACAACCATCTCATGCACCCATCTTTCAACCACCCACAACAGCCACCTCCAGCCACCGTGGACCTCACCTACGACCACCTACGGACCCACGGAGGTTGACAGAGGTGGGGGCAGCAGAGCAAGGTAGGAGGCGGTTTGGGTTGAGGAATAGGATAGAGTGAAGAGGTTGGTGAGTGTGAATAAGGCGGAATATTACAAATAATTAAAAGTCGATAAAGCGTGAGTGAGACGATAAATAAGAAAAACCGTCAATATAATGAAATTAAGGGTATGACTAGTGAATGGTAGAAGGGGTTTTAGTAATGCCATGTTGGCAGCCAAGTCATGCCTTGTTGGCTCATTAAGCGTGCCATGTTGGCAATTAACGACAACATTTGACGGAAAATTGAAGATTAGCCACGGTTGGGAATCATTAGGTAAGTTTAGGGGTACAATTAGTAATCTCTGATACACGAGGGTGCAATTGGGAAAAGTGAAAACCACGGGGGTATAGATGGGAAAATCCTTTTTTTTTTTGTGAAATGTGAAATTTGTATTAATAATTAGATAAATTACATCATTTGTTCACCATACACCAGTAAAAACAAACAAAGGCACAACCTAGCACATCAATGAGCTAAAATATAACTCTTAATCCATTCATGGTCTCTATGCCTACCCATAAGTTGCAGCAGACCCCTCGCCCTCAAAGCTATGAGGCTTTGCAAATTCTTAACCACAACTTTAGGTCTACTCACTCTATTCTCCACCCGACTGATGTTCATGCTTTCCCAAATCAGATAAATCAGGCCAACAATAGTAGCCATCATCAGCTGCTTCTTCAGTAGAGATTTACACCTCCAATGAATTAACCACTCCACTACATTAGGTTGCCAAGGAGCAGGGAGCCATAACTGATCTAGTCTGACGCAGCACCGACTAAACCAACAATTAAAAAACAGATGATCTATGGACTCATCAGCACTACCACATAAAAAACTTAATCCATCAGACACCATACCAAACCTACCCATTCTATCCTTTGTTATAAGTCTATGATTAATGTAGAGCCAATTAATAAAGGCAACTTTAGGGAGAGCCACCCTATTCCACACATAAGAGGACCATTGAACTTTCAGAGGCTGTCCCAATAGCCATTTGTATCCATCTCTTACAGTATAAGTAGGCCAATTACCAGCAGTGAACCCAGGCATTAACTTGTTCTTCACTTTGCAGAGTTGATGCCAAGACCAGTCAGAATAGCTAGGGGCTTGATAATCCCACCAGTCTTGATGTTTAATGTAAATGCCATTCACCCATTTAACCTACAATGAGTCTTTTTTCTGAGCAACCCACCAGACATACTTACCAAACATAGCATTATTCCATAGGCATGCATTAAGGATGCCCAGACCACCATTCTTTTGAGGCAAGCAGCATTGTTCCCAGGAAATAAGAGGAACCTTTGCAAAATTATCAGCATGAGACCACAAGTAATTTCTACAGATAGCCTCTACCCGAGCAATCACTCCTTTAGGCAGAAGGAAAACCCTAGCCCAGTAGGAGTTCATTTGAGTAAGAACATGCTTAACCAGTACTAATGGTCCTGCATAACTAAGCTTCTTAGTGCCCCATCCTCGAATTTTTTTTAACAATTTTGTCCGCCAGCACATTACTATCAAAACTGGATAGTCTTTTGTAGGATATGGGTATTCCCAGATACCTGAAAGGGAAGGTACCTTGCTGGAAACCAGATAGCTGCAGAATTTGAGCCCTCGCCATCTGATTCATCCTATCCATATACAGATCAGACTTACTCTGATTTAAGCAAAGGCCCGAGGTATCAGAGAATGAAAGAAACCCCCTCATTAAAACCCTAACAGAATTTAAATCCCCTTTGCAAAAGAGATACAAGTCATCTGCAAAGCACAGATGACATAGCTTGATACTCTTACAAAGAGGATGAAAGTGAAACTCATTTGATAAAGTGACCAGGTCCAGAATCCTAGACAGGTACTCCATACATAATGTAAACAAAAGGGGAGACATAGGATCCCCTTGCCTAATCCCCCTTAGCCCTTTAAAATACCCAAATTGATTTCCATTTAAAGATAATGAATAAGAAGTAGAGGTGACACACTGCATTATCCACTGTACCATCTGCTTGGGAAAATTAAGAGCATTCAGCATACCTTCTATAAAACTCCATTCAATGGAGTCATAGGCCTTCTTCAAGTCAATTTTCATCATAACTCTTGGTGAGAAATTATTTCTATTATAAAGTCTCACCAAGTCTTGGCAAATGAAGATGTTATCAATAATTTCCCTACCTTATATGAAGGCACTCTGGTTCATACTGATTATATTTGGCAGCACATTAGCCAATCTGGAGAAAATCACCTTAGAAATACACTTATATACCACATTGCAGCACGCAATGGGTCGAAAATCAAGGACAGAGTCGGAAACAATCTTCTTAGAGACTAAAGTAAGGACAGTAGCATTAATCTGCTGCAGAATTTTGCCAGTGAGAAAAAAATTCTTTAACAGCTGCCACCACATTATAACCTACAACCTCAAAAGCATCTTTGAAAAACTGTGAGGAGTAACCATCAGGGCCTGGAGCTTTCTCCTTAAGAATAGAAAAAAGAGCTTTTTTAATTTCCTCATCAGCCATCTCCACAATCATACCCCTTGCCTGCTCATCAGTCAGAATAGCTCCCCTCTGAACAACCTCAGGGCACACCTCTATGACAGGTGCAGAACTACCAAGCAGCATCTTATAGTAGTCCAAAAAAGCATGTTCAATTGTAGCATTATCAGAACACAGCTGGCCATTCATATCATTAATTTGCAGCACCTTATTCTGAGCTCTTCTTGTTTTTAAGGAGCTATGAAAAAATGGGTGTTATCATCACCACTGTGAAACCATTGTGCTTTAGCTTTTTGAGCCAACAACACTAACCTAGCTTCATCAAGCTCCTTAAACGTCTGGGATGCAATTCTTTCTTCCATCTGAAGCAGGGAATTAGCAGAATCAACATGTAGTTTCCTTTGAATATCCTCCAGGAACACCTTACCAACCTTAGCAGCATTTTCAATATCACCATACCCTTCTTTGTTAAGTTGTTTCAAAGGTTGCTTCAGCCATTTCAACTTTTTAACAACCTGAAACATCCTACAACCCTACACATCATGCTGCCAAACCTTCTTCACAATATCCATAAACTGCTCATGTTTCCCCCACATATTAAAATATTTAAAGCTGGCTTTCTGTTTAGTATGGACATTCCAACACTCAATTAGACAGGGACTATGGTCATAAAGTCTTTCAGGCAAAAAGGCGATGCTACCATCAGGTCCAATTTGTATCATTTAATTGTTAATTGATTAAATTAATATTTAATTATATAGGATAATTAAATATAGGACTTAGAAGTATTTGTAAGACACATGTCTAAAGTCAAATTAAGACCCAAATAAGACTAATTTGGCCGATTATTATTGTGTAGTGTACACAATCCTACTTTTTTTTTTTTTTTTTTTTTGTCAGCTATAAAATAAGGTTCTACAGTTTCATGGCTTGCTTAGCAAGGTTATGCGCAATGCCATTCATCTGCCTCGGAATAAAATTGAAACATAAACAGTGAAAGAAACTAAAATAACCCCTAAGATCTTCCAAGAGCCCTGCGATCTTGTGATTATCCTTGTCCAGTCCTGCTATTTGGCTGATAAGTTGCAAGCAGTCCGACGAGATATCCAGATGTAAAATCTGCTCTTCACATGCCCACTCCACGATATCCCGAACCCCCAGGGCTTCACTTGTATCGGTGATTCACTCACAGTGCGTACTTGTCTACGACCTATTTCCCGCCCGTGCCATCATAAGCAATCCACCCGAAAGCCGCCTCAAAAGTCTGGTTCCAGCTAGCATCCACTTTTACGCGTACCACCGTACAAATGGATGGCTTACCTACAACACACACCGGGTGTCCGTTGCGAATATCGGCCACGTCCCTTTGGCAGGCTCCTTCTTCCTCACATCGCAGTTCACTCCGATTTTGCCTCGAGTTCATGGAATTACACAAGATGTGTACTTTCTCCCCAATTACCTTGTAGACCATATTCGTGATCACATGCGAGTTGACCGCTTGATCTTAAAATTTAATTTTGTTCCTCATTGTCCATATGCCCCACAAAGTTGCCACAAATGGATCACCTGGTTCATCCCCTCATCCTTTTTCTCGTAAGTATTGTAACCATCGCAAATAAAATTTGAAATTGGAATGCTCCCGCACCCTCAACCCGAATGCCTAGGGTCGATCCAGCCCGCATTCTTCGAGAGAGCCCACGGTCCCGAACAGTGTTCGGTGTTTCCATAATGTGCCGGTCTCCTCCGCATATGTCACGTAACGGATCCGCGTCAATCTTCCGCTTTATGAGCTCATTCCCGATCGGAAGCACATTTGTTATAGTCTTCCGGAGCGGGAGTTTCCACATCCGTGGGATAGGCAACCTCCATAGCACTTTCCGACGAATGTCGTCCTCGATCACTTAGTCGACGATTGTCTTTATCCGTCCCAACTTTGGCCATGTAATCAGTAAATATTAAACCATATCCACTCTTTACCGTATACTGACCTGTTGTTGTGAGCGGCCAAAAAACCTTATCCTCATCCTCACTTCGCACCTTGGTATAGCAAGGATCCGTGTAGCCCACTCCTCAGTGAACAGCCCTCCAATGAAGACCTTATTCCACCTACCATTAGATTGGAACAGGTTCCGTACCTGCAGATTAGCAAGGAATCCATTGCTAAGGTTAAGCCAATCTTCTTTGGGCTCCGGTCTCTCTCCCCCCACCCATCTTGCAGTCCAGACATTGATCTTCGAGTTAATACCAGGCTTCCACCCCATATTCTCCATGACGACAGACAACCCATATAGAATGCTTCACGTCCCCCATGAACACCCGGTGCACCTACGGGGAGTCATACCTTGCTGGATCTCCTGTGTGCCAAAAATCTTTTGCCTGAAAATCTTGCAGAAAAGCGATGATTCTCCAGCAACGATTCTCCACCCATGTTTGGCCAGTAACGCTTGATTGAGACATTTCACATTTCGAATGCCCAAGCCTCCCCCACTCTTTGGACCGCACCATCAATCGTTGCTGTCGTCCTCTGCAACAAAGCTTCCATGTCTTCTGGTTCAGTACAGTGGAAGACATATACCTCACCCATTCTGAAAGCAGTTACAACTCCCTTGGTGGTCCACTTTTTCCTGATCACATCATTGATCAGTGGTGCTTCAAACAACCTGTAGTCCACCAAGAACCCCAACACGCAACAACCCCAGAAATCTCTGGACTCACCCAGTTCAGCAGGGTCTATATTAATGACCCCACCAGACCTGGGATATCTCCAGATGTTAGCGTGAAGAGGATTCGCAGGGTTGAACTCAGGTGCTGTGTGTTCTTGATTGTATCCATGATGATCAACCACATTATTCTGTATTTCATATCCTGGTTCATCAATGCCATGACCAAAACCCCCAACTTGATTTTCAGCTTCCATCTTCTTGTTTGATTGGTTTTTTGAACAATAAAACTTAGAAGTATCACAGTTAACAAACTCGTTTTTTTGGAATTTATGTCGTGTTTTCTTTTTTGGATTAACCAGATTAATAAAGTGTGAGGATGAGTATGAACAGCCAACAGCCATACTCACTGTTTAAATAGATTGCTAAAACCCCTCTGAAAAGACGCAAAAAAGAGCCGAATCTCCACCGTTTGTCAATTAGCAAAATAACGAAGAGCCAATTAACGGAGAAAATACCTCGAGCTGACCAAATTAATGGGAGGCCAATAAAGATCAGCTGCACTTAATGATGGAGAGGAATATGGAAGGATTTTTGGTTAATAGCTATTGATTTAATTCTGACAAAAAATTAGGGTTAGGAGCCCCAATTAATGACCCCAAAATCAAATGATTACCAACTTAATAGCTACCTGTAAGAATCTCAAAGCAAAAAGAATTTGCAGGGCTATAAGACGCCCAATGAGAGGAAAGAGTATTTTGGGGGATTGAAAAAGGTTGATTTTGGGAGTAGAGAGGATGAAGATAGCTAGCGTAGGTTCACTTGAAAGCTCTCCAAAGAGAGTTACATCTCTCTAGATTTTTAGAGAGAGAATTATAAAAAAAAAAAAATAATTTACGTACACAATCCTACTATTTGACTAAACTTTATACTTAAAGCATGTGTTAATATGATGTACTGACATCATTTTAACCACCTAACCTCTTTTATATATACCCATACTTTTGGCATATGCATGGTTGATTTTTATGACCAAAATCCATATTATAAGGCCTTAAGGCCGGTTGTCATAAAAAAAAATGAACAATTTGTTGTTCTTGTTTTTATCATCAAAAGTTGATCAAATGTTGATCAATTTACATCAAATAAATTCACACAAATAATATATATCAATTGTTATTACTATAGTAGTAATATTTATAGTATTACTTAAGGGATTGCTTCTAGTTATTATCTAGCTCATAAAACTAGTAGTATTTTGGGGTGAAATCTTTGGTGGACTAAGGAAGGAGACACCCTATGTTGAGTGTTAGAAGACCATTCTACTCAAGCTTGGAGTTGATAATCATCATGTTCATGCCGTCTATGAAGATGAAGAAAAGGTTGGTTTCTTCTCCCTTTGTTATCTATCAGTCTTTTAATTTGCATGCATGTAACTAGATCATTAGGACACTAAATAAATATTATTTAGTAACTAATTGTAGCATTCTAATTAGGGTCTAGGACTTTCATGTGGTATCAGAGCTCAGTTATTACATGCATGTTCATTTTAAGCGATTTCATCAAGTTATGAGATAACTTGGTGAGATGGAAAAATATGTGATAAAAATGGTTTTATTCAAATATTTTCATTTGCATGTAAATAATCTAACCTTAATATATTTATGGTGAATTTTGGTGATTTATGGAATTTTATTGCTAATTTTTATCATATTTCGATTAAAAACAGAGTCAAAATGCATATATTTGGTTAAATGTTAACTAAAATTAGTTGCATGTAATTTCAGGCCATGAAAACTTTATATAGTCACATATGCATGTTTTACTTAGTGTAAGTAAAATTTTAAAATTAATTGGCAAATTTTAGCATGATTATTGATTTTTATATGATAAAAATCGATAAAAATATTATTATATTGCTTATAAATTTTAAACGAAATTTTCTGGGGCTAAGAAAATTATATATAGGCACATGAATGTTATAATTGTTAGAAGCAAAAATTTAGAAATTAATTTGATTAATTTTGATGTTTATTGGTTTTTATTCGATGAAAACCAATAAATTGTGATTGTATTTGTCTCAAAATTTATTCGAAATTTTTTGCGTCGGTTTTTTTTTTTTTGCCCTAATCTGGTTCTGGAAATTATTCCAGAAAGCTCAAAATTTTTATTTTTGTTTTTTAATAATTTTTATGATTAATTTAAATTAGTTCATAAAAGTTGTGAAAAATGCGACTAATTTGTGAAATTAATTGAAAACAGATTTTTGGGCAATAATTTTGACATTTTTACGTTCCTGGAACCCAGAATATAAATAAATTTTGTTTTTAATTTTTCATAATTTTTATGATTAATTTGGATTTATTTCATAATATTTATTATTAAAACGATAAAATTAGCAATTAAAATCAAATCAAACTAACTAGTAATCAACAAATTAGTGAGGACTAATATTTGAGTTTTATATGAGTTTAAAAAATTATTTTGAGCTTAAATATGATTTAAGTATTGATTTATGATTTTTTATAGTTTAAAATCGCTATATTCCATTAAAACTGAGCTAATATCAAAAGATTGTTATAAGGGCGATTTGGCATGATTTTTTTTTATTGTTTTTATTATTAGATAATTTTTATCTTTATTTTATGAATTTGATTCATTATTTATTCATGTAATTTGTACCTAGTATGGCCTAGTTAGTTATTATCGGTATTACCCGTAATGAAAGGGAATACCAGTTGGTTTGTAATTAAATGCGATCTCGTATTGCCCGTCTGTAATATTTAATAGATTTATTTTATTTCCATTAATGTATAATAGGAAATGATATGTAATTCATTTTTTTAGTAATTATTTTGTAATTCCGGCGGACCAAAAGAAGGCGCTTTTCGGAAAGGAGTTCCGATAAAGACCAGTGTAGACGGTGGCATATTGGAAGGTGTTCCAATGAATATTCCAGGGGCCAAGGAGTTGGATTCCGAATATGTAATAGACTAGTTATATTAGCTAGTTTTAAGTGGCCATACTAGAAATTCGTTTTTACATGCTTTTATTTTTCCTTGTTTTCATGCCAAATCGCCGCTACATGCATTTTACTTTTGCAGTTTATATTGTTTTTCCCGCTATTGTCAATTTACGGTTATCTATAATTCGCCGATTTAAGTTCACTTATAGGGAATTGATAACTAATTGACAAGATCTCTCACATATTTAATATTGAGATTAGCCCTTACAATTAGTAACACCTATGAATCCCTTCTTCATTAGGGGCAGGCTCGGTTCCACCTTGGTGTTCCCTTTTTACATTGGGTAAGTAGGGTAATAAATGTTATTACACGTAAAAGTTGGTTAGACTCGACAGAAGTGCAAGATTGGTATGTCTGGCGTCACCGGGCCCAGTCTTGTGTTCCGGGGCTAGGAGACGGATTTATTTGAAATCTGTCGACCGAGAGTTCTATGTCTATAATCAGTAAAGGAGTTGATACACTAGATTTATTTAGATCTCTTATGTCTGGCTTCATCGGGCCGAGGTTTATTTAAAGACGGATTTTGGGATCATTTATATAATTTTTGGGAGAGGTCATTATATAAATGCTTATTTAAACTTGTTAAAAAGTGTTTTTCAAGTATTTATTTACGATGAATGTTAATTTTCCCAATTACTCCGTTGTTTTTACTTATCTCGCGCAATGACTAGTAATTAATACACTCCTCACTCTATAATGTCAGAAATAGCTAAAGACACTTAGTCAAATACCACCATAGCTAAAGACAAAGTGAGTTATGTTTTTTGATGCTCCTTTATGCCGTTGTATTGGTCTCTTATGAAGAATATAATTGTGAGTTATACTTAGTCAAAAATATTTTGATTTTTGCAATGATATCTTCTTTACAACGACAGTACTTTAATCTTATTGCTCAAGAGATACATTTGTTATCACGTACTTAAATTGTGAGTACGTATACATGTTGGAACAGATTGGTAATTTGATTTATTAGAAATCATGATTGACTAATTACCACCATCACTTCGTGAAGGGTTTAACCTTAATGAGGGTAAACTAAGAATAAAATGAAGAATAGTCTTCATAAAATTCAATTTCTGCTTCTCCAAGCAGAGGTTCTTAGAAGTGAGTCGAAGCTCTAAAAGGGATGTATTACTCTTAATTGTTAAGAATAGGGCGAGGTTCAAGAAGGAAGTTGGTTTGGTTATGGTATTGGTACAAAGCAAAGGTAAAAGCAAAGCTATTGTGAATAGCAACGCCTAACCTAGGAGTGGTGCCAACCCAACCAATAATGTTTCTATTATGAAGGTATTAGACACTGGAAGAGAAACTGCCCCTAGTATTTTGGAGAATACGGAAGTTGGGTGTGTGACACCTTAAAGTACCTTCTTCTCTAAATATCTATATGATTGACGTTAATTATGCGAGTACCACTTCGTCGATATTTTATACCGGTGGTGGTTCTCATCATTGTATTTGATACATGGGATAATGATGGTGTGATGACTAGCCATAAATTAATGTCGACCTTGACATAGGAAATGGAACTAAAGTAGTTGTCATTTCATTAAGAGACATATAAATGTTATTATGTACTCAATCTAGTTTTTTTGGCTTTAGAGTTGTACTTTAATAAAAGTTATTATGTACACGAATGATAGGCTATCGCACACCTAACAAGGATAAATATCCTAGCAACAAATGAATGTAGTAGTAGGGGTCCAACACAAGGAGACGGGAGTTTCTAAACAAGTTGACATGGAGCGAATTTTATCAATTTTGATAGTGGGTTTGTCGCACTCCCCAAATCAAACAAAAAACTCAACTAATGTAGTAGGGTAGTCGAGGTCGAACCACAAGGAGCAAGGGTGATTACTAATTGTCTAAATTCTTATGCTTAGCTAAGTCGGATAAAACAAAGATGAATTATTAATCTAACAACTAGACTAAACAAAATGAAAGGCAATTCAACAAGAGATGTAAAAATGAGCAAGATAAGACTAAGTTGTAAATCAAATGAATTAAAAGCCTAAGACTCGGTTCTCCCGCAACAATTCATAACTTCACACAATTAATTCCCTAGGCTAATCATAAGGGTAGCAAGGTGAGGAGGAGATGGCTCTAATTCGCCTAAGACCCCCCTCTCGGGTTCGAAATAGGACACTAGCACTACCCACCAACCCCCCTCTCGGGTTCGAAAGTCGGAATCCCTAACTCAACACCCAACAACCCCAAAAACGTGCACATTTCTAAGGAGGTCAAGAATTTGGTCAAGGTCATTAAGTACTCATCGTAATCCGGGTCATCCCACTCCTCCTCTCGGAGGTCGATTTCAAACGCTAGTCTAGAGGTGCCCTCCCTTGATTCTCCCTTTCGGTCTCAACCTAGGTTAGCAATAGGGTCGAATTTCGGGTACCCAACTTACAACCTAACCAACTCTCGTTGGTGGACAAGGGTCACAAGTCGACACTACCCAAAATCAATCCATAAACCATATCATTCCTCTAAACTTCCCTCACCAATTTCCCCCAACAATTAGCCTTTATGAGAATCAATTAGTGAGATTACTCATGTCGGGTCAAACCGAATCCTAGTGAAAATACTACTCACTAATCATTACTAATCTAAAACTAAATACATTTATAATTATTCTAAACATGGTATTAAACAAAATAAAGTGATAAAGATTGAAACTTTAACTAATCTAGTGAGCAAACATTAATAAATTAACACTAAACATGTTAAGAGTAATAAAGACTAAAACTTTAACTAATTAAAAATGATTAAACTAATTAAAACACAATGATAATCTAATCTAAATAACAATGAGTATAAAGGAGAGAAGAAATTTATACCAACTTGAAGGAAATTGCATAAAAAAGCTAGAAAATTGTCTTACAAACCCAAAAGATCAAAACTTAACACTAATTAATCTATTTCTATACTAATTTAAGGGAGTATTTTTGGAGAGAAATAAAACTAAAACCCTCAAACTATCACTCATGCCCTCCGTTTTCTCGCCAGATGCCAATCAAATGGCGGCTCTCGTTTCTCTGCCTCCCGACCAAAAACTGAAGACTCCCCTTCTTTGTCCCAGTAGAATAACAATATAAGGCTCCTCTTCAAATTAGATGTTGAAAAGACTAATATGCCCCTCCTTATTTGTTCCATTTTTCTTGTCTTTAAATTGGCAGCCTAATGCACATAGACGACGATTGTTTGTGATGCAAGTAGGATGTGGCCCAACATATGACAGCCCAGATGTGTCTTTCTTGGCCTTTTTAGTTTTTACGGTCCAATTTCATTTTACTCCTCCTTGACCTAATTAGTTCACTCGGCTATCGCTCGTTTGTACCTATAAATACAAAAAATACGAGAGCAATACCAAAATACTAACAAATAACATGAAATAACTTTATTTAAAACTAATCCGCTAATGTACGATATAATACTAAAATGGGTCGATAAAGCTAACTCAAATTATTAATTTCAACCAAATAAGAGATAAAATGTGAGGTAGAAACGAGTAAAATAGAGTGTTATCAAATCTCCCCACACTTATCACTTACTCGTCCTCGAGTAAGCTCAAGTATGGTCAAAATGCAACTCAAGTGACGACTCCCATCCTAAAGTGAATGCACAATATAAGCACCACTTAATTATTCTATTATAATATCCGAATGAGTATTAGCGCACTCAACGCCCCTTCAACTCACGTAGTTGTGCTTATGAGGTAAAACACGACCCGTAAGGCAAGTTGGGTCTTGCACAAAAAATGCGATGCAGTCAAACATGTAAGCACAAAAACAAGAAGCAGAATGCATCAATCAAAAGTGGTCCACCTCCTCATCTAAGTGACCGAATTTTTTTTAGCATCAAAAACATGGTTTTGGTCGGGAAATGTCGTCTCAGAACTCCAACGGAGATGCCAACCCTCTAAGGGTGGCATCAAGTGACCAAGTGTGACCGCTAGAGCTCAAGAAACAAATTCAAGAGCTGTAAAAAGGGAAATAGAGTTGGTTCATCAAGTCTAAGGACCGACACAAGATTCAATTCAAGGCCCATGACTAAGAGGACCTAGGTCAACGACATTCTCACGATTTCACTCGTCACTCATTTGAAGACCGGGTATTTTTGTACAAAAAGTAGTCAAACACTCTCCTACTACGACTCGTGAGAACGTGTCCGCAATCTAATGTGTAAGTCCGCCCTATGACCAAATGAGATGCAAAATGTAACAATGCATAAGTCATGAAATAAGGGTTGTAACGGGGCAAAGGAGTGGGACGAAACGGGATTGGTGCAAGCACCATTTGGACATGTGGAGTTCAAATCAAGAATTATCGACACATCACATCCCATTTCTTATTGCAACACATGAGACACGTCTATGCCCTAACATAGAATGGATCACCAAAACTATGCAAAAATTGCATAAATCCAATTCAAATTGGAAAAATTTGAAAGTACTCCTCTTATTTCAACAAATGGTAACGTCTACACCCTAACAAAAACTCGGTTTCCCAAGTCATGCAAAAATTGTGTAAACCCGACTCATTTTGGAAAAACATCAAATTGCCCATTTATTTAGCAACGGCTTTTTCTACCCCTTTTAATGATGAGGAGGGGTGTTGCTTGCCTTTTTCTCTTCTTAACACATATATACAACACAAGTAACTCATTTTTTGGATTTTTCAAAACTTTTTCACTTTTCTATTTTGTTTTTCATTTCTTTTTCAAGACCTCTTATTTATATACAATGCCAAATGCATACCAAATTCCGACCCAAGTGGATATGTATACCATCCACCACTATGACCCAAATCACCTCCTACAACGCTACTACAAAACCGACCTATTCTTGATCAAGGAAGGGTGGTTATGGGATGTAGCTATTTTAGTGGGTTTGACAAATGAAAAGGCTAAGGCTCAAGGGGGTGAATCAAAAAAGGGATAATGGAAGGGACAAAACAAGGCAATTTGGCTATGTGAGATTCATATGCATGTGAAGACAAATTTTATTTCATAACTTGTGCACAAAAAATAAAGTGCAAATCATGACCTAAGGACGGAACGACACACTTATGCGTCTAGACATAACACGTCCCGCGAGGAGACCTACTCACAATCCTAAAATGGGGGTCGGGTATGAACGTACCGACCCCAAGGAGGCTCTAATCCTCAACTTTGAGTGGCTAAGTCGAGACTTAGGCCTAGTCTACGGCCTTTAATCTCACAAGGTAGTCAAGACTCAACAAACGGACTCCATTCCCTATGGCTAACCAAACGGTCACGGGCACGAGCCACGGGGAGGGAGAAGGCACAATCGGAGCATAATCATCCTAGGGGCATTTGACTCCCTTCCTAGTCCATGTTCTTTCTTTAAAACCTTTATTTACAAACGGATGCTAAACTTGAAATTGAAAGCAAATATATACAAGAACATATGCATGCGAAATTTGAACATAACAAGAATGGAAGTATGCAACGAGTTGACTAAACCTAACAGCACATCAACACCAACAATCCAATAGTTCCCCAAAGGAACATCCAAGGCACAAAAACCCGTCCTCCTCCATATTATACATCAATATAAAAAGAGAGAGAATGGAAAAGGAGAGAGATTTGAACGTGTATACCAAGCGGTCTTCTAGTCTCCTTTTTGCCTCAAACGGTCAATGCCTATGCCAAAGGTTAGCCAACAAACAACATATATATACAATGCAATGTTTTTGTGAATTTTTGAAAGTTTTTCTATTTTTTTGAATTTTTTTTTTTTTGAAATTTTGCGAAATTTACAAGTTATTTACAAGTATATAATCTCGTTCAATCCATAAACACGTGCAATCCCATCTCCAACTGAGACCACTCGACCGATCTCATCCACTTGAAAATTCGTATAAAAGTTGCTAATTCTACTTTCTAATAGAGTTGTTAGTTCCGCAGCTCTGGGAGAGAATTCCATGAAATTTTTTTTAGAAAAAAATATATAATATAAAGAGTATAGAGGAGAATGCCACTGCTGATAAATGAAAAGAGTTCTCTTTCCAAAGAAAGACATAGGTTATAGCTGATTAGATCCAAAAACTTAAAAACCTCATCGCATAATCAACTACGAGTGCCACATAACATAAGATCATAGTAGGCATCCTTGAGAAAGACGTGCTGAAGAGCGTCATCCTCATCCCCAATCCTTTTCGCCAAGTTTAGGCCGAACAAGGTCAGGCATGGACCATTCGGGGGGTAATTGCTTACCGGCTCCCCCAAGCAACTTAGTGTATTCATCACAAAGTTTTAAAAATAATGGACCAAAGTCCGGTGGCGCACTTTGCGCATCGGACCCTGTTGAAGAAAGAGAAAGAGTCGAAGAGTTACATTTTGAAGAAGGGAATGAAAAAGGATTACTATGCAGAAATCGTAAATCACCGGGCGGGGGAAAAAGAAGGCTATAAGTAGGCCGTCTTCTATTGCTATGCTATGCTATAAGGGCTGCTTGCTCGCCTTTATACGGCTTGGCTTCGCGATCGCTCCTATTCCTATATAGTGGTCAGCCTAAAAAGGAGTCTTCCCACCATACCGAATGCCCATTATCTAGTGCGGAAGCTTCGCGGAAGCAAGCAAGACGAGGTCGCTCTGCTTTGTAGACAAGACTCGTTCCGTACTTGTTGACTTACGAGCTCGTGTAGTACTCGCCTCTATCTCTAAAGGCGCTTATGCACTCTACTTGCTTTCTACTAAAGGAGCGTTAGAGCGAGCGAGCGAAGCCTTCTTACTGGCTTCTCTTCTTTTTCCTCACCCTATTCTTTCATTTCCTCTTAAGCTTCTCCGGTTTGGGGGATTAATTGAGTAGATACCCGAGAACCATAATCTTTCCTAGAAACAACTTCTACGACGATAGGCATAAAAGCATGATTAGTTCCACAAATTTCACTGCACTGACCATAGTAAACTCCTTCTCGTTGTACCAAAATAGAGGTCTAATTTAAACGACCAGGTACAGCATCACATTTGACACCTAAGGAAGGTACAACCCAACTATGAAGTACATCAACAGATGTTACAATAATACGTATATGAGTTTTGGCTGGTACAACCACTCTATTGTCCACTTCTAATAAACGTAATTGACCCAATTCTAAATCATCTTCTGGAATCATATAACTGTCAAAAGTGAGTGACTGTTCATCGGAACTGTTATAGTCCGAATACTCATAAGTCCAATACCATTGATGTCGAATAGCTTTGATAGTAATGGCTGGATCTACTACTACCTCGTCCATTGAGTATAAGAGAGCAAATGATGGTATAGCAATGAACATCAGGATGATACTAGGAAAGATGGTCCGAATAATCTCGATAGTAGTTCCATGAACAATCCTTTGCGGGATTGGATTTTTTTATAGTGGAAATGCCATAAAGCGCGAACCAAGATCCATGATACGAAAACCAAAATAAGAATAAGGAAGAAAAAGATATCATGATGTAAGTCTATTATTCCTTGCATCATAGGTGTTGCTGCGTCTTGAAATCCTAATTGCCACGGTTCCGCTGCATCACAAGGAGCAATTGTGAATAGCCATTCTATCACAATCATTTTTTTCATTCTTTGCTTTATTTTTACAAGTCTCCCCCAACAAAAAGGAGAGACATAATTGACTGCATTGATGTGAGTGAGGTACTTGATGCTCGAACTATAGTGATGCGTGCATTACTTCTGTGATATTCTTTTCTATTTACACAAGTGTAAAGCAACAAGCGAGGTATGAAATAGCAGCGGTGTGCCGTTGGTTGAGGTCTTC